>NC_058524.1:484722095-485338762 GCF_904849725.1 Hordeum vulgare subsp. vulgare | reverse complement strand
TACTTAGTTGATTTTCCTCCGAAATGACATAATAAGTTCAAAAATGGCATAAAAAGAAAAAGACAGAATAGAAGAGGAAAGAGGAGAAAAAGAAAGACGAAAGGAAGAAAAATGAGATTCTTCTTTCTTGCTTCTTATTATTTTCCTTCTCTTTGTTCCTTTTCTTCTTCTTCTTCTTCTTCTTCTACTACTACTACTACTACTACTACTACTTCTTCTTCTTCTTCTTCTTCTTCTTCTTCTTCTTCTTCTTATTCTTATTCTAGTTTTCTTCTTCTTCTTCTTCTAAATTTCGTATTCTTATTTTGCAGATTTGATTTACTTCATGGAAGCTAGCATTCATGGAAGCTGGCATTGATGGACTGCTAGTATTTTCTTTTTGTTTTGATTTGTATGGATGAAGAGTGTGATGTTTGAAACTATGTGTATATATGGATGAACAACGAGAAGCTAGCCTATTTGTTATTTTGCTCAATATTTTCACGATGATGTCGGATACATGGCCTATGCTTCTTAATTATATGATGTTTGAAACTATATATGACATTTGAAATTATATATATCATAGGTGTATTCTGAAAATACAAGGAAATAACTGAGAACAAACAAAAAAGTGGCAATACATGCATTTTGCCGTCAGCCAACCGACGACAAAGGCGACGGCAAAGGCCTTTGCCATCTGCTAGCTGATGGAAAAGGAGCCACGTGGCAGCTACATGTGCAACCTCAGAGCGGGAGGTCTGACCCGTATGGTCACTTTGCCGCCAGCTAGAGGCAAGCTGATGACAGAGGGACTCGTAGGCGGACGACAAAGAACCTTGCACGTAGACTGCAAAGTTCCTCGCACACAGACGACAATGGACCTTGCACGCAGACTGGAAAGTTCCTCGCACGCACAGGACAAAGGGCCTGGCACGCAGCTGGGTGACGGAGGTAGGGGTGACATTAGCTGGCGGACGGCAAAGGCTGCAGTTAGCCACCTAACGAAGCCGATAGCTATCCGATGCCGTCTAGCCCCTTTGTCGTCTGCTGGTCGTGATAGACCGACGACAAATATCGTTGTCGTTCACTTCCCCCCGGCAGACGGCAAAGAAGGTATTTACCCTCACTTTTAGTTCTGTAAATTTTGTTGTCAGCCAGCGGACGACAAAGGTCTTTGCCGTGCGTGAAATGGTCCTTTGCCGTCCGCTATGGCAGACGGCAAACAAGCTGATTCCTGTAGTGATACTTTCTTTTATCATTCTAACATTGGGTTGAAACCGAAACTATCAACATTTTCATTAGTTTATGACTTATGATGCTAAATACTAATAATATTTGGATTTTGTATGCACTACATGTGACACGGGAAAGCTAATTTTAAGATTCGTGCACGTTAAAGTCTACCCTGAACCACTCAGACTCCTTTAATACATCAAGTCAAGGTAAGTGGCTCTCTCCCAACAATTGACTAGATTATTCCGGTTTCCGAGGTTTCGAAAGACATATCTACACGATGGTCTCAAGTGTGTTTTATCCGCATGAAAACCTTTGGTTGACTATCCTGATCATCGATTCAAGCAAATTGAATGGACAACATTGCAGAACTTTCCTTTCATGCCTTCACTATTGCCCATGATTGAAGTTTACCACTTTGTCCTATATGTGTAGACTCAAAATGGTTTAGTAGAATCCTTTATCCAAATAACTTATCAACTTTACGTTGGAGTCATGCAATTTTACACGCTCAAGACCATACTGCATAATATTATTCACCTATATCTTTGATACATGCAAATCTACCAAGTATTTCCATTTGCGGTAATTCGGTTAAACATACCAATATCAGCACCCCGATATACATCATTGGACCCTCAACATATAGTTGGGATCTATGTGAGGAATAATTGTATTCCCGTCAGTACCTCAAGCCCCTCTCATGGGAAATTATTCATGGCCAGTATGTTGATTCACTAATGAACATTCGAGGCAATAGGGGAAGATTTAAATCACCACAAGGAATGCCAGGAAAGCAGTGGAATGTTTGACACATTTTTGCCTCAAATCCACATACTCAAAGATCTGAATTATGCGTTCATAAGATTTGCAACACACTGCAAATAACCTGCCAAAATCATTTACTAACTATAAAGGCGTCATACGATCCTACAATCCTGCCAAAATATGCATGAAAGTGTGAAGGTACCAACAAAAATCACTCCACTCTCATTTCAAAGCTACAGGGGGAGAAGTATGGCAACAATACATCAAGATTTTACTTCTCACAAGCAAGGATATCGAGGCCTATGAATCAGTAAATCCAAGTCAACTTCACGTTGACACACACCTAATGCGTAGTATACACCTAGTGGATGTAAAACCTACACCAACCCAGCTCATAGTGCACAAAATGACCGGGACATCGGTATATCCCACTCTAACGCATTAGGAAATCGCGAGTAGTCACCACGGGTAACAATATTTCCATCAAATATATATTGATATATAGATTCTCGAGAAAAATATAACCGAAAGTCTACAATGTCGACATACATTTCTCAACTAGATTGCAAAACCTTTCATATAATTCAGCTCCAAAGACCATGGCCACGGCAAAGAGTGAACAACACTCAGTCTGAACTCGAGCAAAGGGTATAATCTAGGTAGAAATAATCTTGCTCAATAACGGGAATTACTTACACCAGTTTTCTTCTGAAAAAGAATTGAGAACAACGAGGTGGTGAAACATAGAGCAAGTATTGTAGCAGGAGGGTTCACATAGATACCCAACTATTCTCCACGGGTGGAATCTCATTCTCATAACTTATATCATTGGTACTACAAAACCATCTATCTATGCACTTAACAGATGTAGTGATTACATATCCATGCAGATTACTAGATTCAGACATAGATGGTTCCCAATGGAATCTCACTTTTGAATTGAAATGCAAAACGTAACATACATAGTGTAAAATCAGTAAGTCACTATACAACTTATTAACGTCGGTATATTTTGGTACAACTGATGTAGTAGGTTCCTTCTTCACAAGGATTACTCCTACAATGATGATTACCCATGCATGTTAATCACGCGATCTTCTAAATGGCGGATTGTGAGATGAAGGATTTAGTTAAAACTTAGAGCAGCTTCACTCATATATTATGGTACACCATGTTGTCTACATCCAAATTATATTGGAGGAATTTGATGAGGACAAGTCTTATCCATCTATAATTCCCATGGTTATTCGTTCTTTAGACGTAGAGAAAGATTCATTTAGACCATGATGAGATGGAAATAAGATGTTGGGACCTAATGTTCCATATCCTAGTGCCATTGCACCCACCAAACATATTTGGTTGGGGATCAAGAATATCCTTCGATATCTTCAAGGAATCAAACATTTTGTCCTAGTTTCCTAGTTTCACAGAAATATGGGCACCAATATGATTGGATAAATCGATCAGATCCCCACTATGTTAAATCATAGACAAGCTTTGTGTTCCTACTAGGTGTGGTAAACATACTATGAAAATCTTCGAAAGAGACATTAGTGGCTACATCCATCAACCATTATCTCAAAGATAATGTTGCTTGTGTTGTACGGATGCAAACATGTTACATAATAAGCAGTATCACTATATTGCTCATCTTTCAAGTCAAATCGTGTGACAACCTCGTTGATCTATTTATGAAATCTCTACCAATTTCAACATTTGAGAAACATGTTCATGGGATGGGTATTCAAGGTTTATAGATCTGATATTTATTGTACTTTAAACTCTATGAATTTTCTCATATTGAGTTATAGAGACAATTGTTATGATATGTCATATCATCTTCTCCTTATGTTTTTCCCACAAGGTTTTAAAGGAGTTTTGAATGGCATCAGATCACACTCTTTTCCCTTAGGCGCTTGGGCACGATACGGGGTGCCGCTCATGGTTGTCTGTGTTGTGGATGGCCATGGGTTCACCTCGTGGCTCCGGTGGGCGGAGGGCCGGTCGTGGTAGATATCTCCCCTTGACCAGGTTTGGTTCGGCAGTCGCAAGGTGGTGGCACCGGTAGACGGGTCAGATGCTACAGATGGCAACGGTGGCTGGCGGATGACGGCGGGGGTGCGGGTGGTGGTGGCGCCTCTCTTCTTCCTAGTTCGGACCGACGGCACGAGATGCTCACGCGGTGGGACGGCCAGGACTAGGAGCATCTGCTTGGGCGGACCAGTTTTGGGCCTGAAACGGGTCGGAGCTCCGCTTTGGGTAGACGATGGTGGGCTCGGTCCGGGGGTGCCCGCAGGAGTCGTGTTGCTTATCCATGTGGGTACGACGGATGTAAGACGGTGGTCGGGTCATCGGGTGCTTGTCGCGCAGATCGGAGTCGGAGGTCGCGGATATGGCGTCGTGCGCGCATGTTCGTCGGCGGCCGGCGTTAGTCACGGAGTTGTGCCTCCCCCAGTCCGCCAGGGCTGGCTGGAGGCACTGGTGTCAACGCCCCTACGGTGGTGGTGTTGATTCATACTTTGTGGCTGATGTCGGGCTAGGGATGAAAAGAGACCCCTTTTACCCCTCCTACCGTGGTGGGTACACCGTGATGTGGGCGGCTGGCGATTGCTCGGACATGGACGCCGGGGTGGCGGCCCCGGGTGGTACTCTATATGGTTGGCTCTCCGGTGGGCAACCTCGTGGCGGTGGTGACTCTCTGTCTTGGTCACGTGCGCGATAGGACGGCGGAGGCGAGTGGCTCGGGTGCGCTCTCTGTCTTCTGAGTGACGGCGCTCCAATCTAGATCTGGGAATCTGACCTCACCGTGCTAGTCCTGGATACCTCGTGGTGACATGGGTGAGTTGCCGAGCGAAAGCTTCGCGTCTCGGCGCCGACAATGGTGCCGCTTGTGGGCGCCGCTATCTCCGTGAAGACGTTGTCGTGGTTCTTCTCTCCATGTCACGGCTCCGGGCGACGACAGTGGTGACGCTTGACGTCGTTTTACCTTCTCAGGGCGCTGTCGTCGAGCTTAGGTGTGCTAGGGTGTAATGTCATGTTGTGTTCAATTATTCCTGTAGTTTCTTCTCGTCTCTTGCCGTTTATTTTAGGATCGGCTTTGTAAAAGGGTTATTTCATCATCTTGTATCGTTCGATCATATACCTGTTTGATAATGGTTTTATTTATAAAACGGGATGAAGCCTGTTTCGAGAAAAACTCATCACTAGGGTGGTGTCGACGTACCCTGTCCAGCGGTCGACCATTTCTGTACTACATACATGTACTACAGGATGAGAAGAGGATAACGCTGTGAGGCGACTCAGCTCTTGCGCATGTAGCCCAAGGCGCCGCTTTATGGGCCGATGGCTGACCGGCTGGTTCTCCTTGGGTCGGGTCGCACCGTTATATTCGATCGGTCGGTAGGTTTGGTAGCCGCCGAGTCCCTTTCCACGGATGAGATCGCGATAAGCTAGCGATCAGCTTGCACTACAGTGCATGACATCCTCCTATCATGGAGTAGTAGTGTATATAGTATAATTTTTCGCCATCACACATTAAATCGGCCCGTCTGGTAGGAGTACTATACGACCTATTGAATGCATGCGACGAGCAACCAACCGTATCCGTATGCATACATCATTCATCGGTACGCGCCCGCATGTAATTCCCATCCGCTCCATACCACCTCGCTCGCTATAAAGATGCTCCCGTGGTATGCGATCGATCCAGAACACATACCGCTAACACATTGTACACACTCACGCAAGGACAATGCCTGGCCATGCGCTGCTGCTCGTGGGCAGCGTGCTGCTGGTTGTGCTGGCGCCCCTCTCGTGCGCCGATGCAGCAGTAGGCACGGGTAAGAGCAAGATCTCGGCCGTCTTCATGTTCGGCGACTCGCTCGTCGATCCCGGCAACAACAACAACCGGCTGACCGAGGCGAGGGCCAACTTCCCGCCGTACGGGCAGGACTTCCCAGGCGGGAAGGCCACCGGGAGGTTCTCCAATGGCAGGGTTCCAGGGGACATGCTAGGTACGGACATAGCTATAACTAAGCTCTGCGCTGCTAGTACAAGAAAATGTTTTGACTAAGATGAACGTTTTGCTTGGACCATGCCGCAACAATGTACGGCCGGCTTTTTTTCAGAAAAAAACTTGACATATTCATCGCTCGTAGACAGGCATTATTAAAAAGTTTATATACTAACGAGAATAGAAAATATGTATATATACATTCGTATGTAGTCTATAATAAAATCTCTAAAATGTCTTATATTTTGAAACGGAGGGGGAGTAGTTTATAGTAAAAAATTTAAAATATCTTATATTTAAGAACGAAGGAAGTATTACACTACATGACATGACTTAAGCAAGGAGCAATAGTTTGCGGAGTAACTAAAAACAGAAAGGCCACGGGCATAACAAGCAAAGCATCTTGTATGTTCTCGCCATGGAATGCTCTGATCTTGCCCACCACCGTCTTCGTCAGCGTTAAATCCTTGATCTTTTCCAAGGACAACCACAGCTGAAAGAAAAATAGATGGTACAAGTAAGCAGTTTTGTCAAGTCTCACTCGACTGAGACTTCGTTATGTCTCTATCGGTATTATATTCCTTTGATCTCGCATAAAGATTCGTACATAATTTCTCTTTTCAGATTTTTCTTTTTTCTTTTTATATAGTATATCATTTTACTGAGACTTGGTTAATTCTCGGTCGACTGGGACCTAGCAACACCCATAAATAAGTAGCTACCATGCTGATTCGAAATACCTCTTTCAGCCAAAAGTTTATTATGACATGTTCAATGATCACCAAAGACGGAGCTTCCCGGTCCTCAAAATTAGAATGAATTTAGAGAAAGGTTACGTGAATCGCATGTAATAGTTTCATAGGTTTAGGATTATTGATAGTCTATCTTGGGTTTTATCATGCCGGATACAAGGACCGATAAAAATTTACTGTACATATATTTGGCAAAGAAGAAACCCGAGGCATCTACCTCTTAGCACCATACCGAAAGTCCCTTTCTAACAATGTATAAGTCATTTTATGTTGTGCATCACGATTAAAGCGGAGACAAAAACGAGAAAGTTGAACTTTTATTTGTTAATTAACTCCCTCTTGATGCTAACCATTTTCGTCAAAGATGTTTTTTTCTCTCGAAACATCCTTGACGAGAATGGCCACAACACCGAGAGGTCACGAAACTTTCCATTTTGGGAATAGGAGGCACGGGAACTTAACTTGGAGTAGAGTTTGACCAGGCCGATTAGCTAACCAGAATTTGACGCCGTCTCCCATGCGGCTCTCGCACACACTTCTTAAGTTTTTCTTTAATTCTTTTTTTACGAGAATTTTCCTTTACTTCTTAACTTTACACGGCTCCTCCTCCATATGGCTATATCCGAACATGAACATGAAAAGATGCATGCTCACCTCATTTGTTCTGAAGTTTCCACTCGCCCCTCCGTCCATTGGCTCTTTGCGTTGTTGTTACGCTCCGAATCCATGCACGTGTTGCTGTCTTCTCCAACTCAAATGGATCATTGTCGCTACTACCACTACACCTTATTTTTTCTTCAGCTATAGCTTCGTCTTAGCATTGGCCAGAAAATTGAGCGCAGCTCAGAGATGGTTAGATCCTTATGGTTGAACCAATTGATCAGAGTTCAAGTACTAAATTTGACATTGACGCTCATATTTTTTTAAATTTATTTTAAACTTTTTATGATATGCGCGTACGTGAGCATCTATGATTGTAATGTGTTAAAAACTACACAGCCAAATTTCCATCAGGCCACTCCCCCATAAAATGCCGTACGTGATAGATTTCGTGTGCATTTAAGTCCTGCTCACATGAATGAAAGATGGAAATTTAAACAAATTGCAGCAGCTAAATCCTACATGCACGTCCAGCATCGCCGATTAGTCCATGGACGGACGGACCGATGTTACTTATTTTGTAGATGGACTACCAAATGCAAGATGGACGAAGAAACTCAACATTTTCTTGGACGCCACTCCTTGCTCATCATTGAACTAGCTTTCCCTACCTTCGTAGAGTTCTCCCACTTTCCATATGATTGACGTTGAACCTCGACCATGCAGCTGCATTAATTAAGTTGCATCATTTTAGAGAGAAATTTAAGTACATTTCTTGTGGATCCAAGGCAAAATATGTCATATTATTGGACTGCACAAAGCAACTATGGTTTCCTGGAAAATTTAGGAGCCTTCAAATTGCAACAATTTTGTGCCGCTCATCACCCAAAACAAGGGTTGGGCGGTGGACCAGCTCGCCAAGTGAGAATGGGCTAGCTGTGGCACGTGCCTCCGTTGCAACCGTGGACCGAAGACGGCAACGCATTTGACCTTCCAATGCCGCTACTTCACCAGGATTTGAAACATGGTTAAGGTTTGCCTTGGTCTGCACCTTTTTGGTGCATCCTCTTGGTATGATTTCGACTATGCGCGGGATCACCTCATCCACCAAGGCGTATCTAGGAGTAAAGCCATGGCCTCTCTTGTCATGCTCGTAACTTGGGTCTTATGGAACAAGAGCAATGCAAGGGTCTTCAACAATAAGCACTCATTCGGTTAGGTCATTTTCTTGCATATCCACAAGGAGTGAGTATTGTGGGTGGTTGCATAGACGAAACACTTGGGTTTTATATTATCTGAAAAGTAGGCTTGTTTTTCTTTTCCTTTTCAACTCTTGGTGTTCGGTGTGTTTAATTATCTTCTTAATTAATGAATGTGGCAAATCTTTTGCCACCTTTCAAAAACTATGGTTTCCTCTGTACATTGGTGAATAAACATTTCAGGTTGGAGCCTGACAATTGCGAAAGAAAAAAATAAAGGTTGGAAACCTCACATCTTACATAATTTTGAGGTGTACAGAATAATACCTACCGCGGCAGTTTAATAATCTACCTTGTTGAAGTTTTTACGAGGGAGTTTGAGTGAGATAGATCAATGTGGGATATGTACACCCTACGCACGCTAACATGACTGCACCCTAATTGACGAGTGTGTTTTAAATTCATTGGATTAACTACCACCTAAAATTAACCCCTTCAAATTTTACCAATTTTCAAAAATGTTAGCATATAAATGAGGTGAGAATGTAGCAGTCACAATTGTGTACCGGAGTTTTAAATTTAAAACTGTGAAGAAATAGAAACAAAAGGAACTTGATGGAGGAATTCTGAAGTCGATGGTCTTATGTCACATCCAAATTAATTCCTACTGTGAGCACCATTTAATGGGCTTGATGTATGATGCTCTCCGTTAGTCGGTATCTCCATCAAAATTTCATTAATACATGGTAAAAAATCATGAAAGTGTTTATTTCATTACAGGTAAGTGTTAATGCATTACAACGGAAAACCACTCAATGCATGGGTGATATGTTGAGGTGATACTATGGAAAATCAGCTCAACCAGAAACTTCATTCAACATTTCCCTCCTATTGTTACAACATAATACATGTTCAGTGCATGTATTTCTTCAAGTAAACATATATTGATGGTATATAGTTGAATGCACATGCATTATTATGGAGAAAATTAGCACTTAAATGCAACTTGCTCATTTCCCGATTAAACCGAGGCACCTTGGTCAATGATATGAACCCACTTGCCTTTCAAGTACCAACTAAACCTAGTTATAAGAGTTACGATAAAAAGAATAAATTATGGGCATTGCTAGGTGACGTTGCACCGGCCTCAATAGTTGGGTCGGTCGTGCCCTAGCCGCCGGATGCAGCCAGCCCCGTCGTTCGATCTGCGTTGACATCTTCATATTTTTTTCCTTTTTCAAGCGCAGCCCCGCTATACACTGCCACAAGCCACCCCCTCCCCCCACACACACACACAACACTGCAAATCGCACCCCGCAGCGCCGCAAGCCGCCCCGTCCTCGTCGCTGGTCGCCGTCCTTGCAGCTCCTGCCATGGCCGCTCGTCGTCGTTGTCAATAAAAGCTTCAACCATGGAAAAAAAACTTCAACCAGCGTTCAGAAAAGCTTCAGCCGTTGTAAAAAAATGTTTTGATCGGAATGGGGAAATTTTTTAATCATGGCAGAAAAGCTTCATCCAGCGTGAAGAAAAGCTTCAACCATCATGAAAAAATGCTTCAACCGGCGTCAATAAAAGCTTCAACCGTTGTGAAAAAATGTTTCGATCGGATGGGAAAAAACTTTAACCATGACAGAAAAAGCTTCATCCGGAATGAAACAAAGCTTCAACCAGCGTCAAGAAAAGCTTCAACCGCTGTGAAAAATGTTTCGATCGGAATGGGAAAAAACTTCAACCATGGCAGAAAAGCTTCATCCAGTGTAAAAAAAAACTTCAACCTATATGAAAAAAATCTTCCACAGTGAAACTTCCAAAAATACAAGCGTTGGCGAGAACTGCGATGTGAAGGCGCAAGCTACAACTAGCATTGACGAGAGCTACAAACGGCTATGGAAAAAGCTTCAACCGGTTGCAGCTCCATTGTGGCCGGGTCCGACGAGGCAGGTAGCTGCTAGCGGCCATGGGGATGAGCGCTGGTTGCGGCACGACCCGCGTTGGTGGATGGGCAGCCACCCACCGGAACAGCATGGGGCGGGTGGATATGGACCCATACACATGTTTGTATAAAAAATGGAACCACGGTAGTTACACCTCTGCTGAAAAATCGGAGAAGTATCTTCATTTGAAAAGGTAGTTTGAGTTTCCACATTTTTTTATTATCGGGAGGAATACTCTCAAAAAATATATGTAGACCAGGAAAAAACATTATTGAACTCTTTACACATGTTTGTATAAAAAATGGAACCACGGTAGTTACTCAAATCAGTGGATAGTAAACACAATTTAGTTCACCACATATTTGCATAAGAATGTTAGTCCTGGTTATTGGTTAAATCATTAAAGTCTATAAACATTGCATCACTACCTACTATGGTTGTGTGCATTCTGATTGTTTTAGCAAAATAGTTCTAGAATTAAGCAAGGGAAGCAACCTTTTTCTCAAATATGTTTGTTTCGTATTCATTTTGATTTCCAGCAGAAAGCCACAACAGAGAATTGCCATGTAAGGGAGACATGAGTTGTAACAAAAACTCGCTTACATATCTGGCAGATTTGCGAAAAGTGCAAACGGTGGACGGGTGCATCGGAGGACTTTAAAAAAACATAGTTCTACATCACAAAAATAACTTTGTATGCATACACAAATATATAACACGTTTAGGGAAATTTTCATAACAATATACTTTCATACATGACGTAACAAAAAAATAGAATACATACATGAAAATGGGCCATTTTCATTGCTGGCCGAGATTAGTTTTTTTGCAGCTCGCAAATCATAATACTTTCGAACAAAATTTTATTTTTATTTTTTAACTTGTAAATATCATTTTTGAATCATACGAAATAAAGTGCTCTGATTCACCCGTCCACCAAAATTTCGCTAACGCGGACTCTCTCTCTCTCTCTCTCTCTCCCTCCCTCCCTCCCTCCCTCTCTCTCTCTCTCTCTCTCTCTCCCTCTCCCTCTCTCCCTCTCCCTCCCTCCCTCTCCTTGTTTTCCTATTGACATGTGAGATGATGCAATACTCAGCTCGTTAGTGGTAAACAAATTTAGTTCTAAAAAACATATACTTAAATATTTGTAATTGATTATCTAGTTTTGAGAGGAAATTTTCTATGCATGGTGGTAGCTACACACCCTTTGGTATAAGTGCCTTTTTTATATACGAGGTGTCGGATTTCAATGGCATTTGAACAAGTGCATTTTTATTGTATATGAATGACCTTTTCGCACTTTTATTTGTCTTCTTTGTTACCTTTTCACACAAGTGTCTTTTCTTTGTGTAGAAAGGGCGTTTCTTACTTTTCTCGGTCTTTTTTCCTTGCCTTTTAGGCATAATTGCATGTTTGCTTACCTGGCTCGTCCAAAACCACGATAGCTTCGCTATAGAGTTGTTTTTCATATTTAAAAATAATTTATCAAATTATTTCTAATCTAGTTTTTCTCTCCATGTAGCAATTCCACATCACCAACTCATGTATATAGTCATAAGTTATGTTTTGTATTAATTCATTCATACAAAACATGCCACATCATTACCTCATGCAGGTTTTTTTAGGGAACTAATTAAGTCGTGTGTAAAATACTTTACCTTAGTTTACTTTACTCTTTTAGTGCTTATTTATGCATTTTAAAAGGATTTCGGCCACAATGTATGGGGTATCGTTGAAGTATGTATATGGGTGTGACATTAAAAGTTCTAATGGAAAATACACAATTTTCTTTGTAAAACTTACTCAGTGAAAATAATTTATCGTTTGAAGTTTCTGTTGAAACCACACCAGCCATTTCAAAATATATAATAATTTGCCTCCAAATTATTGTTAATGCTGATGGTGTCGAATGAAATTAGTGTTCACAATATCCAAATACGTACCTACCTATGTATGCAAGTTTTGTGCCCCTAAAAGGGTTGCTTTTTAAAAGTACTATTTATGAATTTAAACTGTGTAATAGACTGGAAATTTATTTATACACAAAGATTACGGTGTTACATCATGTGAAAATTTCACTTGTTAAATTTGTTTTCTTGATTAAGCAGCTTCTAAATTAGGAGTCAAAGAGTTCTTACCACCGTACATTGGAGATGATCTTGAACTAAGTGAGCTACTTACTGGTGTCGCATTTGCCTCTGGAGGTAGTGGATATGACCCCTTAACTTCGATACCCGCGGTAAAAAATTCATAACACATGCACCTCAAAATATAGTTTTTATTATATTTATTTTCATTTTTACTTAAAATTAATCTTTTTATCATAATTTGAAAATAATATTTTCTCATCCTTCAGATTGCTACTTCAAGTACTGGGCAACTTGAGTTATTTCTTGAATATAAAGAGAAGTTAATATCTTTAGTCGGAGAGGAGGAAGCGTCACGTGTTATCTCTCGAGGCATTTACTTTACTGCCATGGGAGCCAATGACATCGCAAATAATTATTTTTCAATTCCGCTGAGGCGCCATCAATATGATCTTCCTTCCTATGTGAAATTTCTTATCTCTTCCGCAGTCAATTTTACTATCGTAAGTGCCCCCCCCCCCCAAGTTCTTCTGAACTTGAAGGTTTTAAAGTATTGCATATCCACCAGACTCCTATGAACCATTATTTTTATAGTACATGTGAATTTTTCCTTTTGTTCCATCATAAATATTCTATATCTAAATAGATGATCGTCACTAACTTGTTTGAGAGGACATGCAGCTATGGCACCTCATCACAATTGCCACATCACCCGTATTATATTTATTAATTAACTGCATGCATGCCTCCTCTAATCCATACCCACTTTCCATCTCTCGCACCACAAAGTGATTTTTTTTAACTTTTTGTGGGGAATGTGATTTTTTAAACTCCCTTACAACTATTAAGAGAGGCACATATTATGAATTTAGATAATTTGTATTTAGGAGTTTTGCGGTTGTTTGGTTTACCTTGAAATGAGAAAAGGCTCCCTCTCTCTCTCTCTGTTTGTGCGCGTGCGTGTGTGTGTCTATCTCCACAAAGTTCTTTGATCTTAAAGGGTTTTAGGTTTTCCATATTCCCACTAGACTCCTATGAACCATTACTTTTGTAGTACATGTGAAGTTTCCCTTTTGTTCCATCACAAATATTTTATATCCAAATAGATAGCCCTCGCTAACTTGTTTTCGAGCACATGCAGCTATGGCACCTCATCGCAATTGCCGCATCACCCTATTAGCTTTAGTAATCAATTGCATGTGTGCCTCCTCCAATCCATACCCACTTCTCATCTCTCGCACCACAAAGTGATTTTATTTAAGTCCCTTTCAACTGGTAAGTGAGGGAACATATGATGAATTTAGATAACTTCTATTTAGGAATGTTGCACTTGTTAGGTCTACTCGGAAATAAGAAAAATAGTATGGTACTTCAACATTTAACTAAATAATATTTTCTCTTTGCTAATAGAAGTTTATAAACATCTAGGTCGAAGCATTGTATGCATGACACATAGTCATCTACTTCATGTTGCTTAGTGCTTTTAGTTTCCACAAATATCTCATGCAACATGTGGGTGTCATCTAGTATATATAATTTATGTGTTTGCGAATCTACTAGATTGTTGTCTTTTCGTATATCATTGAATTCTTTGAGCAATTGTTTCAGCATCTATAGGAAAGTTGTATAATTATTGCATTATGAGGATTTCATAAATGATTTACACTCGGCTACTTGCATTTTCATTATTCCTATAGTTTCCATTGATTTACATTAAACCAGGTCACTTGTATTTAAGAGGGAACCAGTCTAACATTCTCTTGTACATAGAAATTAAATGATATTGGTGCAAAGAGAATTGGATTCTTTGGCATTCCACCAATTGGATGTTGTCCTTCCCAAAGAAAACATGGGTCAAGAGAATGTGATGCACTCCAGAATCAAGCAGCGGAATTATTCAATTCAGGAATAGAAAAGGAAATTGAAAGATTAAATGTAGAACGAAGTGTTAATGATTCAAGGTTTGTTTATCTTGATATATACTACAATCTGCTTGATCTCGTTCAACAACATGATTTTTATGGTGAGTGTACACTATTCCCTCAGTTGTTACTAATTTAGAGTATTGATGCCTTTAAACCATATTAGTAGATAACACACACAAATTAACCTATTATTTTTTGTAAATTCATAAACACTACACTAGATCCTCAACATTTAGATTGGTCGGGAAAACAACTTCCATAGAGAGAAAGTTGGTAGCTGCAGGGTTCTACCTACCTTCCCTTCCCGTCAGCGAAGGTACAATAGGGAAATGTCTTTCCCAACCGACATTTCTTTACATACTCGCAATATATCATCGGTGTAATAGTTTTCCCGGCTAACATATTGTTGGTAGTGGACATTAGTTTCAATCTTTTGTCAACCAACGGTCTGACAACATAGTCTTGAACGACTAACCTTCCATTGGTCTAGTTGTGAGATTTTCCTTGGCAGTAATGTGACAAAATGTCTTTGCCAACCAACATTTCCCTTCACGGGCAAATATAACTCTAAATTTACATCTAGATATTTGGTAATGGCTAGACTGACCAAGCAACCATGAAACTTTTATACCAAAACAATATGGATTCAAAATATCAACATGCATATCCTCCAAAATACCACAACAGGATGATAATTGGATACATTAATTCTCACACATATTGGTCATCTGTTCTCCACATGTTTACCACACACCCCAGGCTTACAAAATTATAGTCAAAATGTGCATGCCCAATGAGATAGAATTTCTCCATTACACACATATAGTTGATGCAAAAAAAACATGGGCAATTCCTCATGCTCGCACAACATAATACACGCCACAATAAATCTTGTCGCATATGCTCCTCCCTCCAAAAATGTTTTTTGAAATTGTTGATTTTTATTAAAAAGAAGATATTTTCATTGTTAGACCCAAATTCATCCTGCAATTTTTTATCGGAAAATATTAAGCATTTTGACATGTGCTAAAAGTATAAATCGAATATGAAATGTTACACTAAATTTATGTTATTTCACCAACGAAGCACTCCTATACCATTTCGCATGAAAACTATCAAGCACACTTGTTAGACTAACATGAACATCCACACATAAAATCAGAATTTTCGGAAAACAATTACTGATAATGAGAGAGCATATGATCCTAGAGCCAAAACGACACTATTTGGTATATCTTCTAGTTTCATTTTAGGAGTTGTAGTTCCAATGATAAAAAGTGATTTAATTAGGAGAACATATGGTGCACGAGAGCCCTCAAACCGCTCTAGTCCAACGGTGCCAAAGAGGGGGTGGAAGATGAACAAATACACTAGAAAAGATCAAGATTGGTCTCTGTTCCTATCAATAGTCAACAAAACAAAGAAAGTCAAACACCTGGTAAAGACAACTATAGTATATGTTTATCGACCAAATCAAACTAATTTAGAATGATACTAAGATCACAACAAAACACAATGCACATAATCATATCACATAGTTTACAGATCAAGTGTGAAGTGGACCTAGTGGAGATTCTCCTTTTGACAACCATCTTGTTGGATCAGATTCATCAGAAAACATACACCATGACAATAAAGCAACATGTTAAATATTAAGTAAAGACGTTAATTGTATGAATGCATTTAGTAGCCACTTAGATATTTCTTAAGCTATGTGGAATCTTTCTAATACTTGTTAAAATGATAATCATGATACCATGCCTTAGTTTCAGGATGTGTAAGACAATGCGGGCTTGTAGGCCTTCATTTGGGAAATTAATAACTAGTCAGGATCACACAACAAATAGTAGAAGCTAAGTGGTGAAAACACACATAGTTGGTGATTGCTTTGCTAGTTGGCCATGCAACTAATTTTGTGATAGCATCACTGAGATGTGATAAACCATCATATTGATAAGGTAGTGCAGCGTCCCTTCTGATTCCAATATTGACAAGAACCTCATAAGACCCTAGTCCTAGCGGCTACCAGTCTGCAATAATTTATTCCTTTATCAAGAGACTTCTTGTCTTAGCAACACGAGTTCCATGACATGTCCATGCATACATAAGCACATCCATACTAATCTAACAAATGATTTTTTAACATGGAAACAAAAAATCATGATGATAAGATTGATATGCTTTCATATTGGTGGATAGAGGAGCCTTTTAAGGGGGCTTTACAACAAATATTCAATGAATATATACTCCTTTGTTGGCATATTATTCTTCCTTGGATTCAACTCTCTCGAGTCATGTAAAACAATAATATGTACATAAGCCTCATTCATGGACGATGAACCATTAATTCAATGAATAGAAGCCGCAGCGGTCATTACTTGCCAAGAATTAGAACATATACTCCTTTGTTATTCCCTTCATCTAAATCTTTCTAAAAACATGTACAGTTTATAGCTTGCATGGTTTAATAGAATTATAATTTGTAATAGAGATTTAGTATTTTACTTGGTTGGTGGCTTTCCCGAAAATTTAGTTTGATGCTAAAGAGTAGGTCCACCATTTCCCTAATATTGACATAATTTTGACTATGACTACTATCATTTGTCAATGCACACGTATGAACAATTTTACTGCATGTGCTAGCTTATTTGCTAAAGCCGAGCTTTATCTAACAAATTGTACTCTGGACGTACAAGTTGTACTCTTTGCTGGTAGTATTTGGATACCAATATTATACTAACATACAAATGTAAAAAAGGGTAATGAAGAGAAATAATACAACTATGAAGTATAATTATGTGCTACAGCTAATACACTGTTTAGAGGGAGCTATTGAGCAACTTAGTCTTTTATTTTCTTTTTCTTTTTTGAAGGTTGAAACCCCCGTCCTGTGCATCCAATGATGCACACAACCATCCATATTAGATTATTTCATAGAGCCAAACAAACAAATACACGGATCAACCCATAGCCACCTTTCTAGTGACCTCTGTTGCTACACCTAGAAGCTTGAGAATGTGTCATGAACTTGCACTAACACACACCATCTAATTTAGCGACCTCCCTAAGCCACCCGACGGCGAGCCTAGAGAACCAACCGGTCTAGCAGACCCTCAGCGCGTAAAGCATGCACACACTCTAGAATCAGTCGCCGCCATGTTCCATTGTCCCAACTTCAAGAGGCATCAACACATTGACCTTGCGAGGCCCAACTACCGTCGACACCACTACGACACCAAACAACGCCACCGGCCTACACTCATCCATCACCAAGACTCGTCGCCATCTACACGGTAGAAATTACATCACTCCGCCTATGGACCCCTTTAGCTAGCACATGCTCCGAGAATGGTGTCTCCACGAGGGTGAGCTGATCCACACATTGTTATTGCCCGATCCGGAAGACCTAGATCAAGGTATCCCCAGAAGTAAATGACCTTCCAGCTAAGTCCACATTGTGTTCCAACGGCGCCTAACATCTAAGATCCCACCGAATAAATCCAAAACAGTGCCTCCAAGAAGATAAATGATGTCACACGTTGCCATTGTCCAGTCTGGCAAGTCAAACCTGAGGTTTTCCTTGGAGCTCTACGGGACCACCATGGTGATGCACTCCTAGGGAGTTAGCGGCGCCCACAAATGTCACCACATCATCCACGGTAGTAGATCCATTGGCAAGGGATCTATTGAGCATCATAGTTGCATGTGGTGTAGACGCTTCATGCATTTTCCTAAAACAAAATCTGGAGAGCGAGCTAATCTCACACAGACACTCAGCTAATGCAAGAACAACTAAGTTATGAATTTTCTATGTACTTGAACCCATACTCACTCTAGTCTCTTTAGGTAGTGAATGGTACAAAAGTAACACACATATTTTGACATCCACAGAGGGGGTTGTCTGGACTCAGGGTAGGAAAACTCATTGGAGTGTAGTTCCATGTCAGGTGGATTGTCTCTTGAATATGAATGACATGCATGTGATCTTCTAAGGAAATGATGAAGAGGCAAGACACATGTATGTGGCGATGGATAAGAGCATGGTTAATAGTACACACAACTGATGCCTATATGATGTTGTCATGTCATTTATAGCTAAGCTTATAGCTGACAAGTAAAATAGTTAGATATAAAGATGTGATACTTTATTAATACATGGCTCACCTTCTATTCTCACATAGTTCCTAGGAGCACGTGATGTAGCTGGCCCTTATTCTATAGTTGGCTCCTCTTTTCTCCCCTCCATGTCATCATAAAAATATTACTTTAACTCTTATATCGTGCTTATATAAGCTTATAGTACTCGCTCTAAGAAAGATGACGCGTGGAGTGATCCACCTAGGCTCACATAATCTTTAGGTACATTTTGGCCTAGTCTTTCGAGAGAGTTGAATGGTGCTAGGATGACGACAACGTAGGAGATATTAGTGACTGGGTGGGAAGGGAGAACCTGGGGAGAGGAGAGGGCTCGAGCTCGTGGGGCGATCTAGGGTGGCAGTAGGGTGTGAGGACAATGGCGCGATGGAGAGGCTAGCTAGAGAGAGTTGTAAGGGAAACCTTCAACCCGACACGTCAATTATCCCCTTCATGTATGGATTGAATAGTCACAACACTTTTTGGCCTCTAACATGACCATCATTTTTGTCAGACTGTCACAAACGTCCGGAATCCTCCAGGCCAACCCCAAATTGGGGGAGCTTTAGGGGGTGTCTACATCTGCCAGATTGATGTCTGACACCCCCTGAACCACCCAAAATCACACCCACACACTTGCATTTCCACAATCTGCCAAACTGTTCCTGCACCAGACGTCGCCCTCATGGCCTAGAAATGCATCACCATGCATGTTTTGTTATCTGTTGCCAGCGCAATGGATCAGCTGGATCCCACCAGTATGTTCCTCGTCTTGACGGACTTGAAGCCTGGTCTACCCACGTACGCATGGGTGCCCGGAGGATATCAAACAATAAGACTGACACATGAGGGCGAGGTGTCAAATCGGATATCCACGGAGATGTCCATATCTTTCATTTGGGGAAATGATGCCCTTTGGCGTCTATTTTGGATAGCGAAGGTTTTCCTCCCTTTTCACCGAGGAGTGACCCTGTGTTAGCGCACCCACGAGAGGATGTGTGATACGATAAAGGTTCTACCAAGTCTTTACGAGAGAATAAAAATTTGAGTTTTGTATCGGACCTTAACAACCTTAGGGGTGTAAACACTTCGAATTAAAATAGGATGGGTGTGAGGACTTGATTCTTACAACCATATATTTCCGCTAGGGATCATCATGATGTTAGTTTGTGCTCTGGAAGACTCGTTAAGATGGTATTGCAATGAGACAAAGTGGGATGTGTCCAAATTATGTCTTGATCGGTTTGTGAGTCAGGTGCCCAACCGCGGGCCCCTACCATCACACAAGGTTACCTTATTTATTAAGAATATAATTCACACAAAATCATTAGGGGATTAATGACTATACCTCATGTATTCCCAAGGATTGGCTTCCTCTATTGTACTAAACCTTTATGTCACAGGTGTTCAGAATAGTGTTTCTTGTCCTCCCTTCTCCTAACCTCCTCATTGATCGATTATCATACCGTGGGTACCTGCAGGCTCGCAGAATAAGAAAGAGATAATAGACAACTATGTATAAACTCTAACACATACATGATGTTATTTTAAATTTGTTCCACCAATCTCTCATACAAATACATAGGGTTGCAAGGCTACGCCCGAAGCCATTGCCTTACCGAATTACTCACACATGGCGATCAGATCCCAAGAAGAAATAATTGGATAAAACATAAAGATAAATGCTCTATTGATAATATGTCTTACAATGGTTGTCGGATGCGATACACGATTACAAGTATGGCTAACTTGAAGGGGAGTTGTTGTGGTGCTGGTGATCATGGTAGCTACGGATATGGGATGGGACATGGTGGCAGCTAGGGTTGGAAGATAGGTTCTGGTTCGCAAATTGTGTTCTTGATGCTCCTTTGTTATGACTCTGCGTTTGTCCCCGTTATAATAGTTGGAGAGTTGGACCTTAGAGAGCCGCCCGCGTGTGATATGATCGCTGGTACGAGCACTCGTGCTCGTACCAAATGTCGTCATGCACTCTGACTTAACTTTTGAGCATACAATTTCATTTCTTCTTTATCCATTTTCTATGTTTCCTTCTAAAAGATGATTTATCTCCATATTTGGCCTCTTTTACTATGGAAACAAATGAAAAAAATAATTTGCAATCTCTTGCATTCCCGAGTCATTAGTGGTAATATCATAGTGGTTTTCTCAGATGTTCTAAGATTATCTAGTTCAAACAAGGGTGTGAGGAGAGAGAAAATAGCACTCATCAATCATCCATTTGATTATTGTCGTGGAGATGCTCTAAGATTCTTGTTGTTGGGGTAAAAGAGGGTAGCATGACTGGTGACTTTGAGGTGGGAAATTATGGATATTGATATGTTTTATTGTTGTTGGGAAAGAGTGACGGCTTCGTGTGTGGCAGTTTCACTAATAGGGCCAAAATTTGGCGTTCAATCTTTTCCTCTACGCACATTAGCCCATTTAGCCACAGGAGGTCACTCAGTGTTCTTTACTGACCAACATTTGAGTGGGTATATAAGCATTCCTTATTGACCGCCCGCTAGCAAAAATATACGCATTCCTAGTCGATAGTTTGTCAGTGTTGGTAGGTTTTCTCGACCAACTCTCAATGTAAATTTTCTCAACCAATTTTTGGTTGGTGAGAGACACTACTCCCAACACACGTCGGTAGGGGATACATTATGGTGGTGTAGTGAAACTTCATATGAACTAAAGTTGCATAGTGGAGCATATGATATATTAAAGAATGTCACGATAGTTCTAATTTTTGTGCTTGGGAATATGTGATATGGACATGTTGTCATCGTAACATTTTAATACTAAATATTTTGGAACTTCCCATTTTGTAGGTTTCAAGGAGGTAACCGAGGGGTGTTGTGGCAGTACCGTGCTAAATGCGGCAGTATTCATTCAATACCACCCTCCATGTCCAAACGCTTGTGACTATATTTTTTGGGATAGCTTTCATTGTACTGAAAAGGCCTACAACATTGTGATTGATGAGATCTTCCAGCAAAACATGCACTACCTAATGTGAAGACACTCTCATTCTCTCTACCGGAGTTTGAACAAATACTTCCATAATGTGTGAATGCTACTAGTGTGACCTTTCGATTCAAACTATGTATCTCCATATAAATTACCCCAAACTTATTTGTGCAACAACGATTACACAAAATTAATCACATTTATATGCACTAATGTGGGTGTCGATATACATATGATAAAAATTAGTTCGTACCCTAATTTGTTCAACAGGAGGAGTTGTAGTTGTGAGTGGACATCCTTTCAACTTGGTGTAGAGGGAAATTAAAGAAATTTGGTAGTGATATCTTCCCATTGTTTTTATGTCTTACACACCCCCAACTATAATCTTTTCATGATAAAGGGCACTTTTATTAACTCAAAATATATCATCAAGCAGATACAAGCATGATGGCGAACACATTTCCTTTGCATAACAAAAATGAACACAACCAACAATAACATCATGACAAAGTAAGAATGACATATTGATGATAGTAAAGTCATATGAGACTAACACTATGTCTATGTCAAAAGAGTTGGTTGCCAATCCACAGATTATGTTGTCACCCATGTTGGGTAAACAAACTCTTTGGGCACCCGCTCCAACCGCATAAGAAGGCAATGCGTACAATGGAATATAAACTGCATAGGAGAAGATATTTTCCCATCAAAGACAATATCATTTCTACATATCCAGAGCGACCATAGTAGCACGGACGCTCCCACCCTTATTAGTGCACTAAAATTTTTCGGGTATATATTTTTAAAAGAAAGTGACCATATATAGAGGTAACACGTGTTAATGGATACAAAGTGGACATTATTTGGATGAGTAGCCACACAGAGCACGCAAACATGCGTCAGAAGAAGAGGTGTTTGGTTGTCTCGTCGTGAGTACAAAATCTATACCTCTTGCTTTCTTGTCAGTTGGGGTGAGCGAGGTTGTCTTTAGTTAGCAAAAGTCCCCTCCGAGGATAGCACATCAAAATCTTAAGTTTAGTGGTATCTTTGATTTCCTAATTTGTTTATTACTTTTTGATGGGATCTTTGAGGGCAAGAGTGCATGGTACATAGACTCGAATGAGAAAGACCCATTAGTAGTATGATTCGAGTGAATCAGTTCTCGTACATGTGTTAGGTAAATCAAATTCAAATGGGGTAGAAGATTTTCCATGACACGGGACGGGGGCTGATCAAATCCCACCTAAAGGATATATCCTATGGGATAAGCTAAGCATGTGTGCAAGAGTACTATTATTATCGTGTACAATGTGGTAGAAGGTCGGGTACTGTTCCTGAAAAGTGTTATTTCAAAGCCACTTGTCCTCTTAGGAATGTAACCTAGAGCCATCTTTTCCGCGAAAGATCCAAACTGGAAATCATGTTTCTTTGCCACCATCAAACTAACCCAAAAATGTGAGTCTCCAGCATTCCAGTATGTGTGTGACACACTTTTTGGCCCAGATACTTGTTGCATGGCAAGGTTTGCCAAATTTCATCGTCATTAAGAAGCGTCAACAACCATTTACTAAGTAAGGCATCATTCTTGACCTACGGGTCATGAATGTATAAAACTCCTTGGTCTTTAGGTCGACAAACCACACTCCCGTTTGTTAGACTATGCCTTTTCCTTCGCTATCTCCTTGTCGAAATAATCTGGATAAAAAATAATATAGCCTTTGTAGGACCCATTTTGGAAGTTGGAAAAATGAGAGCACATAGTGAACCATATTTGTGGGAACATAACCGATCAAACCCATTTGTCCTTCAACGGAGAGAAAGTTGACTTTCCAACTAATGAATCATTACTATAAGCACTCTTGAGTGTGTTTCCACTCGAGATTAGCAAGACACGAATATGAATCAAAACTCCTAGATATTAGATATTTAATTAGGAATTGGCCTTGCACACAACCAAATAGTTCAGTGTATTGTGCAATTGACTCTTTGGTTTCCCCAAAATAGAATAATTCACTTTTATGGAATTTAATTTGAAGGCTTGGCATTTGCTCAATAGCTGAAAGTAATAGTTTAAAGTATCTAGCCTTATCTAGATCATGTTCCATAAAATAATTTTATGGTCGGCATATTGCAAGATGAGAGGCGATTTCCTATGCATGGTGATAGCTACACACCCTGTGACATAAGTGCCTTTTCTAATATATGAGGTCTCGGGTTTCAATGGCATTGGCACAAGTGCATGTTTGATGTATAGAAATGTTTTTTCTCACTTATATTTGTCTTTTTTATTTATCTTTTTGACACAAGTGTCTTTTCATTGTGTAGAAATGATGTTTCTCACTTCTATTAGTCTTTTTGCTTGCCTTTTTGGCATAATTGTCTGTTTGCTTGCTTGGCTGGTCCAAAGTCACGATATTTTCATTATAGAATTATTTTTTATAGTACAATATAATTAAAGATAAAAATTTGGGTTGTGTGTAGCTATCACCATGCGTAGCAAATTATTTCTGATTGCAAGATAGAGAGCTCTCATCCAAAAGATATGGCACCACTCCTGCAATGTGACTATCATGTTTGGCACATTCAATCATAATATCCAACATGTCAGTGGAAAAGTTAAATAACGTTGGAGATAGGTGGTCACCCTAATGTAGTCCTACTTTATCTAGAAGTAACGGTCTACATCATCATTAACTTTGACAGTCGCATTGCCTCCAATAACAAGAATTTGGATCCACTCTCTCTATTTCTCAAAGAAACCTTCCATTCTCAAGGTTTGTTTGAGAAATGACCATTTTATTTTGTCATAAGCCTTTTCAAAGTTTATTTTGAGCACTATCCCACTCGTGTCTTTTAGGTGCATCTCGTGAATAATCTCGTGACGGATACCCACTCCTTCGAGTATGTTTATTCATTGGATGAAAGTTGTTTGGGATGGTCAGACAACATAGTCAGCAACCGAATTGAGCCTATTGGTAGCAACTTTGATGAAAATTCTGAAGCTTCCATTAAGGAGCATATTGATCTCTAATGCTAGATCTCCTCAACCTCCTTGATCTTTGGCAACAAAAATGGCTTCCGAAAACTAAGCCTGGATAGTCCAAGTTGGACAGGATGAAGAAAATTGAACTACTTTATTAGGACAGTCTTGATGACATCCCATAAGTTTTGATAGCACTCTCCAGGGAAAGGCATCATTGCCTGGAGCTTTTTTATGTTCATTTCGAAAGACAGCAATGGCTCTCACCTCATCTTTATACAAAGGTGCCATAAGGATAATATTCTCTTCAACCATGACTTCTGGAATATCATCCAGTTGGGTCTCCTCAAGGGTGAAATTCCCTTTATCTGGAGCCCCGAATAGAGACTTGTAGTACATGTTGATATAACGCTTGATATATGAATAACCCTCAATCTATCACTTTTCTTGTTGTAGGCTAAATATACACTTTCCTATGCCGCTCACTGGCGATCGTGTGGAAATATCATGTATTTATGTTGCCCTCCAAGATGAATTGGGATTTGGGTCTTTGGTATCACTTTATTTTTTGTTCTCACAATACACATGCGGTCTCCTAGTTGGATTGAGTTTTCTATCAACCTCCCGCTGAGATAAAGTATGAGTCTCTACAATCTTGCCAAGGTCATCAATAATACTTCGAACTCACTGCTTTACTTTTTTGTGCATACCGCTAGTCTATTTCGCCCAACGGATAGGAATTTTCTTGTGGCCTATAACTTAAAAATCCATCTTTGAATTGGTATACGACTAGTGGCGGGCATCTCCCATGCAATATTAGATATGTCTGCAAAACCATCCAGTTGTAACCATCCCAATTCCAATCTGAATGGGCGGTGTGTTTTAGTGGGGCTAGGAGAGTTGGAATCGAGAACAATGGGGGCATAGTTTGTAAGCGTCTCGATACGCCCATGGGCATGCACGGTTACCATAAGAAATTTTAAGTCACATTCGGTATCCGTAAGTACACGATCGAGTTTCTCCTATGTCGACACCGATGATTATTATCCCAATTATACCGCCGCTTGACATACTTTCTTTCGTATAATCAAGTTATCAATCTTAACATTGAATAAGAAAAGCCATTGAGCATCAGAGGTGTGTTATCTTTCTCTTCCTAGTACCTCGGGATATTAAAGTCCCCACACACACGTCCCAAAGGAAGGCCGATTTATTCTCTTTTTGGGCATCCCTGTAGACTTCAACTAAGTTCCATGTAAAATTATTATATCTATTTAGAAGGTAAAACTTGGTATGTACCCCAAGTAAGATGCATCATGATCATCCACGTGGTGGTAGCCAATCCCATTTGAAGTTGAACCATATGAAAGGTGATCGAGGACGTCCATGGGGAAATCATGTTTACTAGCCTAAAAAATCGCCAAAAGCTCGAACCCAAGTTCGAGCACATACAAGAGTTAGTATTTGGAATAGTAGAGGTTTTCAAATATTTGTGCTCTAATTATTATTTTGCATGCATATCTAGCTGTGTAAATTGCACCAGATCATTATGGACTCATCAAGTTTGCAATATTAAATTTGTTTATATATAAAATAAATTAATAATGCCAGTCCCTGAAGTGGCAGTGAGGCATGTCAGGCGTGGATGGCAATCAAAACAATGGTGGCATTGGAGAGAATGCAAGCATGATGGCCATGACATTTGAGAGCTCTATGCATTTATGTTCTCTACACTTTTTTTGTGTTTGTGTCTGTCTTGCACAAAGCTTGTGGTTTTAGGCTTCAGTTCGCATTGGAATATGAAATATTGTGGATTTGAACTTGGTTTTCAAATGTTGTTGATTATGTGTGGTGTGATGTTACAAAGTTTCATTATCATGTCATAGTTTGTTTGGATGTGTGTGCAATTGTGGAGTAGAGAATAAGAATGCCACATTCTAGGTATCCAGTTTTAGGTATTACTCCTATAAAGAATGCTAGAGTACCCACCTCTTGGGGGGCTTCGTCGCGTGAGACTGCTTCCCGACATTCATTTTTCACATGCCTCACATCAATGGATCCCTGGCATGCTCACCATTGTCCTATCTCCGCAGTTGCCCTGCACCTGGTCGTTTTTCCTCAGGGGTACATAACGGGTGAGTCATTAGTGTGGTGGGGCCACTTCTCTATGGGGTTTTCATCGCGCATGTGTGCTCGGGTCACGCGTTACTCCGTGCATGCCGAGTTAGGCCAGGTGGGCTTGTCTGACTCCTTCTCCCCCTGTTGGGCTTCTTCATATGCGTGCGTACAATATGCCCCAAGCTCCTCGCTTGGGGTGTGAGTGTTGCATGGCGTGCCTTACCCTTAGTGTTGGTTTGCATGTGTGGTTCTGAGGGGCTTGTCTAGTCGGCCTTGTTTGCGCTTGTGCCATCCTACTTTGCATATGCTCATAGAGCAATAAAAACAGCACACAAATGATTCAAATGTTCCTCCAAAGATCTACTATAAATTAGTATATCATCAAAGTAGACTACCACAAATCGTCCAATGAAAGCATGTAAAATCTCATTCATTAATCCCATGAAAGTGTTAGGTGCATTCGTTAACCTCAAAGGCATAACTAATCACTCATATAATCCAAACTTAGTTTTAAATGTTGTTTTCCATTCATCTCCCAATTTCATGCAAATTTGATGGTATCCACTACACAAATCAACTTTGGAGAAAATTGTAGAGACACTTAATTCATCAAGCATATCATCTAGCCTAGGAATAGGATGATGATAATGAATAGTAATCTATACTTATACTAATTTGTGGCTCTCTAAAAAATCCCACGTTAATTAGATTTTATGAGCCGTTAATCTGGTGGGACCGAATTATTACGGTGTAGATCGATTCTTGATTTGTGAGGTAAAATCTATACTTATACTAATTTGTGGCTCTCTAAAAAATCCCACGTTAATTAGATTTTATGAGCCGTTAATCTGGTGGGACCTAATTTGTGGGTCTCTAAAAAATCCCACGTTAATTAGATTTTATGAGCCGTTAATCTGGTGGGACCGAATTATTACGGTGTAGATCGATTCTTGATTTGTTAGGTAAAAATGCACTAATTTGTGGCTCTCTAAAAAATCCCACGTTAATTAGATTTTATGAGCCGTTAATCTCGTGGGACCGAATTATTACGGTGTAGATCGATTCTTGATTTGTTAGATAAAAATGATTTAAATAATAATAATAATATACTAATTAATCTCACGTTAATTAGATTTCACGAGCCGTTAATCTGGTGGGACCAAATTATTACGGTCGAGATCAATCAATATAACCCTCGATTGTACGTAGTTTTTTTCAATTCTGCGAAGAGATTTTTTTTCCTTGAAAGACTCACGTGCCTTCCTCAATTTTTCAACGAAGGAGATTGGACCATCTACTATTCCACCAATCAGAAAACCCTAATTAACTGATCGAAGGGAATCTCACTCCCGATCTCTCTCCCCTTTCAATCTAAACGTCACATGCAGCGCCGCCACCAACCTAGAATTTATCTCTCTCCTCAATCCCCTTCTTCTCCAATCTTTAAATCTCTTCTTAATCCAAGTTTCTGAATCTGAGATGGCTGATGTATCCTTCCAATTTGAACGTATATCCCTGATAGTTTCAAGAATGAGGCCACCATCGATTCCTGAGGTTGTGGAGTTGAGGAATTACGTTGGATTTATGACACCGCAGCTCACACTCCAAGCCCTACACGATTTGGAGTCACAGAAGATATTTGCAGATTTCAAGCAGTATGGGCGCACATGCGAGGAGTCAGGAAAAGTATTGGTGGCAGTTGGTCATCAGCTCCTGCATGGTCTGGTCATACAGGTATGTACGTATGTATCTCCACATGAGGCTGATGTACGTACTAATCTCCACATGGATAATTGGTGATAAAGTTCTTCTGTGTTGGATGTCTCCCGTCCCACTTCCTTCTGCCTTTACTGTTGTTACTACCTCATATAATCTTGAGTAAAAGGCGCTGGCGGTCATAGAACTTGTGTTGCGGGTGCACTTAAGTCCCACTACTTGCAAACCGAAAAAACCCGTCACAGAACTTGCGTTTCGGGCTTATCTAGGTCACAACCGCTAGTTGGACCGGTCCGCTGCCCGGTTTTCTTCGTTCGCGGTCACGCGAGGCTCACGTGTGAGGTTATTTTTGCACAGAAGACCCTGGTCGTTTTGCTAATCACTTGGAGACGTCCCTGCCTTAGGACAGATGAGGGAGGCGACAGGCGGCCGCGGTGCTGGTGCGTCGAGCTCGTCGGCGGCAAGTAATGAGCTGATGGAGGTGATGGAGAGGCTGCCGAAGTTGAGGACAGAAGATGTTTGCCAGCCGATCTACGGTTAGTTCTCTGTCTCTTTCCCCTCCCCTCCCGTAGGTTTAGTTTTCCTCCCCCTCAGCGGCCGATCTAGGGTTAATCTTCCATGATTTTCGCAATGTAGGTTCGGATTCAGTAAAGTTCAGTATTGAGATGCATCATGGTGGCTTTTTCATGGGAAAAGGAATTAATTTGGCTTATTTGGATGAAAAAGTAGCATTCTTTGATAACCTTGATAGGAACACTTTCTGCAATGATATGATTGACTATATGTTGGGTCAGCTGAGATATCCACCTGGTGAGTTGGACATTGTTTTCTGGTGCCCACCTGGTAAGACAATTTCAGAAATGGTGGCAATTGATTTTGAAGTGGACTGTTTGAAGATGGCTAAAGCTACTGTTAATTCAAAGGTGATTGTTTTGTTTGTGAAGCATGTGAAAACAACTGAGATTAAACAATTGGAGGAGGAGGAAGATGACATTGCTTATAGGGTTGGGCCTGAATTGCCTGAAGTAATACTTAGCCCTATGAGGCAAGAGAAAAGGAGGCATATGAAAAAACAGAGCAACACAGCTACTACAAAGAGTGCTGAAGATGCAGATAGTTCAGACAAGTCATCAGATGCAAAAGACGAATGGGAATGTGATTCAGAGCATGATCCAACATGGTATGATAGTGATTATGCAGTGGATGATGATGATGATTTGTATGATAAAAATGTAGATGATGCTGTGAAGGATGCATTGCTTGAGAAGGGGAGGAAAGTAGGAGCTGAGTACAGACATGTTCCAGGCACAGATGATGTTACTGAAGAGGAACTGCAGCTCCCAGAAGAGGATGATTGTGAGAAGATGCAGAAGAGTGACTCTGATGATGAGGAGTACATGAAGAAGAAAAAGAAAGAGAAACCCATATACATGTTCAAAACATTCAACCCACTAGTTGAGATGGAAAATCCTCAATTCAAACTAGGTATGGTTTTTGATTCAGTGGAGTTGTTGAGAACTGCAGTAGCACATTATGCAGTTAAGAACAGAGTGCAGATCAAGAAAAAAAAGAAATAACAAAAAGAGGTTTGAGGCAGTATGTACAGAGGGTTGCCCTTGGAAACTTGTAGCTGTGGCAGATAACAGGACCCAATCCTTTCTTGTGAAAACATTTGTTGGAGAGCATAATTGTGAGAAAGTATGGGATGTGAAAGAACTTACAGCCCCTTTTCTGGCCAAAAAATATGTGGAGATGTTCAGGGACAATGACAAGATGTCTTTGTCTACATTTGCAAGGAAAGTGAGGAATAAATACAACATGGAAGTAAGCAGGCATAAACTAGGGAGAGCTAGGAAAGCAGCATTGGTTGTGGTGCATGGGGATGAGGTGAAGCAATATACACTTCTTTGGAAGTATGCACAGGAATTGAGAACAACCAACCCAGGATCTTCTTTCTATCTAAACCTAGAAAATGGATTGTTTAGCACATGTTACTTCAGTCTTGCAGCATGCAAGATAGGGTGGTTAAAGGGCTGCAGGCTCATTATATGTCTTGATGGTACTTTCATAAAGACAAAATATGGTGGGCAACTACTTACTGCAGTTGGAATAGATGGGAATGATTCTATATATCCAATTGCAATGGCAGTGGTGGAGACAGAGTGCTATGCATCATGGTCTTGGTTCTTGTCTACATTAAAGCAAGATCTGAATATTATGAACACTAGCACATTCACTATTATGAGTGATAAACAGAAGGGCCTCATCAAAGCTGTGCAGGAGCATTTTCATGACTCTGAGCATAGGTTCTGTGTCAGACACTTGTATGAAAACCTCCATGCAGTCCACAAGGGAGAAACTATCAGGCAACAACTCTGGATTTGTGCAAAATCAACCACACCTACTGTATTTGAGCAGAATATGGACAAGTTGAGGCAAGACAATGCAGCAGCATATGCATGGTTGGAGGAAAACCCACCAAACCAATGGTCTAGAGCATTTTTTAGTGAATTTCCAAAATGTGACATTCTTTTGAACAATACTTGTGAAGTATTCAACAGGTATATACTAGAAGCCAGAGAGCTACATGTCCTGTCTATGTATGAGAGAATAAGATCTCAGTTAATGCATAGGCACATGTCAAAACAAAAAGAAGCTCTTCAAAAATGGACAGGACATATTACTCCCAAAGTTAGGGACAAACTAAGGAAGAATGTTGAGTTGTCAGCCAACTGCCACCCAGAAGAATCAGGCATGGGTGTGTTTGGAGTTTTGTCCAATGAGAAAACCTATATTGTTGAGCTGAACATGCATTCATGTACTTGCAGAAGGTGGCAGCTTACTGGAATCCCATGTAGCCATGCATGTGCTTGCTGCAGACATGAAAGAATTAGGCCAGAGACCATGGTTTCTTCCTGTTATTCACTGCAGACATATCTGTGTGCTTATGGAGTTCAGATATATCCAACCAGAGACAAAGATGAGTGGTCCCCAGTAAATGCAACACATGTACTGCCACCACACTATGAGAAAAAAGCTGGGAGGAGGAGGAAGAATAGAAGGAAGCAACCAGAGGAGAATGAAGATGGCACTAAACTAAGCAGGCATGGAGCAATTATGCACTGTGGGTATTGTAAACTAGCTCGTCATAACAGAAGTGGATGCTCACTACTGAAATGTGCTATATTAAGAGAAACTGAAGGTGTGGTACATGAGCAAGAAAATGAAGAAGAGGTGCATGAGCAAGGAAATGAAGAAGAGGTGGAAGAGGAGCATGCTGGCACTGAGCAACCTACACCACAAACTAAAAGGGGCAGGAAAAGAAAGCCTACTGATAAGATGTTGCAACAGATAGAAGAAATGTTGGAGAAGGCAAAGAAAAAGAAGTCCAAAAAGATTGTTGATGAGTCTGGAGAAGTGGACTTCCGAGTGATCCTAACAGTAAGTATCAGCACATCAATTTTGGAAATGTTGCAAATAATTATAATGGATGCTCACAACATTGTTTGTTTGTTTACTAGCACATCAAACAAAAAACTATGAGGCCACAAATGGACCCAACACAGATCAAAGAAAGCATGGTGCACATATTGTCACATGAGGTAAAATAATTAGAACTAAATTTAAAATTATCTTTGAAAATAGGTCACTAATTGTTCCTATTAACTCCTCTCATAGGGACCTGCAAAAGGAGTTCCTATTAACAGGGCTCACAGAATACCAGAAGAAAGTGCATTTGTAGTAGAGAGCAGAACCAACTTATCTATGTCAACTGGTGGTGCACATCCAGCAACAACTTCAACAACTACAGAAGTGAGAGGAGCACATGCAGCAACAACTTCAACAACCACAGGAGTCAGAGTAGCATCAACATCTGGCAGTGGCAGAGGAAGAGGTAGAAGAGGAGGTGGAGGAACAAGAGGAAGCAGATCAAGGAGAAGTGCAGCTACTACAAGGTTGTTGCAAAGAGCAAAGAAACCAACCAAGACAAGGGGTTTGCAGTGGCTACTATTTGGTGAAGGAACAAGCTCACAAACTGTGGAAGATGAAGTCCAGACCACACAAGGAGCTCCAGGAATTGAAGAGTGAAATTGAAATGTCCAACTGTTGTTTTTATCTTTATTGTGTACTAAGTTATTATGAATTTTGGTACTGGAACTATTATGACTAAGTTCAGTACTGGAACTGTTATGACTTATGGTGAAGGAAGGAAGATAGTTCGGTACTGAAACTATGTTGCAGCAGATCATTTGTTTGTTGTTTACTGAAACAAGTCCAACTGACATCTCCAGTACATCATGAACAAATAGAATTCCAGTGCAAATAGACATTTCTTAGCATAATTTAACAAGGTCTGCCAGTACATCATAACAAGATAGTTATTACAGTGCCATTACAATCACAACATCAAATAAGATAACTATTACAGTGCTCTTAAGCTTTGCCATTTGTTCCAGGGCCAGTGCCATCTATCTTGCCTCGCCAGGTTGCAAATGTGTGCTTGCGTGTTAGATCAACACCTTCGTCAGGGAGGAATTCATCAGCCAAACCTTCTGTTAGCAATGGCCCACGGTCAATGACCTCCTTCACATGCATGATCACAGTATAATCGATGCATCGACGATCAGTTGGAGAGAGCGGACGCGGCGGTGAATGAGCATTCTCGTCATCAGAGTCTGGCTTCCAAGGTTGCAGAGCAGGTGCAGTCACAGACACAGTAAGCACCTTCGGCACTGCACTAGGATTGCGTAGCCACGCCGTGCAATACAGCAACCACTTGTCTGTAGAAGGGAGCATGTCGATGAGCTCGCCGTCGACACCTGCGAGCACCAGGTTTACAGTGTCTTCATCCCACGCCTCTTCCGGTAGCCCCTCCAAACTAAGCGTCGTCTTGTACGGCAGCTGCGACGGCTTGCCACGCGACCAGCTTGACCACCTCTGAAAACCAATCCTGCTTCCGCCGCAGCGCAGCTGTTCCAATGCGTACACCACACGAGTGCAATCCTCCACTGAATGGAACCGCAAAAAGAAGTGGAATGGTGGGCCGGTTACCTCCATTGTCATCTACGACGGCAGGATGCCACACTCGAACTCTACCGCCGCGGCGAGTGCCTCCGGCGTCACCTTCGTCTGTGGCTGCCCGATGATGACGGCATACAATGCATGCCCCAGGAACGCCCGCTCGAGCGCCGCCATGCCAGAAGGGCGAGCGATGAGAACGCGGCCGCGTTCGGGCCGCATCTCCGGCTCACCGCGCTGCCACACCTCTTGGGGGAAGATCCGCGAGTCTGGGATGCGAGACGCGGACGAACTCCCTCCAGTTGCTGCGCCGCCTGCACCTCCAACAAAGGCCACATCACTGCCACCCACGCCGCCTCCCATTTCCCCGACCACGAGTTCGGATCTGGAAGGAGGAGCAAGGAAAACAGAGGAAGGGGAAAAATATTTTATCAGATGTAAAATGTGCAATACGCCCCTCATCGTTAATCACCAGGGTCTTCTGTGCAAAAATCACCTCACACGTGAGCCTCGCGTGACCGCGAACGAAGAAAACCGGGCAGAAGACCGGTCCAACTGGCGGTTGTGACCTGGATAAGCCCGAAACGCAAGTTCTGTGACGGGTTTTTTCGGTTTGCAAGTAGTGGGACTTAAGTGCACCCGCGACACAAGTTCTATGACCGCCAGCGCCTTGTACTCTATAATCTTCTATAGAGTTTCCCTGTGGACTCAGATGGCACCTATATATATTGTTTAAAACGATGTCTAGCACATGCAGCTGCAGACACAAGAAATACATGGTCTATTACTATTGCTCTGATTGATGCCCTCTTGCCGGAGAAACAGAAGCAATTAGTAGCACCAACATTGTTTGCGTGGCAATGATAGCTTACTAGCTCCTCTAATACATTGCAGTTTTATCTTTGCTAGATTTTTATGTATGAAATTTGGGTCGGCGTATTCACCGCATGCGTGCAGTATACATATATATTTATTTATTTACCAACGATGTGTTGGACAACTATTTCTAATAAACAGTTTCATTGTTCATTAGATCATTCTATTTCTTAGTTTGTTTCCATGATACTACTAATGGTCTGGGTGATTTTTTGATTAAAGGATTTCAAGGCATGAATTCGTTAGAAGTGGAACACGAAACTCCCAGTTATATTTGAGGTCAATATTATGTCGTTTGCCAACTGCTAGCTCTGTGCATTGGGAATTCTCGGTGTTATGTTTCAAAGAATGGATATGAGAAAAATAGAAGTATGCATATAAATCTGCACGCACTGATGAGTTGAGCGATGCACAATAGTTTTTGCATGGCTCCTAAATCAGTAAAAATATGTGGACACATGTTTTCCTTTTATCCCTTATGGATTATATTGGCCATGACATCCATTTGACCATGCATGTGTGGGATTGAGCCTTTACATTAATCATGTTTTATAAAATTGTGTGATCTTTTTCTTATTACCTATACTGTGCATAAATAAGTTAGGTTTGATCCGATTTTTTGCAACCTTCCACATTTAATTAGGCATATGCAAAAATTGATGCACATGGTGTTATTAAGACAACAGAAACATGTGGACGTCATATATGTGGTAAAATGGGATTTTAAAGTTTTAAGTTACTAAGGAGTAAGTTGTTTGCTAATATACAAATAAGCTAATCTCATATTGATGTTTTATAGTTACCGAGCACATATCTAAATGCACATTTTTCTGGACCTTTGGAATAAGCTTTTGTTCCTTTTTTGTAATCGAGCTCAAGAGACATTTTGAGTTCTCACACAAAGTCATTTGGCAAGCACACAAGATTTCACTCGCACTACTAACAAAAAGAAAATATATTACACATTATTTTCGATTGAGAATCATTTTTAGGTAAGGTATGTTACCAAATATATTTTTCAAGGAGCAAGTTTGGGCTTCAAAGGATTTAGGTAACAATATGTATACAAAAGGAGATTGGTATTGATATGTTGTTGTGTACTGTGTATTTCTTCATTATATGTGTTATATATCAGCCAACGAGGACCAGAAAATATGATTACATAATTAAATACCAGTGTAGTATGGTTTGTACATATACAAAAATTGTCGGATCTGCAATTAATTGGAATAATTACTTTTCATCACACAATAGCCAATATGCATTGATCTGTGTTATTGGTTGCAAGCAATTAGAACCACATTCTAAATATTCATTTTAATTTCTATCAAACATTGCATCCACCTGATGATAATGCAACGTCAAATTATATATGTCGATTTATAATGGGCTAGCTCGTGCGGACGCACGGGTTGACAACTAGTATTGTTAATGCCTCTACAATCAACACACATACGCAATGTACCATTCTTTCTCGGCACTAGAATAATAGGAACAGCACAAGGACTAAGAGATTCACATATATAACCTTTGTCGAGCAGCTCCTCTACTTGACGCATAATCTCCTTCGTCTCTTATGGATTGGTGCGGTATGGTGCACGGTTGGGTAGCGATGCACCGGGAATTAAGTCAATCTGATGCTCAATCCCTCTAATAGGTGGTAATCCCGGTGGCACGTCTTGTGAAAAGACGTCAGTGAACTCCTGCAAAATGTTAATGACAGCAGGAGACAAAAGGGAGGCATGTCCTTGAATGAAAATAATACCTCTTCGCATACGAAAGCATAGCAAACAGATGCAGTAACATCCAAATTAGTAATATCAATTTAGTGGCAAGTAAACAACCACTCTGTAGTTTTATTTCATTTCAGATACAACACTAGATGATGGTTTATTAGGCTTATTGAGTTGCTCAAATTCCTTTGCTACAATCTGATTTTCACTCTTATGTAGGTCCTGTTTTGCTTTACTAGCTCTAGCAATTTCATCTTTCATAATATGTTCACGACACATAGGAAGCAATGATCCTTATGAACAAGAGTATACTGATTTGTCCTACCATGGTGTACATATTTTTTATCAAATTGCCATGGTCTACCAAGTAAAACGGAGCATGCTTGCATGGGTACCACATCACAATCAACAAAATCAGAATATATAGCAATGCTAAAATGCATACGAACAGTACGTGTTACCTTAACATTGCCACTGTTGTTGAACCACTAGACATAATAAGGATGAGGATGTGGTCTAGTGGTGATAGACAGCTTCTCCACCATCTCCATGCTAGCTAAGTTGTTGCAACTCCCTCCATCGATGATTACGCGAACAGAACGTTCCTTCACAACTCCCTTTGTATGGAACAAGTTGTGCTTCAGATTTTGCTCAGCCTGTGTTACCTGCACACTTAAAACACGTTGAGCAACTAAGCTTTCATGCCTGTCGGCGTAGTTAGCAGCCATGTATTGTGTCTCTTGTTCAGTATCATCTACACCATGTTCTTCACTTGCAATAGGAGCCAGAGTCTCCTCGTCATAATCACTAGCGGAGTCATATCCACCATCCTCGGTAACAATCATCACACGCTTGGATGGGCACTCTCTCGCATAATGACCTCCACTCTTGCAACGACGATAGATAACCTCACGTGTTTGCCCTGTGGATGCCATGGATGAAGAAGAGCTCTATGGTGGCCCGAAAGGTGTGCTCTTGACGGACGGTGGGGCAGGGGCATGTTTCCTGGTATCTATGTTGGAGTTGGTGGCAAAAGTAGGCAGTGCTGATGCAGGAGGACGTGTGGAAGTAGATGAGGTCCGTGGCGTCCATTAGGAAGTGTGACCTGCAGAAAAGTTAGTTCTCGCCAATGCCTGTCGATCCTGCACTTCATGTTCAGCTTTGCAAGCAAGATGGACTAAACGAGTGATAGTGTTATAATCCTTATATTCTAGAATAGTCTGAATATCTCTATTTAATCCACCCATAAAACATGCAAGCATAGCTTCATTGTCCTCAATAACACCACATCTAATCATGCCAGTTTGTAATTCCTGATAATATTCTTCTACGGAATTTGTTCCTTGTCTTAAACACTGCAATTTTTGAAGTAATTCACGTTGATAATATGGTGGAACCTAACGAGTACGCATAGCAGTTTTCAAAGCAGCCCAAGTAGTTAGAATATTAGCATGATGTATTCTACAATATTCAAACCACCAAACACAAGCAAAACTAGTGAATGAACAAACAACAACAACAACACGTCTATCCTCAGGAAATTGTAAGCATGTAAAATGTTCCTCTGTTTCCAACTCCCAAGTAAGATATATATCAGAAACATAGCGACCACCAAATGTAGGAATATTCAATTTAATTTTAGGGAGATGGTCATGATCCCGTACCTGAGGGGGTGGTGCAGCCCTACCATTGCGATTGTAACCATGTGGATGACCCGGTGCTTGTGGTTGTGGTTGTTGTCCCTGGTGCTGATTTGGAGCAAACTCTCCCTCATCATCGTTGTCACCATCATAATCCTCGTTCTTCTCAGCTACAAAAACCTCAGTAGTAGCAGCAGGAGAAACATCACCAGAATTATGTGCTTGGTCATAAGGCACACATCACGCTCGTCCCACAAAATCCGGGCCTCGTTGTTGTCGTTGTTGTTGTTGTTGTTGTTGTTATTGTTGTTGTTGGAGAGGGACGAAACCTGCAGCTAGTGGTGGTAGACGGGCAAGCACCTCATTCAATTTGGCGTCCATCTTGGTGTCGAATGTCTTCTCCAAACCGTCTAGCTTCTTTATGGACTCTTCAAGGCTGGTCACGAAGTCTTGTACCTGGTCAACCATAATTTGGTGAAAATTATCATGGAGCTCTCGGTTGGTTAGGCTCTCCCAGTCGATCTCGTCGTCTTGTGATCTTGACATGGTTAGCAGCAATATGAACATAGAAGAATATGAACCTACAGACTACTAGGAAGTGGTGGTGATGGTGGTGGTGTGTCACAAATCCGTCAAGCAAATCTCAAATTCTTACCTATTCTTACCCAGCAGCAGGTGGTGATCAGCAACCGGTGTAGTGAAAACTCTCAAAGCTTGGATAGAGCGATTGCCACGTGGTGTCAAACACACAATGTAGATGTATGTGGAGCTAGGAAGGCATATAATATGGTAGCAAAAAGGGTCAGCAATAATTAGTTTAGAGATGCAAAATTGAAAAGATGCTCAACGACGGTACTATGTTGGTCCTAGGCTAGCCGTACTAGAGACGCGAGCCTAGAACACCAACAAAATCACGATGCTACACATAATCAAGGGAAGAGACACTCTCATTTCCTTTATCCTTTTTTTTCTTTTTTTAGAAAATCACTATAATGGCAAGTGTCTCAAAACTCTTTCGAAGGACTAAAAACAGGATAGGCATGATTTTTTTTGACTAATTTTTTTTTCTAGAGCAATTCGGGGGCTGCGACGATCAAAAATTGTGACAAAAATCAATATGGTGGTGAGTGTCTCAAAACTCTCTAAAAAGCCTAACAACATGATGGGGAAAAATTTACCATCCGAAATTTTGGCCTAAAAAGTGCTCTGAAAAGCGTGTCAGACTCCTTTTTTCGAAACCTACTCAGGTAAGGAAACTCGAAACCGAAATCAAGAGGATCTCGAAATTAACCTAATACGTCAAGGACTCGGACTGGGATTGGTGGTGGATATGTGGTGGTGATATATGGCAGCAAGGATGATGGTGGCATGGTGGTGGTATATGGGAGCAGCGATGATGGTAGCATGGTAGTGGTATATGGCGACGATGAAAGATGGCGCGATGGCGGCGTGAAAACCTGTGAACAGAACTCGAAACTCTAAAGGACTAGACACTAAGACCAGCAACTCAACACGACAATGTAACCGCAAATTCAACAAAGCAAAATACTGAAAAGACTGTGCAAGGGCTCAGATTGGTTCGGATTGATGACCCAACTCCGAGAGGTTATTAACCACGCCGGAGCATGATCAACCTGACCACGAGGGTATGTTTCCTGCACGCAAACGAAGAACAAGCAAGGAACTAAGATTGCAATCTGGATATTACGATTATAAGAGGAAAGCTTTATTGATGAAAGTGGGGTTCTGTGACGCCTTTATGTGGTCGTGGAACACAAACAAAAAACGCGAAGTTGCAGCTATGGCGAACTTCTAATCTAAACAAAACTCAAGTCTAAACGGCACCCTGAGAGCTATATATATGGGGGAATAGAGGAGGAATTTTGTGACCCATCGGAGGAGGGGTCTGAAACCGACCATAACTCAGTTTTCCCACACATACGGACTCTAAAAATAGCCTATAATATGGTATTTCGAAATTACATGGGCCTAACCCAAAAATAAAGTGGCGCGACACCTATAATAGCCTATGGACGAAATTTATAAAGTGGCGTCTTCAATATTTCGTCCAAACCTTCATGTTCTCCGTATGGTGGTTTCAAAGTGCGAAAATCACTAGTGGAAGCTCCATTGTTCTTTCCCGCGCGTGCACCTTCTTCTCCATGCTTGATCCCGCTCTAACGGGTATCCTTCTTGTCCATGCTAGGTCCTTCATTCATAAGTACAACAAAAGTATCTAAATTAGGCAGTATCATATGTTCATGAATATTAGAAGGATTTCCAAGAAATGAAAGTACCTGGCAATTCAGTCGGCGTGCGTGAGCTCTAGTAACTGGTCCAGTAAGTATAGCAGATGGGAATGTGGGTGTAACAATGGTGTTGATGCCCTCATCAAAATGTAGATGACCTCACATGTGTGTTTTGTTCGGAAAATGAATCAGGCTAGCACTTGTTTCTAGATTACATTGTAGCTAAACACATATGAAATTTTGTAGCGATGTGTTTTGATATTAGTATTACTGTACATCTCAATGATATTATTGCTTTGTGGCATATGCATAAAACTAAAAGAAGTCTTGAATCTGGTTATGGTGACTTCCTAATGGAGCCTATGGACACTAAGAAATGATTTCTATTTTCAGGGAAGATCTTGGAGAGACATGGGCTACGTGTTTGCTCGTGTGAGAGGCTTTCTTCTTTAATGAAATGTGCTTTGAGACGCCACACAATATGTGTTTCTTCAATGATGCATCCTTCTGTTGGACAAGTGCAAGGGGGAGCTGTGAATCACGTGGAGATGATGGGTGCGCTCGGAGGAGATGGGCAGTAGATGTAGTGCCTTAAAATTCGTGTTGCTCTTCTCTCAGCAGTTTGAGTTACAATAAGTAAAAGTTTGCAGACACTCTTGTGCCTGCCTTTGTTTTCGAATTCCCTGGTCTGTCCATCCTGACAGATCCGGATCCCGTGAACATTTGGCGTTTCATATATAAAGTGAAGCAGACGCGCATCCTGATAGACCCGGATCCCGTGTACATTTGGTGTTTCATATATAAAGTGAAGCAGACGCGGATCCTATGGACCTTTGACGTTTCATATATAAATTGAGGCAGGGGGGAACCCCTTTCTTTAAAAAAAGAAAGATAAGTTACTTTTCACGAAACTTCCAGCGTGCACATAGATGTGAAAATATGTGTGAGACTTTTTACTGAGTTTTTTGACATTTAAGTTTTTTAAAGCAGGTCCGTGCACTTTTCATGGAAGAAGACCGCAATCGAAGGGGCGATATTAGGGCCCTGTTTGTTTAAAAAGTCCTAGGACTTTTTTTAGTCCCAACTAAAAAGTCCCTAGTCCTTATCTGGTTGGTTCCAGTTTTGTTCCACGGACTAAACATGGACTAAAGGTTATTAAATGACATGCTAAAAGACCATCTTACCCTTATTAATGGAGTAGAGCTTATTAAATGACATGCTAAAAGTAGGGACACTGTTGGAAAAAGTCTCAAAAAGACTCCCTTAGGGACTTCTTTCTTTAGTCCCAAATGCTCATTTTTAGTCCCTAAAAGTCCCTCCTCTTTGGTTTAAATGGGACTAAAAGGAACTTTTTTAGTCCCTACAAGCAAAATGGCCCGTGCGTTGCCACGGAAGATAAAAACATAATCTCCAATGAGGGTGACCACATTATGTTCATATATCATCGCTTGATTTTAAAATTTTATGCACAAATGCAAGAAAATGTTTCTTCTTTTAAATTTATTCACAAGTTGAAGCAATCTTTACATTTTCAAAAAATATATATCATGGTTATCAAAAATCTTGGTAACTCAAAGATTTATTCTGAATTTCAATATATTTTTTTAAAACATACAATAATAATTTGATCCATCCAACAGTTAATTCTTCAAAATTCACATAGGTATATTGTCACAAAGACTTAGAAGTATTAATGTTTAACTACATACATTAGATCTTTCGTGAAGAATTTTAAAAATATGGAAACAATTTTAAAATCGAGAACATTTTTTACAATTTACAAACATTTACTAAAAATCGTGAATATTTTTTATATTTCGAACGGGTTTAAATATTTTCTTTTGAATTGGCGACCAGTTCAAGAAAAGACGAACATAACTTTTTATGTTGGAGGATTTTATTTTAAATTCACAAACATTTTTTGAAACGCATAAAGTTTTTCTGAATAAACAAACATTTTTATAAATCAGTAATATATTTATTAAATTCATGGACATTGTTTTGGAATTTGCAAAAAAAATATAAAAATCCGGCGGTTTTTTTGAATCCACAAACATTTTATGTTTTTGTCAGCATTTAATTCAAAATTCCTCTTTTTTAATATGCAAAAGTTTTTGTAATTCTAGATTATTTAAATTAGAAATAAACAAAAATGGAACGGAAAATTTTAAATAAAAAAAAGAAACTATCAAAACAGGCATTAGCTATTTTTTAAATTTTAGGACATTTTTTAAATGCATTAACGTATTTTGAATTAGAAAGCATTTTGTTAAATGCATTTAATAATTTTTAATACATGGAATTGTATTTGAAATCATGGACTTTTCTTATTGTACAAACATTTTATTGTATATGCGGTAATTTTTTACAAAACTCTGAGCAGTTTTTGAAGTCACAAACATTTTATTTTTTAAAATATGTTGATTTATAATTTTCAGTTTATTAAATTTTTAAAGATTATTTGATGTTCTAAATTATTTAAAATAAAGAAAAATAAAACGAAACTGAAAATAAATAAATAAACGGAACTAAAAGCAGGCGCCTGTGCATGGGCCGGCCCATACGGTGTGCTGGATATTCTCCCAACGTGCAGAGCATAATATAGGAGGTTTTTACATGGGCCGGCCCAGTCCAAGATTTTTTTTGCTTTCTGAAACGTTTTCTATTACTTACCAGTGACATGGTGTGTAATAAATGCAAAATTTAAGGGTAATCTTCATGACGGACGACCAAAAACCGAATTTGCTTTATTATTAGGGACAGATATAAAAAAAATCCCTGTAAACAAACACCCCTAGTACGGTTGGGCATCCAGCCATGATAACCAATTTTGTTAATACATGAGCGCTATTATTTCTCAAGAAAAATCTCAAGGGACCATAATCATCTCACCAAAGTAACATCAATGGAACAACATGATTGGATTAGTAACATCAATGCAAGGTGTTGAGGGAAAATGCTAGAGAAATCAATCAATTTTTCATTTATCGTCATCTAGGTTTAGGGGAAATGCCTAGAGAAATAAATCAAATTTTCATTTATCGTCATCTAGGTTTAGGGAAAATGCTAGAGAAAAAATCAGTTTATTTTACTAAGAACATTGCATTGCAAAGACCCCAGTATCTCATCTAGGTTTCGCCCTCCGTTTAACCTCGTCGGGCTGTTGACCAACTGGTAGCCAAAAAACTGATATGCCCTCTGTAAAACACATTGCCTTTGTGAATCATTTGGTAGTCTCTGAACCATATCTCTCCTAAATACAGTACAATAACATAAATACACATGTGTTCGCCATTCATTTCACGCCCCATCCAAGGAGTACACAGCAACTGTGCATCTTCACATGGGTGCTATCAAAGCATCAGCCGGTGCGAAGGCCACGTCGAGACTTTCGTGACTACCACACACTGCTCAATGTGTACTTTGCCTGACTACGGAGGATACACGGCACTACGGTGATATCGCACACGATAGGTGCTACTTGCCATTTGGTCCCTCCCTTCACAGGCAGCTCCATGCATCGCACGCCGTTGCTTTTTCAGTCTAAAAAACAGGATGTTTACGCCAATGTCAACTAGGTTTTTCAAAAGGTAGCTAGATTGGACCCAGTAACTCCCATGCTTTTTCGCTGGAGTGCGTCTTCTCATCTTCTAGCTGTCTTCTCATCTTCTAGCTGCACGAGTAAAATCCACACACAACGATATCCCGTTACCTGATTCTGTTCTTGAAAAGGAATTTCACGTCGTTCGTATCCGGCTGCCTCCTTGTGGTGATTTGTATCACAGCACCATCAGCAAGCATGCGCTGAACAACTCTTGTAATGTTTTTCGTGTCATCCATGCCGAGATGGTGGCTTCCAACAATTGGGATTTGAAGCTCCCTCATCATTGTCATCATTCCAGTTGCCTGGCAAAACACAAGCCATGGAGTGCACACTTTAGTTCGAAGATAAACACCTCCTGAACAATCGGAAACCTTATTCTAGCGAGCATGGATTTAATTCGCTTACTCTTCTATTGTAGAAGTTGAGGTAGATATCCTTCAAATTGATCCACTCCATAAAGTAAGATGGCAATTTTATTTTTGAAACCTTACACTGCTCAGGAACCTTCGTCTTCAAATCCCAATTACCACTGGTATATTGACAGAAACATGAGAATGGAGACGCATTATAGAATCTGAACTTCTGAAGCACTGAAAACAAATTCCACCATGGAAACCTAGCTTGGGTTAATAAAATACATTTTGCATTTGGCAAAAAACAATTAAGCCAGAAGCAGTAACCCACTGGTTCCTGGCTAAACCAATTTTGTAACAGGTTGTTTGATCTCCAAATCTAGTACTCCCTCCGTCCTAAAATTATTGTCTTAGGTTTGTCAAGAAATAGATGTATCTAAATACTAAAGCGTGAATAGATACATTCGTATGTAGACAAATCTAAGACAAGAATTTTGGGACGGAGGGAGTACTACCTCCAATCCATATTACTAGGCACTTTTGTGTTCTCAGAACTTGTGGATAACTTGAAGAATTTCCACCAGGAATTCCAAGTTTTGCCATTTTCATTTAACATTTCTAATCAGTTCTTAATATCCATGATCTCGACCCTTTTGTGTTCTCAGAACTTGTGGATAACTTGAAGAAATTCCGGCCAGGAATTCCACGTTTTGCCATTTCCATGTAACATTTCTAATCAGTTCTTAATATCCATGATCCCAACCCTTGCCTACAGATCTGGTCTGGGAATGTTAACTCTGCTAGGTTGGCTCAGACCAAAGGCATGTCAATTAATACTAGACAATGAAATTTTATCTTGTAGGACTCAATGATCATAATTTGGAAGAAAATACAAGAGACTTGTGAATAACGGTATTTTTCTTTGAGAAAATGTAGTATTAGAAGCCTAACTTACCATGTAACAAATGCAGAACTGTTGAGGGATTCTCCTTGTTTCTGTTTCCACAATTTGTGACCTCCAATCCAGTCTTCAAACTCTTGAAGAACTTCCTCGAAAGGGATAGCAGTGTCATGCCATACACTTAAACATTGAACGACAGATAAAGTTGTTAGTATGTGTAACTCAAATTATTGATAGCAAATGAATACACACATCAGGCTTCTAGACTATTTTAGTGTGATAATCTAATGCCATGCTGCAGAAGTTGTTGCATATGCATCCTACTAATGCATCCTTGTTGGCTTGTTGCTATGTAATGCATCCTCACGTGAATGATGTCTTAATTTGTGTTCAAGCTCCACCACTAGGTGATTACAAATTTGCATATCATATGCTTCCTATGACCAGCCAAGTGACAGGTTACATCCACGATAAGACAGAGAGCAAAACAAGTTTGAACAAACAAAAAAAATCTTGAACTCACATGTTAACAGAGCAAAGTCAATGTGTGCTACTTCTGCAAATTCATATCTCAAATCATAAAATAAATAGTTCTGAAGAGAGCAAAATAGTGATGCACATACCGGTCAACTCCAAATTTTCCATATTTCCCCTCTATATATTCTTTTATTCGTTGCTCACTCATTCCAGTTGGGCGTACAAATCTACAAACAACATACAAGAGGGCAGAGTGTCGGCGAGCGGCTAATGATACTGTCAAAAGAAATAAGGAAATACCAGAAATGTACTCCCTCCATCAGGAATTACTCATCGCACAAATTTATAAAAATGGATGTATCTAGAACTAAAATACATCTACATGCATCCATTCCCGTGACAAGTATTTTGGGACGGAAGGAGTATTAACTATCACAACCTACAGTTGTGCATAAGGCAAGACGAACACAGCACAGAAGAAGCTAACTTGTACAAGAGGCATATGTTCTGGTGTCAGCATTTTATTTACTTATTCATGTACTTATTTCAATGTGGAATTCAAGCTTGTGGCGACGAATAAGAAGGAAATATTCACATTCTCTTAATTATGTTTCATAAGTATTGATATCCTATGGTTTATCAGATCGTACAAAACAAGAAATTGATGCATTCAAGAACTGGTTCTCATTTTGAGTACATAGCAAATTCAAAAAGAATTTTCTACATCAAAACATGGTTGAGTCTTGAGTGCATTGAGTGCATATGCATATAACCAGGAAAAATGTAGTGCTGGTGCTGCTCACCATTAGATCAATATTTTGCCATCGTTCTCCATAGATCCCTTGATAGACTCCCCCTAAAGTGATGTTTTACCAAGTACATAAACGTCACTGGCAGTTTCTATGTACCCATCTAATTCTAAGAATATTACCTTTCCCACTAATCATTTAATTTGTATTTTAGTACTCTCCTTTAACTAATTTGATTATTTCACAGCTTAATCTGCTTAGTCTCCTCAGTATGAAACATAACAATAGAAGAGTAGGAAAAAAAAGATATGGAACACGTATGCCCCAGAAAAAGGGTCAACACAGCATTTTTCTTCTCGATTTCATCTTTATGTTAAGCTGGACATTTTTCATGCCCTGTCTGAGCTTGAGAATAGTTGCTGGTGATTGAATGAACATTCATAGTGTAGACTAGAGAGATCAATGTTGAAGGTCCTAACACTCAGTAACCGGTACTCGCTCAGTCACCTCACCTGGAAGTGATTATATGGTAAGCAGGCTTGTACTCATTTTCTTCTAAAGTAATGTATCTATGTATGTATATTCCTATGGAATTAAAACCAACATCTTATTCTATTAGGGAACGTAGAGTAGATGGAGCAGCAGCAGCAGCCACCTCTGAAAAAACGAGATACATTAGCAGCAGCCCCTGGTGTCAGAAAGAGAATGAGCATGAGCTTCTGCCACTTGTGAGAGCAGCCAAAGCAATAGCAGGCTCCACCTCCGCAAAATGGAGATGCAATAGCACATCCCCTGGACCCTGGTGTCGGAGGGGGGGGGGGATTGTTACAGAGACTATCCCAAGTAATTTCCCATTATATTATACCAGTGCATTGAGTATCCACCCGGTTATATTGGTTACATATGTTAAGAACTTGGTGAAGGCACATGTTAAAAGCACTCAGCCAATAAATCTATTTTTTGTAATACCTTGCTGGCAATCTCATGAGTCATCTATGGTCCAAAGAGCTCGATGGTCATTCAAATAAGCATATAGATTGAACCAAATAACTATAATATTCCATGACTTACAAATAAGCTGTACCTGTGAAATGAATCGATGAACTCCATGCTATGGGCATCAATCATTACAACCGGAAATTCAAGAATTTCAACCTTTCCCTCCAAATCAAGAACTAAAAAATAATCCAGTTTCTGAGGCTTCACTTTATCTGCAGCTGAAGCATTCACTGGTAGATCCATCGACAAATTATGATTGAATTTTTCAACATGCAAAGCATCATCCATCTGTGGAAATACAAATCTAAATTACAATAGTGCTTTCACTAAATAGTCAAGTATTAATGCAGTATTTTTATTAAGGGCTACAAATCTGTTTAAGGAAATTCAAACGGAATGGACACGGCTTCGCTAACCCAAAAATTTACTAATTTACTAATGTGAAAACTCATCTGATTACCATGCCACGTAAAAGTTGGAGTACTCATCAAGACTAGTTCGGAATGCACTGAATAAAGTATTAATTGGGCTTTAAAGAATCCGTACCTGTTTAAACAGATACAGGACATACTGTCAATACTAAATAACAAATAGAGTAAATTTCCACATTGTACATCCTAAAACAAAACTATCAGTTAATATTGATGCCACAAGATTTATTGTACTTCTAAGAAGACAAAGAGTTCACGAGTGCAATGTTCTTTAACCTATTAGGGAGTCGTATCCAGATTTTCTAGCAGTCCAAATTTCAGCATTCCATTCTTGTCTCTCATCCGTTGTATATAGAAGAGGATAATTCAATATCCTGTTCAGCTCTTCTCATATAAGTATGTTTATATAAACTACTAGAACCCATGGCTTCTAGACATTTTCCCAGTAAATTCTACAACTTTTATCATATATTTTTTATTTATTTGCTTCTGCTTGATTTAGTAATCCTAACCTAATTCTGATATTACATAACAAAATTTACTAGTAGCAGATAATACAAGCCGATTCCATAAAAAGCTAATATCATTATAAGTTTATATACTATTCATAGTTGTCATATACAGTACAGAGACTTTTCAATGAAAAGAAACGCAGAGTCTTTGCGTTTTCTCGAAAAAAAAATATACAGTACAGAGACTTGAATCTAGAACATGTTTTACCATTAAAAACTCATAAAACGCCTCAACTGCTAAAAACATTAGTGACATGTGGAGGTTTTATTTAGCTGTAACTAGTAAATCAAAATGTTGTAAAACAATCTCATTGTGTAAACTTGGACAGCGGCAACGTGAATACTCCATAGTCCATAAGTAATTCCTCTTTTTCTTTATTTTGCCCATCACTGAACTTGATTATACCAGTAACTTAAATCACCAGAGATACTTCCATTCCTAGCCTACCATATCGGAAGCTGTTAGCATCCTACAAACCTACAGTCTTTAGAAAGACGAGTTCTTCCTTGTAGTTAGTCCGGACAATAGTTCTGCATAGTGCATACTATGTTTTAAATCTTCACCAAGTAATAAAAAAAAAATATGATGTCTGTTTTATAGCTACACTGTCTAAATCAAAGTTTGATCATCCTAACACATGCCACTCTTGAATTACAAAGGCGTGCATCTGGATCTAAATGTTTGCTTTATGAAACCACATACCACCTTGCCGGCCGTGTAACTGAAGGAAAACGCAAAATAATCATCAACGACGAGAAGATACTCCTTACAGTTCCAAGCTCATGATTTCACCAATGCCTCACCCCAAAATAAGCATCAAAGACTACTTCTCCTGGCATTAGTTGAGTTCCTATGTGCTAGCAAATGTAACCAATTTATAACTACCTACGTGAACACAGAGACGGCTCGGCACACAGAACTAACCGGTAATCAAGCCACAATGAGGGGAGCAGACTGGAAGAAAAATCACCATGGTGCATTTTCCCTGGGTGTAGTACAAGCACGTGGGCTTCCACGGCCGCCTGGAGGTGGGCCTCGGGGCTCCCGCCACCTCCCCCTCCTCCCTCGCAGTAGGAGGGAGAGGAGAAGCTTGGGAAATACTGGCATCGATGGGGAGGCTTCTTGGGTGAGAGAGGCGACGAGTCGACACAGAGGAGGTAGAGAAGGGGCGCAGGAAGGAATGGAGCAGGGAGGAGGTGGTGGTGGAGGAGGGGAGGAGGAGGAGGAGGGAAGAAGACGAAACCCTAGCGAGCGCCATTCCAAACGATGCTCCCGGCTGAGTTGCGGGAAGCTGCTGCGGATAGGGGATCGGATCGGATGGACTGGGTCCGACCGTCCGAGAGCCAGTTTGTTGGGCTCATGGGCTAGAGCCTGCTCTTCTGGTGCAGAAGCATGGAAAAGGCCTAAGGCCTGTTTGTTAGGTTGCATCTTTTTTTTTTTTGAACATCGGCAAGTATTATTAGGTAAGTAGCATGTCCTTTACAATAAATGGGATCAGGAAGTCTGGAGGTTTATCATGCCACACCCCATATTCCTGTCCCTCAAAACTAAAACGAGCAAGCTCATGGGCACACCCATTAGCTTCATGCACACAATGACTTACAGTCACCCTGCGAAAAGAACTTATCAACTTTCGACAATCGTCGGTAATCGCTGCTCCCGACGCCCGATACTCGAACGGATTCTGTATAGCCTGCACAATCTCCATAGAATCGCTCTCGATATTGATATCGAGAATACCCACCCCTCGGCAAGTCGTAAACCTAGTAGCAAAGTTAATGCCTCCATCGTAGGAGCATAAGAGCATGTTGCCTGAATTCCACCGCTGCAGCAATAAACCCTCATTTGAAGTCCCGTAGAATTGCACCACATGAACCACCCCTCTGTCCACATGGTATGGCGTGTCCACGTTCAATTTTATACATCCCGATGCCGGCCTAGACCAGCAAATATCCCTCTGAGGAACTGTCTTCTTCTCGGCACACCAATTGGCAACAATCCCTCTAATTTGTAAGGCAGATCGTGTCGGGGTTGCAACCTCCTCATCATGTGAAATCTGTCGCCGTTCCCACCATATATACCAACATGCAACAAGGATCAGCTCCACCGCATTATCTCCAGGAACTTGCACCCCCCCCCCTTGTAACTTTGAGCACAAAATCTCATCCAAAATCAGTGATCCTGACCTGTACTGCGACGCGACAGCTGTCACACAATCTCTGAGACCTAATTCTTCCCATACCTCTGAAGCTCTTTGGCAAATGAAAAGCATGTGTATGAGGGCTTCTGGGTCAATTTTACACACAAAGGCAAGTTACCGGCGTCTTTATAAGCCTGTTCGCAAAAGTACAATAACAAGGCACAATATCGTGCAGCGTCCTCCAAATAAAAGTAAGCACCTTGGGAGGGGCCTCGTCTCCCAAGGTATTTTCCAAACCGGATGAGAATCACTTCTTCCTCCTCCTGTTACAATCCCAACTCTGATTCTGTATTCTGCCTTCCACTCTGCATGATATGCTGATCTCACTGTGATGCAACCAGACTTACAAAATTGCCAAGCAATGAAATCCTGTTGATCTTGAGATGAAAGTGGAATTTGTAAAATTCTTGAAACATCAATAGGCCAGAAATTATCTTGTATAAGTTGTACATCCCATTCACCCGTGGTAGGGTCAATTAGATCATGTACCGTCTCTAGTAGACAATGACCCCTAGGAGATAGAGCACGCCGATCGTAGGCTCAAGGTATTCAAAGATCAGGCCATTTTTTTATAGAAGCCCCATTACCTGGTCTCCAAATGGCACCCCTCTTGAGGGTCTTTAGACCAGACATGATACTACGCCACGTAAAAGAAGATCTTTTTTAAGTACAGCAGCAAAAGAAATCCCCATCTGAATAATACTTAGCTCGTAGCACCTGAGCACATAATGACTCAGGTTCAGACAAAAGTCTCCAACACTGCTTAGCAAGCATAGCCTGGTTAAAACAATGTAGATCGCGAAAACCCATGCCTCCTTGTTTTTTTGTATACACATTTTCCATTAAGCTTTCCAATGCATTTTTCTTTGGTCCTCGGAGCCGCCCCACCAGTACCTCGCTATTGCATTACAAATACCTTTGCAAATTTTCTTAGGCAAAATGAAAATTGACATTGCATACACTGGTATAGACTGTGTCACTGATTTTAGCAGTGTTTCCTTTCCACTAGTTGATAGCATCCTAGCATTCCACCCGTCAATAAGAGCCCAAACTCTATCAACAAGATGTTGAAAACAATCGCTACAATCAACACCCACATGTGAGGGTAAAACGAGATATTTATCCGTCATTGCCTCAACCATAATATTAAGTTGGGAACACAATTGTTCTCTTACCTCCACTCTAGTATTGGGACTAAAAAAGATACTAGATTTGGCATCACTTACCAATTGGCCATAGCTGCCATAGTACATGTCAAGTGCACTCCGGAGGGACGTGGCATTCGACGTATCCGCTCTCATCAAGATCAGAGAATCATCAGCAAAAAGCAGGTGTGAAACTGATGGTGCCCCGCGACACACTCTAATCCATTGGATACCACCGACCTCCTCCTCGTGCGCTAACAGACTAGAAAGTCCTTCAAACAAATCAAGAACAAGTAGGGTGACAGGGGGTCTCCCTATCGTAAGCCTCTGGTGGGTGTAAAAATCTCTGTCTCTTCCGAATTAAACCAAACCCTATTCACACTGGTTACACATGCCATAATCATCTCCACCCAGGCATCATCAAAACCAAGCTTGATCATCATATCACGAAGAAAGCCCCACTCCACTCGGTCATACGCTTTATGCATATTTAGCTTCACTGCACACATCCCACTCTTACCTTGTCGATGGTTCTTAATTGCATGAAAACACTTCGTAAGCAACTAACACATTGCCAGTAATGAGTCGCCCCGGCACAAAAGCACTATGAGTCAAAGAATAATGTCTGGAAGCAGCCCTTTTAATCTATTAGCAAGAACCTTAGCGATTACCTTGTAAACAACGTTACAAAGGCTGATCGGCCGGAACTGGGTAATGAGTTCCGGCCCTTCCACCTTTGGGATTAAAATCACCGTTGTGTCATTCCAACCCTCGGGGATAACTCTTGAATTAAGCACCATCAATATCTCACCTGTGATTTATTCACCAACCACATCCGAAAACTTTTTATAAAACACTGCATGAAGGCCATCAGTACGAGGAGCTTTATAGTCACCTATGCTGAACATAGCTTTTTTCACCTCCTCCACCGTATAAGGCTTCAACAAATTTTCATTCATTACCTCTGTAACACGAGGTTTCACACGATCCAACAAATTTACATTCGTTCCTCCAACCTCAGAAGTGAATAGGCGAGAGAAATAATTTGATATTAGCTCCTTGAGCTCATCCTTTGTTTGATGCCACACACCCATGTCATCTTTCAGTTTGAGGATACCATTTTTCTTCCTTCTTGCACGTGCACAATTCTGGAAATAGGCCAACCAAACCCGGCGATGCAAATTTGGTGTGTTTACTTTTTTTTGAAAGGATAAAAGAGTTTTATCTTAAAATATTAGGGTTACAATCTAGAGGCAATATTCCTCAATGGATCTCTATGTAGCTGGACTTGGCTCGTTGGAAACACTCATTTTTTTTTCAGAGCCACGATCCAGCGAGCCACGTGTGTGTCGTGTCTCACCTGCACATGTGGGGAAGCCTAAAGATGATGGTAAGCGTGTGTATCCATAATTAGATTCGTGATAGCAAATTATGAGATTAACATTTTGGCAATGATACATTTGTCCAAGCTTCAATGTTGTCGCTCCACCATCAAAGATAATGATACCATGGCTGCAACATGTGAAGCTATTGTTATCAGTCTTGTACCATGAAATTATTCCTACTATTTATAGCGGAGCCCTTTGTGATGAGGGAATTTTTAAAACTATTATAAATGTAATAATTAACACAATGATATTCCTAAATGCTTTTGTGCTCATATTCGGCTAGAAATTGTTCGAAACAACAAAGTGTTAGTAATTCAGCAAACAATTTCTATCTAAGGACAGTACTAACATTTCAACGCACAAGTCAATACCTCCACCGTCAAAGATGATGATACCATGGCTGCAATATATGAAGCTATTGTTATCAGTCTTGTATCATGAGATTATTCCTACCATTGGTAGTTGACCCCCTTTGTGGTGAGGGGTGTTAGTAATAAGCAACTTGTATTACCATGAGGCCATAGGCCGATATATATACATGTACAGGTGATGGACTATATGCAGGAAAACCCCTTATATATTGGGATAAATACAAAAGGGTACATGACTTGTATTATAACTCTAACACCCCCCCCCCCCTCAAACTCATGGTGGATGAACAACACTGAGTTTGGAGAGATAAAAGCCATGTTGTGCTCTAGTCTGGGCCTTCGTCAGGAAATCCGCCAACTGTAACTCAGAAGGCACATACTGAAGAGCAACAACCTGATCCTGCACAGCAGCGCGCACATAGAAAGCATCAACACCAATATGCTTGGTGAGCTCATGCTTCACAGGATCTCGCGCAATGCTAATAGCACCTGTACTATCAGATAAGAGCAGAGTCGGTGTAGTGACAGAAACACCAAAATCCTGAAGTAACCACCGTAACCAAGTCACCTCTGCCGTCAAAAGAGCCATCGCTCGCAACTCAGCCTCTGCACTCGAACGGGAAACTGCAATCTGTTTCTTCGTCTTCCAGGCAATGAGAGAACCACCAAGAAAAACACAGTAAGCAGAAAGTGAACGGCGATCTGAAGGATCACTAGCCCACGTAGCATCTGAATAGGCCTGTAGCTGTAAAGAACTGGAGTGAGGAAAGAATAAACGGTGAGAGATTGTGCCCCGAAGATATCGGAGAACACGGAGGAGATGACTATAGTGAACCGATGTGGGAGTAGAGACAAACTGACTCAGAATATGAACCGGATAAGAAATATCCGGACGAGTGACAGCTAGATAAACAAGACTGCCAACAAGATGACGATAGCGCGTCGGGTCAGGCAGGGGATCACCATCAGTAGCAGAGAGATGAACATTGAGCTCCATAGGAGTCTCAACAATGCGCTCATCAGTAAGAGCAGCACGAGCAAGAAGATCCTGGATATACTTTTCCTGGGATATAAAAAAGCCATCAGAGGTAGATGAGACTTCAATCCCAAGAAAGTAGCGAAGAGGTCCAAGATCAGACATAAGGAACTGCTCACTAAGACGAGCCTTGACAAAGGCAATATACTCAGGGTCATCCCCAGTGATGACCATGTCATCAACATAAAGAAGAAGAAGAGTCCGACCACGAGGAGAAAGGTGAATAAACAATGCTGGATCATGAACACTGGGTGAAAAACCAGCGGCAGTCACCACAGATGCAAAACGCTCAAACCAGGCTCGGGGGGCTTGCTTAAGGCCATAGAGAGAGCGACGAAGACGGCATACCATGCCATCAGGAACAGAATACCCAGGTGGAGGCTGCATGTACACCTCCTCACGCAGCTCACCATTAAGAAAAGCATTCTTAACATCAAGCTGAGAGATAGACCAGTGGCGTGTAGAGGCGACGGCAAGAAGTGTACGAACAGTGGTCATATGAGCCACAGGAGCAAAAGTCTCGTCATAATCACGACCATGCTCCTGCTGAAAACCACGAGCCACAAGACGAGCTTTGTGACGCTCAAGAGAACCATCGGAGCGAGTCTTTACCTTGTAGACCCACTTACAAGTGATGGGACGGACTCCAGGAGGAAGGGAAACAAGATCCCACGTACTTGTGCGTTCAAGAGCAGCAATCTCCTCAGCCATCGCAAACTGCCATTCAGGATGAACAACAGCCTGATGATAAGTAGTCGGCTCAAGAACAGCAGCTCCGGCGGTGGAAAATCCTAAGCGATCAACAGGCGGACGGGGACGAGAACGCAAGCCATAAGTAGGCTGAGACGAGGAGGACGGCACATCCAGAGAGGCATCCACAGAACGTGAACGTCGAGTGTAACACTGAGGAAAAGATGGAACAATGGAAGGAGGAATCGCTAAAGTAGAATCGGAGGGTGGCGACGAAGAAGTTACCGGAGATGAAGGTGTAGAATCCGGTGACATACTAGACAAGGAGGCCGTGGAAGATGGTGGCGACAAATCGACTGGAGGTGGAGAAGTAGAGGGAGCGGAATGAGTAGGCAAAGGCTCGACAAGTGTGATAGGCGTGTCAGGAAAAGTGAGAAAAGAGATATCCTCCACTGAAAAAGTCGAGGAAGATGGGCGTGGGTAGAAGGGACGAGACTCATCAAAAGTCACATCCCGAGAGATACGTATCCGACGACCGATAGGATCCCAACAACGATAGCCCTTATGCTCATCACTATAACCTAAGAAGACACACTCAACAGACTGAGCGGTGAGTTTGGTGCGTTTGCGGGGGGCAAGAAGAACATAGCAAACACAACCAAACAAGCGAAGCGTCGAATAATCGGGAGACTGATCAAAAAGACGCTCGAAAGGAACACCACCCTGTAGAGCAGCGGAAGGCTGGAAATTGATGAGATAGGTGGAGGTGGAGACGGCCTCAGCCCAAAAATGAGGCGGGAGAGAGGCAGCAATCATCAATGCACGAGCCGTCTCAAGAAGATGACGATGCTTGCGCTCAGCCACGCCATTCTGAGCATGAGCACCAGGACAAGAGAATTGAGAGAGAGTCCCTTCCTCAGCAAGAACACCACGCAACATCTTAGAGATATACTCGCCAGCGGAGTCAGCACGAAACACACGAATGGGAGAAGAGAACTGAGTATGAACCATGGCAGCAAAACGCTTATAAATGGACAACACCTCACTACGAGAAGTCATGAAATAAAGCCATGTGTAACGAGAGAAGTCATCGATGAAAATAATATAGTATTTATGACCCCCTTTCGAAGCGAAGGGAGCCGGACCCCATACATCGGAATGGACTAAATCAAAAGGACGCTTAGACACTGACTCACTATGTGGATATGGTAACTGAATCTGCTTGCCAAGACGACAACCCTGACACTCTAAGGAGGCATCTCCTGAGACAGACCCCAGAAGACCTCAACGAACTAACGACGACAAACGAGAACCACACAGATGACCAAGTCGATGATGCCACTGCTGGAAAGAACCAGTAGCCGAGGCGACCAAAGCGGAAGAACTGGCGAGAGAATGGGCAGCGGAAGGAACATGAAGCCAGTCCAACTCCCAAAGACCCTCAGAATCACGGCGGCGAGGACCAGCCCCAACCAGAGTGTGCGTGCGACGGTCCTGAACAGAACAAGAGTCAAGATCAAGAATGACACGACAACCAGAATCAGCAAGTTGACCAGCGGAAAACAAATTCATGGTAAGTCGAGGAACATGAGCAACATCAGGAACAGAATAAGAAGGAGTGGTAAGAGTGCCTCTACTAACAACAGGAAGGGGAGTACCATCAGCAGTGAGGACATGAACAGGAGAATCAAGCGAACGAAGAGAGGACAGAGTGGAAGAATTAGAAGTCATATGAAAGGAAGCTCCAGAGTCCAGAACCCATGGGGATGTACCTGACTGTGTAGAAGGTGGTTGCTCAGTGCGGGAAGCCTCAGTCACAGAACCAGCAGTACCCGTTGAGGAAGAACCTGAAGCAGCGAGCAGACGCTTAAGTCTCAGAATATCCTGCTCAGTCAAAGCGATGGCTGAAGCTGTCGAGGTAGATGACGAAGTCGCTGTAGATGGTGACCGCGCCTTGCGCAAGTGTTTCTTCTTCGTGTAGCAGTTCGGCTCAATATGACCATCATTGTTGCAGTAGTTACAATGTGGACGGGGGCGACCTGAGCCGCCAGAAGGAGTGGGCAAGAGCGGCGGAGCACTCGAGCGAGAAGGGGTCGGTGCAGCAGGTGGCGTAGAAAAAGTCCGAGCAGCGAGCACCGAGGGAACCTCCAGCAAACCAGCACCACGTAAGCGAGTCTCCTCAGCACGAATCTCAAAAAGCGCCTCCATGAGAGAAATACGGCCACGAGCAAACAACTGAGCACGCCGGGGCTCAAACTCCTTACGGAGCCGAGACAGGAACTCGTAGACACGATGAAACTCCAAGTCGGCCTGGACAGCCTAGCAACAAGGGCAAGTGCGACAACCAGCACTGCGGAGAGAATCAAGCTGGCGCCAGATAGCAGAACTCTGTGCATAGAAGTCATCAACAGTAGAGTCACCCTGCTGAAGAGCATGCTCCTGACGGACCACAGAGAGGTATAAGGCATCACCAGAGGGCTCATAGCGCTGACGAAGGCGGGTCCACATCTCAAATACAGTAGGAAGGCCCAGAAACTCAGAAGCAAACTGAGGCAGGACACTAGCAGTGAGAACAACGGCAGCACGAGCATCATCATCAAGCCACTGGGTATAAACGGACAGAGCACCATGATACAGCTGAAGAGCCTCCTCATAAGCCAAGACCTTCTCATCATAAGCACTCACAGCGGCCTCATCAGCAAGCTTAGTCGCATCCGTTGCGGCCTGAGAAGCATCCGCAGGAAGAGCCGGTGGGGTCGGCGGAGTGGGAGCCACGGGAGGAACCGGGCATGGCGGACAACAGACCTCGCCAGAAAGAAAACCCCATAGGCGGATGCCACGCATGTGAATGCGCATGAAGCCAATGAACTCAGTGTAATTAGTGCCATCAAAGATCACCGGACAACGAGGAACAGCAACATAGCCGGATGAAGCAGACTTTTTTTTTTTGGAACTAGAGAGCCGGATCCAATCGAGGCGGCTGGCGGGCGCTGCAACGGGAGAACGAGAGCAGCGCTGGATCTGGCGAAATCAGCAGCAGGGGATCCTAGGGAGCAGAAAACCGATCCAGCAGTACTCAAGTGGGAGCGGTGACTGCACCGAACCGGCTGGGATCCAGCAGCAGGTCAGGAGCGGTGGGATCCAGCAGCAGGTCTGGAGGTGGTTGGTGGAGCGGGGCAGGAAGGGATCCAACAGCGATTGGTGGAGCGAGAGAGCCGCTGGAGCCTGCCGCGGGACTGGAGCCGCCTGGGCCTGCCGCCTAGGGCCTGCCGCGCGAGTCTGGAGCCGCCTGGACCGGGAACCGCCGCGAGTTTTGAGAGCGGGGACCAGATCGAGGCTGCAGCGGGGAGAGATCGAGGCGGCAGGGAAGAATAGACGGGATCGGTGGCGGCTGTGCGAGGGATTAGATCGGGAGGAGCACGAGTTGCGCGTGCTAAGAAAACCTAGGCTCTAATACCATGTTAGGAATAAGCAACTTGTATTACCATGAAGCCATAGGCCGATATATATACATGTACAGGTGATGGACTATATGCAGGAAAACCCCTTATATATTGGGATAAATACAAAAGGGTACATGACTTGTATTATAACTCTAACAAGGGGATCTTTTAAAACTATTATTACAAATGTAATAGTTAACACTATGATATTCCCAAATTGCTTTCATGCTCATATTCAGTTAGAAATTGTTCGAAACAACAAACTGTTAAGCAAAAAAGTTTATGTTTAAGGGCGGAACCGACATTTCAATCCACAATCTCTTACTGCAATCTCAGAAAAGAACTGAATGGCAGATTCTATGAAAAGTTTTCCAGAAAGAACTAGCCCTAAATATGGTAGTGGAAATCACCTACTGAATAGAATATGATTTTTTATACGATCTACTACCTCTATTCCTAAATATTTGTTGTTGGAAGAACTAGTTCTCCCCAACAACAAATATTATGGAACAGAGGGAGTACTTTGCATGCAATTCTACATGAAAATTGTCATCTGAGTCGAATAGTACAGAATTTTATTTCTTTAAATTGATGTCTATGGCATGCACATAATCTTTTAAAAAAAAATCATGTGCGTTTTCTCTGGCACAACCAAACAACACATATTGTAATTATGCATTCCTTCTGTTTCTATAGACGTCATGTCATGAAATCCAATCCAACACATACTGCACTGGTCTGGCTTATTGCTTTGTGTACTATTCAACAACATATTGTCAAAAAAGAAAGAATTTACAGCAAACAACATTGTATACATTATTTACGTTGTGAACACCTGTTGGTCCATATCAGCTTATTCAGTTTTATAGGCGTAATTTAGAGAAGACAGTCCATGAATTCAGCATGCATCAAATTCCCTATTTTCTGCGCAGATCAGCATCTTCGACTGTACACTTCAACAATGATTATTGTAAACCGTGCAAACGACAGGAAGCAACAAATGCACCTGTATTTGGCTGCCCCATCTGTAATAGTTTCACATTTAAGGGGCTACGTCCTCATCGGTGTCTGAAGGTGTATAGTCATTCGCTCCCGGAAGATAGAGCATTTGCTTCGATCCAGTCGAAAGCAAGTGGACTGAGGAAAGCATCAGGGATTCCGAAAGAACCGACAATAGCAAGCGCATGGGGCCTGAGTTCACTGCACAGTATCATGACTTCTTTCCTCACGGTGACTACATTGTCCCGCGACAAATAACCATATCTCAGAAAAGATGCAGATTCATCTATGCACACCATAACATACATAGACCTCAGTAAGCCCAATACATCCTGCGAGTGACAAATTCAAGGTGTGATGAAGATAACTTTTACAAGAAAAAGAATCACAAATCATTCTGATGCTTTCAACTGTTGTTGAGAAGTGAGTATACCTTTAAAGAACCAGCAGGAGCATTCATCTCGTCCTCCAAAAATATTTGCAAAATTGTGCGCTCGGTAAATGCTCTAGCTAAGTCTTCAGCAATTTGGTAGCTCTGGGTGAATGTCATTCACGTCAATCTTAATGGACATTCAGATCAGCAAGAAAACGAGCACTAGAAAGTAAAATTTACCAGCATCAGAGCCTTTTCTCTGCTTTCCCCTTGTGCCAGATAGCGAGATACCTCGTCTGTGAACTGTTTCAGCAAATCCCGCTCCCTCAAGCAGAACAAATCCATCTAGCCATATGCACATAGCCAACATAAAGACAGGATTTATCCCACGACAATATATTTATTTTAAAAGGCAGCCCGGTACACGTAACTCCCACTTGCGCAGGGTCCGGGGACGGGTCCCGACCACTCTGGGTCTTCTGTACGCAGCCTTTGCCCACATTTCTGCAAGAGGCTGTTTCCAGGACTCGAACAAAGAAATCTTATCACTAACGAACTGCAATATTTACCTGGAACTTGGAGCTCCTTAATATGTCACTTGTCAGACTACGGGGAACAACTGGGCAAGGACCATTCAGATGTTCCAATCCCAATCCCTTGAATGGCTTCTTCTTCCTTTGTGTCGTTAAAAATTCGGCATACAGGGCTTTGCTTACCTGCGTCAACAAGATTAAATTAGGTACAACAAAGCCAAGCTTGAAGTATCTTCAAGACACATGCATGAACGATGAACAACAATAAATAAAAATAACCTGCTGGAGTAGAACATTATTGTCACCCTCAAATGTAGATTGAACATCAAATTCGGCTTTAAAAATTCCAACGCGATTCTCGGTCTTTAAACCTTGGCCACCACAGGCCTCACGACACTCCTAACGGAAGAGAAGGAAAGTCCAGTGAAAACCACTGATCCAAATATAGAAAAACAATGCTGATAACCCTTTTAACAAACCTGAAGCGTGGTCATATTCTGCCAGGTCAATGTAGCTTTCAGAGCACTAGAGTAAACATGTATCGCTTTACTAATTTCAGGTGTTCTTTTCACATACATATTTTTCATAAAATTACTAGCACTGCTCATCATACATCTGCATAATAAAAAAGGAAGTATTTAGCATATGATGGTCTGTGCTAAGTAGCAGTGAAAACATTGGCAAAAAAGGAAGGTTTGCATTGGAGAGTCCAATTAGGGGTGCAAATTTCTGAGGATTAGGGTACCCTCCAGCCCACTTTTGTTCAATCCAATGAACTAAAAGTTCCAAAAACTGATGTGATTTTGGAAATTTAGTTCATTTGGTGGAAGGTACCCTACAGATTATGCATTTGCATCCCTAAGTCCAATTACACTGTCTGGAATATTTTTGCATCGAAATGCTAATATATCCTATAGTTCCATAAAAATGATTATAGATTTGGCATTTCATAACTAGAACACAAAAATATAATCCATTGCCACATAGATTAGAGCAGTAACGTTAAACGATTAGCAAGACATAGAAATAGGCGAGCTAGCACAACAAATTCAATATGCAAGAACTACCCTTTTATGAGAATGAGCATATTGATTTGACTGAAAGTACTATAAACCAAGACGAGCTAGTATCATACACTTTTGCGAGTAAAGGTAGGAGGCGCCTCTGGTGACTGGGATAATCAAGTAACAGCATTTCAGGACCATCTGGTGTAATTGAAAATGCCCTCCTTGACAAAGCATACCTCACGGCAATTGCTAGGCCTACCTGTAAGCATGGGAAAGAAAGAGTGCACAACCAGAGTTAAAATTATATGTTAGGCATGGAAAATTGATCGAAAGCTAATTCTTCTGGGTGACTATTACTGACTACTTGCTTATTGCTGGCACTATCTGGCCTGTACTAGGCCAAATGTATTCCTCAAAACAAAAATGTCATGATGTTCCACTGTTGGCTGGTAAAAAGCTGAAAACAGCTGGTTCCATCAACACATGGTCAATGTTCACATTTCAACCAAACTTATCTGGGTGATAAAATATTCAGACTCGTAACCTGTCCCTGTCCATATAGATGATATCCCCTTTCGTTTGAGCCAGACAGATCACCAGACTAGCTTCACTAACTCCCACTGGTTTGACCTAACGAGTCCAATTTTAATCGTCTTATTTCTGCAAGCTTATGGAGTTAAATATGTTAAGCTTCATGCATTAGACAACGCAACCAAAAGTCCAAACTATGGGAGAGGGTCGGAGATTATGCTCCCCCTCACGGCTATGCTCCTTTGAAGTTTATGAGCGGAGCAGACCACAATTATTTATTGCGTTTACTTAGCGTTTAGTGGGTTTTGAACCCTGAACCTCTTGGTTGTAAGTTTATGCACCTAACCAATTCATCCATCAGTCCGAACAGATAAAAAGGGCTAGACAATTCACATATACACTTCAACACCCCTCTCACGTGTGACACGGAAAGTCAACACGTGGATAGACTCACAGGAATGGCTCAAGAGGCGTATACGTGGACATAAAGGGGGGCAATAGCAATTTTTTTGATAAATTGTCAAAGCCAGGAGTTGAACTCAAGACCTTAGCTCTGATACCATGTTAAACTTCATGCACTAGCCAACACAACCAAAATTGCGAACTATGGGAGAAGGCCGGACATTATACTCCAACAATATATATATACCTATGGAACTCATGAAGAAAAATATGGAATAACCTCCATGCATTTACTCAAAAGGAAAGGCCACCCAACATACCTTTGAAATATAAACCGCGTTAACTGCAATATTTACCCGACCAAGAGTAAGAGGAGACAAAAATGCTGCAAACCTCTGCAAATAAGAAACTTTGTTAATTTGGAAGTAAGAAACCAAGGTAGCAAACTGTGAAGCTCTGCTGACAGCTCTCCCCTCTTCTCACTGTACATGTGTGGGAGAGAAAGAAATGGTGGATAGGTGGGGTCTGGTACCTGATCTGGGTTATCTATCATGCTAACATATTTCCCATCTGGCAAAACATCAGCAACCAGATTCAGCAAATTCTCTCGAGGAACACGTATATTGTTAAACCTGAAAGGACAGTCAAACTTCGTTGACACACAATGAATGCCATACGGATACAGTACACCAAAGGATCTACAAATACAATGACTCACCAAATCCGACCATTATCAACACCATTTAGTCCAATCTTATGGCCACAGTCAGCTATATGGATATTAGGCAACACATTTTCATCTTGATCCCTGATCTGAGCTATGAAAGCATGGACTCCTTCATTTCTTCCATTTATATGGAGCTGAGCAAAGACGATTGTATGTGTAGCATGCTGTAAAAGGACATAAACAATTATAGTAGCTTATAAAGAAATGTGAAGCCTATATGTACACAGGAAGGTAAGTGAAATTTCATCTCACATTAGCAGCTCCACCAATCCAGTACTTCTGAGCTGACTCACAGGGAGTATTTATCACAAACTCTCCTGTTTTGGAATCATAAGTTGCTACTGTCTCAATTCCTCGTACCTTCAAGTTCGTCAATAGAAGAGAAGAAGGAAAGCTTAATCAATGCAACTAACATAGGTTACACAATCAAGAAAAGACATTACCACCACTTACATTGCTCCCATGACCCAATTCTGTCATTGCAAAACAACCTTTGATAATATAGTTTTCTGTGTCCAACAACCATTTGTCATGATGGCGCTTCGTTCCAAGAAACTTGACAGCACCTCCCCTTAAATGCACACATAAAAATAGGTAAACATCAGAAGATTCTCAATGAAAGGTGAAACCTGTTTCTTCCAGAACATCCCAGAAACCACAAGAAAATCTTTGAAATTATAATTCTAGTTTTCTGGACAAGATTGCTTGTCACATACTAGCATACAACCCTACAAAATTGATAACCAAAACCATATCCCTAGATCATCACAAAAGAGGACAATAATGAAAAAGAAAGCACTAAAGTTTGAACCAAAATAGGTGTGATCTTCAGTTTTCATCACTATTTCTGACACCATGTTCACCTTAAGTTGTGCGCTAAATATCCTAGATTTAAAACTATTCAAAGATATCTAACAAATAGAACAGAACGAAAAATCCAAATTTTGGCACAATTTACAACCGTCGGGCAAACACGAAATTTTAGAATGCTACGTGACAGGCTTCCAAGTTCCAATAGCCAATGGTAGCACCATTTCCCAGGGTGCAAATCCAATTATCTAAATTGGAAATAAGGAGCAATTCCTCATTGGTAGCAAACGATTATCCATTAAGTGGAGGAAATATTAACAAAAAGGAAAAGGTTTATACTCCTTTGTCTTAAAAGAACGGACTAGCGTGGTTAGCTACTTAGCCAGCTATCATAATCAAGTGCCGCCATAGTGTCACTGTATCTGTATAGCTAACTCTTACTGTGAAAAGAGCTACGGTATACACATTAAAAGGGCCTCATCTGGAGCTCAAGATATTCCATTCTATATGTTTTCTCTGATGATCACATGCTCGGGATTTTGGATGATTGCGGGGTTGATTCTTCTTGTGTGGGCTCCTCTGTTGATCTTCTTTCTCTCATTCAACCGAAGGAGCTGGCGCAAGCTGCCTTAGCAGAGGCAGCTACAATGTGGAAGTAGGGGCTTCCTTTCCGGTTCAATGGTGTGGTGGCTAGGGCTGCTGCTCTTTGCTCTCCTCGCCGTACTAGCACGGCGAGGCGCGTGGCCAAATCTTAGAAATCGTATTATCCAGATGAGGTACCTGTTCTGAAATATCCGTGGGTTTGGCCATGTTGGTAGGAAGACACAACTAGTACCCTTTCTGAAACATCCTTGAGTTTTGTCATGTTGGTAGGAACACACAACTGAAAGAGTACATGCGCAATGAATCGATTGACATTGTTGCTCTGCAAGAGCCAATTAAGTCTGATTTTAGGCATCACTATTTTCTCTCCATTGACACTAGAACACTTGGTTTGGCGTTGCACTCTGGTGAGCTACTTCTTGGCTATAATCGTGATCGCTGTGACGTAGTTTCCTGGGATGAGGATGTCTTTCTTCCTTTATGCTCATATTAGATATCGTTCTTCTCTGCGTGAATGAGTGGTGATGGTTGTGTATGGGCCGTCAGACACCCGTTCCATGGATTTGTTGTCGCGGTTCACCTGCCCATTGTGGTGGGCGGTGATTTTAATTTGATTCGTTACGGTGCGGACCGTAATAACAACGCCATCTATTAGTTGTGTGTGGCACTTTTTAACAATGCAATCGTGGCCATGGCGGGAAGTGGCTAGATCGGGGGCATGGTACACTTGGACTAGACTAACAAGCAGCTCGCTCCGGTCCGTAGCATTCTCGACCGTGTGTTTGTGTCCTCTGAGTGGGAGATGTTGTTCCCCCTATGGAACCTTATCGCTGAAACTCGCATAGGTTCAGATCATATCCCGCTTGTTCTGTCTTCTGGGGAGGATCGTTTGCGGCATAGTCCTAGATTCTTCTTTGAAACAGCTTGGTTTGAAGTGGATCGCTTCAACCAGATGTTCTTAGATGAGTGGGATGCGGCCCTTGCCGGGTTTGGTTCGCAGCGTGCCCCCCCCCCTCGGGACAAGTCGGTTGCTTTATGCGGTTTCGTGGGTTGCTGCGAGAATGGAGAGCCAACCGGGGGCACGACGGAAAGCTGCTCGGGGCTAACCTGGTCTCAGAACTGTCTGCCCTGGATGTCCAGGCTGATCAGAGACAACTTCTATCCATTATACGCTCTTAGGAGGAGTACTGGCATCGTAGGGATGGGATGAAGTGGCGATGCAAACACCGGCTCTCCATGCCTATGCTAATGGTCGTCGTCGCAAGTGTGTGATCCTGCACTTGCAATCGAAGCAACGGCTCCTTCTTAGCCAGGGCCATCCAGCTTATGGGTTCCGAGGAGCCTAAGTTGGCAGGTATGCGTCACGATTTGTGGGATTAGACACAGCGTATTTCCTCACAAGAGAATGAGGAGCTATCGCTCTCGTTTTTGCCCAAAGAAATCAATGACGCGCTCTGTGCAATGGACTTGGACACTGCTCCAGGCCCTGATAGTTTGCCTGTTGCGATGTTCCGTAGGTTCTGACCTGCTCTGAAAGGCATCTTTTTTGCCATTTTTAACGGGTTTGCGTTATGAACCATAGATATCTCTCGCCTCAACTTTTGTTATTCTCTCGCCAATCCCGAAAGTGCAAGGTGTAAACAATATCCGTCAGTTTTAGGCCGATTGCTCCCAACAATGTCCCTTACCTTCTAAAACTATGCGTCAAAGCATGTGATTCCCGTATGGCTCCGATACTACATAGGGTTATTCATAGATGCCATTCTGCGTTTGTCAGGGTCCGTTTCATCCTGGAGGGCCCCATTGTGCTCCAGGAGATTGCTCATGAGCTTAAACTCACAAAACAACGAGCGATTCTCCTTAAACTGGACTTTGATTAGGCCTATGACCGGGTTAACCAGGTCTTCTTGCGGGAAGTGCTGCTTTGTAATGGCTTCGCGGCAGGGTAGGTGCACCAGGTCTTGCAGCCCTTTCTACTATGTTTGACATGGCCAAACTAGCAGGTCACATCAAAGGGGTTATGGCCCACTTTATCCATGTGGGGGTGGGGGGGGGGGGGGGGGTTGCAAGTGCAATATGCAGACAACACGATCCTGCTTTTTGAGCCGAATCAGCATAGCATCCGCCGCTGTTAATTTGCTGCTGCTTTGTTTCGAGTTGATCTCCAGCCTGAAAATTAGTTTCCACAAGTGCGAGGTGGTGTACATGGGGTTGGACATCGCTGAGGGTAGGAGGGTTGCAGACCTTCTCAATTGCAAGTTACCCAATTTCCCCATTTCTTACCTGGGTCTCCCAGTCTCCACCAAAAACATTTCCATAGAGGAGTCGGGAACCTTTATGTGCTAAAATGGCGAGCAGGGTTTGCCCGTGATAGCAAATTTATGTCTTCTGGGGCTGATCCTTACCAATTCTAGCTTGTCTTCGCTGCCCATGTTTACCATGGGTATTTTCCTCCTAGCTGATGAGGTTCATGCTAGGCTGGACTCGCCTAGTTCCAGGTTCTTTTGAGAAGGAGCTGGTTCCAAGCATAAACATCACATGGTCAAATGGGCGGCAATATGCTACCCAAAGAACCAGGGAGGGCTAGGGGTGATAAACTCCAAACTCATGAACGTAGCTCTCCTTTCCAAGTGGATCTGAAAACTTTACCAAAATGCTTTGGGGCTTTGGCCGGATTTTCTTAAAGCCAAACATGTTCCCAAAGGATCCTTCTCCGAGTCTGCTGCCCGCGGCTCGCCGTTCTGGAATGGGATCGAAGTGGCTTTTGCCTTGGGGGCTAAATTTGATGTTAACAACGGTGATCAATTCGTTTTTGGTTCGACTCGTGGTCGTGCGTGGATATTCAGCAGCTTTGGATGGAGTTCCAGGCCCTGTTTTTGCTTGAGGTTGAGCCAAACATTTTGGTGGCAGAGGCTTTGCGTTCCTCACCACCGGTCATTGCCTTTCGCCGTGAGCTCCCCCCCATCGAGTGTGGCAGCTGGGGCTTGCCGTGTGCTAAGGTGGGTTCGATTAGCTTGAATAACAATCCTGATAAAGTGTGATGGCACCTCTCTTCCTTGGGGCAGTTATCGTTTAAATCGTTGTATGCCAAACTTACCAAGGGCCCTGTTTTGAATGTAGCCAGGGAGCTTTGGAAAGCCAGAGTTCCCCTTAAAGTCAAGATTATCTTATGGCAAATGTTCCATAATCGTCTCCCTAACCCGGTCATGTTGCCCTACCCCGGTCAATGTTGCCAAGCGCAATGGACCTTCCGAGGGCCAATTTCCTGTGCGTTCAGTATAGGAGGATGCCAAGCACACATTCTTTTGCTGTCATTTAGCTAAATTTGCTTGGATTGCTGTTAGTGAGGCCATGGGGGTGAGCTGGAACCCTGCTTCTTGTGCCGATTTGCTTACTTGCTTATCTTCTGTGCATGGTTCTTCTAAACGTGTGATGTGAAGCTGTGTTGGGGCATTCCTTTGGTCACTTTTGGCATTTCCATAACAAGATAACGATCGAGGGGGTGTTTCCGTCGCACCCAGCTGACTGAATCGTTAAATGCATCCTGTTTTTGCAGGAACGGGCTCGGCTGGGGAGGCGTCAAGACGCTAACTAAGCTCCGTCAGATCAACAGTATCGCCAGGTCTTCACATGTCGCCTCTTAGGGTAATTGCGACTTTTGGTGTGCCGAGCCTGCGTGCTCTGTTCGGGCTGATGGACCCGTAAGCTGACTATTTCTATCTGGTTGTGTGAACCTTTTCGTATGACTATTTCTATCTGGTTGTGTGAAGCTTTTCGTACCGTCTGTTCTATGTACTCTGCCTGTTGTGTGGGCTTCGTTCTACATACTGTATTTTGCGAATCAATCCCAATGTGTCTTAAATGTGTTGATTTGAAATATTTTGCATGAAAGAATACATGAAGTTTGATGGCGAGGGGAAGTGTCAATGAAGTAGGTACCAGAGGAAGAAGTGGACGCCGACCTTGATGGCGAGGGAGTGGTCGTAGACGCCGAGGCACTCGAGCAGCGCGAGCTTGCGAAGCTCGGCGTCGGGCCCTGGCTCCGTGAGCCAGCCACGGAACACGCCCCTGCGCGCGAGGTACCCGATCCGTCGCATGGTGGCCTCCCTCTGCCCCTCCTTCCCCTCGTTGTAGTCCGGCGACACGAACACCTTGTCGCCGGCGCGGCGGGGGCAGAAGAGCGGGCTCTCCTCCATCGCGCCGTACGCCCAGTCGCGCTCCCTCAGGTGGTGCCCGTCGAGGAGCGCGCGGAGCTCCATCGGCGCGAACGCCGGCGGGGCCTCGGACGATTCCGGGGGCGCGTAGCTCAGGCACGGGGAGAAGTGCAGCCCCGCCACGGCGGCGGCGGCACCGGGGGGGAGGCCAGCGAGGTGGCGGGCGATCGCCGCCGCGCGGCGGGCAGCTGCGGTGGGAGAAGCGTCCATCAGCGTCACGCGTCTGGAATTGGTTGGCGAGTCAACGAGGATTGGTGGGTTGGATTGGGAGGGAGGGGAGGGGAGGGGGGCAGATTAGAACAGAGGAGGGAGAAGCTTGCGAGATGTTCCAAGCTCCAGGCCAACGGATATTTCAAGAGAGAATAATAATGCCACCCACGGCCGCAACGGAAAGAAAAAATTCTGACGTACGGCCGCAACGGAATTGGTACTCTCTCCTATCCATTACTCCGTATCAACTAACTCTCCTTTAGTCTAGGCCATCAATTAATAAGTGTACGCGTACACTTCAATTCTTGCGAGTACTACCATAAAGATTTCCCTGTTTGATCATTTTATTGCGGATCTGGTGTAGCTGCAACATGGATGATGGATGAAAATGAATTGAAAGCGATGTTGTTTTACAATTTTTTACTTGAAACTCCCAGGTAAAAAGACGGAGAGCTGCTACACACAAGACAGATTTTAGACTGTTGAAACTAATCGAGCGGGAAGGAGGGACAAACAAATAAGAATGAACTTGTGTAGTCTTTAGGGTAACTCCAACGGACCGACCCAAAGGGACGATAATTTTGTTCGTTTTTTGTCCGTTTGGGTCGGCCAGACGGACACGAACGTCCGTTTCGATGTTTGAGTCGACACATGCGTCGAACGCTGACTCGATCCATTTTTACCGGAATGCACCAAACATGCATAATTAAACATTAAAAAAGCCGGTCACGAAGGCCGACGAGAGTCCACGCGTTATATTATTATGAAAAAAGAAAAAACCCTAGGCATCCTCGGCGGCGGCAGCGAGGTCGGGCTGTGCCGGAGCGGGGGCTGGCTATGCCGGCGCGGGTAGTGCTGGTGTCGGCGGTGGCGCACCACGGACACACTCGTTCGCCAGACGCAGCGCCATCTTAGCTTGAAGGTAGGCGGCCTCCTCTGGAAGAAGCGCGCGGGGATGGACGGCGAGGGTGTTCTGGAAAAAACTAAGCGTAGCACGGGCGCGCTCGTGCGCCTGGTGCATCGCCCTCTTAGCCTGCAGGTAGACGACCTCCACTGGAAGCATCGCACGGGCATAGACGACGAGGTTGTCCCGTTGTCCATGGTTGTTGGGTCGTCGACGAGGAAACAGAGGGGTGGCGAGATGGGGACGCGGGAGGGTTCTGGAAGCAGATGGCCGAACCCCACCGCACGCTCCGATTAAACAAGGCCGACCATGGTCGCTGACGCGTGGGCCCGAGGATGACAGCCGTCATAAATTGTGTTGACCGCGGTGGTTGGGGTGGACATCGAGGGGGCACGCGCGCATCCGCTTCGCGTCCGCACCTACGCATTTCAGTCCCAAATTTGGATCGGAAATGGGTCGACGCGGACGCGAAGGGATACGTTTTGGCAATGGATCGACGCGTTGGACCATCATTTTTATCCGCACCGACCCAAACGAACGACGGACGACGAAATGGATCGTTCAATTAAAATTACTCTTATTGATCATCTTTCACAGATTATATACAAGGTCGAAGAGGCGCCTAGTGGGATGCGCCGGTTGGCAAGGGGTGAAACAGGAAAGGAATTGACCGGATGATTGCTAGAGTTGCAACCGCACGTGAGGGGAAATCGGGGATTTCCTAATTAATCATTGGGGTTAATTATCCTTAACACTTTCCTTAATCCCCGCTTTTATCGTATGTGTGATTATCATAATTGTTCATAGAAAACCTGTGAAAAAAATATGAGGAGGTAGGCATTCGATATGTTGTTGAAAATCTTGCAAATTCAATGAAAAAATAAGAAAAAATGATGCAACATAAATGATTATTACCTCTTCCAACTCAATATGGAAAACCCCACAGAATTAAGAGGACAATAAATGTATTTTATATACTTTTTTAAAAACCCCAGTGGAAAGAACAGAAAGTATGGCATATGGTATTGTGTTGATATTAGTTATTACCTTATTAAAAATCTTTGTATGAACCTGTAAAATAAACTCTTGAAGAGAAAAATAGTCTGATATGACACTTTGAACAGAATAATTCAGAAAGATACTCCCACTGATTATTGCATATTCTGAAGTCATCATATACTAATTTCATGAACACATTTCTAAAATATAGAAGTTTGTAAAGACAAGATGAACACATCAGTTGCATGATTTAACTTGCAGGATTGCAATATCGTGATATTGCTTATTATGTAACATGTTTGCATCCGGACAACACAAGCAACATTATCTTCGAGATAATGGTTGGTGGATGTAGCCACGAGGTCTGTTTCAAAATCTCCCATGAGATGGCTACCACGCCTAGTAGGAACACAAACCTTGTCTACGACCTAACATAACAGGGATCTGATCGATGTATCCAATGATATTGGTGTCCAAATTTCTATGAAACTGAAATATTAGGATAAAATGTTTGATGCATTGGAGACATCGAAAGATATTCTTGAGTCTCAACCAATTATGTTTGATGGAACCAATGCATGCACTATGATATGGAACCTTAGGCCTCAAATATCTTATTTCCACCCCTCGTGGTCTAAATGAATACTTCTCTACATCCAGAGAACGAACAATCAATTATGGATGGATAAGACTTGTCCACAATCAATATCCCTAATATAATATGAATATAGACAACATGGTGTACCGTAATGATTGAGTGAAGGTGCTCAAGGTTTTACCCAAATCCTTCATCTCAAATTGTGTCATTTAGATGATCACATGCTTAACATGTATGGCTAATCATCAGTTTAGGAGTAATCCTTGTGTGTAAGGAACTCACGTCGGTTGTACCAAATGTACCGACATCAATAAGCCGTCTGGTGACTTTTTGATTTTACACAATGTATGTTGGGTTTTGCATTTCAATTCAAACATCTAAATTCGGTGATCCACATGGATATGGAATTATTACATCTATTGTAACAACCCAAGACCTATTCCCTGCATTATTATTATTACTATTATATTGGTTGCTCTAGTTATTTTTGCATTGCATCATGTCATCATGCCATTAATTCTTGCAACCCAAACAAAACTCTGGTAAATAAATTGTGTGGATCTTTGATGTGTTTAAATCGAGAGAATTCACATGGTGTTTCTCTTTATAACTTATATCATATACTGCCAATATTTATAGGGAGCTAAATTAATTATTCCATTGATTTGGAAGAAACCACAACACACTTGCAATTTAACTCATATGCTTTTTTCTACTTAAGTGTGATCTCAAAATCTTGGCAATAATTCTTTCTCCGTGTATCGAAGCCACACCAAAATTCTCAACATTTTGGACCTTCCAACACCCACTTACCATTTCAAACCCCATTTGAATTAAATTCAAATGAGTTTGGATCAAAACTTCCACACATGTCTACTACTATTTTCTTGGATCATTCTCATTTTTTTTGAGTCCAGGAAAGTTACTCTCATGGACAAATTCTTTCTCTAATCCTTGGTTTCTCTCTCTTTCTTTCTTTCTTTTGTTACGTTCATGAAAAAGAAGGAAGAGAGAGAGACAGAGAGAGAGCAGCTCAGTTGGCCCTCCTAAACCCGCAACCAGGCTGGCCCAACCATCCATTTAGGCCCAATCGTGCCCCTACCTATTGAACCCTAGCCCTCACCCTACCCAAATCCCCAATGCCCCACTTCCTCGATTCCCTCATCATCCTCCTGACCGACTCCCGCTAACAGCGCCACACACTCACGCGAGAGCCCGAGCCTCGATTCCCTTTGTGCAGCCACCAGGGGATCGACCCCCACTCTATCAAGCCCCCTCATGCACTCGCCCTGCTAGACCTCCTCCTTGCCTCGTCCCTGAGTTGGGGATTCCAGCCATGTCATCGCCGCCCTGGCTCTGCTCTGCCCTGCACCTCCTTCCTCGCCTCCTCACGCCAGTGACCTCGCCCCATGCCTCACTAGAGCGGGCTCGGACGTCGCCATGCCAAGCCACGCCTCTTCGCCCAAGGCCTTACCTCCGCCCGTGTCTCGAGTGGGCCGGCCTCCCCATCCCGTTCCCAACCTCCTCCTCGACCAGAGCCATCGGAGCTAGATGATACGTTCAAAGGATCGATATGGTTGACTAGTGGGGGGGGGGGTGAATAGGCAACTAGCAATTTTTAGCTCTACTTACCAAGTTAGAGAAAACAACATAAAGGTTCTCTAAATTAGCTACTAGATGAGCAACCTATATGATGCTAACTACCATGACAACTAGTGCAAGCAAGACATACATAGCAAAAATAATATACATAAAATAAAGGTAAGAGATAACCGCAAGTGGAACCGAGGAAGACGAGGATGTGTTACCGAAGTTCCTTCCCTTTGACAGGAAGTACGTCTCCGTTGGAGCTGTGTGGAGGCACAATGGTCCCCAATAAGCCACTAGGGCCACCGTATTCTCCTCACGCCCTCACACAATGTGAGGTGCCGTGATTCCACTCTTGGTGCCCTTGAAGGCGGCGACCATACATTTACACACAAGGTTGGGGCTATCTCCACACAATGCTTGGAGGCTCCCAACAAGACCACGGAGCTTCACAACAATGGATATGGCTTTGAGGTGACCTCAACCGTCTAGGGTGATCAAACACCCAAGAGTAACAAGATCCGCAAGGAATTAGCGAGGGGAATCAAATATCTCTTGGTGGAAGTGTAGATCCGGGCCTTCTCGACCAATCCCTATGAAATCAACAAGTTTGATTGGCTAGGTAGAGAGATCGGGCCAAAATGAGCTTAGGAGCAACAATGGAGTCTTGGAAGGTCAAAGGTAGGGTTCTTGGAGTGGAAGAACCCTTTATATAGTGAGGGAACAAATCCAACCGTTACCCTCACTTACAGCACCCTCAACACGGTACTACCGCTTGGGGTAAGCGGTACTACCGCTACCCCTAGCGGTACTACCGCTTGGAGGGAAGCGGTGCTACCGCCAGCCCCAGCGGTACTACCGCAAGGCCTAGAGCGGTACTACCGCTAGGTAGGTATAAAGCCATGGTAGTAAAAATACTACTACCGGGTCTACCACCGCTGGAAAAGTACTCGCAAAAAGTCCGACGAAGTACAACCGCTCAGAGAGAGCAGTACTACCATCCAGAAGCGGTACTACCGCTCAACTGGAGCGACACTACCGTTGGAACTTTTGCAGAGGCTGGGAGAGACCAAACGGGAACTCCATTGTTGCAAAGAATAGGTGGTGGAAAGAAAAACTGTGCGTGTGTGAGTTGATTCCACCCAAACCTTTCCGACGCGGACCCCCTCTTAATAGTACGACTTTCCTACGACTCAAAACCACCAAAGAGAACCGTAGAATCCACCGTGCTTCAAAACCACCGAGGGGCGACGAATTGTCTTGTGCCTTGCCATGTATAATCCAAAATGTTCAATGCACACGATTAGTCCGCAGTGGTACTGTCATCAATCACCAAAATTACTTAGGACAAAATATGCCCTAACAATCTCCCCCTTTTTCTGAATTGATGACAACACCGGATTTGCACAAAAGAGAATAAAATGAAGTCATATGCAAGTCCAAAGTCTATGAACTAGAGACTAGACCCCCTGGGTGTGTGCATGTTTAAAGTAGTGATCTGAACATCAAGGAACATAATCCAAGGAAAAGCACTCCTCTAGAAATCATAGACAGATACTCCTTGCAATGGCCTAATACAACGTTGAGTAAGGAAGCAAGGTATAATATGTGAGCATAAAGATAGGGGCATAAGATAAATGAACTCACAGGCTAAGCATATAGAGAGACAATAAAGATAATATAGGGATAACATATGTCTCACACCATATGACTAAGAGTCTTCACACACATGATAAAATATCCGACAAGATAAAACCAGCCAAGTTCAGCAAATAAAAACTCAGAAAAAATACGAAAACCCAAAGCAAATCCCTAACACTCTCTCCCCCTTTGGCATGAGGACACCAAAAAGGCAGAGAGGACGCGAACGACACAGGTGGTAGCTCAGCCATCAGATTCCTCCGTAGCATCCTCATCTTCCTCATCAGGCTCCTCGTGATCAGACTCCTCCTTGTTTTCCTCATCAGGCTCAGCCTTATCAGACACAACCCACTAGAAGTCTCTTGCCTGCATCCAATCAGCCTCTGGAGTGATAACTTCCTGAGATCCGCTCGAGAAGTGCACATCAAGCGTCCTCATGATACGCTTATCCCTCTGACGGCTCTCCTTCTGGGCCACATGAGTCAGATGCTGCCCCTTCGCCTGCATGCAAAATAAGGTCCTCATTTGGTACTTCAGCTTATTGGCCCAAGATGGCTCAGCAGAAGAACGAGTATGGGTGGAAAGGCCGCCCTCATCCTGAGCAGCAGCAGACTCCTCAATCTCCATGCATGTACGTGAAGTGGAGGTGTTGGCCCACTTGTCTTTCTGGTGCAACTTGATGGGATCATGGCTGAAACACCCCGGGGCAGCAGGAAAGGGCACGTGAGGAAAGGACTCAGACCACTTTGTCTTGATGAAGTAGTACAGGTAAGGCCCGTAGATGGGAACCTTACGGTTGTATATAGCCATCTGAAGCTCGCAAAACATCACATTAGACACATTGAGTGGCCCAATGTCCTTCGTACGTCCCTCTTCACACATAAGGAGCATGTCCACCAGATAAGAATGGGCTTGGTCTTTGTTGCCAACCTGAGGGAACAGAGTGTTGCAGAAGATCCTATGCATGACATCCAAGAAGGTGGGGAGCACATTCTTCCTGAGATAGAAGGGCTGCAGCTTCTCCTTGGGGGTAGCACCGGGGTTGGCATGAGGGCGTAAGCCAACAGGATTATGTAGCCCCTCATCACGGACAGTCAGAAGCTTCATGAACTCAACCCAAGTGCTAGACATCTTCTCGCCATGAGTCATCCAGGTCATAGTACAATCCACATCAGCATGAAAGTGGACAGAGACATAGAATTGAGCCACTACCTCTGGATCGAAGTCATAGTGAAAGGTGAAGAGGTCCTCAATACTCAGCTGCTTAATCATACTCAGGGCTTCTCCAAAATATGCAGGATCCCTCTGGAGATGATTGAGATCAATCCATTGCACCGGGACATAGATTTTATTCCGAGTTAGGACGGCATCTTGATATATCAGGACTTGTTGCTTGGTCTAGAACATCTCACAACCCTTGATCTGAGCCCTCTCAGTGACATAGGGATTGATCTTTCGGCACCGCACATACTCCTTAAGAGGCAAAGTGTCATAGTCGACGTTGGCCTCCTTGTCCTTCGATGTCGTTTTCTTGATATTGCGCTTCAGAGGATTGGAACCTTCCGGGTCGTCAGAGTTGCGGAACCTCTTGGACTGGGTGTCACAAACCGGGTTTGAGCGACGGGAGCCACCATCTGTGACATGCAACACAAACACGCGAAAACGACAAAAGGAAGTCATGGCAAAGTCCAGAACACAGGATAAAACACAGAAGGAACCAGTTTTAGGTCATGCATACAAGGCACAGCGGTAGTACCGCGTGGTTTCAGATCTAGCAGAGCAGAAAATAGATCTAACCACGAAGCTCTAACTACGGTGCAAAAATAATAGATCTGACCACTATGCATAACCTATTCAACAACACACGAGGAAAACACTCCCAAGAGCCCTCCTTCCATCCATGTATGAGACAAAATCATGCCATAACAATGAAGGCAATACACCAAGCCCCTAACCCTAGAACCAAGAACACCAAAATAAGAGAAGGATGATAGGGGCAGTACCGGGATCCATGGCACAAGGAGGAGGAAGGGGGAAATCCCTTCAACTGGCACGGAAGGAGAAGCGTCGTGGAGGGAGATCTCTTCAGGTGAGATTCGAGAGAAAGATAGAGAGCTCCATGATACGTCTCCATCGTATCTATAATTTTTGATTGTCTCATGCCAATATTCTAGAACTTCCATATACTTTTGGCAACTTTTTATACTATTTTTGGGACTAACATATTGATCCAGTGCCGAGTGCTAGTTCCTGTTTGTTGCATGTTTTTTGTTTCGCGGAATATCCATACCAAACGAAGTCCAAACATAATAAAAAGTTACATGGATTTTTTTTGGAATATTTATGATTTTTGGGAAGAATAATCAACGCGAGGCGATGCACGGAGTGCCCACAAGCTCTGTCGCCGCGGCCAGGGGGTGGGCCTGCGGCAAGCAGGCTTGTGGCCACTCCTTAAGGTGGTTGGATCCCTTCTCTCGCCGCAAGAAAGATAATATACGGAAGAAAATCGTGTTAACATTTCAGCCCAATCGGAGTTACGGATCTCCAGGAATTTAAGAAACGGTGAAACGCAGAATCTGGGAGCGCAGAAACAGAAGGACACAGAGAGAGAGATCCAATCTCGGAGGGGATCTCGCCCCTCCGCCGCCATGGAGACCATGGACCAGAGGGGAAACCCTTCTCCCATCTAGGGAGGAGGTCAAGGAAGAAGAAGAAGGAGGGGGGGCTCTCTCCCCCTCTCTCCCGGCGGCGCCAGAACGCCTCCCGGGACATCATCGTGTGACGGAGATCTACACCAACACCTCCGTCATCTTCACCAACATCTCCATCATCTTCCCCCATCTATATTCAGCGGTTCACTCTCCCGCAACCTGTTGTACCCTCTACTTGAACATGGTGCTTTATGCTACATATTATTATCCAATGATATGTTGCTATCCTATGATGTCTGAGTACATTATCGTTGTCCTTTCGGTGATTGATGAATTGCTATGATTGGTTTAATTTGCTTGTGGTTATGTTGCTGTCCTTTGGTGCCCATCATATGATCGCACGCGTGGATCACACCATAGGGTTAGTTGTATGTTGATAGGACTATGTATTGGCAGGCTAGAGTTACAGAAGCTTCAAACCTAGCATAGAAATTGATGCATATGGGATTGAAGGGGGACCAATATATCTTATTGCTATGGTTGGGTTTTACCTTAATGAACGTTAGTAGTTGCGGACGCTTGCTAATAGTTCCAATCATAAGTGCATAGAATTCCAAGTAAGGGATGACATGCTGGCAGAGGCCTCTCCCACATGATACTTGCTATCGATCTAGTAACGTAGTCAATTGCTTAGGGACAATTCCGCAACTCCTACCACCACTTTTCCACACTCGTTAGACACTCGTAGTTTTTTCTTTATCTAACCAGCCCCTAGTTTTATTTACGTGTTCTTTACTTTCTTGCAAGCCTATCCTTTCACTCCTACAAAGTACTTCTAGTTTCATACTTGTTCTAGGTAAAGCGAATGTAAAGTGTGCGTAGAGTTGTATCGGTGGTCGATAGAACTTGAGGGAATATTTGTCCTACCTTTAGCTCCTCGTTGGGTTCGACACTCTTACTTATCGAGAAAGGCTACAATTGATCCCCTATACTTGTGGGTTATGAAGACCTTTTTCTGGCGCCGTTGCCGGGGAGCAATAGCGTGGCTGAATATTCTTGTGTGTGCTTGTGTGCTTTATCACTAAGTAGATTTATTTGATGTTCTAAGTTGTTCTCTATCTTTAGTTATGGATATGGAACACGAAATACCAAAAAAATTAGGTGTACTTGCTACTCATGGAGATGGGGAATCTCCTAAAATCCTCAAGGCTCATTATGTGAAAAATATTATGCACTTCTTTAATAATCCCGAGAAAGCCCCATTCAATTATATAATGGGATACACGTTGGATCAACGTGAATACTTTAGGGATTATCGCTTGACTCAAAAAGGGAAACTTTTATGGGATCAAATCCATTTGTTGAAATGGTATGCTTGGGAACTATGCAAGAGATATGGTGTTACTTGTTGCTCTAGGATGAAGGCTCCACACCTTCCCTTTTCTTGCAAGTTTAATGATCATAGAACCTTGGATTCTTATGCTAATGGTATATATGATTACTATGATGTGGATCAAATAGAAGAGTTTGTTGCTTTTATGGGTGCTTATGAAATTGAGGCTCTGTTTAAAAGGTGTGATTATAATGATGATGCTCCTTACTGATCTGAAAATTTGGCTATGCTTCGTTATTTTTATACTAATTATGAATATAATGCCCATATTGAACGATTTAAGGAGAAATTCTATGCTACCCAAGAAGAGACTATTATTTTGCAGGAAACTATGGAAGAAGAAAATGCTGAAATTGTGAGCTCATTAGATGAAAAAGATGAAGAGGAGAGCGAAGAACAAAAGGAGGAAGAGCGGACTAGCTACCCGTGTCCACCTTCTAATGAGAGTAGCTCTTGTACTCATACATTATTTAATTTCCCTTCGTTCTTACCGAAGGATGAATGCTATGATCCCTTGGATTCGTTTGAAATATCCCTTTTTGATGAACTTGATGCTTGCTATGCTTGTGGCCATGATGCCAATATGAATGATGCTTATGAAGATGAGCTAGCTATAGTTCCTTATGTTACACATGATGATTTTGATGAATATAGTATGCATGTGCTTGCTGCTCATACTTGCAATTATTATGAGAGAGGAACCACATCTCCACCTCTCTATGTTTCTAATACGATAAAATTGCAAGAAACTGCTTATGCTATGTATTGGCCTTTACTTGATGTGCATGAATTGTTCTTTTATGACATGCCAATGCATAGAAAGAGAGTTAGACTTCGTCATTGCATGATATATGTTACCTTGTTCTCACTACTAAATTTTAAATCATTGCTAATTAAAATTGGCTTTGATATACCTTGGGATCCGGGTGGGTCCATTACTTGAGCACTTTATGCCTAGATTAATGACTTTAAAGAAAGCGCTGCCTGGGAGACAACCCGGAAGTTCTAGAGAGTCATTTATTTCTGTTGAGTGCTTTTATTTAGTTTAAAAACAAAAAATATATAGAGGGGAACTTAAAACTTTTTCAAAAAGAGAAGCGATTGAAAGGTGATGCATTGCGGAAGTGAGGGTCGACCTTGAACACTTGTGTTCATGCTCATGGAAACAATGTAGAATTTTTCATGGAAGTTTCTCACAAAAATAATTATCCCCTTGTACAATTCCTTTGTGTTTTTAAAAATAATGTGCCAAGTAAAGCCTTTACGATTAGTTTGGGTGATAGTTGTTTGATCACGCTGAGAAAAGAAAGAAACTTTTTGCTCACGAAATTATTTTTTATTTTTATTCTGGAAGAGCTTTTGAGTTGATTCTTTTTGCTGCTGATTGATATGCAAAGTTTCCATACGTTCGTAATGTTTCAGAGTTTTTGAGATATCAGAAGTATACGGAATATACAGATTGCTACAGACTATTCTGTTTTGACAGATTCTGTTTTCTATGCATTGTTCTCTTATTTTGATGAATCTATGGGTAGTATCGGGGGGGTATGAACCATGGTGAAGTTGTATTACAGTAGATATAATGCTAATATGAATTTAGAATGAGTTCACAACAGTACTTGAAGTAGTGATTTATTTTATTATACTAACGGATCTCACGAAGTTTTGTTGAGTTTTGTGTGATTGAAGTTTTCAAGTTTTGGGTGAGAGCACGATGGATGAAGGAATAAGGAGAGGCAAGATCCTAAGTTTGGGGATGCCCGAGGCACCCCAAGGTAATATTCGAGGAAGACTCAAGCGTCTAAGCTTGGGGATGCCCCAGAAGGCATCCCCTCTTTCGTCTACAATCTATCGGTAATTTTACTCGGAGCTATATTTTAATTCATCACATGATATGTGAAAAATGCTTGGAGCGTATTTTGTGTTTATTTTTCCTTTTTCTTTTATGCACCATGCTGGTATGAGATAGTCCTTGGTTGGCTTTATAGAATGCTTCTTGTGCTTCACTTATATCTTTTGAAGTTTGGATTGCCTGTTTCCCTACACATAGAAAACCGCCATTTGTAGAATGCTCTTTTGCTTCACTTATATTTGTTAGAGTGGGGCATATCTTTTGTAGAAAGAATTAAACTCTCATGCTTCACTTATACCTATTTCGAGAGTTAACAGGAGTTGGTCATTCACATGGTTAGTCATAAAATCCTACATAAAACTTGTAGATCACTGAATATGATATGTTTGATTCCTTGCAACAGTTTTGCGACATGAATATGTGATATTAGAGTCATGCTAGTGAGTAATTGTGTATTTTTAGAAATACTTGTGTTAAGATTTGTGATTCCCGTAGCATGCACGTATGGTGAACCGTTATGTGATGAAGTCGGAGCATGATTTATCTATTGATTGTCATCCTTTATGTGGAGGTCGGGATCGCGCGGTGGTTAACTCCTACCAACCTTTCCCCTAGGAGCATGCGTGTAGTACCTTGTTTCGATGACTAATAGTGTGAGTTCTTTATGACTAATGTTGAGTCCATGTATTATACGCACTCTCACCCTTCCACCATTGCTAGCCTCTCTAGTACCGCGCAACTTTCGCCGGTGCATTACACCCACCATATAGCCTCCCTCAAAATAGCCACCATACCTACCTATTATGGCATTTTCATAGCCATTCCGAGATATATTGCCATGCAACTACCACCATTCCGTCTCATGACATGTGCCACCACTTCCATATTGCCATTGCATGATTGTAAGATAGCTAGCATGATGTTTCCATGGCTTGTCCGTTTTTTGATGTCATTGCTATGCTAGATCATTGTCACGGCACACTACCGAAGGCATTTCATATAGAGTCATCATTGCTCTAAGTATTGAGTTGTAAGTGTGATGATCATTATCAATAGAGCATTGTCCCATGTGAGGAAATAAAAGAGGCTAGCGAAGCCCATTTACAAAAAAAGGCCAAAGATGCCCACCAAAATAAAAATAAAAATATATAAAATAAAAAAAGAGGCCAAAGAGCCCACACAAAAAAATAGAGAAAAGAGAGAAGGGGCGATTGTTACTATCCTCTTTCCACACTTGTGCTTAAAATAGCACTATGATCTTCATGACAGAGAGTCTCCTATGTTGTCACTTCCATATACTAGTGGGAAATTTTCATTATATAACTTGGCTTGTATATTCCAATGATGGGCTTCCTCAAAATTGCCCTAGGTCTTCGTGAGCAAGCAAGTTGGATGCACACACACTAGTTTCTTTTGTGAGCTTTCATACACTTATAAGCTCTAGTGCATCCGTTGTGTGGCAATCCCTACTCACTCACATTGATATCTATTGATGGGCATCTCCATAGCCCATTGATACGCCTAGTTGATGTGAGACTATCTCCTCTTTTTTTTGTCTTCTCCACGACCACCATATTCTATTCCACCTATAGTGCTATGTCCATGGCTCACGCTCATGTATTGCGTGAAAGTTGAAAAGGTTTGAGAACACTAAAGTATGAAACAATTGCTTGGCTAAAACCGGGGTTGTGCATGATTTAAATATGTTGTGTGGGGAAGATGGAGCATAGTTAGACTATCTGATTTTGTAGGGATACTTTTCTTTGGCCATGATATTTTGAGAAGACATGATTGCTTTGTTAGTATGCTTGAAATATTATTGTCTTTATGTCAAATGATAGACTATTGCTTCGAATCACTCGTGTTTTAGTATTCATGCCATGATTAGATTATATGATCAAGATTATGCTAGGTAGCATTCCACATCAAAAATTATCTTTTTTTATCATTTACCTACTCAAGGACGAGCAAGAATTAAGCTTGGGGATGCTGATACGTCTCCGCGTATCTATAATTTTTGATTGTTTCATGCCAATATTCTAGAACTTTCATATACTTTTGGCAACTTTTTATACTATTTTTGGGACTAACATATTGATCCAGTGACCAGTGTCAGTTCCTGTTTGTTGCATGTTTTTTGTTTCACAGAATATCCATACCAAACGAAGTCCAAACGTAATAAAAACTTACGGGGAAGAAGAATCAACGCGAGGCGATGCACGGAGTGCCCACAAGCCGTGTCGCCGCGGCCAGGGGTGGGCCCGCGGTAGGCAGGCTTGTGGCCACTCCTTAAGGCGGTTGGACCCCTTCTTTTTCTGCAAGAAATATAATATCCGGAAGAAAATCGTGTTAACATTACAGCCCAATCGGAGTTACGGATCTCCGAGAATTTAAGAAACAGTGAAACGCAGAATCTGGGAGCGCAGAAACAGAAGGACACAGAGAGAGAGATCCAATCTCGGAGGGGCTCTCGCCCCTCCGCCGCCATGGAGACCATGGACCAGAGGGGAAACCCTTCTCCCATCTAGGGAGGAGGTCAAGGAAGAAGAAGAAGGAGGGGGGCTCTCTCCCCCTCTCTCCCGGCGGCGCCGGAACGCCGCCCGGGACATCATCGTGTGACGGAGATCTACACCAACACCTCCGTCATCTTCACCAACATCTCCATCATCTTCCCCCATCTATATTCAGCGGTTCACTCTCCTGCAACCTGTTGTACCCTCTACTTGAACATGGTGCTTTATGCTACATATTATTATCCAATGATATGTTGCTATCCTATGATGTCTGAGTAGATTATCGTTGTCCTTTCGGTGATTGATGAATTGCTATGAATGGTTTAATTTGCTTGTGGTTATGTTGCTGTCCTTTGGTGCCCATCATATGATCGCACGCGTGGATCACACCATAGGGTTAGTTGTATGTTGATAGGACTATGTATTGGCAGGCTAGAGTGACAGAAGCTTCAAATCTAGCATAGAAATTGATGCATATGGGATTGAAGGGGGACCAATATATCTTATTGCTATGGTTGGGTTTTACCTTAATGAACGTTAGTAGTTGCGAACACTTGCTAATAGTTCCAATCATAAGTGCATAGAATTCCAAGTAAGGGATGACATGCTAGCAGAGGCCTCTCCCACATGATACTTGCTATCGATCTAGTAACGTAGTCAATTGCTTAGGGACAATTCCGCAACTCCTACCACCACTTTTCCACACTCGTTAGACACTCGTAGTTGTTTCTTTATCTAACCAGCCCCTAGTTTTATTTACGTGTTCTTTACTTTTTTGCAAGCATATCATTTCACTCCTACAAAGTACTTCTAGTTTCATACTTGTTCTAGGTAAAGCGAACATAAAGTGTGCGTAGAGTTGTATCGATGGTCGATAGAACTTGAGGGAATATTTGTCCTACCTTTAGCTCCTCGTTGGGTTCGACACTCTTACTTATCGAGAAAGGCTACAATTGATCCCCTATACTTGTGGGTTATCACTCCACGGGAGAGGAACAAATGTGACAGAAAAACTACCCCCTCTTCTTATATAGCCCCCAGGGCACGGGGAGGGCGGTAGTACCACTTGCCACGGTAGTACCGCTCCGTTCATCGCGGTAGTACCGCTTGGGTCATGGCGGTAGTACCGCTCGGGTCATTGCGGTAGTACCGCATGTGATGGTAGTACCGCTCCCCCTGAGGCGTACAGATCTGAAGGCGGTAGTACCGCTCAGGTTATCGCGACAGTACCGCTCCAAGAGTGGTAGTACCACTCCGCTAGCGGTAGTACCTCTCGACAAGCGGTAGTACCGTGCGAGAAAAACTCAGAAAAATTCCAGAAATTGCCAAAACAGCGAGAAATCACTATGGACACATACCAGACAAAAATTTAGAATAGAAAACCAAACAAAATACACTGGCTGGTGTGTCATAACCCTCTTTTAGGGGGCGGTGGCTGGAGCCACCTATGTTTGAGACAAATGGTATGACACCGCGAAGAATTATCCTTGGGTTCATGACCAAAGCTCATCTTTGAAGCACAAGTGCCATCAATGATGGCTAATGTGAAAGACTTGATCGATTTATGCATAATGGGGGGAGGGAAAGTTCATTGGTTGAACAACACCCCCCTATGTCCATGCCTACACCTAGAACAAGATATAATGCAGAGTGAGGTGCAAAGTGCCTAGTTTCAATCCACGTTACTTGAATTGATGATATTTAGCTCATGCCTTAACTCCCGGAACCTTCCTTCATCTAGGGGCTTAGTGAAAATATATGCAAGTTGCTCTTGAGTGTTGATGAATTTGACTTCAATATATCCACGCTTGATATGCTCACGGATGAAGTGATGACGAATATCAATATGCTTGGTTTTGCTATGTTGCACCGGATTGAGGGAAATCTTGATAGCACTTTGATTGTCGCATAAAAGAGGCACTTTGTCACAAGTGACACCGTAATCCTTTAAAGTTTGCCTCATCTATGGCAACTGTGCACAATAACTTGCAGCTGCAACATACTCAGCCTCAGTGGAAGACAGTGAGATACAATTTTGCTTCTTTGAAGACCAATTACCAGCGAACGACCAAGAAATTGACATCCTCCAGACGTTGACTTCCTCTCCACACAGTCTCCTGCCCAATCTGAGTCAGAATAGCCCACTAGATTGAAGCTTGCTCCTTTGGGATACCATAGGCCAAAGTTTGGGGTATGATCCAAATATCGAAAGATTCGTTTAACAGCCGCAAAGTGGCTTTCTTTTGGTGCAGATTAAAACCATGCACAAATCCCTACACTCAACATGATATCCGGTCTAGATGCACAAAGGTAAAGAAGGGATCCAATCATGGAGTGACATACCTTTTGATCCACTGCTTTACCATCGGGATCACTGTCAAGCTTGCATATAGTTGGCATGGGAAACTTGACCGGCTTGACGTCCTCTAGCTCGAACCTCTTGAGCATGTCTTGGGTGTACTTGGCTTGTTTGATGAAGGTTACTTCTAAGCCTTGTTTAATACCGAATCTGAGGAAGAACTTCAACTCACCCATCATTGACATCTCAAATTTCTCAGTCATTAGTGCAACAAATTCTTCATTGAAAGATTCGTTAGGAGAACCAAAAATGATATCATCAACATATAGTTGGCATATGAACAAATCTCGTTTGACCCTTTTGGTAAAAAGGGTGGGATCGATCTTCCCAATTTCAAACACACGATCTTGCAACAACTCGGTAAGGTACTAATACCACGCACGTGGGGCTTGTTTAAGGCCATAGAGCGCCTTGTTGAGTTTGTATACATGATTGGGGAGCTTGGGATGTTCGAACCCCGGGGGTTGTTTGACATATACCAACTCGTATAAAGGACCATTAAGAAATGCACTCTTCACATCCATTTGTTGTAATTTGAAATCATGATGAGAGGCAAATGCAAGAAGCATGCGAATAGATTCAAGACGAGCAACAGGGGTAGAGGTTTCACCGTAGTCGATACCCTCGATTTGGGAGTAGCCTTGAGCCACCAGTCTTGCCTTGTTTCGAACCACAATCCCATTGGCGTCTTGCTTGTTTTTGAATATCCATTTGGTCCCAATGACATTATGTTCCTCCTTTGGTCTTGACACTAACTCCCAGACTTGATTGCGCTCGAAGTTGTTCAGTTCTTCATGCATGGCCATAAGCCAATCCTCGTCATCGAGCGCTTCATGTACCTGTTGAGGTTCATAATACGAATCAAACTCGTGATGCTCACAATAATTTGAAATTTGTTGACGAGTGGATACTCCCCTTTTTAAGCTTCCAAGCACATTCTTCATAAGATTTTATTTAACCCTGATCTTGGATGCTATCTTGGTTGCGTGACGCTCTAGGAGTTCCGCGCTAGTTAATTGAGGAGCATCAACTTGATCATGCTGTTTGGGCTTGTTATTGGGTTTTGACTCTGCCTTGACACCGCGACCCCTTTTAGGTGCCGCAGTAGGAAATTGAGGAACAACCACCTGATCAACTTGATCTTCATCTTGAGCAAGCTCACTGGTTTGTTCTTTATCTTGTGGCTGCTCTTGATCTTGATCTTGGAGCTGCACTTGATCTTGAGCTTGAGCATATTCGGAACCTTGTGTTAGAACTCGGACATCATTTGGTGCATCATCATCTTCGTGTGGTTGATCTCGTCCTTGATTCCGTTCAACTGGTTGAGGGTCTTCACTTTGTTCATCGAAAGCATGTGGGGCTAGCGAGGGTGATGGCTCCACTTGAGTAGAGCATTGTCCTTCTCCTTCAGCCACAAGGGGTTCCTCAATGGGGAGTATTCGACCAATCCACATTCTTCTTATGGCTTGGGGAGGAATTTCATCACCTACATCACAAAGACCACTTTGCTCCACCTGGGAGCCATTATTTTCATCAAAATCTACATTGCATGTCTCCTCAATGAGTTTGGTGGACTTGTTGAGAACACGGTAAGCATGAGAGTTTGTAGCATAACCAACAAATATGCCCTCTTGAGCTCTAGAATCAAATTTAGCTAGACGAGCACCTTTCTTGAGAATGAAACACTTACACCCGAAAACCCCAAAGTACTTGAGGTTGGGCTTGTTTTCGGTGAGGATCTCATAAGGAGTCTTGTTCAAGCCTTTGCGGATATAGAGCCGATTGGATGCATGACATGCTGTGTTCATGGCTTCGGCCCAAAAGTTGTATGGAGATTTGAATTCTGCCATCATTGTTCTTGCAGGGTCCATCAACGTCCGGTTCTTCCTTTCCGCCACACCATTTTGTTGAGGGGTGTATGGTGCTGAATATTGATGCTTGATCCCCTCATTACTGAGAAACTCATCCAGGGTGTAGTTCTTGAACTCGGTGTCGTTGTCACTTCTAATCATCAAAATCTTTGCTTCATGTTGACGTTGAGCTTCATTTGCAAAGTTGATGACAGTGTGTCGAGTCTCGCTCTGCCTTTTGAATAAATACACCCAAGTGTATCTTGAGGAATCATCAACAATCACCAAGCAGTACTTTCTGCCCCCAAGACTATCAAAAGATGGAGGACCAAAGAGATCCATGTGAAGGAGCTCCAAGAGCCTCTTAGTGTAAATGAGAGTCGTGGGACGATGATCGGTTTCATGAATCTTCCCTTCAATACAAGCATTGCAAGCACGATCTCTGGCAAAACTCACATTTGTTAGTCCACGAACATGGTTCCCTTTGAGAAGACTTTGCAAAGATCTCATATTGACATGGGCTAGTCGGCAATGCCAAAGCCAGCCCACGTCAACTTTAGCCATTAGACAAGTCGCAATCTTAGTGGGTCGCTGTGAAAAGTTCACCACATAGAGACCATTTTCAACATATCCAATATAGGCTACTTTAAGAGTCTTGCTCCACAAAAGGGCCACGATATCAAGATTAAAGAATGTGTCAAAGCCTATAATTGCAAGTTGACGAACACAAAGTAAATTATAAGCAAGGGACTCAACAAGCGTGACCTTCTCAATAGATAAATCTTGAGAGATGACCACCTTACCAAATCCCAGTACCTTAGACGTTGAAGCATCAACAAATTGGACATGGGTGGGCATAGATGGGGTAGGATGCACGTCCACCACGAAGTCCTTGCTTCCGGTCATATGATTTGTTGCTCCACTATCGAGCAACCATGACACCCCACCGGAAGCAAACTCTTGCAATAGGTCAAGGCTTGGTTTTAGGTACCCATTTTTGAATGGGTCCTTTGATGTTAGAAACAAGGGTCTTAGGAACCCAAATAGCCCATTCAATGGACTCATAATAAGAACCAACAAATCTGGCATAGACATGCCCATCACCAGCACGACATAAAACATAAGAAGGATTAAATTTTCCAGCTCTGTTGGTAGGGATGGTTTTGCCCTTCTTGGCATTACTATCCCTACCTTATTCTTGTTCTCCTTCTGAGTCGCCTCACCCTCTTTGACAAATATGTCCTTGAGAGTAAGCGATCACTTGTTCCTGTTCTTCCTTTTTCTTTTCGACTTGGATGTAAGTCCAAGTCCCTCCTTTCCTACAACTTCCTTTTGATTACGCAAAAGGTCGTTTAGGTTCTTCTCACCTTGGATGCATGACACAAGGCCCTTCTCAAGTTGATCCTTCAACTTAGCATTTTCCTACACAAGATGTACATGCTCACAACAAGGGTTAGTTGCACAAGCATTATCAATTAAAACAAAAGGAGGACAGGTAGAGATCTCCTTGGTAAGCTTTGCTTGGAGTTGATCATGAGACTCCTTCAAGGAGAAATGTGCACCTTTCAAGACCTTGTGGGCCTTGTCAAGTGTATCAAAGTCTCCCTTGAGTCTTTCATGGCCAACCCCAAGTGCAGCCTTTTCAAACTTAAGCACACGGGTAAGAACAATTGCGTGATCTAACTCTTCTTGTAATTTAGCACAATCATCGCTGTGTGACTCCTCAAGAGCCAAACAAAGACTGTGCTCTTCTTCTAGAGCAATAGATAGTTCAGCAATCTCATCGGCATAGTCACGACTATGTCCTTGCAACTCGAAGATAGTCTCCTCATGAGACTCAATGAGGTCATTAGCCTCACCCAGTTGTTCCAAAAGAGCAACAAAATGCTTCTTGGACTCTCCTTTGATTTTACACAGAAATTTGTCAAAATCATGCTCGTTAAGTTCGACAACATCACTATTATCAACACAGTTTGACAATGAGGGAGCAGTAGTGATGGTGGTCTTAATGCTGGGTGTTACCTGATCGATACATTTGGCCATAAGGCACTTGGCGATGCGGTTGTCGTTGGGGGCGTCGAAGAGAGACACCTTGGGAGAGGAGGTGGCAATGACTACAGTAGCCGTTGCCACCGTATCATCATCATCATCATCGGAGGTGTACTCTTAAAATGCCACCATACCCTTTGGATGAGGTTTCTTGACAAAATCGTTCTTGTTTGGGAAAGACTTGGCTTTGTCTTTGCGAATGAGCTTGCCACCGTTGTCTTCCCTCTTCTCATAAGGACAATCTGCCATGAAGTGACTCACATTGCTGCAGTTATAGCATGTCCTCACACACTGCTTGGTCTTGGACCCACTCGAGTTATTCTTGGAGAAGTTAGGCCTTGAGTTTCTCCTGTTGCCCCAGAATTGCCTTGACGCAAGAGCCATGTGCTCGTGATAAGCATACTTAGTGTCTTCAGGACAGCCATCCTCTTCCTCTTCTTCTTCTTCATCAGAAACAACCTTGGCTTTTAATGCAAGATTGGGTGAAGCTGTCTTTGACCGAACACGAGCAAGAGCATTATCAACAGTCTTGTTCATGACATTCATTGCAATGAATTCATCCAACACTTCACCGGAGAACAAGGAGTGAAAATCTGGCCTTTGACGAATGACAGATGACATGGATTTGTTGAATGGCATGATGGCCTTGAGAAACTCACGCTTGATCCATGTGTCATCCACATCCTTGCTCCCGTGATCCTAGAGAGCAATAGCCAGAGCAGTCACCCTTTTATAGAGATCTCGAGGGTCCTCATCTTCCTTCATCACAAACTCATCAGCCGCATCAAGAACCACTTCATAGTTGGACCGTTGAATGCTTGAGCTTCCCTTGTACATCACCATGATGTGCTCCCAACAGTCCTTGGCACGAGTGAAAGGACGCAAGTGAGGAAGATCTTCAGGAGGCACTGAGGACTGAAGAATGAACAATGCGGAATGAGTATATTGATTGTACGCTTCTTCTCTTGGCGTGAGGTTGCCTGGGTCATGCAGGTAGAAGCCTTGCTCAATGATTCGTCATAAAATTGTTGAGCTGTGATTCAAATGAGACTTAATGCAAAACACCCAGTTAGCAAACTCCCCCTTAACAAGCTTAGGAGGAGGACCAAGATTATTAATATGCGGTGTAGTAACCGGTCCTCCATAGACCGGGGGAGGTGGAACCGAGGCAAAGGTTCCTATCCCATTCTTGTTGAGAGGGGAAGAAGGTTGCATACCTTTAGCCGCTTCCTTGGTGGAATTGGCCTCCGATTCCGAGTTGGTAGGTTTAACCACCAATGCCAGTTCGGGAGAAATTTTTAACCCCTCAAGCAACTCTTTAAACAGGGACTTGACTTCGTTCGTCAAGGATGACCTGAGGGAGGCCATAGCCTCATTCAAGTCGTCCCTTTTGACCGAATTCAAGTCCACGGCCTCGGGTGGTCCACTGACTCCCTCTTCATCGTCAACCATACTCTTCGGGTGGTAAAACCCTTAATAAAGAGACGTGGATCTGATACCAATTGAAAGGATCGATATGGTTGACTAGAGGGGGGGGGGGGTGAATAGGCAACTAGCAATTTTTAGCTCTACTTACCAAGTTAGAGAAAGCAACATAAATGTTCTCTAACTTAGCTACTAGATGAGCAACCTATATGATGATAACTACCATGACAACTAGTGCAAGCAAGAAATACATAGCAACAATAATATACGCAAAGTAAAGGTAAAAGATCACCGCAAGTGGAACCGAGGAAGACGAGGATGTGTTACCGAAGTTCCTTCCCTTTGACATGAAGTACGTCTTCGTTGGAGCGGTGTGGAGGCACAATGCTCCCCAATAAGCCACTAGGGCTACCGTATTCTCCTCACGCCCTCACACAATGCGAGGTGCCGTGATTCCACTATTGGTGCCCTTGAAGGCGGCGACCGGACCTTTACACACAAGGTTGGGGCTATCTCCACACAATGCTCGGAGGCTCCCAACAAGACCACGGAGCTTCACCACAATGGATATGGCTCCGAGGTGACCTCAACCGTCTAGGGTGATCAAACACCCAAGAGTAACAAGATCTGCAAGGGATTAGGGGGGGATCAAATATCTCTTGGTGGAAGTGTAGATCTGGGCCTTCTCAACCAATCCCTACAAAATCAACAAGTTTGATTAGCTAGGGAGAGAGATCGGGCCAAAATGAGCTTAGGAGCAACAATTAAGTCTTGGAAGGTCAAAGGTAAGGTTCTTGGAGTGGAAGAACCCTTTATATAGTGAGGTAACAAATCCAACCGTTACCCTCACTTACAACACCCTCAACACGGTACTATCGCTTGGAGGGAAGCGGTACTACCGCCAGCCCCAGCGGTACTACCGCTAGGCCTCGAGCGGTACTACTGCTAGGTAAGCATAAAGCCAATGTAGTAAAAATACTACTACGGGGTCTACCACCGTTGGAAAAGTACTCGCAAAAAGTCTGACGAAGTAGAACCGCTCAGAGAAAGCGGTACTACCGCTCAACTGGAGTGGTACTACCGCTCAGTGAGCGGTACTACCACTGGAACTTTTTGCAGAGGCTGGCAGAGACCAAACGGGATCTCCATTGTTGCAAATAAAAGGTGGTAGAAAGAAAAAGTGTGTGTGTGTGAGTTGATTCCACCAAAACCTTTCCGACGCGGACCCCCTCTTAATAGTATGGCTTTCCTACGACTCAAAACCACCAAAGAGAACCGTAGAATACACCATGCTTCAAAACCACTGAGGGGCGACTAATCATCTTGTGCCTTGCCATGTATAATTTTAAATGCTTAATGCACACGATTAGTCCACATTAGTACTGTCATCAATCACCAAAATTACTTAGGACAGAATATGCCCTAACATACTTCTCCAACGTATCTATAGTTTTTGATCGTTCCATGTTGTTATATTATCATTCTTGGATGTTTTACAATCTATTTATAGCAACTTTATATCATTTTTTGGGACTAACCTATTGACATAGTGCCCAGTGCAAGTTGCTATTGTTTGTTTTTTTACTTTGCATAAAATCAATATCAAATGGAGTACAAATGTCACGAAACCTTTTGGAGATTTTTTTCTGCCCAGAAGACATCGAGAGGAGCAAAGAACCACCGGAGAGGAGGCCCAGGCTGCCTACTAGGCACCAGGGTGCGCGTGCCCCCATGGCGTGGCCTCGTACCTAGTGGGAACCTCGTGGCCCATCTTAGAGTGATTCGAACACCAAAAATTCCTATAAATAGAGAAACCTCCAGAAATAACCCTAGATGAGAAGTTCCGTCACCGCAAGCCTCTGAAGCCATGAAAAATCAATCGGGAGCCCATTCCGGAACACTGTCGGAGGGGTAGATCATCTCCGGTGGCCATCTTCATCATCCCGACGGAGGCCATGACGAGGAGGGAGTAGTCCACCCTCGGGGTTGAGGGTTTGTACCAGTAGCTATCTGTTCAATCCCTCTCTCTCTCTCTCATGTTCTTGAGATGTCACTATCTTGATATATCACGGGCCTTGTTAATATAGTTGGATCATATGGTGTTTGTCCCATGATATTGTTGTGATGAATTGAGTTTTTCACTTTAAGATATCGTTATGTTGGATTAAATATTCAGGTTCGAGAGAACATGATGTATGTCTTGCATGCAGATACCCATAGTGACATTGGGGTATTCAAGGGATTCACTTGATATATGTTTTGGCACTGAACTCGGGGAATCCTCAGGTGACATTGGGGTAATATATGCATAGGGGTTGATGGATGTTTTCATACTATGTTCTCCGGTAGAAATCTTGGTGTGCTCCTTGAAGTTCTTTGTGTTGGATTGAATATGAAGAATATGGAATTGTTTGATGCATGTCATATAATTATCCCACGAATACTTGAGGTGACATTGGAGTATCTAGGTGGCATTAGGGTTGATTGATATGTATCAATGGTGTTGTTTTAGTACGAACTCTTGAATAGATCGATTGGAAAGGATAACTTGTTATTCTAGTACGAACTCTTGGAAAGAATAACTTTGAGGTGGTTTCGTACCCTACAAACAATTTCTTCTTATGTTCTCTGCTAGATAGGAACTTTGGAGTGATTCTTTATTGCATGTTGAGGGATTCTTATGTGGTCCAATTATATTAGCATTGTTGAGAGATTTCACTAGCGAAAGTACGGACCCTAGGCCTCACTTTCAAGCATTGAAATATCGTTTATGCTCACTTTTGTTACTTGCTACCTTGCTATTTTTATTGTTTCTATTACAAAAATCAATATCTACTATCATTACTACACTTGTATCACCATATCTTTGCCGAACTAGTGCACCTATACAATTTAGCATTATATTTGGTGTGTTGGAGACACAAGAGTCTTTTTATTATTTGGTTGCAGGGTTGTTTGAGAGAGACCATCTTCATCCTACGCCTCCCACAGATTGATAAGCCTTAGGTCATCCACTTGAGTGAAATTTGCTAGTGTCGTACAAAACTCTACGCTTGGAGGCCCAACACGAGTCTACAAGAACAAGTTGTGTAGTAGACATCATGAGACACCCCTCTGATCACCCCATCGAGCGGCTGGACTGTGTTGTCCCACACTGCATCACCACCGCTCCCTGCATTAGCCCCGCCAGCCCAACTGCATCGCCAACGCCAAGACATGCAATTGTTGGCGTCGTTGTTCTCCCCTTACAGAAGGCCGAACATGCCGGTGCCTCCTTGCAGCCCCTGCCGTTGGTGACCTCTACGGCTGGAGCAAGCTCGATGCCACGAGAGACCTTCGCTGGGCCCTTGTTGCCTCCTCAAGTAGTGCTGCTCCACCGCCTCGACCGAGCCATCGTCTGTTGCTGCCCTTCACCATGCACTGCCAACCTGAGCCATGTGTTGCATGTCCACTACCATTGCCATCAGCCTCGTTAAACTAGGGTTGCTCAAGTCATCTTGTTTCCTGTGTGTTCTTTTTATCACGACCACTGAATCGAGGCATCTTGTGTTGCTTTGTTTTGGATCGCCAAGTGTCACAGCCGCCAAGTTTGACTACATGAGCGCCAAGTACCACTACCTTCGCCCCCAAGACCTAGGAGTCATCAAGTTCCACTTCCACAAGTGTATGACTACCGGCGCCGAAGATCCATGTATAACTACTTGGTCTACCCTCGTGTGTACCACTACTTCAACAACGCCCATGAATGCCCGTGAATGACTACTTCTACGACGACCACGTGAACATCTACCACGCATCAAACCGTTTTGCCTCGCCCGCCCGCTTTGAAGGTATAACCGACCGGACGACCGCCCATGAACGAATGTTTGTGATGTATGGAATACTTGTGGTTGCACCCTATGATACACTCACACCCGCAATTCTTTTGAATCGATATCTCAACTGAGTTACCGGAACCATAATGTTGTTGTGGCACCGATTCCATTTTCGTTGTCGTGGCACCCAATTCTTTCCGCCATGGCGACAAATGCTCTATATCATGATATATGTCAACATTTTCACAAAATTGAATATAAATTGAATATGTCATCCTCATGCATGTTAAAAACAATTAACATGATGTTTGCACTAAAATTGCCTAATGCCATGTCGAAACGGTTTAATCCATAACCGGATAACTGTATTTTCAAATTAAATGAATTATATATGTAACTTGCCTAGAAAAATGTGTAGAATCACATGGTGAACTTTATTTCCATGTTTAAAAAGATACAAAATATGGTTAGGAAACACCATACCAAATTCATAATATGCATATGCGGTCATTTTGGAAATGCTTTATGTTGTTTTTGGCCTCATTTAAATTGAATAGATAGATAGTGTATTTATGCTCCACCTCTTTCGATGTTTAACAACATTTAATATTGTCATATAAATAAACGAGAGTGAACTAAACAATTCAAATGTGGAGTTTCGTTATTATGCAACTCGTTGCATATTGAGCTTGACTTACTATCTAGTATTTGTTGGAAATATGCCCTAGAGGCAATAATAAATTAGTTATTATTATATTTCTTTGTTCATGATAATCGTTTATTATCCATGCTATAATTGTATTGATTGGAAACACAGTGCATGTGTGGATACATAGACAAAACACTGTCCCTAGTAAGCCTCTAGTTGACTAGCTCGTTGATCAAAGATGGTCAAGGTTTCCTGACCATAGGCAAGTGTTGTCACTTGATAACGGGATCACATCATTAGGAGAATCATGTGATGGACTAGACCCAAACTAATAGACGTAGCATGTTGATCGTGTCATTTTGTTGCTACTATTTTTTGCGTGTCAAGTATTTGTTCCTATGACCATGAGATCATATAACTCACTGACACCGGAGGAATGCTTTGTATGTATCAAACGTTGCAACGTAACTGGGTGACTATAAAGATGCTCTACAGGTATCTCCGAAGGTGTTCGTTGAGTTAGTATGGATCGGGACTGGGATTTGTCACTCCGTGTGACGGAGAGGTATCTCGGGGCCCACTCGGTAATACAACATCACACACAAGCCTTGCAAGCAATGTGACTTAGTGTAAGTTGCGGGATCTTGTATTACGGAACGAGTAAAGAGACTTGTCGGTAAACGAGATTGAAATAGGTATGCGGATACTGACAATCGAATCTCGGGCAAGTAACATACCGAAGGACAAAGGGAATGACATACGTGATTATATGAATCCTTGGCACCGAGGTTCAAACGATAAGATCTTCGTAGAATATGTAGGATCCAATATGGGCATCCAGGTCCCGCTATTGGATATTGACTGAGGAGTCTCTCGGGTCATGTCTACATAGTTCTTGAACCCGCAGGGTCTGCACACTTAAGGTTCGACGTTGTTTTATGCGTATTTGAGTTATATGGTTGGTTACCGAATGTTGTTCGGAGTCCCGGATGAGATCACGGACGTCACGAGGATTTCCGGAATGGTCCGGAAACAAAGATTGATATATAGGATGACCTCATTTGGTTACCGGAAGGTTTTCGTGCATTACCAGAAAAGTTTCGGGCTCATCGGTAGTGTACTGGGAGTGCCGGGGACCATCAGGAGGGGTGTCACGCCCCAAGGGGTCTCATGGGCTATGGGAAGAGATAAATCAGCCCCTAGTGGGCTGTAATAAGTTCCCACTAAGGCCCATAAGGTTTGAGAAGGAAAAAACACAAGGTGGAAAGAGTTTCCAAGTGGGAAGGTGGAATCCTACTCCAAGTAGGATTGGAGTAGGACTCCTCCACCTCCAATTTCGGCCAAACCTTTAGGTTTTGGGGCTGCCTCCTCCCCTCCCTCCCTCCCTCCTATATATAGTGGGGTTTTAGGGCTGATTTGAGACAACTTTTGCCACGGCAGCCCGACCACATACCTCCACGGTTTTACCTCTAGATCGCGTTTCTGCGGAGCTCGGGCGGAGCCCTGCTGAGATTAGATCACCACCAACCTCCGGAGCGCCGTCACGCTGCCGGAGAACTCATCTACCTCTCCGTATCTCTTGCTGGATCAAGAAGGCCGAGATCATCGTCGAGTTGTACGTGTGCTGAACGCGGAGGTGCCGTCCGTTCGGCACTAGATCGGAGCGGATCGTGGGACGGATCGCGGGACGGTTCATGGGACGGTTCGCGGGGCGGATCGAGGGACGTGAGGACGTTCCACTACATCAACCGCGTTTCTTAACGCTTCTGCTATGTGATCTACAAGGGTACGTAGATCGGAAATCCCCTCTCGTAGATGGACATCACCATGATAGGTCTTCGTGCGCGTAGGAAAATTTTTGTTTTCCATGCGACGTTCCCCAACAGTGGCATCATGAGCTAGGTTCATGTGTAGATGTCTTCTCGAGTAGAACACAAAAGTTTTTGTGGGCGGTGATGTGCGTTTTGCTGCCCTCCTTAGTCTTTTCTTGATTCCGCGGTATTGTTGGATCGAAGCGGCTCGGACCGACATTACTCGTACGCTTACGAGAGACTGGTTTCATCGCTACGAGTAACTCCGTTGCTCAAAGATGACCGGCGAGTGTCGGTTTCTCCAACTTTAGTTGAATCGGATTTGACCGAGGAGGTCCTTGGATGAGGTTAAATAGCAATTCATATATCTCTGTTGTGGTGTTTGCGTAAGTAAGATGCGATCCTACTAGATACCCATGGTCACCACGTAAAACATGCAACAACAATTAGAGGACGTCTAACTTGTTTTTACAGGGTATGCTTGTGATGTGATATGGCCAACGATGTGATGTGATATATTGGATGTATGAGATGATCATGTTGTAATAGTTAATATCGACTTGCACGTCGATGGTACGGCAACCGGCAGGAGCCATAGGGTTGTCTTTAAACTAACGTTTGTGCTTGCAGATGTGTTTACTATATTGCTAGGACGTAGCTTTAGTAGTAATAGCATGAGTAGCACGACAACCCCGATGGCGACACGTTGATGGAGATCATGATGATGGAGATCATGGTGTGACGTTGGTGACAAGAAGATCGTGCCGGTGCTTTGGTGATGGAGATCAAGAAGCACATGATGATGGCCATATTATGTCACTTATGAATTGCATGTGATGTTAATCCTTTATGCACCTTATCTTGCTTTGAACGACGGTAGCATTATGAGGTGATCTCTCACTAAAATTTCAAGACGAAATTGTGTTCTCCCTGACTGTGCACCGTTGCGACAGTTCTTCGTTTCGAGACACCACGTGATGATCGGGTGTGATAGACTCAACGTTCACATACAACGGGTGCAAAACAGTTGCACACGCGGAACACTCGGGTTAAGCTTCACGAGCCTAGCATGTGCAGACATGACCTCAGAACACATGAGACCGAAAGGTCGAGCATGAATCGTATAGTTGATATGATTAGCATAGAGATGCTTACCACTAAAACTATTCTCGACTCACGTGATGATCGGACTTGAGATAGTGGATTTGGATCATGTACCACTCAAATGACTAGAGAGATGTACTTTTTGAGTGGGAGTTCTTAAGTAATATGATTAATTGAACTAATTGTCATGAACATAGTCTAATGGTCTTTGCGAATTACGATGTAGCTTGTGCTATAGCTCTACTGTTTTTAATATGTTCCTAGAGAAAATTTAGTTGAAAGTTGATAGTAGCAAACTTTGTGGACTGAGTCTGTAAAACTAAGGATTGTCCTCGTTGCTGCGCAGAAGGCTTATGTCCTTAATGCACCACTCAGTGTGCTGCACCTCGAGCGTCGTGTGTGGATGTTGTGAACATCCGACATACACGTTTCTGATGACTACGCGATAGTTCGGTGCAAAATACTTAATGGCTTAGAAGCGTGGCGCCGAAGACGTTTTGAAACGTCACGGAACATGAGTGATGTTCTAAAGAGATGAAATTGTGATTTCATGCTTGTGCCCTTGTTAAGAGGTATGAGACCTCCGACAAGATTCTTTGTCCATGAAGTAAAGGAGAAAAACTCAATCGTTGAGCGTTTGCTCAGATTGTCTAAGTACGACAATCACTTGAATCAAGTGGGAGTTAATCCTCCAGATGAGATAGTGATGGTTCTCCAAACTCACTGCCACCAAGCTGTGAGAGCTTCATGATGAACTATAACATATCAAGGATAGATACAATGATCCTTGAGAGATTCGTGATGTATGACACTGCGAAAGTAGAAATCAAGTAGGAGCATCAATGGTTGATGGTTAGTAAAACCACTAAGTTTCATGAAAGGCAAGGGCTAGAAGGGATACTTCGTGAAACAACAAAACAGTTGCTGCACTAATGAAGAGACCCAAGTCTAAACCCAAACCCGAGACTAAGTGCTTCTGTTATGAGGGGAACGGTCACTGAGGCGGAGCTACCCTAGATGCTTGGTAGATAAGTAGACTGGCAAAGTCGAAAGTAGTATATTTGATATACATGATGTTGATGTGTGCTTTACTAGTACTCCTAGTAGCGCGAGGGTATTGGATACCGGTTCAGTTGCTAAGTGATTGGTAACACGAAATGAAAGCTACGGAATAAACAGAGACTAGCTAAAGGCGAGGCGACTATACGTGTTGGAAGTGTTTCCAAGGTTGATATGATCAAACGTCGCACGCTCCCTCTATCATCGGGATTGGTGGTGAAACCCAAATAATTGTTATTTGGTGTTTGCGTTGAGCATGAACATGATTGGATCGTGTTTGTTGCAATACGATTATTCATTTAAAATAATAATAGTTATTCTATTTGCGTGAATAATTACCCTCAATGGTTTATTGAATCTCGATCGTAGTGTTACACATGTTCATAATATTAGTGCCAAAAGATAAAAAGTAATAATGATAGTACCACTTAGTTGTGGCACTGCCACTTGAGTCATGTTGGTGTAAAATGCATGAAGAAGCTCCATGCTGATGGATCGTTTGGACTCACTTGATTTTGAATCACTTGAGACATGCAAAACATGACACATGAAACAAGTAGAGTAACTTGTTGGGAGTAATGCATTTTTGATGTGTGCAGTCCAATAAGTGCTAAGGCACGTAGTGGATATCATTATGTTCTTACTTCACTGACGATTTGAGTACATACAGGAGTATTTACTTGATGAATCACAAGTCTGAAATGTTGGAAAGTTCAAAGCTATTTTAGAGTGAAGATCGTCGTGACAAGAGGATAAACAGTCTACGATATGATCATAGAGATGAATATCTGAGTTACGAGTTTTGGTACGCAGTTAAGACAATGTGGAAATTGTTTCGCAGTTCATGCCACCTGGAACACCATAGTGTGATGATGTGTCTGAACGTCTTAGCCACGCCCTATTTGATATGGTGCATACTATGATGTCTCTTATCGAATTACCACTATCGTTTATGGGTTACACATTAGAGACAACCGCATTCACTTTAAATAGGGCACCGCGTATTTCCATTGAGATGACACAATATAGACTAAGGTTTAGAGAAATCTAAGCTGTCGTTTCTTGAAAGTTTGGAGGTGCGATGCTTATGTGAAAAAGTTTCAGTCTGATAAGCTCGAACCCAAAACGGATAAATGCATCTTCATAAGATATCCAAAACAGTTGGATACATCTCCTATCTCAGATCCGGAAGCAAAGTGTTTGTTTCTAGAAACGGGTTCTTTCTCGAGGAAAGGTTTCTCTCGAAAGAATTGAGTCGGAGGGTGATATAACTTGATGAGGTTATTGAACCATCACTTAGACTAGTGTGTAGCAGGGCACAGGAAGTTGTTCCTGTGGCGCCTACACCAATTGAAGTGGAAGCTGATGATGGTGATCATTGAGCTTCGGATCAAGTTACTACAAACCTCGTAGGTCGACAAGGTCGCGTACTACTATAGAGTGGTATGGTAACCCTGTCTTGGAGGTCATGTTGTTGAACAATAATAAACCTACGAGCTATGGAGAAGCGATGGTGGGCCCGGATTCCGACAAATGGCCGGAGGCCATGAAATCCGAGAGGGGATCCATGTATGAAAACAAAGTGTAGACTTTGGAAGAACTACTTGATGGTCGTAGGACTATTGAGTAAAGATGGATCTTTAAAAGGAAGACAGACGACGATGGTGATAAGTCACTATTAAGAAAAGCTCGACTTGTCGCAAAGATGTTTCTGACATGATCAAACAGTTGACTATGGTGAGACTTTCTCACTCGTAGCGATGCTAAAAGTCTGTTAGAATTATGTTAGTAGTTGTTGCATTATTTTTGAAATATTGCACATAGGATGTCAAAACATTGTTTCCTCGACGGTTTCGTTGAGCAAACATTGTATGCGATACAACCAGAAGGTTTTGTCGATCCTAAAGATACTAACAAGTATGCAAGCTCCAGCGATCCTTCAATGGACTGGTGCAAGCATCTCGGAGTTGGAATATACACTTTGATGAGATGATCAAAGATTTTGGGTTTGTACAAGGTTTATGAGAAACTTGTATTTCCAAAGAAGTGAGTGGGAGCACTATAGAATTTCTGATAAGTATATGTGGTTGACATGTTGTTGATCAGAAGTAATGTAGAATTTCTATGAAGCATAAAAGGTTGTTTGAAAGGAGTTTTTCAAAGGAATACCTGGATTGAGCTACTTGAACGTTGAGCATCAAGATCTATGGAGATAGATCAAAACGCTTAATAGAAGTTTCAACAAGATGCATGCCTTGACAAGTTTTTGAAGGAATTCGAAATAGATCAGCAAAGAAGGAGTTCTTGACTGTGTTGTAAGGTGTGAATTTGAGTAAGACTCAAAACATGACCACAGTAGAATAAAGAGAATAGACGAAGGTCGTCTTCTATGCCTTAGCCGTAGACTCTAAAGTATGCCATGCTGAGTACCGCACCTGATGTGTGCCTTGCAGCAAGTCTGTTAAGAGGTACACAGAGTGATCCAGGATTGAATCACTGATCAGCGGTCAAAGTTATCCTTAGTAACTAAATAGACTAAGGATTTTTTCTCGATTATGGAGGTGGTTAAAGAGTTCGTCGTAAAGGGTTACGTCGATGCAAGCTTTGACACTAATCCGAATAACTATGAGTAGTGAAACGGATTCGTATAGTAGAGTAGATATTTGGAGCATTTCCGAATAACACGTAGTAGCAGCATCTATAAGATGACATAAAGATTTGTAAAGAACGCACGGATCTGAAAGTTTCAGAACCGTTGACTAAAACCTCTCTCACGAGCAAGACGTGATCAGACCCCATAACTATATGGGTCTTGGATTCGTTGGAATCACATGGTGATGTGAACTAGATTATTGACTCTAGTGCAAGTGGGAGACTGTTGGAAATATGCCCTAGAGGCAATAATAAATTAGTTATTATTATATTTCTTTGTTCATGATAATCGTTTATTATCCATGCTATAATTGTATTGATTGGAAACACAGTGCATGTGTGGATACATAGACAAAACACTGTCCCTAGTAAGCCTCTAGTTGACTAGCTCGTTGATCAAAGATGGTCAAGGTTTCCTGACCATAGGCAAGTGTTGTCACTTGATAACGGGATCACATCATTAGGAGAATCATGTGATGGACTAGACCCAAACTAATAGACGTAGCATGTTGATCGTGTCATTTTGTTGTTACTATTTTTTGCGTGTCAAGTATTTGTTCCTATGACCATGAGATCATATAACTCACTGACACCGGAGGATGTCTTTGTGTGTATCAAACGTCGCAACGTAACTGGGTGACTATAAAGATGCTCTACAGGTATCTCCGAAGGTGTTCATTGAGTTAGTATGGATCGAGACTGGGATTTGTCACTCCGTGTGACGAAGAGGTATCTCGGGGCCCACTCGGTAATACAACATCACACACAAGCCTTGCAAGCAATGTGACTTAGTGTAAGTTGCGGGATCTTGTATTACGGAACGAGTAAAGAGACTTTCCAGTAAACGAGATTGAAATAGGTATGCGGATACTGATGATCGAATCTCGGGCAAGTAACATACCGAAGGACAAAGGGAATGACATACGGGATTATATGAATCCTTGGCACTGAGGTTCAAACGATAAGATCTTCGTAGAATATGTAGGATCCAATATGGGCATCCAGGTCCCGCTATTGGATATTGACTGAGGAGTCTCCCGGGTCATGTCTACATAGTTCTCGAACCCGCAGGGTCTGCACACTTAAGGTTCGACGTTGTTTTATGCGTATTTGAGTTATATGGTTGGTTACCGAATGTTGTTCGGAGTCCCGTATAAGATCACGGACGTCACGAGGATTTCCGGAATGGTCCGGAAACGAAGATTGATATATAGGATGACCTCATTTGGTTACCGGCAGGTTTTCGTGCATTACCGGAAAAGTTTCGGGCTCATCGGTAGTGTACTGGGAGTGCCGGGAGGGGTGCCGGGGACCATCAGGAGGGGTGTCACGCCCCAAGGGGTATCATGGGCTATGGGAAGAGATAAATCAGCCCCTAGTGGGCTGGAATAAGTTCCCACTAAGGCCCATAAGGTTTGAGAAGGAAAAAACACAAGGTGGAAAGAGTTTCCAAGTGGGAAGGTGGAATCCTACTCCAAGTAGGATTGGAGTAGGACTCCTCCTCCTCCAGTTTTGGCCAAACCTTTAGGTTTTGAGGTTGCCTCCTCTCCTCCCTCCCTCCTATATATAGTGGGGTTTTAGGGCTGATTTGAGACAACTTTTGCCACGGTAGCCCGACCACATACCTCCACGGTTTTACCTCTAGATCGCGTTTCTGTGGAGCTCGGGCGGAGCACTGCTGAGATTAGATCACCACCAATCTCCGGAGCGCCGTCACGCTGCCGGAGAACTCATCTACCTCTCCGTCTCTCTTTCTGGATCAAGAAGGCCGAGATCATCGTCGAGCTGTACGTGTGCTGAACGCGGAGGTGCCGTCCGTTCGGCACTAGATCGGAGCGGATCGTGGGACGGATCGCGGGACGGTTCATGGGACGGTTCGCGGGGCGGATCGAGGGACGTGACGACATTCCACTACATCAACCGCGTTTCTTAACGCTTCTGCTGTGCGATCTACAAGGGTACGTAGATCGGAAATCCCCTCTCGTAGATGGACATCACCATGATAGGTCTTCGTGCGCGTAGGAAATTTTTTGTTTCCCATGCGACGTTCCCCAACAGTATTTGAATGTTGCACTTCACCATGCCTTGCATATCTAAGCTGGACATGCACCATCCTTGTTTGTGCATCATGTCATGAATATGTTGTGGTGTTTACCGTGTCATTTATTTGTTTCCGGTTTTCCTTCTTTCAATAGAGTTCCGAAACTGATTCCGGGTGTGAGGATTCGTTCGACTACGCCTGTTCGTCTACTTCATGGATCCGTTCTTCTCCCAAGCAGGATCTCGGGCAAGATAACCATTTTCATGGATACCACTACTATCATTGCTATGCTAGTTGTCTCGTTTCTATCGCTATGTCTCGTTGCCTACCACTTGTTTTTCAAGCCTCCCAAAACTGACATGATAAGCCTATAACCCTTCACATCCCAGCAAACCATTGTTTGGCTAAGTTACCACTTGCTCAACCTTCTTATAACATTGCTAGTTGCCGGTGTAGGTTGTTCCATGTGAAAACATGGATATCTTTGGGATATCACAATATTATTGTTGTTTAATTTAATGCACATATATACTTGGTAAAAGGTGTAATGTTTGACCTTTTGCTCGGTATTTTGTTCCACCTTTTCCGCCCTAGTTACTTGTGTTCTGGCGTTATGTTCCATATTGAGCGCTCCTAACATGCTTGGGATTGTCATGGGGACCCCCTTGATTATTCATTTTGGGATAAAACTCTTCTGGCAAGGCCCAACATTGGTAGTACATTTGCCTATTAACTAATAAACTGCATAGGGAGTAACTAACCTGAGGATATTAATCAAAAACCCGGGCGAGTGCTCCTCATGAGTGTTGGTACAAAACTGGCTGCCTACGGGGCTGCCTCGAGGAAACTTGGGGATTGGTTTTCCTCGTAGCTAGTCCCATCCGGTCGTGTCCCGAGGACGAGATACGCGGCTCCTATCGGGTTCATCGACATGTTGGGCGGCCTTGGTGGATTTGTTTTACCTTTCTCAAATAACTTGTGCACTCGGACTCCATGGATACTTTAGGATCGAAAGTATTTATGAAGGTGGGATGATTAGACTACTTGACAAGATAATTTGTTTGCATTTTCCCAATTTTACTTGAGAGGCAGCTACGACAGTTATAACAAGTCAAGTACACCCTACACATGCAGTTCTAATAGTATATCAGCGGAAAGTAAACATGCAAGTGTAAATAAAGGAGTAAGGTAGGGAGATCAAACGCATGAGGTTGACACAACGATTTTTGGCATGGTTCCGATAGGTGGCGCTATCGTACGACCATGTTAGTGGATATTTCAACCCCTGAAGGGTAATGGCTGCGAGAGTCCACAGAGGCCTCGACCCACGGAGGGTCCACCAAGAAGCGGCCTTGTCTATCCCACCACGTCTTCCGTCCATGGAGGACTAGCCTTACTCACGGTAGATCTTCAGGAAGTAGGCGATCTCCTTGCCCTTACAAACATCTTTGTTCAACTCCACAACACGAAGTAGGAGGCTCCCAAGCAACACCTAACCAAACTAGGAGGCACCACCCCCCAAATGTAATAGATGGTGTAGATCAATGAAATCCTTGCTCTTGTGCTTCTAAAGATAGTCTCCTCAATACAAATCACTCTCTCACAGAATATGCATGGGTAGGAGAGGTTGATTTGGTGGAAAGTAGTTTGGGGAGGCTAGAGATCAAGTTTCAAATAATTGGATTGGAATATCTTGGTCTCAACACATGAGTAGGTGGTTCTCTCTCTCAGAAAATGGATCTGGAAATGAAGTGTGTGTTCAGAGTGCTTCTCCCACGAATGAGAGGTGGGTGAAGGGGTATATATAGGTGGCACCCAAAATTCAACCGTTACACACAAAAGAGCAAACTCGGTGACACCGAAGTTGGAAACTCGGTGGTACCGACTAGCACTAAAGGTGTGAACTTTTGAATCTCGGTGAGACCAATATATACAACTCGGTGGCATCGAAAAGGTGACTAACGGTCAGATGGCCGAACTCGGTGGCACCAATACTCAAACTCGGAAATTCCGTTTTTGTGTATCTTGGCAACAGAATGTTGGTCATCCAAACTCGGTAGCACCGATGCAGTTTTGGTTGCACCGATTTGGTGGGAATGACTAGGTTTTGTGTGAGGTTCAAACTTGGTGGGTCCGATGTGGAAATGTTGGCGACACCAAATTTGTGAATGTGGAACTTGACACAGAGGATATGCGGGGAAAATGACTGAGTGTTTCAGTGGCTAACTTTGAGCATTTGAGCAATGAGTTTATTTTACTACCTCACCCCCTTTTAATAGTATTGGCTTTCCTATGGACTCAAAAGTGATTTCTCACAAATATAAAATGAAGAGTCTTCTAGCTTGAAGCTTGATCCAATATTATTCCTTTCTTGCATCAAGGGGCATCTCCACAAAAACCTTAAGCCATAGAATCTTTTGAACTTTTCTAAAATATACTTGGAAAACACATTAGTCCAATGATGCATATGTTGTGATCAATTATCAAAACCACCCTAGGGATAAATTGTGACAACATGTCAAAGCTTCGACAAAAGATATAATCAATGATTAGCATGGACGCTTTGAGAAGTATGTGAAAAGCAAGATCTCCCCCTAAATTTGTGCATTATTTAAAATTTGCGTTTGAATGCAAATGCACAATCGATTAGGATCATGGGTTACTCTTCCATGTCACATACATCTTGGTGGTGCGTAAAAATAATAGCAATGCACATGACACCAACAAGATAAGTGAGTGATCATCACAAGGATAGCTAAGAGATGATGTCGTAGCATCACACAGGATAAAGCGTATGATCAATCACACAGATAGGATAAAGTCATCCAACAACCAAAGTTTTCAAACCAAATGAGAGCAAATAAAGTCAAAATCTCTCTCACGCGAAGTCTATGATCTATACATTTCTCCCCCTTTGGCAACAAGTTACCAAAAAGTTCAAAAGTACAAAACTAATCGTCTCTCTGGGCAGCTGATGATGGAGTCGATAGAATAGCGTCTGCGAAGTCGTCTGCTCATGTCCCTGGAGCTGGAGGAGTTGATACTGGAGGTGCTTGAGCTGGAGCTAGTGCTGGAGGTGTTGAAGCTTGTGCTGAAGATGTCTGACCTGTCTCCTGAGCTGGAACGGCAAATGACCGAGGCCTGGTGATGAACCTAATAGTAGTGGGAGGAGGAGACTCATCCTCTTCATCATAATCATCTTCATCTTCATCTTCATCCTCTGAGCGTGGAATCTGCACACAGTCAACTTCATGTTGAAGTTGTTTGACAATGGTGGTCAACTCAGTTACCTTCACATCCATGTTGTGGAATTTTGTCTCCACAACTCTCTCAAGACTCTTCTGATTTTGTATGATCTCTTGGATGTTCTTATCCATGCCTTGGACTGTGCTCACTAGAAATGCCATTTGCTCAGCTGGGGTTCTGAGCTATGGAACAGGAGGTGGCCTATTTCTAGCAGCTTCAGCCTCTGTTGCCATTCTTGCTGCAGCTGAGTTGGGATCATTTTCATCCATCACAACCTCATTATCTTCAAATTCAGGCTGAAGAGGTAGATGGGAACAAGTAGATATGCATGCTTGCCTAGCTTGGCATTGATGAGCATATGAATGTAAGGTGCATATCCACATGATCTCTTCCGATCCGCAACAGTTCTCCGGATAGTCTCAACTATCAAGTCCATCACTCTAAATCTGGTATGTGTGTCTATCAGGTGCAGCGGGTTGATAGAATATCCTCTGATCATCTTATCATCACCTGACTTAGGAATGAGGGTGTATCACAGTATAGTGTTCATCGTGGGAATGTCAGCTTGAAGAAAATACACTTAACCAAGCTTGTGACTGGCCAAGTACTGACGTGGAATGGTCTTGTACATATTGTCCATGGAGTTGTGATCCTTCTTAGCGTTTGCATACACATCTACATCTGATTCTTCCTGCTCGGGAGCACCAATGATAGCAGCCCATTCAGCAATTGTAGCTTCGTACCTGTGTCCATCGGTCATCTAGACTAAAGAATCTATATAAAAGTGCACATATGCATAGAATTGCATGATCACCTCGTGATACGTCTCAAACGTATCTATAATTTTTGATGGTTTCATGTTGTTATCTTGTCAACTTTGGATGTTTTATGTACCTTTTATATCTTTTTTGGGACTAACTTATTAATTCAGTGCCAAGTGCCAGTTCCTGTTTTTTCTGTGTTTTTGACTCTTTTCAGATCTGATTTTAGAACGGAGTCCAAACGGAATAAAATCCCCGAAATAATTTTTTCCAGAATGGAAGAAGATCAGGGGACTTGAGGGCCAAGGCAGGAGAGCCACACGGGCCCCACAAGCCCAGTAGCCGCCACCGGGGGGGGGGGGGGTGGCGGCTACCAGGCTTGTGGCCTCCCTCGTGCCCCTTGACCTAGCTCCTTCGCCTATATATTCCCTAAAATCCAGAAAAAATAAGGGCATCCACGAAAACACTTTTCCGCCGCCGCAAGCTTCCGTTTCCGCGAGATCTCATCTAGAGACCCTTCCCGGTGTCCTGTCGGAGGGGACTTTGGAGTTGGAGGGCTTCTACATAAACATCATCGCCTCTCCAATGACTCGTGAGTAGTTCACTTCAGACCTACGGGTCCGTAGTTAGTAGCTAGATGTCTTCTTCTCTCTCTTGGATCTCCAATACAAAGTTCTCCATGATCTTCATGGAGATCTATCCGATGTAGTCCTCTTTGGCGGTGTGTTTGTCAAGATCCGATAAATTGTGGATTTGTAATCAGATTATCTATTAATTATATTTGAGTCTTTGCTGATTTCTTATATGCATGATTTGATATACTTGTAAGTCTCTCCGAGTCTTGGGTTTTGTTTGGCCAACTAGACCTATGATTCTTGCAATGGGAGAAGTGCTTGGTTTTGGGTTCATACCGTGTGGTGACCTTTCCCAGTGACAGAAGGGGTAGCAAGGCACGCAGCGTGTTGTTGCCATCAAGGGTAACAAGATGGGCTTTTATCGTAGATATGAGATTGTCCATCTACATCATGTCATCTTGCTTAAGGCATTACTCTGTTCTCATGAACTTAATACACTAGATGCATGCTGGATAGCGGTCGACGTGTGGAGTAATAGTAGTAGATGCAGAAAGTATCAGTCTACTTGTTTTGGACATGATGCCTATAGATATAATCATTGCCTTAGATAATGTCACGACTTTGCGCGGTTCTACGAATTGCTCGACAGTAATTCGTTCACCCACCGTCTACTTGCTTTCATGAGAGAAGCCACTAGTGAACACTACGACCCCCGGGTCTATTCACAACTATCGTTTCCACTTTCGCTTTTACTTTGCTTTGTTTCTTTTTGCTTTCAGTTCTCACTTGGCAAACAATCTATAAGGGATTGACAATCCCTTCATAGAGTTGGGTGCAAGCTCTTTGTGTTTGTGTAGGTACTTGCGACAATCCTTCACTGGATCGATACCTTGGTTCTCAAAACTAAGGGAAATACTTACCGCCACTGTGCTACATCAGCCTTTCCGCTTTGAGGGAACACCAACGCAAGGCTCCAAGGACACGGGGGAATCCTTTGCATATTTGCCAAGGAAGTCCCTAAAGGCGTAGCCGGAGAAGAAGGATTCCTGGTGCCGTTGCCGAGGAGTAAATAGTCTCCCGTCAGCACGCTTGTTTCTGGCGCCGTTGGAAGGTCTTTTGTTGCAGTAGCAGAAGTATTTCTGGCGCCGTTGCCGAGGAAGGAGAGATCAAGTCAAGATCTATCCAAGTAGGTGTCACAAACTCATCTCTTGCATTTACCTTTTTTGCCAGTTGCCTCTCGTTTTCCTCTCCCCCACTTCACATCTGCCTTTTTTGTTTGCCTTTTCCGTTTTCCTTTTCGTTCGCCCTTTTCTCTCGCTTGCTTTCTGTTCGCTTGTGCGCCTTGTGCCTTAAATTTTCTTGCATCTTTGCTTGCTAAAAATCTAGTGATATGGATCCTCACCCACTTGCTAATCTCTTTAAGAGATCCACTCATGTGGAACCAATTGCTAGTGAGTCGAGTGCAGTTGACTTCCTCTATGGAGTTTTGCTTGAGATGCGTGAATTTGAAAATCATGATGAAGAAATTTATGAAGTGATTCATGAGGGCTCCTTGAATGAAAAGCATGATTGCAATGCTTACACTATAAATTCTATTAGTGACAATCATGCTAAAAATATGCAAAACCCTAAGCTTGGGGATGCTAGTTTTGCTATGTCCACTACTTGTTGCAATGATCATGAGTGGGGCGATGATTTTTCTTATGATCTTGAAAATTTGTTCAAGCCTCATGATGAGTATGATATTTGCAATATTATTGAAAGTGGGTTTGGAGAAGTCATGACTTTAGATGATAATCCCACTATTTTTGAAGAGCGTCAACTTTGCATGCATGTGGATCATGAAAAGAATATCCTATGGGATAGCTATATTGTTGAATTTGATTTTGATCCCACATGTAATTGCTATGAGAGAGGAAAATATTGTGGTAGAAACTTTCATGTTACCCAATCACCTTTCGTTATGTCGAGATTGCTCTTGTCTCTTTCTTCTTCCTTGCATTTGGCAGTTATTGGTTGTCTTGACAATCTGTTTTCCTATAAAATGCCAATGCATAGGAAGTATGTTAGACTTAGATGTGATTTGCACATGCTTTATGTAGCGACCCGACTCAAGACGAGTCAAGCCTCTGTGTTTCTGTGCAGTCCCTGGATCGGTATGCTGGCACACACAGTACATCAATGTATATATCAAAGTGCAATCACATGTAAATAGCTTAAAACTGATATATACCTTAATTATTTCAGCGGAAGCAGTCAAGGGAGTGGAGTCCCAATAAACACCAACGGCAAGTTGAGTGTAGACCGTAACCCTGAATCATACTCTTACTCATCGAAGAAAATATCTGCAACATAAGACGTTGCAGCCGTGTAGGTCAGCATATTGAATATGCCGGCAAGTCACATAAGAGAGGGGTGAAAAGCAATCATCTATACTATATGCATATATGGCAGGTGGGGCTATAAGTTTTTAGCGAAAAGCAAGTTTTCTCCGACATCAAGAGAGGGCTAAAAGCAAAATGTTACTACATAGTTGGTTGTTAACGAGATGGTTCCGCCAACCAATTCTCGTACCCGAGTTGTCAATAATTACCCTCATCAAATATATTTAATGGTGTTGAGAAATCCAGATAACTTCAGTTCCTTTGGCTGAAGTTGTCCATGACCGTGGACACGGCTAATCGATTAGGTTTGAGTACTCTGCAGAGTTTTGCACACGTTCCCCACAAGATTTGATCGCCTCCGTGTATGTCCTCGCACTTCAGGGTGTTTGAAGACCGGATGATCAAAACACGGTCTTTCAACGGGTCCCTCTGAATCCCTGTCGGTGCCCATCCAATCCTACCGTTCTTCTACATCTGCTAGCACCGCCTGTCCAGAGTCGCCGCGTTGTCCAACCAAGCTAGAGCCCATAATGACTTGTGGCTGTGCAGGTAAGCCTTGGGTCTTGAAAATATCCGTCCGTCTCTTTGAGCCTGGGTGAAGCTTTCCGCAGGATGTCATGGCCTCTCCAGCATCCCGGGTCATCCACTGGGTTCTCCAGGAAGCCGATCAACCGTCCTTCACCCAGAGTTGCATTGCGTCTGAGGTCTTGAAAATCTTGTCTTAACCGGTCTTGATTATTTAATCAACCTCGCATCACTCGTGTTATGCACTGAACCGAAATCCCGTCTACTCAAGCATAGCAATATGAAATTTGTCATCCCGGGGCCAAGTAACGGGATTGTTGTGTGCCTACCACATGATACTACAATCTATACTAAAATTTCCAAGTACCTAAGCAGCATGCAATTGGGCGTAGGATGGTAGAACTACGATGCATAAAACATAGGTGATAGTATGATCAAAGTGACTTGCCTGGCGATGTTGACGAAGAAGAATTTCTCGAGAATTAACTTGATAGACTACTCGCCACTCTCCGATGAAATCTATATAACAAACATATCATTCACATAAGCACTCATACTAGCAATCATTCTAGCAATCAAAACAAAAGAGAGAGCGAAAAAGAATCCGAAAGAAACTTCAAATAAAACTAGGGAGTCTTCTACTACATCAACACTAAATAGTTTTTGTCTAACAGAAAATAAAATACTTAAATAACAGGGAACTAAGATATAAATTTAACTAAGATAAAATAAAGTATTTTTTTCACAAAACTATTTGAAAGTATTTCCAAACGGGATTTGAAACCGTGGAGAAACCAATTGCAAGTTATTAGAGAACTAGAATTGATTTCATGACAACATATAAAAATAAAAATCAAAACTTGTTGCAAACCTACTGTTATCTAACAGAAAACCAAATATAAACTTTCTCAAATATAAAAGAAACTAATTTAAAAACAAATATACAAAAAGAAATAGCTATAATCCTAAAAGAACTAAAACATAATCTGTTTTGGTAAACAACCCAATTAAAAATATTTTAAAACAATTGAAACTTAAACTACTGAAAGATATGATCAATAGGAAGCAGCAGCAAAAAGAATCAAATTAAAAGCTATTTTTAAACTCCCGGAATAAGCAAAACAAGCTTTAATTCAAATCTGATCTAACTCAATTTTTATAAATCCAAACATAGACAAGTTATATATCTACAGAAACTAAATAAAATTTGTGATCCAACGCAAAAAGAATCACCTAATTCAGAGTTATAGACTAATAGATATGAATTTTCTAAGATTGCAATTTTCTGAAAAAACGGCAATACGGGATTTTGTGAATCTCACCATGGGTGACAGAGAGGAAGAACTCCGACGAGGTAGCTGCTCCGGCGAGGTGGGGAGGTCGCCGGCAGGGAGGGGGAACGGCGGAGGGGGTCCCGGAGGCGAGGAAGGGGGCGTTAGGTGCTCCTGGGCGTTCTTTTGTTCGGCTCCTTGCAGGAACAACAATGGTGGGGGCGTCGTGGCTACGGGCAGGGAGAGGGCAAGCTGATGGGGAAAATGGAACGAGGAGAGGAGGGGCATTCTTATAGGGGTGGTGGGAGGCTCGGGAAGGAAGTGTAGCCCGCAAATCGGGGGAGGGAAGCTTCCTGGGAAGCTTCTGCCATGGCCACAGAAGGAAGCTCGTGAGGAGGAAGAAGAAGGTGGGATTGGGCGAGATTGGTTTCCTAACGTGGCCCAAGTACATTCCTAAAATAAGAGATCTCTTTTCCTTTTTATTAAAACAGGAATTAATATGATTAAAAGGAAATAGAATATCCTCGGAATATAGGGGTATAATATATTAAAATTTTCAGAAAAATAAATCCAAATAGATGGGCATTTTTCCACTACCAAAATAAATAGTTGAAAACAAATGTTTTTTCAGGAAATCCCTAAATGCTTTATTTATTTTTGCAAATATTTTCTCAAATAAATCTTGGGTTTCATAGCTCCAATATTTCAAAGAATATCCCCGGGTTTTGGAGGGTCATGTTTCTCCTCTCTTTTTCTTGCTTGACAAGATATGGTTCCGACATTCCGTGAGTGTGGAAGAAACAAAATGCAAAGCAAAATCGAAAGGAATTCCAATGCCACCTTGATTGAAATTATTTATAGTTGAAGAAGTCATGCTATCTCCTCTCGCTGATTTTTAAAAAAAGATGAATTTGAATTCACAGGAAAAAGGGGAAAGTCATTTTATTCCCTCTCATTCAAAAGTTTTGAAAAGTTTCAAATTTCACTCAAGTTTCAATCACTCAAGCAAACAAACAAACAATCCTATAATTTTATTAACATTCCAAAATTTGGGATCTTACAAACCTACCACACTGAAAATGAATCTCGTCCTCGAGATTCTAAGAGGCTAGAAAGAAAGGTTAGGGTTTGGTGGTCTTCTAACAAATCCAACCTCCGGCAAAGTGGGATGCTACCACATTTCAAAATAAGGATTACTGGTCCCTCAAAATGTTTTAACGATCCTCTGGGGTTTTGGCAACTGACTTCTCACAGTCTTCATACTAAATCCTTTGGTGATGCTCTCCCGTTATATTCATAACGTTTCCATCAAAATCGAGGGTTCCTCTGTTGATATAAGCTTCTTCCGTTACTGGGTCTTCTTTAACTCACAGTCTCGTGGCCAATTCTAAATAACATATCGATGGTTCTCATGGTGGTCTACCATTTGTGTTTATCCTGCAGAGAGAGAGAGGTCTTGTCTTCATCCTCACCGTAAAATTTACTACGCGTGACAACAAATGCCATGTACATGGGGCTTTCATCATACCATTCTAAGGCTTAAACAAAAGCTTCAAAGAACGTCTTCTCTCACTATGGGTTAGTCTCTCAATTTTACCATTCCGAATAGCAAGATAAATGATAAGAGTAAGTCGTCATGGTGATCAATCCATTCCGCACCCAAATCATTTCTCTGTATAAGGTTTAGCGAATCTCGCATTCTAACACTCGGGCATCCTCACAAGCATTGCATAATTTTTCTTGTACACGAACAAAGTTCGTACGAATCCATTGGTTCTGCAAGCTGAATAAAAATCTATCGCATTCTTCACCACTCTCAGGTTTTCGTATGCTCCTAAGAAAACGTTTGCTGATCCACCATAGCTTATCCCTTCATTCTCTTAGGATAACCTTCATGAAAATCTTGAGATGCTTCCTTGGTACGGGTTGTATTCCTTGAACTTATTTTCCTTGCCATTGGATTGTGTACCAACAAAAGTGTTTTTTCCTCATATTAAATCTCTCCTCAAATTTTCAATTCCAAGGTACACTATTCTTCTGTTGTCATCCCCATAATTTGATATGATCCAACATTTCCTTCGACTGTATTCAGTGGGTTTGGCTTCTTGGTACGCATGGTATATTCCTACTCCTTGGGTCCTGTGGGTTTACCGATTACTACCACACTTAAAATGAAATATACTCATGTCTGCATAGACCATATTTTCTCATATCCTCGAAATGGTCAGAGATATTTGTTCGAAGAGAAACAACGCATACCGTTTCAACATAGGCAATCATGAGACAATAAATTCCATTTATTCATGATGTTATTACAATCTCAGGGACTTCTGTTACAAATTTTTTCACTCCATGATCTCATGCAAAACAAGAGTTCTTCAGATTACACTAATTGCCGCGGTCAAAACTTAACTACTCCTTTTTAGCTTTCTTCCTTTGTGGACAATCGCTAGCAAAATGTCCTGCTTCCTTGCAACGAAAGCAAATGAGTTCTGACAAGTCTCGAGGCGTCTTAGTGTTTGCTTTTGCTCCTTGGGTTTCCGGCTTCCTTCCTGAGCACATGTATTTGTGGTGGCCAAATTCCATACACTTGTAACATCTCACATGACTCAGGTCTATGTCTGCAGAGATTTGGCTCTTCCGAGGGTAATTTTTCTTCTTTCCGGACTCCTTTATTTTGGCCAGTTCTTCTATTTCAAGTGGATCAAACTCCACTTCTTCCGTCGGGAAGTTTCCCAGATACTCTTGGCTTTCCTTCGTGCAATCCTGTGAATAATGTCCTTCTTCTCCACATGAGTAGCTTGCATTGGAGAAGAATCTGGTCAGACCTTGTCCATCAGGGTCTTCAATATTTTCGTTCATCACCGGCTCTTCTAGAATCTTCTTCTTGAGGGTTTCCTTCACTACATCTTTCTGCTGCTTGACAACTTGTTGCACCTTGGGGTAAATGTGACACTGAGCTGGGTAGTGGGTGGTTCCTTCACAAAGGAAACAAGTCACCTGACTACTTGGGCACTCCTCAGCTGGGTGATTTTCTTCACAATGAGTGCATCCATCCTTGTGTTCTTCCTGGGTGTGTCCTATTTCTCCACAGATCTTGCATGCACAAGTCCTCTCCTTCGGATTATCATAGCACTTCTGAATAAGTCGGGACCTTAACAGAGTGTTCTTGAATTCGTCCCAACTTTCTGCTCCACTAAATCCTTGTATGGCATGGTGCATTTTCCACCAGATTGCAGCACCTTGTGTAAAGTACTGAAGAGCGTGTTCCACTTCATGCTTCCTTGAGACCAAGTTGCTCCCGAAGTGGTTCTCCATGTTCTGAATCCATATTTCAGCCTCCAGCTGGGTCATTGGTCCAGAGACTACAAGTCCAGCTTCATACTCCATCTGGTAGGGTTGAGGTTTTAGGGATGAGACGGGTAAGAGAGGGAGGGAGATACACACAATACAACAATATTTTTTTGAGATAGGTTTTATTTGTTGCCGTCGGAAAACACACACCAATGACGGCTCACAAATCATCATAACTAACGTGGGTATATAACAGGGGTTTGGACTTCTAATGGTCATATAAATATTCGAACGCTTCAGGGTCTTTGAATTCTTTGGGTCTTGAGAGTCTTCAATGGGTGTAGCTTCAATTCTTCAAATGCATGGTGAAATCCTGTTTACTTTGAAGTAGAACTCCGTTGATTCTTCATGAGGTCGAAGGGGTAAGGGGATTGTCTAACTATTGGAGGTGAGAGGGAACAGTCGATGAAATCAGAAGAGATGAGAAGTAAAAGGTGTTCTTGAAAAATAGAAATTTTGAGAGATCCTATCCTAAGAAATTTCCAGTTTCTAGGGTCACGTCCTACAGTCAACATGTGCTCTGATACCATCTCTGTAGCGACCCGACTCAAGACGAGTCAAGCCTCTGTGTTTCTGTGCCATCCCTGGATTAGTATGCTGGCACACATAGTACATCAATGTATATATCAAAGTGCAATCACATGTAAATAGCGTAAAACTGATATATACCTTAATTATTTCAGCGGAAGCAGTCAAGGGAGTGGAGTCCCAATAAACACCAACGGCAAGTTGAGTGTAGACCGTAACCCTGAATCATACTCTTACTCATCGAAGAAAATATCTGCAACATAAGACGTTGCAGCCGTGTAGGTCAGCATATTGAATATGCCGGCAAGTCACATAAGAGAGGGGTGAAAAGCAATCATCTATACTATATGCATATATGGCAGGTGGGGCCATAAGTTTTTAGCGAAAAGCAAGTTTTCTCCGACATCAAGAGAGGGCTAAAAGCAAAATGTTACTACATAGTTGGTTGTTAACGAGATGGTTCCGCCAACCAATTCTCGTACCCGAGTTGTCAATAATTACCCTCATCAAATATATTTAATGGTGTTGAGAAATCCAGATAACTTCAGTTCCTTTGGCTGAAGTTGTCCATGACCGTGGACACGGCTAATCGATTAGGTTTGAGTACTCTGCAGAGTTTTGCACACGTTCCCCACAAGATTTGATCGCCTCCGTGTATGTCCTCGCACTTCAGGGTGTTTGAAGACCGGATGATCAAAACACGGTCTTTCAACGGGTCCCTCTGAATCCCTGTCGGTGCCCATCCAATCCTACCGTTCTTCTACATCTGCTAGCACCGCCTGTCCAGAGTCGCCGCGTTGTCCAACCAAGCCAGAGCCCATAATGACTTGTGGCTGTGCAGGTAAGCCTTGGGTCTTGAAAATATCCGTCCGTCTCTTTGAGCCTGGGTGAAGCTTTCCGCAGGATGTCATGGCCTCTCCAGCATCCCGGGTCATCCACTGGGTTCTCCAGGAAGCCGATCAACCGTCCTTCACCCAGAGTTGCATTGCGTCTGAGGTCTTGAAAATCTTGTCTTAACCGGTCTTGATTATTTAATCAACCTCGCATCACTCGTGTTATGCACTGAACCGAAATCCCGTCTACTCAAGCATAGCAATATGAAATTTGTCATCCCGGGGCCAAGTAACGGGATTGTTGTGTGCCTACCACATGATACTACAATCTATACTAAAATTTCCAAGTACCTAAGCAGCATGCAATTGGGCATAGGATGGTAGAACTACGATGCATAAAACATAGGTGATAGTATGATCAAAGTGACTTGCCTGGCGATGTTGACGAAGAAGAATTTCTCGAGAATTAACTTGATAGACTACTCGTCACTCTCCGATGAAATCTATATAACAAACATATCATTCACATAAGCACTCATACTAGCAATCATTCTAGCAATCAAAACAAAAGAGAGAGCGAAAAAGAATCCGAAAGAAACTTCAAATAAAACTAGGGAGTCTTCTACTACATCAACACTAAATAGTTTTTGTCTAACAGAAAATAAAATACTTAAATAACAGGGAACTAAGATATAAATTTAACTAAGATAAAATAAAGTATTTTTTTCACAAAACTATTTGAAAGTATTTCCAAACGGGATTTGAAACCGTGGAGAAACCAATTGCAAGTTATTAGAGAACTAGAATTGATTTCATGACAACATATAAAAATAAAAATCAAAACTTGTTGCAAACCTACTGTTATCTAACAGAAAACCAAATATAAACTTTCTCAAATATAAAAGAAACTAATTTAAAAACAAATATACAAAAAGAAATAGCTATAATCCTAAAAGAACTAAAACATAATCTGTTTTGGTAAACAACCCAATTAAAAATATTTTAAAACAATTGAAACTTAAACTACTGAAAGATATGATCAATAGGAAGCAGCAGCAAAAAGAATCAAATTAAAAGCTATTTTTAAACTCCCGGAATAAGCAAAACAAGCTTTAATTCAAATCTGATCTAACTCAATTTTTATAAATCCAAACATAGACAAATTATATATCTACAGAAACTAAATAAAATTTGTGATCCAACGCAAAAAGAATCACCTAATTCAGAGTTATAGACTAATGGATATGAATTTTCTAAGATTGCAATTTTCTGAAAAAACGGCAATACGGGATTTCGTGAATCTCACCATGGGTGACAGAGAGGAAGAACTCCGGCGAGGTAGCTGCTCCGGCGAGGTGGGGAGGTCGCCGACAGGGAGGGGGAACGGCGGAGGGGGTCCCGGAGGCGAGGAAGGGGGCGTCAGGTGCTCCTGGGCGTTCTTCTGTTCGGCTCCTTGCAGGAACAACAATGGTGGGGGCGTCATGGCTACGGGCAGGGAGAGGGCGAGGTGATGGGGAAAATGGAACGAGGAGAGGAGGGGTGTTCTTATAGGGGTGGTGGGAGGCTCGGGAAGGAAGGTAGCCCGCAAATCGGGGGAGGGAAGCTTCCTGGGAAGCTTCTGCCATGGCCACAGAAGGAAGCTCGTGAGGAGGAAGAAGAAGGTGGGATTGGGCGAGATTGGTTTCCTAACGTGGCCCAAGTACATTCCTAAAATAAGAGATCTCTTTCCCTTTTTATTAAAACAGGAATTAATACGATTAAAAGGAAATAGAATATCCTCGGAATATAGGGGTATAATATATTAAAATTTTCAGAAAAATAAATCCAAAAAGATGGGCATTTTTCCACTACCAAAATAAATACTTGAAAAAATGTTTTTTTTGGAAATCCCTAAATGCTTTATTTCTTTCTGCAAATATTTTCTCAAATAAATCTTGGGTTTCATAGCTCAAATATTTCAAAGAATATACCCGGGTTTTGGAGGGTCATGTTTCTCCTCTCTTTTTCTTGCTTGACAAGATATGGTTCCGGCATTCCGTGAGTGTGGAAGAAACAAAATGCAAAGCAAAATCGAAAGGAATTCCAATGCCACCTTGATTCAAATTCTTTATAGTTGAAGAAGTCATGCTATCTCCTCTCGCTGATTTTTAAAAAAAGATGAATTTGAATTCACAGGAAAAAGGGGAAAGTCATTTTATTCCCTCTCATTCAAAAGTTTTGAAAAGTTTCAAATTTCACTCAAGTTTCAATCACTCAAGAAAACAAACAAACAATCCTATAATTTTATTAACATTCCAAAATTTGGGTTCTTACACTTTATGATGCCCTCGATGTGCTTCAACTCTTGTCTTTTGTGTGAGCATCATTGATGCCTAGCTAAGGGCGTTAAACAATAGCGCTTGTTGGGAGGCAACCCAACGAATCTATCCTTTTTCTTTATGTTTTGTGTTTTCCACACTTTCATAATTCTGTTATGATTGTGTTTTTTGTGTTTTTTTTGTGTTTGTGCCAAGTAAAACCGTTATGATTAGTCTTGGGGATGATCGTTTGGTCATGCTGGAAAAGACAGAAACTTTCTGCTCACGAAAAGAATTTTCGTTTTTTTTCTGTAAGAGATTTTGAGTTGATTCTTTTTTCTGCTAATGGCTACGCAAAGTGTTCAGGCTGTCGTAAAATTTCAGAATTTTTGAAGTACCAGAAGTATACGAAGTATACAGATTGCTACAGACTTGTGTGCTGTTAACAGATTCTGTTTTTGTTGAGTTGGTTGCTTATTTTGATGAAACTATGAATAGTATCGGGGGGTATTAGCCATGGAAGATTGAAAATACATTAATCCAACATCAACATAAGTAGAACTTAAGTTTGCTACAGTACCTAAGGAAGTGGTGGTTTGCTTTCTTATACTAATGTTTTCACGAGTTTCTGTTTAAGTTTCATGTTGTGAAGTTTTCAAGTTTTGGGTGAAGTTCTTATGGACAAAGAGATAAAGAGTGGCCAGAGCTCAAGCTTGGGGATGGCCAAGGCACCCCAAGTTGATTCAAGGATGCCGTAAAAGCCTAAGCTTGGGGATGCCCCGGGAAGGCATCCCCTCTTTCGTCTTCAATCCATCGGTAACGTTACTTGGGGCTATATTTTTATTCACCACATGTTATGTGTTTTGCTTGGAGCGTCTTGTATCATAGGAGTCTTTTATTTTTGTTGTGTCACAATCTTCCTTGCTGCACACCTAGAGAGATAGAGAGACATGCACTCACCGTGATTTTGTCGAGCTTCACTTATATCCTTTGGGTAGACAATTCAGCTCACATGTGCTTCGCTTATATCTTTTGAGCTAGTTGATCTTGCTCTATGTGCTTCACTTATATCTTTTAAAGCACGGAAGCGCGTGGCTTGGTAGTTGATCTATGCTATGATAGTAGTCTCAAAAGGGGTAGTTATCCAAAGGGATATGAAAACTTCCACCTTCATGTGCATTGAATAGTTAGAGAAGTTTGATTCATGTCAATTTGTTTTGAGTTGTGGTTGTGGTAATATTGAAGTTATATTAGTAAGGTGTTGTGGATCTAGAAATACTTGTGTTGAAGTTAGTGATTCCCGTAGCATGCACGTATGGTGAACCGCTATGTGATGAAGTCCGAGCATGATTAGTATATTGATTGTCATCCTTTGTTTGGCGGTCGGGATCGCGCGATGGTTTATACCAACCAACCCTTCCCCTAGGAGTATGCGTTGAATGCTTTGTTTCGATTACTACTAAAACTTTTGCAACAAGTATATGAGTTCTTCATGACTAATGTTGAGTCCATGGTTTAGATGCACTTTCACCTTCCACCATCACTATCTTCTTTAGTGTCGTGCAACTTTCGCCGGTGCACAAAACCCACCATATAGCCTCCCCCAAAACAGCCACCATACCTACCTACTATGGCTTTTTCAAAGCTACTCCGAGATATATTGCCATGCAACTACCACCATGACATGTGCCACCACTTCTACATTGCCGTTGCATGATCGTAAGATAGCTAGCATGATGTTTCCATTGATGTCTATGCCATGCTAGATCATTGCCACGGTACACTACCGAAGGCATTCCATATAGAGTCATCATTGCTCCAAGTTTTGAGTTGTAAGTGTGATGATCATCATTGATGGAGCATTGTCCCATGTGAGGAAATAAAAGAGGCCAGCGAAGCCCATTTACAAAAAGAGGCCAAAGATGCCCACCAAAATAAAGAGAAATTATAAAAAAATAAATAAATAAGGAGGCCAAAGAGCCCACCAAAAAAAATGAGAGAAAAAGAGAGAAGGGAGAATGCTACTATCCTTCCACACTTGTGCTTATTAAGCACCATGATCTTCATGATTGAGAGTCTCTCGTTTTGTCACCACCATATAGCTAGTGGGAAATTTTCATTATACAACTTGGCTTGTATATTCCAATGATAGGCTTCCTCAAAATTGCCTTAGGTCTTCATGAGCAAGCAAGTTGGATGCACACCCACTAGTTTTCTTTAAGAGCTTTCACATACTCTTAGCTCTAGTGCATCATTTGTATGGAAATCCCTACTCACTCACATTGATATCTATTGATGAGCATCTCCACGGCTCATCGATATGCCTAGTTAATGTGACCATCTTCTCCGTGTTTGTCTTGCAACCTCCACCACACTCCATTCCACTTATAGTGCTAAAACCATGGCTCACACTCATGTATTGCGTGAGAGTTGAAAAGGTTTGAGAAAGTAAAAGTGTGAAAAAAATTACTTGGCCAATACTGGGGTTGTGCATGATTTTAATTCGTTGTGCAAGGATGATAGAGCATAGCCAGACTATATGATTTGTAGGGATAACTTTCTTTTGGCCTTGTTATTTTGAAAGTTCATGATTACCTTGCTAGTTTGCTTGAAGTATTATTGTCTCCACGTCAATAGCAAACTATTGTTTTGAATCTAATGGATCTGAACATTCACGTCACATAAGAGGAGTTACAAAGGACATCTATGCTAAGTAGCATGAAAGCATCAAAAATTCATTCTTTATCACTTCCCTACTCGAGGACGAGCAGGAGTTAAGCTTGGGGATGCTTGATACGTCTCAAACGTATCTATAATTTTTGATGGTTTCATGCTGTTATCTTGTCAACTTTGGATGTTTTATGTACCTTCTATATCTTTTTTGGGACTAACTTATTAATTCAGTGCCAAGTGCCAGTTCTTGTTTTTTCTGTGTTTTTGACTCTTTTCAGATCTGATTTTGGAACGGAGTCCAAACGAAATAAAATCCCCGAAATAAAATTATCCAGAATGGAAGAAGATCAGGGGACTTGAGGGCCAAGGCAGGAGAGCCACAGGGGGCCCACAAGCCCTATAGCCGCCACCAGGGGGGCGGCGGCTACCAGGCTTGTGGCCTCCCTGGCGCCCCCCCTGACCTAGCTCCTTCGCCTATATATTCCCTAAAATCCAGAAAAAATAAGGGAATCCACGAAAACACTTTTCCGCCGCCGCAAGCTTTCGTTTCCGCGAGATCTCATCTGGAGACCCTTCCCGGTGTCCTGTCGGAGGGGACTTTGGAGTTGGAGGGCTTATACATCAACATCATCGACTCTCCAATGACTCGTGAGTAGTTCACTTCAGACCTACGGGTCCGTAGATAGTAGCTAGATGGCTTCTTCTCTCTCTTGGATCTTCAATACAAAGTTCTCCATGATCTTCATGGAGATTCATCCGATGTAATCCTCTTTGGCGGTGTGTTTGTCGAGATCCGATGAATTGTGGATTTGTGATCAGATTACTATGAATTATATGTGAGTCTTTGCTGATTTCTTATATGCATGATTTTATATCCTTGTAAGTCTCTCCAAGTCTTGGGTTTTGTCTGGCCAACTAGATCTATGATTCTTGCAATGGGAGAAGTGCTTGGTTTTGGGTTCATACCGTGTGGTGACCTTTCCCAGTGACAGAAGGGGCAGCAAGGCACGCATCGTGTTGTTGCCATCAAGGGTAACAAGATGTGCTTTTATCGTAGATATGAGATTGTCCATCTACATCATGTCATCTTGCTTAAGGCGTTACTCTGTTCTCATGAACTTAATACACTAGATGCATGCTGGATAGCGGTCGACGTGTGGAGTAATAGTAGTAGATGCAGAAAGTATCGGTCTACTTGTTTTGGATGTGATGCCTATAGATATAATCATTGCCTTAGATAACGTCACGACTTTGCGTGGTTCTATCAATTTGCTCGACAATAATTCGTTCACCCACCGTCTACTTGCTTTCATGAGAGAAGCCACTAGTGAACACTACGACCCCCGGATCTATTCACAACTATCGTTTCCACTTTCGCTTTTACTTTGCTTTGTTTCTTTTTGCTTTCAGTTTTCACTTGGCAAACAACCTATAAGGGATTGACAACCCCTTCATAGTGTTGGGTGCAAGCTCTTTGTGTTTGTGCAGGTACTTGGGACAATCCTTCACTGGATCGATACCTTGGTTCTCAAAACTGAGGGAAATACTTACCGCCGCTGTGCTACATCACCCTTTCCGCTTCGAGGGAACACCAACGCAAGGCTCCAAGGCCACGGGGGAATCCTTTGCATATTTGCCAAGGAAGTCCCTAAAGGCATAGCCGTAGCAGAAGGATTCCTGGTGCCGTTGCCGAGGAGTAAATAGTCTCCCGTTAGCATGCTTGTTTCTGGCGCCGTTGGAAGGTCTTTTGTTGCAGTAGCAGCTCGTCATTCCATGGGGTCATCATCTTCCCTACAAATTTCTCAATGTCCACTCCCTTGAAGTTCTCTCGGACATGTGGATAGAAATCTTCATTATCCTTTATGTATGCCCAATCGACATACCTCATATCACTGACAGCAAGATGATAACCCACAAGTATAGGGGATCGCAACAGTTTTCGAGGGTAGAGTATTCAACCCAAATTTGTTGATTCGACACAAGGGGAAGCAAAAGAATATTATCGAGTATTAGCAGTTGAGTTGTCAATTCAACCACACCTGAAAGACTTAGTATCTGCAGCAAAGTATGAGTAGCAAAGTAGTGTGATAATAATAGTAGCAACGGTAACAGTAGTAACAGTGATAGCAGTAGCAGTAACAGTGCAGCAGCGACAGTAGTAGCAGTAACAATAGCAAAAATGACAGCAGTAGCGGCAAAGTAACGTAGCAAGGACTAGTAGGAAAAGACTCGTAGGCATTGGATCGATGATGGATAATTATGCGGATGACATTCATCATGTAACAGTTATAACATGGAGAGATATGTAACTAGCTCCAGTTCGTCAATGTAATGTAGGCATGTATTCTGTATATAGTCATACGTGCTTAAGAAAAAGAACTTGCATGACATATATTATCCATCCCTCCCGTGGCAGCGGGGTCCTAATGGAAACTACGGGATATTAAGGTTCTCCTTTTAATAGAGAACCGGAACAACGCATTAGCACTTAGTGAATACATGAACTCCTCATACTATGGTCATCTCTGGGAGTGGTTCCGGCTATTGTCACTCCGGGGTTGCCGGGTCATAACACATAGTAGGTGACTACAACTTGCAAGATAGGATCTAGAACACACATATATTGACGAGAACATAATAGGTTCAGATCTGAAATCATGGCACTCGGGCCCTAGTGACAAGCATTAAGCATGGCAAAGTAGTAGCAACATCAATCTCAGAACATAGTAGATACTAGGGATCAATCCCCATCAAGACTAACTTGATTACGTGATAGATCTCATCCAACCCATCACCGTCCAGAAAGCCTACGATGAGATTACTCACGAACGGTGAAGAGCATCATGGAATTGGCAATGAAGGAAGGTTGGTGATGACGATGGTGACGATCTCCCCTCTCTGGAGCCCAGAACGGACTCCAGATCTGCCCTCTAGAGAAAGGACAGGTGGTGGCGGCGCCTCCGTATCGTAAAACGCGATGAACTCTTCTCTCTGATTTTTTTCCGGATGGAAGGGACTAAATAGAGCTGGAGTTGGAAGCGGTGGAGCCCTGAGGGCCCCACAAGCCTGCTAGGCGCGACTAGGGGGGCCTGCGCCTCCTGGGCTTGTGGGCTCCTCGCTTCACGCCTCCGGTTGATTCTTGCGCTAGTATTTTTTATATATTCCACAAAAAATCCTCGTAAATTTCCAGGTCATTCCGAGAACTTTTATTTCTGCGCAAAAACAACACCATGGCAATTCTGCTGAAAACAGCGTTAGTCTGGGTTAGTTCCATTCAAATGATGCAAATTAGAGTCCAAAACAAGGGCAAAAGAGTTTGGAAAAGTAGATACGATGGAGACATATCAACTCCCCCAAGCTTAAAGCCTTGCTTGTCCTCAAGCAATTCAGTTGACAAACTAAAAGAGATAGAAGAAAAACTTTTACGAACTCTCTTTGATCTTGTTGCGGTAATTATGTCTAACTCATATTCAGATTTTCAGCAAGATCATAAGGTAAGCATATAAGCAATGACATTTAGGTCTCAAGAGGAACTCATATCAATGGCATAATCAACTAGCGAGCAATAATAATGAGTTTCGAACGTCAACACTTCAATCAAAACAATCATGAAGCAATATGAACAGATGGTATCTCGCTAGCTCTTTCTCAGACCGCAAAACATAAATGTAGAGCACCTTCAAAGACCAAGGGCTGACTGAACATTGTAATTCATGGCAAAGAAGATCCAGTCACAGTCATACTCAATAACAATTAAAAGCAAAGCATAAAAATGACTGAGGTGCTCTCTAATTGGTGCTTTTTGAAAGAAGAGGATGACTCAACAGAAACATAAATAGATAGACCCTTCGCAGAGAGAAGCATTGATTTGCAGAGGTGCCAAAGCTCAAGCTTTGAAGACAGAGATAAATAATTTTGGGTGGCATGCTTTCATTGTCAACGCAATGACCAAGAGTTTTCACCATCTTCCATGCTACACATGCTATAGGCGGTTCCCAAACAGAAAAGTAAAGTTTTGACTCCCCTACCACCGATCAATCACACTCCACGACTAGCCGAATACTCGGGTGCCGTCCATACCAACAACAATCCAGGGGGAGTTTTGTTTGCAATTATCTTTTCGATTTCAGCATGGAACTGGGCATTCCAATTACCATCCCCTTTCCCGTGAATGATAGTGAATAAACACATATTGAGGATAACACGCCTAGCATGGAAGATACTGATCGCCCCTTGTCACCACATGAGCAGTTCGGGCATGCAAAATAGATTATTCTTGAAGGTTTAGAGAGTGGCACATGCAAATTTACTTGGAACGGCAAATAGATACCACATATAGGTAGGTATGGTGGACTCATATGGAACAACTTTGGGTTTAGGGAAGTGGATGCACAAGCAGTATTCCCGCTTAGTACAAGTGAAGGCTAGCAAAAGACTGGGAAGCGACCAACTAGAGAGCGACAACAGTCATCAATATGCATTGAAATTAACCAACATTGAGTGCAAGCATGAGTAGGACATAAATCACCATAAACATGAATATCATAGAGGCTATGTTGATTTTGTTTCAACTACATGTGTAAACATGCGCCAAGTCAAGCCACTTGAATCATTCAAAGGAGGATACCATCCTATCATACTAGATCATAATCATCTCGAAATTCATGTTGGCAACCAAGACAAACCATTATAAGCTCCTAGCTAATTAAGCATGGCATCAGAAACTATGATCTCTAAGTTGTCATTGCAAACATGTTTCCCTCACAACAAAGCTGAATTAGGAACGATGAGCTAGTCATATTTACAAAAACAAAATAGATCAAGTTCATACCAGCTTTTCCAGGCTCAGTCACTTCATCATATATCGTCATTATTGCCTTTCACTTGCACGATAAAATGATGTGAACAATAATAAGAGTGTTCGTGCATTGGACTAAGCTGGAATCTGCAAGCAAACACAAAGGAGAAGACAAAGTAATATGGCTCTTTGACAGATAAACAGATATGCATGCGAGAGCCAAACATTGTAACCATGGTCTTGTACCTTGACCCAAAGAAAAAGAAAACTATTTACACGGGAAAGCTCCCAACAAGCAAAATAAGAAAAGGAAATCTTTTTGGGTTTTCTCAAACTAGACAAACACACGAGAAGAAAGCGAGAAAAAGAAATAAACTAGCATGGATGATACAGTGGCAAGGTGTGAACACCGACTAACAAAGTGAAAGCGTAAGCAAGAATATAAAGTCGGTGAGAAACACATACTCCCCCAAGCTTAGGCTTTTCGCCTAAGTTGGTCTACTCCCATGGCTGGTCCGGGCGATATTCAAAATCATAATGGGGGTTGTACGGGATCGCGGCAGCTACCGCCTGAATAGCCGCCTCACGGAGGCGAGCAGCCTTTGCCTCCCTCTCATACTCCTCTGCCTCTCCTCTGGTTATGTAATATCTCCGTTTTACCTGAAAGTCAAAGAAGGCAGGAGCAGGAAGGGTAATATGGAAAACACGCTGTCGGTTAAATATTAACCGGTATAGGAGGGATTTATTATCCCTCTCAAGGAACTGATAACGTGTCATAGCGACACGATCAAGGAAAGATGTATGGAGCGGGGGATCTCCTTCGCGGATGGGTACTCCAAGAAAATTTGCTATGCGAGTGGCATAGATCCCACCAAAGAAATCCCCTTCATTAGCATTATTATTTAGCCTCCTCGCTATTATAGCTCCCATGTTGAAACTTCTATCACCCGTTACTGCGCTCTTAAGAATACTAAGGTCAGGTGTACAAAGGTGACAATGCTCAATCTTGCCGTTAATGCATCTACCTATGAAGAGGGCAAAGTAATGCAAGGCAGGAAAATGAATGCTCCCCATGGTAGCCTACGTAATATCTCTAGTTTCCCCAACAATTATACTAGAGACAAAATCTCTAACCGAAGATTTAGGAGGATCATTGAGACTACCCCAATCAGGTATCTTGAAAATTCTATTGAAATCCTCTAAATCCATGGTATACGATTTGTCATAGAGATCAAACAGTACGAATGTGTCACGACCAGCTGAAAATTTGAATCTACGAATAAAAGAGGCAGTGAGAGTAGTATACTGTTCACATTTATCGAAGATGAATTCTTCAAGTCCAATGTTGTGAACAAGTGTATCAAACTCGTCTTGAAACCTGCATCAATCATGAATTCATCAGAAGGCGATTCACATGGTTGTACCTGTGCGTTCCTCGGTTGGTAAGGATCGGGTTCCCGAATCGCGAGACGGGGACCCCTCTTGCTTGAGGAACCACCATGATAGTTTCTCCTGAACATCTTCCTTTTCTGAAATTTTTAGTAACTCAAAGGAAAAGTGAACAAGGCTCAACAAAACTCATAGCAACTACTCCTTCAAGTGCCTAGAGGCCATATCATGCATCAAAACTACTTGGGACCAGCTAAAATTAGCATGCAAAGCTCAAGAACAGGGTCACCAAGGCAGCAAAAATATGCAACGAATAAGGCACTAGAGCAAAAACTAATTGGACCAATGGAGGAGTCAGATACCAAGGAACAATTTCCCCAAAACAGTTTGGTGAATGGGGCTTTGCACAAGGAGATCGAAAATTGCAGCAAGAAGAGCAAGAACACGGGTTTGAGCAGTAGAATGAATTTTTCTGGAGGTAGGAGAAGGAGATGGGAGCTGGAATACGTGGAGGGGGGACAAGTGGGCCCCACAAGCCTAGTAGGCACGGCCAGGGGGGCCCGCGCCTCCTGGGCTTGTGGCCCACTGGTGCATCCCCCTGACTAGCTCTCCGTCTCAGAATTTTTCAAAAATTCCAGAAAAAATCATACTTGATTTTCAGGGCATTTGAAGAACTTTTATTTTCGGGACATTTTTCTACGAGACGCAAAAAGGAGAAAATAGGAAAACCTAAAGCTAAATCTATCAATTTTCTTCTAAACAACCGAAGGTAAAGGTTTGGAACAGAGGGTTGTGACTCCTAGATTCATCCATCTCATGTTCATCAAAAGAAATCTGTCAATGAGGTTGATCAAGTCTCCTCGACAAACTTTTTTTTCTTCGAATCGCATAAAACCGGAGATTTTCGAATAGTCACTAGGTTACCTCAATGGGGATGTGCATATCCCCAACACGCAAATCGTACTTCATCTTAACAGTAGGTATAGGGCATTCAAAGCTCCCAATAATAATCGATGAAATTTTTTCAATAGCATTGACGCAATGTACTCGATATTGTTTCTTCGGAAAGTTCATCGTATGCTCATTACCATTGACATGGAAAGTGACATTGCCTTTGTTGCAATAAATAACAACCCCTGCAGTGTTTAAAAAGGGTCTTCCAAGGATGACCGCCATGGCATCATCCTCGGGAATATCCAGAATAACAAAGTCTGTTAAGATAGTGACGTTAGCAACCACAACAGGCACATCCTCGCAAATGCCGATAGGGAAAGCAGTTGATTTGTCGGCCATTTGCAAAGAGATTTCAGTGGGTGTCAACTTGTCCAATTCAACTCTACGATAAAGAGAAAAAGGCATAACACTAACACCAGCTCCAAGGTCGCATAAAGCAGTTCTAACGTAGTTTCCTTTAATGGAGCAAGGTATAATGGGCACTCCGGGATCACCTAGTTTCTTAGGAGTTCCACCCTTGAAGGTGTAATTGGCAAGCATGGTGGAAATCTCAACCTCAGGTATCCTCCTCTTATTAGTCACAATATTCTTCATGTACTTAGCATAAGGACACATTTTGAGCATATCTATCAAACACATTTGCAGAAAGACAGGTCTAATCATTTCAACAAATCGCTCAAAATCCTCATCATCCTTTTTATTGGATGTTTTGGGAGGAAAGGGCATGGGTTTTTGAACCCATGGTTCCCTTTCTTTACCATGCTTCCTAGTAGTGAAGTCGTTCTTATCGTATCTCCTATTCTTAGGTTGTGGGTTATCAAGATCCACACTAGGTTCTATCTCCACATCCTTACCATTGCTAGGTTGAGCATCTCTATCGATATTATCATTAGGCTCATGTTCATCACCAGATTGTGTTTCGGCATCAGAAACGGAGACATCGTTTGGATTCTTAGGTGTAACAGCAACAGGGTTGCTAGCATGCAAGTTCCTATCATCTTTCTTTTTCTTCCTAGGATGACTAGGTGCATCGGTGCTAACTCCTTTAGAATCTTGTTCAATTCTCTTAGGATGACCCTCAAGATACAAAGGTTCCTGGGTCATTCTACCACCTCTAGTGACGACTCTGACAGAATTGTCATTCATCTCATTGAGTAAGTCATTTTGAGCCTTAAGTACTTGTTCTACTTGAGTAGTAACCATAGAGGCATGTTTACTCAAAAGCTTAAGATCATTGACGTTTGTGTCCACACAAGCACTTAAATGACTAAGCATACGAGCATTCTGTTCCAATTGTCTGCTAACATAATCATTGAAACTTTGTTGTTTGGCAACAAAGTTATCAAATTCATCCAGGCATAAGCTAGCAGGTTTATCAAAAGGGATATCACTCTCATTGAATCCATGAAGAGAATTTACCTCTACTACCTGTGTCGGGTTATCAAGACCATGGATCTCTTCGATAGGTGGTAGATTTTTGACATCTTCAGATTTAATGCCTTTCTCTTTCATAGATTTCTTAGCTTCTTGCATATCTTCAGGACTGAGTAATAGAATACCTCTTTTCTCAGGAGTTGGCTTCGGAGGTGGTTCGGGAATAGTCCAAGCATTCTCATTGCACAATATATTATTCAATAGGATCTCAGCTTGTTCCACAGTTCGTTCCCTGAAAACACAACCAGCACAATTATGTAGGTGGTCCCTAGAAGCATCGGTTAGTCCATTATAGAAGATATCAAGTATTTCATTCTTCTCAAGAGGGTGATCAGGCAAAGCATTCAGTAGCTGGACAAGCCTCCCCCAAGCTTGTGGGAGACTCTCTTCTTCAACTTGCACAAAGTTATATATTTCCTGCAAGGCAACTTGCTTCTTATGGGTAGGAAAATATTTCTCAGAGAAGTAGTAGATCATATCCTGGGGACTACACACACAACCAGGAGCAAGAGAAGTGAACCAAGTCTTAGCATCATCCTTTAGCGAGAAAGGAAACATCTTAAGGATATAGTAGTGGCGGATCTTTTCCTCACTCGTGAATAGGGTGGCTATATCGTGCAGCTTAGTAAGATGTGCTACAACCGTTTCGGATTCATAACCATGAAAAGGATCAGATTCGACCAGAGTGATTAACTCAGGGTGGACAGAGAATTCATAATCCTTATCGGTCACAAAGATAGGCGAAGTAGCAAACTTTGGGTCATATTTCATCCTAGCGTTCAAAGATTTTTCTTTCCACTTGCACAGTAATTTCTCAAGATCATAGCTATCCTTACAAGCAATAAAGTCCTCAACTATCTCTCCCTCCATAACATAACCCTCAGGCATATCAGGCAATTCATATCTAGGAGAGCTAGTTCTAACAGGTGAAATAGCAGGTTCTATTTCAATAATCTCAGCAGTTTCAGAAGTATCATCACATTCAGCAGCAACTCTAGCAATTTGTGCATCAAGGAATGCACCTAGTGGCAAAGAAGTATCAAGAAAAGCATCATCGCAAGCATCATGGATAGAATAAGTAGCATCATCAAGCACAAGCGACATATCAGAATTTCTAGCAGGAGGTGGTGTCGCAAACTTACTCATAACTGAAGGTGAATCAAGTGCAGAGCTAGATGGCAGTTCCTTACCTGTCCTCGTAGTTGAGGGCAAAACTTTAGTTTTTGGATCTTTCGGATTCCTCATAGTGATCAACATACGTAAATCCCAAGTTAATCAGAGAATAGTGCTAGGCCTCCCCGGCAACGGCGCCAGAAAATAGTCTTGATAATCCACAAGTATAGGGGCTCGCAACAGTTTTCGAGGGTAGAGTATTCAACCCAAATTTGTTGATTCGACACAAGGGGAAGCAAAAGAATATTCTCGAGTATTAGCAGTTGAGTTGTCAATTAAACCACACCTGAAAGACTTAGTATCTCCAGCAAACTATCAATAGCAAAGTAGTGTGATAGCAACAGTAGCAACAGTAACAGTAGCAGCAGTGACAGCAGTAGCAGTAACAGTAGCAACAGCGACAACAGTAGCAGTAACAGTAGCAATAGTGACAGCAGTAGCGGCAAAGTAATGTAGCAAGGACCAGTAGGAGAAGACTCGTAGGCATTGGATCGGTGATGGATAATTATGCCGGATGACATTCATCATGTAACAGTTATAACATGGAGAGATATGTAACTAGCTCCAGTTCGTCAATGTAATGTAGGCATGTATTCCGTATATAGTCATACGTGCTTAGGGAAAAGAACTTGCATGACATCTATTGTCCACCCCTCCCGTGGCAACGGGGTCCTAATGGAAACTACGGGATATTAAGGTTCTCCTTTTAATAGAGAACCGGAACAACGCATTAGCACTTAGTGAATACATGAAATCCTCATACTACGGTTATCTCCGGGAGTGGTTCCGGCTATTGTCACTCCGGGGTTACCGGGTCATAACACATAGTAGGTGACTACAACTTGCAAGATAGGATCTAGAACACACATATATTGACGAGAACATAATAGGTTCAGATCTGAAATCATGGCACTCGGGCCCTAGTGACAAGCATTAAGCATGGCAAAGTAGTAGCAACATCAATCTCACAACATAGTGGATACTAGGGATGAATCCCCATCAAAACTAACTCGATTACATGATAGATCTCATCCAACCCATCACCGTACAGAAAGCCTACGATGAGATTACTCACGAACGGTGAAGAGCATCATGGAATTGGCGATGAAGGAAGGTTGGTGATGACGATGGCGACGATCTCCTCTCTCCGGAGCCCAGAACGGACTCTAGATCCGCCCTCCAGAGGAAGAACAGGTGGTGGCGGCGCCTCCGTATCGTAAAACGCGATGAACTCTTCTCTTTGATTTTTTCCGGACGGAAGGGACTAAATAGAGCTGGAGTTGGAGGCGGCGGAGCCCCGAGGGCCCCACAAGCCGGATAGGCGCGGCCAGGGGGGCCCCGCGCCTCCTGGGATTGTGGGCTCCTCGCTCCACGCCTCCGGTTGATTCTTGCGCCTGTATTTTTTATATATTCCACAAAAAATCCTCGTAAATTTCCAGGTCATTCCGAGAACTTTTATTTCTGCGCAAAAACAACACCATGGCAATTCTGGTGTAAACAACGTTAGTCCGGGTTAGTTCCATTCAAATCATGCAAATTAGAGTCCAAAACAAGGGCAAAAGAGTTTGGAAAAGTAGTTACGAGGGAGACGTATCACATTACTCTTGTGAAATAAGACAGCCTCATAAAAGTCTTGTTGTTCCTTGTTATGGAACCTTGGATCAACAATAGTTCTTCTTGTGACAACATATGGATCAAGCGATCTTCACTTTCTTAGCGTGGCATCCTTGCTCTTCTTCATAGCCTCTGCTATAGGATGAGCAACATTGTGGAGTTGTCGGTGAATACTCACAACATATGCCATGGGTAGGCTAAAGAAGGTAGGAACCAAAGTGGCAACGGAGGGCGCTGGGGGCGAGGTTGGTACAAGCATGGAACACGCGATGTACCCAGGTTCAGGGCTCTCTGTAGAGATAATACCCCTAGTCCGTCCGGAGTGTATGATATGTATGGATGGGATTACAAGGTTGCTCGTGGAGCTGTATTGTGGAGGAGGAAGAAGGAGCAGCCGGCTCGTCTCTACCTCTCCTATGTGGTTGGTGTGTGTGTGTGTGATCAGTTGACCGACCCTCTGCATGGAGGGGGGGGGTTTATAGACGAGCCCACCGGCCTACAATATGGATAAAGGGTACAAGAGTGGGACCCGGCCGGTAGCCTCGCCGGCTGGCCAGGGGGCCCACGAGGGTCTTGTCTTGTCGCTTGAGGGGCCCGTCGGCTGCGAGGTCCAGTCTGGATGCGGGACCCGCCGGCTAGCCAATGAGGCTCCTGCGTAAGGTTGACGCAGGACACGTATGGTACGTCCGGCATCGTCCAGCGAGATTAATCATGGGTAGATGGTACGGCCGCCTCCACTGTTCCCACGCCGAGTGCAGTAATGGAGTGGGAGTTTGACGGCCAACACTGTGCTGGGTGATGGATCAGAGCCGGGGGAGGTCAGCGGCGTGGCCGCCGACGCTGGTACCCGCCGTGCACTCCGATCGAGTACCTTTGGTGACGCGTAGCCACCTTTAATCGTAGGGTCTCGTCATGACCTACAATATGATGTGACTTGAGATCCCCGGCCGGCTAGCGTGCTTGGCTAGCCGGCTTGGGTACGACCGCCTCGTCCCTAGCCGGCTATTGGATATTGACCAAGGAGTCACTCGGGTCATGTCTACATAGTTCTCGAACCCGCACGGTCTGCACACTTAAGGTTCGACGTTGTTTTATGCGTATTTGAGTTATATGGTTGGTTACCGAATGCTGTTCAGAGTCCCGGATGAGATCACGGACGTCACGAGGATTTCCGGAATGGTCCGGAGATGAAGATTGATATATAGGATGACCTCATTTGATTACCGGAAGGTTTTCGGAGTTACCGGGAATGTACCGGGAATGACGAATGGGTTCCGGATGTTCACCGGGGGGGGGGGGGGGGGGGCAGCCCACCCCGGGGAAGCCATAGGCCTTGGGGGTGGCGCACCAGCCCTTGGTGGGCTGGTGGGATAGCCCAAGAAGGCCCTATGCGCCATAGATAGAAAATCAAAGAGAAAAGAAAAAAGGAGGTGGGAAGGAAGAGAAGGACTCCACCTTCCAATCCTAGTTGGACTAGGATTGGAGGAGGACTCCTCCTCCCCTTGGTGGCGCAGCCCTTGGGGCTCCTTGAGCCTCAAGGCAAGCCTCCCCTCCCCTGCTCCTATATATATGGAGCTATTAGGGTTGATTTGAGACAAGTTTTGCCACGGCAGCCCGACCACATACCTCCACGGTTTTTCCTCTAGATCGCGTTTCTGCGGAGCTCGGGCGGAGCCCTGCTGAGATTAGATCACCACCAACCTCCAGAGCGCCATCACGCTGCCGGAGAACTCATCTACCTCTCCGTCTCTCTTGCTGGATCAAGAAGGCCGAGATCATCGTCGAGCTGTACGTGTGCTGAACGCGGAGGTGCCGTCCGTTCGGCACTAGATCGGATCGGATCGTGGGACGGATCGCGGGATGGTTCGTGGGACGGTTCGCGGGGCGGATCGAGGGACGTGAGGACGTTCCACTACATCAACCGAGTTTCTTAACGCTTCTGCTGTGCGATGTACAAGGGTACGTAGATCTGAAATCCCCTCTCATAGATGGACATCACCATGATAGGTCTTCGTGCGCGTAGGAAAATTTTTGTTTCCCATGCGACGTTCCCCAACAGTGGCATCATGAGCTAGGTTCATGCGTAGATGTAATCTCGAGTAGAACACAAAAGTTTTTGTGGGCGGTGATGTGCGTTTTGCTGCCCTCCTTAGTCTTTTCTTGATCCGCGGTATTGTTGAATCGAAGCGGCTCGGACCGACATTACTCGTACGCTTACGAGAGTCTGGTTTCATCGCTACGAGTAACTCTGTTGCTCAAAGATGACCGGCGAGTGTCGGTTTCTCCAACTTTAGTTGAATCGGATTTGACCGAGGAGGTCCTTGGATGAGGTTAAATAGCAATTCATATATCTTCGTTGTGGTGTTTGCGTAAGTAAGATGCGATCCTACTAGATACCCATGGTCACCACGTAAAACATGCAACAACAATTAGAGGACGTCTAACTTGTTTTTGCAGGGTATGCTTGTGATGTGATATGGCCAACGATGTGATGTGATATATTGGATGTATGAGATGATCATGTTGTAATAGTTAATATCGACTTGCACGTCGATGGTACGGCAACCGGCAGGAGCCATAGGGTTGTCTTTAAACTAACGTTTGTGCTTGCAGATGCGTTTACTATATTGCTAGGACGTAGCTTTAGTAGTAATAGCATGAGTAGCACGACAACCCCCGATGGCGACACGTTGATGGAGATCATGATGATGGAGATCATGGTGTGACGCCGGTGACAAGAAGATCGTGTCGGTGCTTTGGTGATGGAGATCAAGAAGCACATGATGATGGCCATATCATGTCACTTATGAATTGCATGTGATGTTAATCCTTTATGCACCTTATCTTGCTTAGAACGACGGTAGCATTATGAGTTGATCTCTCACTAAAATTTCATGATGAAATTGTGTTCTCCCCGACTGTGCACCGTTGCGACAGTTCTTGGTTTCGAGACACCACGTGATGATCGGGTGTGATAGACTCAACGTTCAAATACAACGGGTGCAAAATAGTTGCACACGCGGAACACTCGGGTTAAGCTTGACGAGCCTAGCATGTGCAGACATGGCCTCGGAACACATGAGACCGAAAGGTCGAGCATGAATCGTATAGTTGATATGATTAGCATAGAGATGCTTACCACTGAAACTATTCTCGACTCACGTGATGATCGGACTTGAGATAGTGGATTTGCATCATGTACCACTCAAATGACTAGAGAGATGTACTTTTTGAGTGGGAGTTCTTAAGTAATATGATTAATTGAACTAATTGTCATGAACATAGTCTAATGGTCTTTGCGAATTACGATGTAGCTTGCGCTCTACTGTTTTTATATGTTCCTAGAGAAAATTTAGTTGAAAGTTGATAGTAGCAAACTTTGCAGAGGATTGTCCTCGTTGCTGCACAGAAGGCTTATGTCCTTAATGCACCACTCGGTGTGCTGCACCTCGAGCATCGTCTGTGGATGCTATGAACATCCGACATACACGTTTCCGATGACTACACGATAGTTCAATGCAAAATACTTAATGGCTTAGAAGCAAGGCGCCGAAGACATTTTGAAACGTCACGGAACATAAGTGATGTTCTAAAGAGATGAAATTGTGATTTCATGCTTGTGCCCTTGTTAAGAGGTACGAGACCTCCGACAAGATTCTTTGTCCAGAAAGTAAAGGAGAAAAGCTCAATCATTGAGCGTGTGCTCAGATTGTCTGAGTACGACAATCGCTTGAATCAAGTGGGAGTTAATCTTCCAGATGAGATAGTGATGGTTCTCCAAAGTCACTACCACCAAGCTGTGAGAGCTTCGTGATGAACTATAACATATCAAGGATAGATACAATGATCCTTGAGCGATTCGCGATGTTTGACACTGCGAAAGTAGAAATCAAGAAGGAGCATCAATAGTTGATGGTTAGTAAAACCACTAAGTTTCAAGAAAGGCAAGGGCTAGAAGGGATACTTCGTGAAACGGCAAAACAGTTGCTGCACTAATGAAGAGACCCAAGATTAAACCCAAACCCGAGACTAAGTGCTTCTGTAATGAGGGGAACAGTCACTGAGGCGGAGCAACTCTAGATACTTGGTAGATAAGAAGGCTGGCAAAAGTCGAAAGAAGTATATTTGATATACATGATGTTGATGTGTACTTTACTAGTACTCCTAGTAGCACGAGGGTATTGGATACCGGTTCGGTTGCTAAGTGATTAGTAACACGAAATGATAGCTACGACATAAACGGAGACTAGCTAAAGGCAAGGTGACGATACGTGTTGGAAGTGTTTCCAAGGTTGATGTGATCAAAGCGTCGCACGCTCCCTCTACCATCGGGATTGGTGTTAAACCGAAATAATTGTTATTTGGTGCTTGCGTTAAGCATGAACATGATTGGATCGTGTTTATTGCAATACGATTATTCATTTAAAGAGAATAATGGTTACTCTATTTGCTTGAATAATCACCTTCAATGGTTTATTGAATCTCAATCGTAGTGTTACACATGTTCATGATATTGGTGCCAAAAGAGACGAGGTAATGATGATAGTACCACTTACTTGTGGCACTGCCGCTTGAGTCATGTTGGTATAAATTGCATGAATAGGATCCATGCTGATGGATCTTTATACTCACTTGATTTTGAATCACTAATGGCATGCAAATCATACCACATGAGCAAGGCCTTGTTTTCATTGAGATGAAACAAGATAGTAACTTGTTGGAAGTGATACATTTTGATGTATGCAGTCTAATGGGTGCTGAGGCACGCAGTGGATATCATTATGTTCTTACTTCAATGACGATTTGAGTAGATACAAGAGTATTTACTTAATGAATCACAAGTCTGAAATACTGAAAAGTTCAATTCTGTTTCGGATTGAAGTTCGTCGTAACAAGAGGATAAACTATCTACGATATGATCGTAGAAATGAATATCTGAGTTACGAGTTTTGGTACGCAGTTAAGACAATGTGGAAATTGTTTCGCAGTTCATGCCACCTGGAACATCATAGTGTGATGATGTGTCTGAACGTCATAGCCACACACTATTTGGTATGGTGCATGCTATGATGTCTCTTATCGAATTACCACTATCGTTTATGGGTTATGCATTAGAGGCAACCGCATTCACTTTAAATAGGGCACCGCGTATTTCCATTGAGATGGCACAATATAGACTGAGGTTTAGAAAAATCTAAACTGTCGTTTCTTGAAAGTTTGGGGCTTCAACACTTATGTGAAAAAGTTTCATTCTGATAAGCTCGAATCCAAAGCGGATAAACGCATCTTCATAGGATATCCTAAGCAGTTGGGTACATCTCCTATCTCAGATCCGAAAGCAAAGTGTTTGTTTCTAGAAACGGATCCTTTCTCGAGGAAAGGTTTCTCTTGAAAGAATTGAGTGGGAGGGTGGTAGAACTTGATGAGGTTATTGAACCATCACTTAGACTAGTGTGTAGCAGGGCACAGGAAGTTGTTCCTGTGGCGCCTACACCAATTGAAGTGAAAGATGATGATGGTGATCATCGAGCATCGGATGAAGTTACTACAAGCCTCGTAGGTTGACAAGGTCGCGTACTACTGCAGAGTGGTACGGTAACCCTGTCTTGGAGGTCATGTTGTTGAGCAACAGTGAACCTACGAGTTATGGAGAAAGCAATGGTGGGCCCAGATTCCGACAAATGGCTGGAAGCCATGAAATCCGAGAGAGGATCCATGTATGAAAACAAAGTATAGACTTTGGAAGAACTACTTGATAGTCATAGGACTATTGAGTAAACATGGATCTTTAAAAGGAAGACAGACGATGATGGTGATAAGTCACTATTAAGAAAAGCTCGACTTGTCGCAAAGATGTTTCCGACAAGATCAAATAGTTGACTATGATGAGACTTTCTCACTCGTAGCAATGCTAAAAGTCTGTTAGAATTATGTTAGTAGTTGATCCATTATTTATGAAATATTGCACATAGGATGTCAAAACATTGTTTCCTCGACGGTTTCCTTGAGCAAACATTGTATGTGATACAACCAGGAGGTTTTGTCGATCCTAAAGATACTACCAAGTATGCAAGCTCTAGCGATCCTTCAATGGACAGGTGCAAGCATCTCGGAGTTGGAATATACACTTTGATGAGGTGATCAAAGATTTTGGGTTTGTACAAGGTTTATGAGAAACTTGTATTTCCAAAGAAGTGAGTGGGAGCACTATAGAATTTCTGATAAGTATATGTGGTTGACATATTGTGGATCAGAAGTAATGTAGAATTTCTGTAAAGCATACAAGGTTGTTTGAAAGGAGTTTTCAAAGGAGTATCTGGATTGCGCTACTTGAACGTTGAGCATCAAAGATCTATGGAGATAGATCAAAAGTGCTTAATAGAAGTTTCAACAAGATGCATGCCTTGACAAGTTTTTTGAAGGAGTTCAAAATAGATCAGCAAGGAAGGAGTTCTTGGTTGCGTTGTGAGGTGTGAATTTGAGTAAGACTCAAAACCCGACCCCAGCAGAATAAAGAGAATAGACGAAGGTCGTCTTCTATGCCTTGGGCGTAGAATCTGAAGTATGCCATGCTGGGTACCGCACCTGATGTGTGCCTTGACTCAAAGTCTGTTGAGAGGTACAAAGAGTGATCCGTGATTGAATCACTAGCATCGGTCAAAATTTATCCTTAGTAACTGATGGATTAAGGAATTTTTCTCGATTATGGAGGTGGTTAAAGAGTTTGTCGTAAAGGGTTACGTCGATGCAAGCTTTGGCACTAATCCGAATAACTATGAGTAGTGAAACGGATTCGTATAGTAGAGTAGATGTTTGGAGTATTTCCGAATAGCACATAGTAGCAGCATCTATAAGATGACATAAAGATTTGTAAAGAACACACGGGTCTGAAAGTTTCAGAACCGTTGACTAAAACCTCTCTCACGAGCAAGACGTGATCAGACCCCATAACTATATGGGTGTTGGATTCGTTGGAATGACATGGTGATGTGAACTAGCTTATTGACTCTAGTGCAAGTGGGAGACTGTTGGAAATATGCCCTATAGGCAATAATAAATTAGTTATTATTATATTTCTTTGTTCATGATAATCGTTTATTATCCATGCTATAATTGTATTGATTGGAAACACAATGCATGTGTGGATACATAGACAAAACACTGTCCCTAGTAAGCCTCTAGTTGACTAGCTCGTTGATCAAAGATGGTCAAGGTTTCCTGACCATAGGCAAGTGTTGTCACTTGATAACGGGATCACATCATTAGGAGAATCATGTGATGGACTAGACCCAAACTAATAGACGTAGCATGTTGATCGTGTCATTTTGTTTCTACTGTTTTCTGTGTGTCAAGTATTCGTTCCGATGACCATGAGATCATATAACTCACTGACACCGGAGGAATGCTTTGTGTGTATCAAACATCGCAACGTAACTGGGTGACTATAAAGATGCTCTACAGGTATCTCCGAAGGTGTTCGTTGAGTTAGTATGGATCGAGACTGGGATTTGTCACTCCGTGTGATGGAGAGGTATCTCGGGGCCCACTCGGTAATACAACATCACACACAAGCCTTGCAAGCAATGTGACTTAGTGTAAGTTGCGGGATCTTGTATTACGGAACGAGTAAAGAGACTTGCCGGTAAAGGAGATTGAAATAGGTATGCGGATACTAACGATCGAATCTCGGGCAAGTAACATACCGAAGGACAAAGGGAATGACATACGGGATTATATGAATCCTTGGGACTGAGGTTCAAACGATAAGATCTTCGTAGAATATGTAGGATCCAATATGGGCATCCAGGTCCCGCTATTGGATATTGGCCAAGGAGTCACTCGGGGGTCATGTCTACATAGTTCTCGAACCCGCAGGGTTTGCACACTTAAGGTTCGACGTTGTTTTATGCGTATTTGAGTTATATGGTTGGTTACCGAATGTTGTTCGGAGTCCCGGATGAGATCACGGACGTCACGAGGGTTTCCGGAATGGTCCAGAAACGAAGATTGATATATAGGATGACCTCATTTGATTACCGGAAGGTTTTCGGAGTTACCGAGAATGACGAATGGGTTCCGGATGTTCATCGGGGGGGGGGGGGGGCAGCCCACCCCGGGGAAGCCATAGGCCTTGGGGGTGGTGCACCAGCCCTTGGTGGCCTGGTGGGACAGCCCAAGAAGGCCCTATGCGCCATAGATAGAAAATCAAAGAGAAAAGAAAAAAAGGAGGTGGGAAGGAAGAGAAGGACTCCACCTTCCAATCCTAGTTGGACTAGGATTGGAGGAGGACTCCTCCTCCCCTTGGTGGCGCAGCCCTTGGGGCTCCTTGAGCCTCAAGGCAAGCCTCCCCTCCCCTCCTCCTATATATATGGAGCTATTAGGGCTGATTTGAGACAAATTTTGCCACGGCAGCCCGACCACATACCTCCACGGTTTTTGTTGGGGATATTACCTGTGACTGACCCACCCTAGTTGGGCCGGGTTAGTCATTAGGCGATTCATCCAAGAAGGTAGTTGGGCCTTGTCCTGGTCGAATCAAGGTCATATCACGGTTTGTGAATCGTGGAAAGTCTCCAAGCTTCGGAAGATAGCGACTTAGAGACCACCGGGGTCACGATTCGTAGGAAGGAAAGTATCCTTGTAAACCCTAGGGGATTTGACCTGTATATAAAGGCGAGTCCCAGGGGACGAGAGGTTAGGTTAGAAATCATCAAGTGCTAGGTTTGGCGAATTACGCCCCCCTTGTAATCGAATCCACATCAATACACACAAAAGCATGACGTAGGCTATTACCTCCTCTCGAGGGGCCGAACCTGGGTAAATCGCCGTGTCTCTCCTGCTTAACCCCTTTGAGTCGCCACCAAGGTGCGATGGCTCCGGTATTAAGTCCTTTCACGAGGACATCTGCCGTGACAAAACCACGACAGTTGGCGCCCACCGTGGGGCCTACGCATGGTGGAGTTGAGTTCTCAAAGGGAGCCCTACCAGGGTTTGGGAGTTATGCGACGCGGCTCATGACTCGGAGCCGCCGCGGGATAACCTACATCGACAACCTGCAATGGTGACCTAAAGCGGATTCGATTGAATCTGGTTACAGGGTCCCCTTCGGCAAGATCAACGTCTTCATCGGCATGATCGGATCATCCGCGCCTGAACCGGACGTCTCCACCGACATCGTCGAGCCGGCCAGGTATGTCCGCCAAGTCATAACGCCAAATCTGACTCGCCCGGTCTTTGTGGGGTTCACGCAGGGATTGGAGGAGCCAGAACGCTCGGCGACTCAGGAAACTACACCGGTCAACTCCGATGACGAATCATCCATGGGTGACTCAGATTCAATCCGCTCTCTGCATGGGGATTGTCTTGGGAGCTTGTCGCTGGCCATGGACCCGGAAATCCTTGACCGAACTGGCCGCCAAATCGCCATCTACATGGGTGGGGCGACTCAGCCCACACAAAACCCTACTGGGGGCGATGGAACCGGCGTGACATCCAGGAGCCCGGCCGCAGTCCTAGTGGATTTAGCGGCGGAGGTCACAAGGCTAATGGCGACTCCCCTCACACCAGAGAACCAAGAGGAGATAAACACGGAGCTGGCGAAACTCAGAGAGGCAGTGGCAAAAGCTCATCGGGACGCCGAGGTGGAGTCCGCCAGGATCGAGACTCGGCAAGCTCAAATTACGGCCGAAAGGATGCGTTTAAACACTGACAATTGGCGGCTCGAGAGACATCAACGCGCGTCCGACGCCGTCCATCAGCGGAGACACCAGGGTCGCCTGCCCCATGATCTCAACCCGACCCGCCTGTTCGACACTCCACGAACCCCTGGGGCGGGAGCCGCCCCGGGGGGAGGACCGAGCCGCCCACCTAACCTGCCGGCTCAGCCGGTTGAGGATCACATTCCCCGATTCCGGATGCCTCAAGGCCACTTTTCCAACCCGGTGGATAACGTGCTTGCCGCAACTCGCCATCTGGAGTCTCTTCCGATTCACGGCAACACCCCTGCGGAGATAGAAGCAAGGAACGCCATCGAGATGTTGAAGACGGCGGTGGTTCAAAACACCCAGTTCTCACATAGCCTCGAGAGATTGCATTCCACCCCCCAGGCAAGTTACACCAGGAGTCGGCCAGAGGACCAGCCCGCCGTAAACAGCGGGCCGCGACATGTCCCACAGGACAACCCGCCTGAACGCAACCCGCCGGGCCGGGATCTCCCGAACACCCAAGACGCCTCGGCCCCCCTCGTCGGGGGCGGAGGGCGAGTTGCGGTACCATGCTTGTCCCCCGCCCTTCGTAACGAAAGGATGCCCAAAGACTTCAAAGGGCCAAGGAAAGTGCCTAATTATACCCCGGACCTCGAGCCGGCATCATGGATCGAAAGTTATGAAATCGCCATGGACATGCTCGACGTAAACGAGGCGGTTTGCGCCAGATACTTCACAATGATGCTCGAGGGGTCGACACGCACTTGGTTGAAAAACTTGCCTCCCAATTCCATCCAGTCCTGGGTCGAGTTAAAGGAACGTTTCATCAAAACTTCCGAGGAACCTGCAAACGTCCGATGACGCACTGTGTTCAGCGCCCGGATGAGTCGGCCCACCATTGGTCACGGCGGGTTGCAGAAATTATTCATTCGTCGGATGGTATTACGGCGGCTCAAGCTGTGCTCATCCTCGAGCACAATTGTCATTAGGAACCCTTGGTGCAGAAATTAGGGCGGCTCAAACGAAAGGTCCAAGACATGGGCGAGCTGATGGACACCCTCACTAGATATGCCGAGGCCGATGATACCAAAGATCCCGGCGAGGATGGCAAGGCTAATTCGCCTAAGAAGGGCGAGTCATCCAAAAATCATACCCGGTTCCAGGGGCGTAACCGTCACAATCAAGGGACCAATGGCAAGCGGAGACCACAGGAGGAGCCCTCGGACTTAGTAGCCAATACCAATGCTAATAACGGCAAAAAGAAGAATCGAGGTTTTAATGGGAAGAGGCCGCGTAACTATGAAGAGCTACTCAAGGGCCCTTGCCCGCACCACGCCACGGCTGACGGCCCGGCGAGCCACTCTTGGGAAAACTGCTTCGTGATGCGAGAGTTTCGGGCGGAGGCAATCAAGAAGAGTCAAAACGAAGACCCGGACCAGCGCCAGGAGCAAAGACAGAACCCCTTCGGCGGATTTCCCGAACAGGGGGCTCAGGGAGGCCCGCAGCCAGGCGGCGGCCAATACCCGGTGCACCACCAGCGGCGGTACAACCCGCTAGGGGTCTTCCAGCAGCCACCCCCACAGGGGGCTCCGCAGTGTCAGGACGATAATGGGGGTTTCCGTAGCAACCCCAAACAGTTAAGTAATGGGCAGCACCATGTTTTCACCACTAATGCTTGCAGGCGTGATAAGAAGGTGAGTCACCGGGCGTACAGTGTATTTGAACCGGCGATTCCCAGGTACCTCCATTGGTCTGAGCAGACCATAAGATGGAGCAGGGAGGATCACCCGCCGAGAGTAGATAACCCGGGCGATCTGGCGTTGGTCGTGGCTCCCCAAGCGGGGGGTTACACCCTATCAAAGGTACTAATGGATGGTGGCAGCAGCATCAGTATCCTATACTTCGACACCTTCCAAAGGATGAATCTATTGGAGAAAGACCTGATGCCTTCAACCACAGTTTTCCACGGAATTGTCCCAGGCAAGTCGGCTTATCCCATAGGCCGGGTCAGGCTCACAGTGGCATTTGGAACTGCACAGAATTATAGGTCGGAGTCTCTAATCTTCGAGGTGGTCAAATTGAAAAGCCCCTACCATGCGCTGTTCGGGCGACCGGCTTACGCCCGCTTCATGGCTCGCCCGTGCTATGTCTACCTCAAGCTCAAAATGCCTGGTCCCAAAGGACCCATCACAGTTGATGGAGATAGAAGGATCGCAAAGGAATGTGAAGAAGGGGATGCGGCTTATGCGGAAGTCGCCTGTGCTGCGGAAGAGCTCAAACACCATCGGGCCAATGTTGACCCGGCGGACATGTCACCCCTGAAGAAGCCAACTACAGACTCTGAGTCGCCCCTCAAGTTCAAACCAACGGATGACACTAAGACAGTCGATTTCGTGCCTGGCGATTCATCCAAGCAGTTCACCATTGGGACGGGTCTGGACCCCAAATAGGAAAGCGCGCTCATCAAATTCATCCGTGAGAATCGGGACATCTTTGCATGGAAACCTTCTGACATGCCTGGTGTGCCGAGAGAATTCGCTGAGCACCATCTTAATGTTGACCCAAAGTGCAAATCCGTCCAGCAGTACCTTCGCAGATTCAACGAGGAGCGATGCAAGGCGATTGGGGAAGAAGTCGCCCGTCTTTTAGCCGCCGGATTCATCGTGGAAGTTTTTCACCCCAAATGGCTGGCTAACCCGGTTTTGGTACTCAAGAAGAATGGTACTTTTCGTATGTGTATTGACTATACAGACCTCAACAGAGCCTGTCCAAAAGATCCCTTCGCTCTTCCCCGCATCGACCAAATCATTGACTCGGTGGCGGGATGCGAACGATTGTGCTTTCTGGACGCCTATTCAGGATATCACCAGATCAAGATGGCCGTGGAGTATCAGGAGAAAACGGCCTTCATAACCCCCTTTGGGGCCTTTTGTTATGTGTCCATGCCCTTCGGACTCAAGAGTGCGGGGCGACTTATCAACGCTGCATCTAGGATTGTCTTCGTAATCAAATTGGTCGCAACGTCCATGCCTATGTCAACGATATTGTGATCAAGACCCGCCAGGGGGAGACACTACTGGAAGACCTCAAGGAAACGTTCGATAATCTACGGGTATATCAGATGAAACTAAATCCTACCAAGTGTGTTTTTGGTGTGCCTGCAGGAAAATTGCTGGGTTTCCTGGTACCGGAGCGCGGCATCGAAGCTAACCCGGACAAAATCGAAGCGGTTACCTCCCTCGGAAAGCCGGCGAACGTTAATCAAGTTCAACGACTGGCGGGTCGCATTGCGGCTTTAAGTCGTTTTGTGAGTCGCCTCGGGGAGAAGGCGATCCCTCTTTATCAATTGTTGAGGAAATCCGATCGATTTGTTTGGACAAATGAGGCAGATGAGGCGCTCGAGGCCCTGAAACGGCAATTGGTTAACCCGCCGGTCCTGGCAGCCCCAACTGAAAAGGAGCCCATGCTTCTGTATATCGCGGCAAATTCCAAAGCAGTAAGTGTGGCAGTGGTCGTTGAGAGAAAAGAAGAAGGAAAGGAATACCCAGTGCAGCGCCCGGTATATTTTATCAGCGAGGTGCTAACTCTTTCCAAGCAGCGGTACCCACATTGGCGGAAGTTGGTATATGGGGTGTTTATGGCAAGTCGAAAATTTAAGCATTATTTCCAGGAGCACCCTATCACAGTGGTTAGCTCTGCCCCCCTTGGGGATATCATCCAGAATCGGGAGGCAACAGGGCGAATCGCCAAGTGGGCAGTAGATCTTGGGCCTCATCACATACAATATACTCCTCGCACAGCTATCAAGTCTCAGGCACTAGTTGATTTCGTTAACGACTGGACGGAGCTACAGGCTCCGGAAGACCGGCCTGATCTCACTTACTGGACTATTTACTTTGATGGATCCAGGCAGCTGGAAGGCTCGGGGGCTGGTGTGGTGTTGGTATCCCCTCAAGGAGATAAGTTCTGTTATGTTCTCCGACTCATGTTTCCGTGCACTAACAATGCGGTGGAATACGAAGCTTTGCTTCACGGCTTGCGACTCGCCAAGGAGATGAACCTAACACGAGTCAGATGTTTCGGTGACTCCGATTTCGTGGCACAACAAGTTTCAGGTACCTGGGATTCTCGAGACCCCATGATGGCGGCTTACAGGCGAGCCGTGTCTGATGTGGCGGGTCATTTTCATGGTTATCAGGTGGACCATATTGATCGGCGCCTCAACGAGGCAGGGGATGCCCTCTCGCGACTTGGCTCCCAGAGAAAGCCGGTTCCCCCTAATGTTTTTCTGGATATCTTACATAAACCATCCGTGATTTTACCGTCAGAGGAGGAATTGGCGATACCAGATCCCGAGTCTCAGCTCGTGGCGGCTCTCCATGTCACTCCAGATTGGGTTCTCCCTTATCTGGCTTATCTCGCTCGGGGCGAGTTACCGGCCGACGAAGTTTCGGCTCGCCAGATCGTTCGGCGCAGCAAATCCATGGTCATCATTAATGGCGAGTTATATAAACGGAGCGCCTCTGGAGTTTTTCAGCGATGTGTTTCCCCCGAAGAAGGATGCGTAATCCTAAATGACATTCATTCCGGAGACTGTGGGCATCACGCCGGGTCACGTTCTTTGGTATCAAAGGCTTTTCGTCCTGGTTTCTTTTGGCTGACGGCTCATGCAGATGCGGAAGACATAGTTCGTCGGTGCGAGGGGTGCCAGCGTTATGGGAGACAGGCTCATGTGCCGGCTCAAGAATTAAGAATGATTCCCATTACTTGGCCTTTTGCGGTCTCGGGGCTGGACATGGTTGGCCCCTTTAAGATGTCTTCCAACAAGAAGACCCACCTGCTGGTGGCGGTTGATAAGTTCACCAAGTGGGTTGAGGCGGAACCTGTTGGGGCTTGCGATGCGGAAACAACGGTCAAATTTTTGAAGAAGCTGATTTTCCGGTTTGGATATCCGCATAGTATCATCACTGATAATGGTACTAACTTGTCCCAAGGGGCGATGCAGGAGTTTTGTCATCGAGAACATATCTGACTTGATGTTTCTGCAGTCGCTCACCCACAATCTAACAGGCAGGCAGAGCGGGCGAATCAGGAGGTTTTGCGAGGGATTAAGCCCCGACTCATGGTTCCCCTGGAAAAAACCCCAGGGTGTTGGGTTGAAGAGTTACCTTCAGTACTGTGGAGTATTCGGACTACCCCGAACCGATCCACGGGATTCACCCGTTTCTTTTTGGTCTACGGAGCAGGGGCTGTTCTCCCTACTGACATAAGGCATGACTCGCTTAGAGTCGCCGCATATGTGGAACAAGACAATGAGCTGGCGCGTCAAGACTCTTTGGATGCCTTAGAGGAGGCGCGTGACCTGGCTGCGGCCCGTTCGGCTATCTACCAGCAGGATCTGCGGCGTTATCATAGTCGCCGGGTTAAGAGTCGGACCTTTCAGGAAGGCGACTTGGTTCTTCGGCTGATACAAGATCGAGCAGGCATGCACAAGCTGTCACCACCTTGGGAAGGGCCGTTCGTCGTCAGCAAGAACTTCCGCAATGGCTCTTATTATTTGGTGGATCTCCGGCCTAATCGGCCGACCACGGAGGCTGAGTCGACTCGCCCCTGGAATATTGCCCATCTGCGGCCTTATTACACTTGAGCTCTTAAAGCTCTACACTATGTAAGTTTTTCAGTTTCATTATGAAGTAATAAAATACTCCCTGACTTGGGCGCTTCTTCATTAAAAAGCAATTGTGTCATCCTGTTGCGGCCTTATGAGCCGACAGAATCTGCATTTAGGGTGTGTGCTCGAGCTTTCTGACTCGCCTCATCCTGTCGGGACCTTATGAGCCGACGAAACCTGCATTTAGGGTGTGTGCTCGAGCTTTCTGACTCGCCTCATCCTGTCGCGACCTTATGAGCTGACGAAACCTGCATTTAGGGTGCGTGCTTGAGTTTTCTGACTCGCCTCATCCTGTCGCGACCTTATGAGCCGACGAAACCTGCATTTAGGGTGTGTGCTTGAGTTTTCTGACTCGCCTCATCCTGTCGCGACCTTATGAGCCGACAAAATCTGCATTTAGGGTGTGTGCTCGAGCTTTCTGACTCGCCTCATCCTGTCGCGACCTTATGAGCCGACGAAATCTGCATTTAGGGTGTGTGCTCGAGCTTTCTGACTCGCCTCATCCTGTCGCGACCTTATGAGCCGACGAAACCTGCATTCAGGGTGTGTGCACGAGCTTTCTGACTCGCCTCATCCTGTCGCGACCTTATGAGCCGACGAAATCTGCATTTAGGGTGTGTGCTCGAGCTTTCTGACTCGCCTCATCCTGTCGCGACCTTATGAGCCGACAAAACCTGCATTTAGGGTGTGTGCACGAGCTTTCTGACTTGCCTCATCCTGTCGCGACCTTATGAGCCGACGAAATCTGCATTTATGGGTGCATGCTTGAGTTTTCTGACTCGCCTCATCCTGTCGCGACCTTATGAGCCGACGAAACTTGCATTTATGGGTGCATGCTTGAGTTTTCTGACTCGCCTCATCCTGTCGCGACCTTATGAGCCGACGAAATTGATGTTTTTGTTTAAAGGCATAGCCTTGAGGGTTTTGTACCTTTCTTTCTGATCCCTCTGGGAAATATTTGTTGTCACTTATTTGTTTGGTTTCACGTATGCTATTTTCACAAGCTTAAGTCAGGATAATGATCAAAATTACTTCGTCCATGGCGAATTAAGCATCATAAAGGATTCTCAAAAGACAGGTCAAATATTTCAAATCACCTTAAGGGCGATATAAAGTTTCCTTCGAAAGGGTATCACAAAAACAGTACCGACTTATGAAAAGGACCTATTACATGGCTCTGAGGCCAAAATCAGTAAGGTTCATTCTGTTGGTGCCTTAGGATCATTCTGCTGTGAGCTTTGGCCAACTTCAAGTTGCAAGTCGCCCAGTACCCAATTGCATTTAGCCAAGGCTGCGAAGTCATCGTCATCAGTCAGGATCGATGACAGGTTTGCGTCCAAGTCAAAAGGGTTCTTGGGTCGCCGAGGAGTTAAACTGGTCTTTGCAAAGGCTGGTGGGTTGACCCTCTTGTTTTTATTATCATAAGCCGCCTGGTACCTTGATAAATCAAGGCTTGCTGCAAGCTGGGTTGCTGCCAGTCGGGAGTCTTTGATGACACGTTGATATTCCTCTTCAACAAATTTTGACCCATCATCTTTAAGCTGAGGAAAGCCTGCTGCTACCTCTTCCGGGTTGATTTCTGGAGCATACGCCAAGCAGCGACTCAGGGCAGTCAGAGCACCTTTTCGAGCGGCTGACCGAGTTAGCTCGCCAATTTGAGGGGGAAGTGTGGATAAGCAGCCGAGCACCTTCTTTATGGAAGTGATAGGCTCTTTGGCACCCATCACGACTTTAACGTTCAAGACACTACCGGTGTACAACTGCTCTGTCAGTGTGTAAATCGCCTTCAGCATCAGCATGCAGTCTTCTTGAAGGTTGGCGGCTCTCGGACCTGAGTAAGGGGTCATGATGATCAGCGACTTACGATAAGAATTATTTATAAAAAAGAAGAGGAGATCAAAAGTTTGAGTAAGCTTACCAAAGACGGCTTGCGTCATGTTGGAGATATGACGCTTCAAGCCGGACAATTCCTGTTGCACGGTTGCCAGCCTCGCTTCAGCTTTCTCTGCTCTTTTTATGACAGCATCTTCGTCAGCCTGAGCTCTTTTCAACTCGGCTTTGAGTTTTTCCAGCTCAGCCAAGGCCAATTGATATTTCTCCTCCGATTTAGCTCAGGCGTCTTGCTGACCAGATAGGTTTTTCTTTAAGTCGCCAAGCTCCGATTCGGTCTGAGCAAGAGTTTCCTGTTGAAAGTACAAAGCAAGGGCAAGTCTCAGAACTATTGCAAGCAATATCCCTGACACTTGGGGGCTAATCTATACTTTTTTTCTTTCCAGATGAAATTATACAATATCAAGACCCGACTCATCTTTTTACTGATGACCCGGCCCTTGGGGGTTACTGGTCGCAAAGTTCTTTCTAAATTTTCTTAAGACCCGGCTCATCTTTTTATTGGATAAACCCGGCCCTTGGGGGTTAATGAGAGTAATACAATATAACAAGTTTACCTCATGTTCGTTTTTTAACATTCGCAGCAGGCTCTTTTCCATCTCATAGCTCGCCTCCAGGCGACTTGAAAAACCAGAGCAGAGTTCCTCGAACTCGAGGTTTTCATACTCAGAAAGCTTGGCCTTGGAGAGTCCCGATTCAGGAACGGCTTGGGAGGAGGATGCCACATGTTTTTACAAAACCGTCGCCGCCGGCTTCGAGAAGCCAGTACCAGTAATAATCACAGCATCTGGGTCTTCTGTTGTCGTCAATGGACTTGGAGGCTTAGGGATATCCGTTGCTTCCTTCGGGGATTCAGGAAGATCCATCTGATTTTCAGGCTCGGCTTGATCCGGTTCAACCTAATTCGGTGCTGAGTCTTCGATGGTTTCTGAAGTTGGGACAGGAGTTGACCCACTGGTTTTCCTTTTCTTGGCCTGTGCCCTAAAAAGAAGGGAGAAGCGTATTAAGGAATTGAAAGGTTCATTACTCTCAGAATTCAAAACAAGATTATCAAAAGATTTACCCTGGAACTCGAATCATTGGTGGAAGTGTCAACATCACTGAGTCGCCAGATGTAGGAGGAGAGTTCTGCAAGAATTATACGTCAACGATATAGGCGGGTTATAGGCGTGATTCAAGGAGAACATGAAGAATTGTCATTCACAAAATACCTCATTTGGTTTCCTCTTGTTCGTTGCTGGTAAGCCGGACACCAGATCACCGGAATGACTTCGCCTCTTCCGATTTGAAGTGTGTTGTGCTTTCTTCAGTAGGAAATTTGGGTCCAAACAAGCATTTGGGTGTGAGAAGGGAACTTTCCCACAAACTCGCCTGGCCGGCTTAGGTGGAGAAGGAGATGAATCGGAGGAAACATAAATTACCTCAGAGAGTCCTCCTGGCTTTCGTTGTCTTCGTTCTATTACAAGGAAAGGGAAAGACATAAATATAAAGATTACCAGTAGTGGATGGCGAGTGAAAAGGGGATGAATTTTTACCTCCGAAAGTGCATCGCCGACTTGAGATTCATCGACTTCGGATGGCTCAGCCACAGCAGCTTTGCCCTTACCCTTGGTTTTCTTTGGGGGCGGCTTAATATTTTTCATGGCTGGCCTTTTGGGTTTTTTGGACCAGAACTTATCGCCTTTCTGAAATAGTATATGTTACAAAAACACAATACAAATGAAGCATAAGGAGTAAAACCAAAGGCGGGTTAGATTTGTTCACCTTGGGCGCCGGGTTAATTTTGCAGAAAGGCTTGAGGCCGATTTGGCCGCATTTTCCCGCAGGCTCACCAGTCAGTTTCTTGATAATGGTGACAATGTCCTTTTCTGTTAAAGCCGTATGGAAATAACATTGAGGATGATCTAGGGTGCCATCAAACTCGCACATCAGACCGTCCCGGCGACTCAGAGGGAGGATACGCCATTCGACCCAGCAGCGGATTAGGTCAACTCCAGTGAGGCCATTATTCGTCAAGGACTTTAATTCGGACAGTACTGGGATGAACTCCGATTCTTCTTCCTCGGTGAGTTTGTTTGGGAGCTTGAAGTTTGTTCGAAGGCGAGTTGGCCGGTAGCCCGGAAGTTTGTTTTCGCCTGCAGGAGAAGTCTCTTGACAGTAGAACCAAGACTCGCCCCAACCTTTGGGATGGCTGGGCATGGCGAGTGAGGGAAACGGGCTATCCCTGCGGCGTTGGACATTGACACCGCCGAGTTCCAGGCTGGGACCGTTGTGGAATTCCGTTTGGCGATTCAGATGGAAAAAGTGCCAGAATAGAGGAACAGAGGGCTCAATCCGCAGATAAGCTTCACAGAAAACTTGGAATTGGCATAAGTTGCTTATGGAATTGGGTCCCAAATCCTGGAGGCGGACGTTCCTGAAAGCCATGGCATCTCTAAGAAACTTCGATCCAGGCGGCTTAAAACCTCGCTCCAGGTGTTCAACAAAGACGACTATTTCCCCTTCCCTGGGGTTAGGAAGATCCTCTCCAAACCCGGTGCGCCAGCCGATAACATTCTGGGGCTCCAGGTTGCCCGTTTTCATGTAATCAGCCAATATGGTATCGTCAACCTTAGTAGGAAGCCAGTCACTTTTGAAGACGGCGTCCATGCTACAAAGAGGTAAGGTGTGAACTTACATGCCTCGAACATCTACTGTAAGGGATGAAATAAGTTCATTTAAATCGCCAAGTACTTTGTCCACGGACTAAGGGAAGGACTTGACTCGCCATATCAAAGGGCCGAGTCGGTTTATTATGGCGACTTACAGGGTGTGGCTATTTACAAGAGCTGCGCTCTAGAGATGACGGGGACGTTCGTTCGAAATGTCAAAGTGTGAAGACTACAAACAGCTTTCCGCAAACAGTAGGTAAATGGTGGATCTATGAGGCAGGTAAAAAAAACCCTGAGAAAAACGATTGGATGCGGCCATTTCTTACCAGGGCAAGATGATGCCCCTCATTTGATGGAACATTATACTAAAAGATCCACGATTAAAGATGGATAAGTAAAGGTATTCAAGGGCATTGGATATCTCATCAATGTTCGTGTTAATCGGTTCAGGGTATGCGACGTCTGCTCGCGAGGAATATCAAGAACTTAACAATGGCAGGAACATGGCAATGGCCGGAACTCTGAGCAGGGATTGGATCTCTTCCTAAAAAGGGGGCGAAGGCCTAACCTGATGCTCTCACACGAAGAAGGCCGACGATGACGAAGGTTGTTGGAGAAGCACGGAGTTTTCGTCGGGCGACGAGGTCTTCGGCGGCGGCGTAGTTCGTAGCAGATGGCAAGATGGTCGGCGATGATGTGGTGGTCGACGGCGGTGGACAGATCGGCCGCGGCGCGAAGCTGGACGACGGCGAAGTCCTAGGGGCGGCGCCAAAGCCTCTCGCGTGAAGGTGGGAAGGACGGCGGCGGCGAAGTCCTCGGAAGGCGATGAGGTTTTTCTCGCTGCAGTGATGGGGAAGAGATTGATGAGACTGGTAGGTGGGGAGCCCCAGTCCTATCCCCCCCGTCTATTTATCAGAGCCGGCGCTGGAATCGAGGCGCCGTGAGCGGGAACCGCCAGGGAATAAAAAGATTCGCTATAAATGCGCGCCGAAGACTTCGGGATAACGATGTGCTAAGATCCGTTGGGGTTGTGTCAATCTTCCCGAAAATCGAGGGATAAGAAGAGGCCAACAAGAAATGGTTTGGCGACTTAAAGAATTTTTGGTGCCCGATGGCGGGTTACAATTTCTGACATATGAAGGAAAATGAGGAATGAATCGCCTTCAACCGAGCAGATGTATTGGCATGAAAAAGAAGTTCAAGTCAATTTGGGGCCTAATGTTGGGGATATTACCTGTGACTGACCCGCCCTAGTTGGGCCGGGTTAGTCATTAGGCGATTCATCCGAGCAGGTATTTGGGCCTTGTCCTGGTCAAATCAAGATCATATCACGGTTTGTGAATCGTGGAAAGTCTCCAAGCTTCGGAAGATAGCGACTTAGAGACTACCGGGGTCACGATTCGTAGGAAGGAAAGTATCCTTGTAAACCCTAGGGGATTTGACCTGTATATAAAGGCGAGTCCCAGGGGACGAGAGGTTAGGTTAGAAATCATCGAGTGCTAGGTTTGGTGAATTACACCCCCTTGTAATCGAATCCACATCAATACACACAAAAGCAGGACGTAGGCTATTACCTCCTCTCGAGGGGCCGAACCTGGGTAAATCGCCGTGTCTCTCCCACTTAACCCCTTTGAGTGGCCACCAAGGTGCGATGGCTCCAGTATTAAGTCCTTTCACGAGGACATCTGCCGTGACAAAACCACGACAATGTTTCCTCTAGATCGCGTTTCTGCGGAGCTCGGGCGGAGCCCTGCTGAGATTAGATCACCACCAACCTCCGGAGCGCCGTCACGCTGCCGGAGAACTCATCTACCTCTCCGTTTCTCTTGCTGGATCAAGAAGGCCGAGATCATCGTCGAGCTGTACGTGTGCTGAATGCGGAGGTGCCATCCGTTCGGCACTAGATCGGATTGGATCGTGGGACGGATCGCGGGACGGTTCGTGGGACGGTTCGCGGGGCGGATCGAGGGACATGAGGACGCTCCACTACATCAACCGAGTTTCTTAACACTTCTGCTGTGTGATCTACAAGGGTACGTAGATCTGAAATCCCCTCTCGTAGATGGACATCACCATGATAGGTCTTCGTGCGCGTAGGAAAATTTTTGTTTCCCATGCGACGTTCCCCAACAGCAAACACTCAAGCCGCCTGCCCCCGACGTGGTAATGTCTGATGCCTCGGAGATCGAGGATGAGGGCATGATCGAGTCCCGCTCTACCGCCTCCGAAGGTTCGGAGGATGCGCTGGAGTCGAAGGGGACAGAGCCGTCTGGTGAGCATCTGAAGCCCTCCATTGTAGATTGGACGGTTGATGACGAGACTCCATCCTCCCTATCTGATGCAGCCTTCGAGTAAGACTCCGATGGGGTGGAGGAGGTCACGAGCCCGCCTCTGACGCGCGGACGGCGTCATAAGGCCGAGGCGGCCGGTCTTGGCGAGGCGGCCCGGAAGAAGGGCAAGGGTGCCATAGCTTCCAGGCCGGCTCCTAAGCGAGACTCGACGGGTCCTCTAGCCGGAGCACGAGCAGGCGGCGCTAAGAAGCGCCGTGCTGGTGGCGGTAGGAGGCAGGTGCCCATCGTCGCGGGGTAAGGGTTCCATTTCATGCTTTTTTACTTTGTCTTGCGCGAAGACTTGTTCCTCAAAGTGTGCTTGGCAGGGAGGCGGAGGATGTAGAGGAAGACACCGCCTCCGCCGCCGAGCAAGCCGGCTGACGCTGCCTAGAAGGAGCTCGAGGAGCAATCCGCCCGCCGTTGGGATGCGGCCGCGGAGAAGACGACCGAGGGCCAGTCTCGGCCCAACCAGGCCGAGAAGCCTGCGGAGAGGCACACGAAGGCTAGACATGACCCCTCCCCACGTGCTCGCGTGGAGGAGCCAGCTAGCGAGGCGGCCCCGAGGCGCGCCCCGAGGACCGAAGAGGCCCAACCGTCCGAGCCGGACGTCTCTGCGCTGGTGGATCTCGAGGTGATCCCTAATTCACCGGAGACCGAGGCAGCCGCCGATGCGCCGGAACTGAACCTGGATGCGCTAAACGTGGCCCTGGACGCGCCAGAGGTGAACATGGATGCGCCGGACGCAGCCCATCCTCCTCCAGCTGTGGAGACAGTGCCGGTTGGGACGTCGGCGGAGCCGACCGCCATACAAGCGCCTGGAGACGTCACCATCGTCGTCTCCAACTGTGGCCCGGTTGCTCCAGGAGCCGGCCCCAGAGCCGGGAGCCGGCCCATGAAGGCTTGGCGAGCGGCCAATCTTGAGCGCCAGAAGCTTCCCGTAGGCACCATGCTCCAAGGTGTCCCAGAGCTAGTATCGCTGTTTGCCAGTAGCTGATACAAGGTGGAGCAGGCGGCCCACATGGTGGGCAGCGATCTGAAGCGTTTGGAGGAGCGCACCAGGGTAAGTGTCTCGCCTTTGTCTTCAATTTTTTCTTCTTCTAGAATCTGTGGGGGCGCGCCAGCGCACTCACTGGGTGTAGCCCCCGAGAATCGGGCCGGCCGATCATCGGCCGGGCCGAATCTTTTCGAGCTTCATCTCTTGCTTTGCTTTTTTAGTGGGGGTGCGAGATACGTCCATTTTGCATCATGCTTTCATGTTGATATTTATTGCTTTTTGGGCTGTTATTTCACTTCACGGTACAATAGTTATGCCTTTTCTATCTTATTTTGCAAGGTTTACATGAAGAGGGAGAATACCGGCAGCTGGAATTCTGGCCTGAAAAAGGAGCAAGTTTGAGATGCCTATTTTGCGCAACTCCAAAAGTTGTGAAAATCAACGTGGAATTTTTTGGGAATATATAAAAAATACTAGGCGGAAGAAGTACCAGAGGGGCGCCACCTGGAGGCCACAAGCCTGCCAGCCCCGGCCTACCCCCCTGGCCGGGGCTGGAGGGCTTGTGGGCCCCCTGTTGCCCCTCTGACGCTCATCTTTGGCTATATGAAGGGTTTCGTCCGGGAAAAAATAAATCAGAAGCGAGCTTTTTCGTGGATTCGCCGCCGCCATGAGGCGGAACTTGAGCAGAACCAATCTAGAGCTCCGGCAGGACGATCCTGCCGGGGAAACTTCCCTCCCGGAGTTAATCATAACTGGGATGCTTGTCCAAGTAAGGGTAGTACCCAAGCGCCGGTCCACCCACATATCAAACTATCAAAGTAACGAACGTGAATCATATGAACATGATGAAAACTAGCATGACAGAAATTCCCGTGTGTCCTCGGGAGTGTTTTTCCTCCTATAAGACTTTGTCCAGGCTTGTCCCTTGCTACAAAAGGGATTGGGCCACTTTGCAGCACCGTTGCTACTTTTGTTTCTTGTTGCTTCCTATGAATCACCTCACCATACAATCACTTGTTACCGATAATTTTAGTGCTTCATATATTACCTTGCTGAAAACCACTTGTCAGATCCTTCTGCTCCTCATTGGGTTCGACACTCTTAGTTATTGAAGGGACTATAATTGATCCCCTATACTTGTGGGTCATCAAGACTCTTTTCTGGCACCGTTGCCGGGGAGTGAAGCGCCTTTGGTAAGTGGAACTTTGTAAGCAAACATTCACATAGTGTGTTGAAATTTATTGTCACTTGTCACTATGGATACTAATCCTTTGAGGGGCTTGTTCGGGGTATCTTCACCTCGAACGGACGCACAAAGAGTTGCTCCTCAACCTACTGCACCTACTGAAAATATTTGCTTTGAATTTCCTTCGGGTATCCTTGAGAAACTGCTGGCTAATCCTTTTACACGAGACGGAACATCACATCCAGACTTGCATCTAATCTATGTAGATGAAGTTTGTGGTTTATTTAAGCTTGCAGGTTTGCCCGAGGATGAGGTCAAGAAGAAGGTCTTTCCTTTATCTTTGAAGGATAAGGCGTTGACATGGTATAGGCTATGTGATGATACTAGATCATGGGACTACAATCTGTTGAAATTGGAATTTCATCAAAAGTTTTATCCTATGCATTTAGTACATCGTGATCGGAATTATATTTATAATTTTTGGCCTCGTGACAGAGAAAGCATCGGTCAAGCTTGGGGGAGGCTTAAATCAATGTTATATTCATGCCCCAACCATGAGCTTTCGAGAGAAATTATCATTCAAAACTTCTATGCTCGACTTTCTCATGATGATCGCACCATGCTTGATACTTCTTGTACCACTTCTTTTATGAAGAGAGATATTGACTTCAAATGGAATTTATTGGAGAGAAATAAACGCAACTATGAAGATTGGGAGCTTGAAGAAGGTAGGGAGTCAGGTATGAATTTCCAGTTTGATTGCGTTAAATCCTTTGCTGAAACAAATACTTTTTGTGACTTTAGCGCTAAGTATGGACTTGTCTCTGAGATAGTACCTTCATTGTGTGAATCATTTGCTGCTCATGTTGATCTCCCCAAAGAGAAGTGGTTTAAATATCATCCTCCTTTAGAAGTCAATGTAGTTAAACCCAATCTAGTTGAAGAGAGAGTCATTGCCTATAATGATCCTGTTGTTCCCAGTGCTTACATTGAGAAACCACCTTTCCCTGTTAGGATAAAGGATCATTCTAAAGCTTCAACTGTGATACGTAGAGGCTACATTAGAACACCTACACCCCCTGAGAAAATTAGAGTTGAACCTAGCATTGCTATAATCAAAGATCTTCTGTCTGACGATGTTGAGGGACATAATATTCACTTCTGTGAAGATGCTGCTAGAATTGGTAAACCTCACGCTAGAGACAAACATAGGCCTGTTGTCGGCACGCCTGTTGTTTCTATTAAGATAGGAGATCATTGCTATCATGGCTTATGTGACGTGGGTGCTAGTGTTAGTGCAATACCTCAATCCTTATATGATGAAATCAAAGACGAGATTGCACCTATTGAGATATAACCTATTGATGTCATTATTCAGCTTGCCAATAGAGATACTATCTGCCCTGTGGGAATTGTTTGGGATGTTGAAGTCTTGTGTGGTGAAACGAAGTATCCTGCTCATTTCCTCGTTCTTGCTACCACCCAAGATAGCTTTTGTCCCATCATATTTGGCAGACCTTTTCTCAATACCGTCAAAGCTCATATTGATTGTGAGAAGCAAACCGTCATTGTTGGCTTTGAAGGTGTGTCACATGAGTTAAATTTCTCCAAGTTTGGTAGACAACCTCATGAAAAAGAGTTGCCTGGTAGGGATGAAACTATTGCCTTAGCTTCTATTGTCGTGCCTCCTACTGATCCCTTAAAGCAATACTTGCTTGAGCATGAAAATGATATGCATATGGATGAAAGGAATGAGATAGATAGAGCTGTCTTAGAACAATATCCTATCCTTAAGAATAACTTTCCTGTTGAATGATGTCAGTTGTGCTTCCCTCGCAACGGCGCCAAGAATAGTCGTGTCGACGACACCAGGAATCCTTCTGCTGCGGCTACGCCTTAAGGGACTTCCTAGGCAAATATGCAAAGGATTTCCCCCGTGGCCTTGGAGCCTTGCGTTGGTGTTCCCTCGAAGCGGAAAGGGTGATGTAGCACAGCGGTGGTAAGTATTTCCCTCAGTTTGAGAACCAAGGTATCAATCCAGTGGAGGAGCATCACAAGATCCTGCACAAACACAAAGAACCTCCTCCCAACGCTATGAAGGGGTTGTCAATCCCTTATAGATTGTTCGCCAAGTGAGAACTGAAAGCAACAAACTAACAAAGCAAAGTAAAAGTGGAGGTGTAAATGATAGATGTGAATAGACCCGGGGGCCGTAGTGTTTACTAGTGGCTTCTCTCATGAAAGCAAGTAGACGGTGGGTGAACAAATTACTGTCGAGCAATTGATAGAACCGCGCAAAGTCGTGACGTCATCTATGGCAACGATTATATCTATAGGCATCACGTCCAAAACAAGTAGACCGATACTGTCTGCATCTACTACTATTACTCCACACGTCGACCGCTATCCAACATGCATCTAGTGTATTTAGTCCAAAAGAACAGAGTAACGCCTTAAGCAAGATGACATGATGTAGATGGACAATCTCATATCAACGACAGAGCCCACCTTGTTACCCTTGATGGCAACTACTTAATGTGTGCCTTGTTGCCCCTACTGTCACTGGGAAAGGTCACCACATGGTAGAACCCAAAACCAAGCACTTCTCCCATTGCAAGAATCATAGATCTAGTTGGCCAGACAAAACCCAAGACTCGGAGAGACTTACAAGGATATCAAATCATGCATATAAGAAATCAGCAAAGACTCAAATATATATCATAGATAATCTGATCACAAATCCACAATTCATCGGATCTCGACAAACACACTGCCAAAGAAGATTACATCGGATAGATCTCCATGAAGATCATGGAGAACTTTGTATTGAAGATCCAAGAGAGCGAAGAAGCCATCTAGCTACTAACTACGGACCCGTAGGTCTGAAGTGAACTACTCATGAGTCATTGGAGGGGCGATGATGATGATGAAGAAGCCCTCCAACTCCAAAGTCCCCTCCAGCAGGGCGCCGGGAAGGATCTCCAGATGAGATCTCGCGGAAACGGAAGCTTGCGGCGGCGGAAAAGTATTTTCGAGGCTCCCCTCATTTTTTGCTGTATTTTAGGGATTATATAGGCCAAAGATCTAGGTCAGGGGGCGGTCAAGGAGGCCACAAGCCCTGCCACCGCCGCCTCCCCCTGGTGGCGGAGTGGGGGCTTGTGGGCTCCCTGGAGCCCTCCTGGCTTGGCCCACAGGCCCCCTGATCTTCTTCCGTTCGGGAAAAAATCATTTCGGGGATTTTATTCCGTTTGGACTCCGTTCCAAAATCAGATCTGAAAAGAGCCAAAAACACACACAAAAACAGGAACTGGCACTTGGCACTGAATTAATAAGTTAGTCCCAAAAAAGATATAAAAGGTACATAAAACATCCAAAGATGACAAGATAACAACATGAAACCATCAAAAATTATAGATACGTTTGAGACGTATCAAGCATCCCCAAGCTTAACTCCTGCTCGTCCTCGAGTAGGGAAGTGATAAAGAATGAATTTTTGATGCTTTCATGCTACCTAGCATAGATGTCCTTTGTAACTCCTCTTATGTGACGTGAATGTTCAGATCCATTAGATTCAAAACAATAGTTTTCTATTGACGTGGAAACAATAATAATTCGAGCAAACTAGCAAGGTAATCATGAACTTTCAAAATAACAAGGCCAAAAGAAAGTTATCCGTACAAAAGATTATAGTCTGGCTATGCTCTATCATCATTGCACAACGAATTTAAATCATGCACAAACCCGGTATTGGCCAAGTAATTGTTTCACACCTTTACTTTCTCAAACCTTTTCAACTCTCACGCAATACATGAGTGTGAGCCATGGTTTTAGCACTATAGATGGTGTGGAGTGTGGTGGAGGTTGCAAGACAAAAAAGGAGAAGATGGTCACATTAACTAGGCATATCAATGAGCTATGGAGATGCTCATCAATAGATATCAATGTGAATGAGTAGGGATTGCCATACAAATGATGCACTAGAGCTACAAGTATGTGAAAGCTCTGAAAGAAAACTAGTGGGTGTGCATCCAACTTGCTTGCTCACGAAGACCTAAGGCAATTTTGAGGAAGCCTATCATTGGAATATACAAGCCAAGTTATATAATGAAAATTTCCCACTAGCTATATGGTGGTGACAAAACGAGAGACTCTCAATCATGAAGATCATGGTGCTTAATATGCACAAGTGTGGAAAAAGTGGTAGCATTGTCCCTTCTCTCTTTTTCTCTCATTTTATTTTTATTTTTGGTGGGCTCTTTGGCCTCTTTTTTTTGGTTGGCTTCTTTGGCCTCTTTTATTTCCTCACATTGGAAAATGCTCCATTAATGATGATCATCACACTTTCAACTCAAAACTTAGAGCAACTATGACTCTAGATGGAATGCCTTCGGTAGTGTACCGTGAAAATGATCTAGCATGTCATAGACATCAATGGAAACATCATGCTAGCTATCTTACGATCATGCAATGGCAATGTAGACGTGGTGGCACATGTCATGGTGGTAGTTGCATGGCAATATATCTCGGAATGACTTTGAAAAAGCCATAGTAGGTAGGTATGGTGGCTGTTTTGAGGGAGGCTAATGGTGGGTTTTGTGCACCGGCGAAAGTTGCACGACACTAAGAAGATAGTGATGGTGGAAGGTGAAAGTGCATCTAAACCATGGACTCAACATTAGTCATGAAGAACTCATATACTTGTTGCAATAGTTTTATTAGTAATCGAAACAAAGCATTCAACGCATACTCCTAGGGGAAGGGTTGGTAGGTATAAACCATCGCGTGATCCCGACCGCCATGCATAGGATGACAATCTATATACTAATCATGCGCAGATTTCATCACATAGTGGTTCACCATACATGCATGCTACGGGAATCACTAACTTCAACACAAGTATCTCTAGATCCACAACACCTTACTAGCATGACTTCAATATTACCATAACCACAACTCAAAACTAATTGAGATGAATCAAACTTCTCTAACTATTAAATGCACATGAAGGTGGAAGTTTTCGTATCCCTTTGGATAACTACCCCTTTTGAGACTACTTTCAAAGCATATATCAACTACCAAGACACGCACCTCTGTGCTCTAAAAGATATAAGTGAAGCACATAGAGCAAAAGTATCTAGCTCAAAAGATATAAGTGAAGCACATGTGAGCTGAATTGTCTACCAAAGGATATAAGTGAAGCTCGACAAAATCACGGTGAGTGCATGTCTCTCTCTCTAGGTGTGCAGCAAGGATGATTGTGACACAACAAAAATAAAAGACTCCTACAATACAAGACGCTCCAAGCAAAAACACATAACATGTGGTGAATTAAAATATAGCCCCAAGTAACCTTACCGATGGATTGAAGACGAGAGAGGGGATGCCTTCCCGGGGCATCCCCAAGCTTAGGCTTTTACGGCATCCTTGAATCTCTTGGGGTGCCTTCGGAATCCCCAAGCTTGATCTCTTGCCACTCTTTATCTCTTTGTCCATAAGAACTTCACCCAAAACTTGAAAACTTCACAACACGAAACTTAAACAGAAACTCGTGATAACATTAGTATGAGAAAGCAAACCACCACTTCCTTAGGTACTGTAGAAAAATTAAATTCTACTTGTTCTGATGTTGGGTTAATGTATTTTCAATCTTCCATGGCTAATACCCCCCGATACTATCCATAGTTTCATCATGATAAGCAACCAACACAACAAAAACATAATCTGTTAACAGCAGACCAGTCTGTATCAATCTATATATTTCGTATACTTATGGTACTTCAAAAATTCTGGAAACTTACGACAGTCTGAAGAATTCCGTAGCAATCAGCAGCAAAAAGAATCAACTCAAAAGCTCTTACAGAAAAAAATGAAAATTCTTTTCGTGAGCAGAAAGTTTCTGTCTTTTCCAACATGACCAAACGATCATCCCCAAGACTAATCATAACGGTTTTTCTTGGCACAAACGCAAAAAGAAACACAAAAAACACAATCATAACAAAATTATGAAAGTATGGAAAACACAAAACAGAAAGAAAAAGGATAGATTCGTTGGGTTGCCTCCCAACAAGCGCTATTGTTTAACGCCCTTAGCTAGGCATTCGATGATGCTCTCACAAAAGACAATAATTGAGGCACAACGAGAGCATCCTAAAGCATGTGAAAATCACATCTAAGTCTGACATACTTCCTATGCATAGGTATTTTATAGGAAAACAAATTGTCAAGACAACCAATAGCTTCCATATGCAAGCAAGAAGAAAGAGACAAGAGCAATATCAACATCACGGGAGGTGATTTAGTAACATTAAAGTTTCTACCACAATATTTTCCTCTCTCATTACATGTGGGATCATATTCGAATTCAACGATATAGCTATCACATAGGATATTCTTTTCATGATCCACATGCATGCAAAGTTGACGCTCTTCAAAAATAGTGGGACTATCATCTAAAGTCATGACTTCTCCAAACCCACTTTCAATAATATTGCAAAGATCATATTCATCTTGAGGCTTGAACAAATTTTCAAGATCATAAGAGAGATCATCACCCCAATCATGATTATTGCAACAAGTAGTGGACAAAGCAAAACTAGCATCCCCAAGCTTAGGGTTTTGCATATTTTTAGCATGATTGTCACTAATAGAATTTATAGTGAAACCATTGCAATCATGCTTTTCATCCAAGGAGCTCTCGTGAATCACTTCATAAGTTTCTTCATCACGATTTTCAGAATCACGCATCTCAAGCAAAACTCCATAAAGATAGTCAAGTGCCCTCAACTCACTAGCAATTCGTTCCACATAAGTGGGTCTCTTAAAGAGATTAGCTAGTGGATGAGGATCCATATCAATAGATTTTCAGCAAGAGAAGATGCAAGCATAATGAAGGCACATGGCACACAAGCGAACAGAAAGCAAGCGAGAGAAAAGGGCGAACGAAAAGGCGAAGGAGAAAGGAAAATAAAAACGGCAAATGTGAAGTGGGGGAGAGGAAAACGAAAGGCAATTGGCAAAAAAAGTAAATGCAGGAGATGAGTTTGTGAGACCTACTTGGATAGATCTTGATCTCTCCTCCCCGGCAACAGCGCGAGAAATACTTCTGATGTCAGTTGTGCTTCTTTGGCAACGGCGCCAGGAATAGTCGTGTCGATGGCACCAGGAATCCTTCTCCTGCGGCTACGCCTTAAGGGACTTCCTAGGCAAATATGCAAAGGATTTCCCCCGTGGCCTTGGAGCCTTGCGTTGGTGTTCCCTCAAAGCGGAAAGGGTGATGTAGCACAGCGGTGGTAAGTATTTCCCTCAGTTTGAGAACCAAGGTATCAATCCAGTGGAGGAGTATCACAAGATCCTGCACAAACACAAAGAACATGCTCCCAACGCTATGAAGGGGTTGTCAATCCCTTATAGATTGTTCGCCAAGTGAGAACTCAAAGCAACAAAGTAAAAAAGCAAAGTAAAAGCGGAGGTGTAAACAAAAGATGTGAATAGACCCGGGGGCCGTAGTGTTTACTAGTGGCTTCTCTCATGAAAGCAAGTAGACGGTGGGTGAACAAATTACTGTCGAGCAATTGATAGAATCGCGCAAAGTCGTGACGTCATCCATGGCAATGATTATATCTATAGGCATCACGTCCAAAACAAGTAGACCGATACTGTCTGCATCTACTACTATTACTCCACACGTCGACCGCTATCCAGCATGCATCTAGTGTATTAAGTCCAAAAGAATAGAGTAACGCCTTAAGCAAGATGACATGATGTAGATGGACAATCTCATATCAACGACAGAGCCCACCTTGTTACCCTTGATGGCAACTACTTAATGTGTGCCTTGTTGCCCCTACTGTCACTAGGAAAGGTCACCACATGGTAGAACCCAAAACCAAGCACTTCTCCCATTGCAAGAATCATAGATCTAGTTGGCAAAACAAAACCCAAGACTCGGAGAGACTTACAAGGATATCAAATCATGCATATAAGAAATCAGCAAATACTCAAATATATATCATAGATAATCTGATCACAAATCCACAATTCATCGGATCTCGACAAACACACCGCCAAAGAAGATTACATCGGATAGATCTCCATGAAGATCATGGAGAACTTTGTATTGAAGATCCAAGAGAGAGAAGAAGCCATCTAGCTACTAACTACGGACCCATAGGTCTGAAGTGAACTACTCACGAGTCATTGGAGGGGCGATGATGAAGATGAAGAAGCCCTCCAACTCCAAAGTCCCCTCCGACAGGGCGTCGGGAAGGATCTCCAGATGAGATCCCGCGGAAACGGAAGCTTGCGGCGGCGGAAAAGTATTTTCGAGGCTCCCCTCATTTTTTGCTGTATTTTAGTGAATATATAGGCCAAAGATCTAGGTCAGGGGGCGCCCAGGGAGTCCACAAGCCCTGCGACCGCCGCCTCCCCCTGGTGGCGGAGTGGGGGCTTGTGGGCTCCCTGGAGCCCTCCTGGCTTGTCCCACAGGCCTCGTGATCTTCTTCTGTTCGGGAAAAAAATCATTTCGGGGATTTTATTCCGTTTGGACCCCGTCCCAAAATTAGATCTGAAAAGATCCAAAAACACGGAAAAAACAGGAACTGGCACTTGGCACTGAATTAATAAGTTAGTCCCAAAAAAGATATAAAAGGTACATAAAACATCCAAAGATGACAAGATAACAGCATGAAACCATAAAAAATTATAGATACATTTGAGACGTATCATTGAACTGCTTGGGGATCCACCCCCACCAAAGGGTGATCCTGTGTTCGAGCTTAAACAGTTGCCTGATACTCTTAAGTATGCTTATCTTGATGAAAAATAGATATATCATGTTATTATTAGTGCTAGCCTCTCACAACATGAAGAAAAGAAGTTACTAAAAACTGTGAGGAAGCACCGTGCTGCTATTGGATATACTCTTGATGATCTTAAGGGCATTAGTCGCACTCTATGCCAGGACAAAATCAAAACTGGTCCTGATTCCAAACCAATTGCTGATCATCAAAGGAGATTAAATCCTAAGATGAAAGAAGTAGTGAGAAAATAAATACTAAAGCTTCTAGAAGCTGGTATTATATATCCTGTTGTTCATAGCGATTGGATGAGTCCGGTGCATTGCGTCCCTAAGAAGGGAGGCATTACCGTTGTCCCTAATGACAAGGATGAATTGACCCCGCAGAGGATTATTACTGGCTATAGGATGGTGATCGATTTTAGGAAATTGAATAAAGCCACTAGGAAAGAACATTACCCTTTGCCTTTTATCGACCAAATGCTAGAAAGACTGTCTAAACACACACACTTCTGCTTTCTAGACGGTTATTCTGGTTTCTCCCAAATACCAGTTGCACAATCTGATCAGGAGAAAACCACTTTCACCTGCCCTTTCGGTACCTTTGCTTATAGACATATGCCTTCTGGCTTATGTAATGCACCTGCCACCTTTCAAAGATGTATTATGGCTATATTCTCTGACTTTTGTGAAAAGATTGTTGAGGTTTTCATGGATGACTTTTCCGTTTATGTGTCTTCTTTTGATGATTGCCTCAGCAACCTTGATCGAGTCTTGTAGAGATGTAAAGACACCAATCTTGTCTTGAATTGGGAGAAGTGCCACTTTATGGTTAATGAAGTCATCGTCTTAGGACATAAAATTTCTGAAAGAGGTATTGAAGTCGATAAGGCTAAGGTTGATGCAATCGAGAAAATGCCATACCCCACAGATATCAAAGGTATAAGAAGTTTCCTTGGTCATGATGGTTTCTATAGAAGGTTCATTAAAGATTTATCTAAGATTTCTAGGCCTCTTACCAATCTCCTGCAAAAGGAGGAAGCCTTCGAAATACTTAAGAGGGCTTTGATAACTGCACCTATTGTTCAACCACCTGATTGGAACTTACCCTTTGAAATCATGTGTGACGCTAGTGATTACGCTGTTGGTGCTGTTCTAGGGCAAAGAGTTGATAAGAAGTTCAATGTTATTCACTACGCTAGTAAAACTCTAGACAGTGCCCAAAGAAACTATGCTACTACAGAAAAGGAATTTTTAGCAGTCGTGTTTGCATGTGAAAAGTTCAGGTCTTACATAGTTGATTCCAAAGTCACTATTCACACTGATCATGCTGCTATCAAGTACCTCATGGAGAAGAAGGATGCTAAACCTAGACTTATCAGATGGGTTCTCTTGCTACAAGAATTTGATTTGCACGTTGTCGACAGGAAGGGTGCTGATAACCCTGTAGCAGATAACTTGTCTAGGTTGGAGAACGTTCTTGATGACCCACAACCTATTGATGATAGCTTTCCCGGTGAGCAATTGAATGTCATTAGTGCTTCACGTAGTGCATCGTGGTATGCTGATTATGCAAACTATATCGTTGCCAAATATATACCACCTAGTTTCACATATCAGCAAAAGAAGAAATTCTTCTTTGACTTGAGACATTACTTTTGGGATGATCCTCACCTTTATAAGGAAGGAGTAGATGGTGTTATTAGACATTGTGTACCTAAACATGAACAGGGACAGATCCTACGGAAGTGTCACTCCGAGGCCTACGGAGGACACCATGCGGGAGACAGAACTGCACACAAGTTATTGCAATCAGGTTTCTATTGGCCCACTCTCTTCAAGGATGCCCGTAAGTTTGTCTTGTCTTGTGACGAATGTCAAAGAATAGATAATATTAGTAAACGTCAGGAAATGCCTATGAACTATTCACTTGTCATTGAACCATTTGATGTTTGGGGCTTTGATTATATGGGACCTTTTCCAAAATCCAACGGGTATACTCATATCCTAGTTGCTGTTGATTATGTCACTAATTGGGTAGAAGCTATCCCACTAGTAGTGCTGAGCACAACACCTCTATCAAGATGCTTAAGGAAGTTATCTTCCCTAGATTTGGAGTCCCTAGATATCTAATGACCGACGGTGGTTCACATTTCATTCAAGGTGCTTTTCGTAAAACGCTTGCTAAGCACGATGTCAACCATATAATTGTGTCTCCTTATCACCCCCAGTCCAGTGGTCAAGTAGAGCTAAGCAATAGAGAGATTGAATTGATTCTGCAAAAGACTGTCAACAGGTCTAGAAAGAATTGGTCTAAGAAGCTCGATGATGCAACGTGGGCTTATAGAACTGCCTATAAGAATCCCATGGGCATGTCTCCATACAAAATGGTGTACGGTTAAGCATGTCATTTACCTCTTGAGCTAGAGCACGAAGCTTATTGGGCAACCAAAGAGCTAAACTTTGATTTCAAACTTGCCGGTGAGAAGAGGTTATTTGACATTAGCTCGCTTGATGAATGGAGAACTCAGGCATATGAAAATGCCAAGTTGTTCAAAGAAAAGGTTAAGAGGTGGCATGACAAGAGGATACAAAAGCGTGAGTTCAATGTAGGTGATTATGTCTCGCTATATAATTCTCGTTTAAGATTTTTTGCAGGCAAGCTTCTCTCTAAATGGGAAGGTCCCTATATTGTTGAGGAAGTATATCGTTCTGGTGCTATCAAGATTAACAACACGGAAGGTAATTGTCCGAGAGTGGTAAACGGGCAGAGAATCAAGCATTATATATCAGGTACTCCCATAAATGTTGAGAGCAACATTATCAATACCATAACCCCGGAGGAGTACATAAGGGATATTTATCAGCCTGTTTCAGACTCCGAAAACGAGGAGGTATGTGATTCGGTAAGTAAACCGACTCCAAAACTTTTCCCGTAGCAATTTTCCTCCGTTTTGGAATATTTGAAAAAAATAGAAAAATTTAAAGCAGTCCGGAAAGTGCGCGAGGAGGCGACAAGCCTCCTAGCCCCAGCCTACCCCCCTAGCCGGGGCTGGAAGGCTTGTGGCCACCTCATGCGCTTCCCGGACTCCGCTTTCGTGCGGAGTACTCCTTCTGGTCTGGAAAAAATCAATATATATTCTCCCGAAAGGTCTGACCCTCGTATCACGCACATTCCCTCTGTTTTCGTTTTGAGCTTGTTTTCTGCCGCAGATTTGGAGCAAGATGTCTTCTCAAGAATCTGTGGGGGAGAACAATCTCCCTCAAGTCTATGGAGAAGTATATGCTGATCTGAAAAGGATGGAAGTCATGGAGGCCAAGGAAAGGCTACCTAAAGAAACCAAGGGCAAAACTAGGGAGAAGAGTCAGGCATGGGACGAAGTGCAATCTGTGCTCAACAAGGAAGAAGTTGAAGAAGTGGATTTCCTCCAACCCTACCTCTACCTACTATCTCCATCCTTGATTGAACTCTTGATGTTTTGTGAAACAACTCGTGCTCGCAATACTTATCTCACTCGTGAAGTTGTTTTGCTGGAGAAACATATCACAGATCTCCAAGGTATAAATCAAATATTAATGGCCCTCTTGGAATCAAAGATTGCAACAACTCCACCACCATCACCTCCAAAGGAAGACAACTAAGTGTGGGTATGGGCAATCCCCTTGGCTTGTGCCAAGCTTGGGGGAGTTGATCTGGTATCGTATCACCATCATATCTTTTGCCTTTACCTTTGTTTTAGTTTGTTTCTTTTCAGTTTTCTCTTTCTCTAGTAGAATAAAAGTCTTAGTGTTTTAGTCTTGAGTTTTGCTTTGTGTCACTCCCCCGATGAATTCGAGCTCGTGAGCCTTATAATAAAGAGTATCTTAGTTGAAGGGCTTTGACTCTTGCCATGATCAAAATATCGAGAAAGAACAAAAGCATGAAAGATCATATAGTGATCTTATGGGAAGTGATGGCTTCACATATAAAAAGGATGATGACTGAAACTTGTTGAGGGTAGACAAACGTAGACCTTGGTCATTGTTACAATTAATAAGAAGTGATAAAGAAGGAGAGGTTCACATATAAATATATCATCCTTGACACCATCTATGTTTGTGAACACTCACTAAACTATTACATGCCTACAAGTAGATGTTGGACAAGGAAGACAACATAATGAATTGTGTTTGCTTGGTTCCGAACAATGTTATATGATTAGAGATCCCTTAGCATGTGACGATTGCTTCCACCTCATATCAGCCAAAACTCCCGCACAAAGTAGAGACACTACTTGTGCATCCATAAACCTTCAACCTAGTTTTGCCATGAGAGTCCACCATACCTACCTATGGATTGAATAAGATCCCTCAAGTAAGTTGTCATCGTTGCAAGCAATAAAAATTGCTCCCTAATATGTATGATCTATTAGTGTGTGGAAAATAAGCTTTGTACGAACCTGTGATGAGGAAGACATAAAAGCGACAGACTGCATAATAAAGTTCTTTATCACAGGAGGCAATATAAAGTGACATTCCTACGCACTAAGAGGACACGCATCCAAACCTCAAAAGTGCATGACAACCTCTGCTTCCCTCTGCGAAGGGCCTATCTTGTACCTTTACTTTTTGCCCTTGAAAGAGTCATGGTGATCTTCACCAATTCCTTGTTTTGCCTTTATCTTGGCTAACGTCACATGCTAGGGAAAGATCTACATTCATATGTCAACTTGGGGGTAAGTATTCATGAATTATTATTGTTGACATTACTCTTGAGGTAAGCAGTTGGGAGGCAAAACTATAAGCCCCTATCTTTCTCTGTGTCCAGCTGAAAACTTTGATCTCATGAGTACTACGTGAGTAGTAGCAATTGTAGAGAATGAAAAGATGATCGAGTATGTGTATTTGCTTTACAAGCTCTTATTTGACTCCTTCTGATGTTGTGATAAATTGCAATTGCTTCCATGACTAAAGGCTATCGGTTTTTACTTCTCGGTAAGGTTCTTGATTCGTGCTTTACTTTGTGAAGAATTTATCACTTTAGCATGAGAGATTATATGTTGGTATTGTTGTTCTAATCTTGGTCATGATGCCTTCATGTTCGTATCTTGTTTTGTCAACACCTCTCTCCCTAAACATGTGGTCATGTTTATTGAGCTAGGCTTTCGCTTGGGGACAAGCGAGGTCTAAGCTTGGGGGAGTTGATACGTCCATTTTGCATCATGCTTTCATGTTGATATTTATTGCTTTTTGGGCTGTTATTTCACTTCACGGTACAATACTTATGCCTTTTCTCTCTTATTTTGCAAGGTTTACATGAAGAGGGAGAATACCGGCAGCTGGAATTCTAGCCTGAAAAAGGGGCAAGTTTGAGATGCCTATTCTGCGCAACTCCAAAAGCCGTGAAAATCAACGTGGAATTTTTTGGGAATATATAAAAAATACTGGGCGGAAGAAGTACCAGAGGGGCGCCACCTGGAGGCCACAAGCCTGCCAGCCCCGGCCTACCCCCCGTGGCCGGGGCTGGAGGGCTTGTGGGCCTCCTGTTACCCCTCCGGCGCTCATCTTTGGCTATATGAAGGGTTTCGTTCGGAAAAAAAATCAGAAGGGAGCTTTTTCGTGGATTCGCCGCCGCCACGAGGCGGAACTTGAGCAGAACCAATCTAGAGCTCCGATAGGACGATCCTGCCGGGGAAACTTCCCTCCCGGAGGGGGAAATCGTCGCCATGGTCATCACAAACACTCCTCCCATCGGAGGGGACTCATCACCATCAACATCTTCATCAACACCATCTCATCTCGAAACTCTAGTTCATCACTTGTAACCAATCTCCGTCTCGCGACTCCGATTGGTACTTGTAAGGTTGCTAGTAGTGTTAATTACTCTTTGTAGTTGATGCTAGTTGGATCACTTGGTGGAAGAATTTATGTTCAGATCCTTGATGCTACTCATTACCACTCTGGTCATGAATATGATTATGCTTTGTGAGTAGTTACTTTTTTTCCTGAGGACATGGGATAAGTCATGCTAATAGTAGTCATGTGAATTTGGTATTCGTTCGATATTTTGATGTGTTGTATGTTGTTTTTCCTCTAGTGCTGTTATATGAACGTCAACTACATAACACTTCACCATTATTTGGACCTAGAGGAAGGCATTGGGAAGTAGTAAGTAGATGATGGGTTGCTAGAGTGACAGAAGCTTAAACCCTAGTTTATGCGTTGCTTCATAAGGGGCTGATTTGGATCCACTAGTTTAATGCTATGGTTAGACTTTGTCTTAATTCTTCTTTCGTAGTTGCGGATGCTTGCGAGAGGGGTTAATCATAAGTGGGATGCTTGTCCAAGTAAGGGCAGTACCCAAGCGCCGGTCCACCCACATATCAAACTATCAAAGTAACGAACGCGAATCATATGAACATGATGAAAACTAGCATGACAGAAATTCCCGTGTGTCCTCGGGAGCATTTTTCCTCCTATAAGACTTTGTCCAGGTTTGCCCCTTGCTACAAAAGGATTGGACCACTTTGCTTCACCGTTGCTACTTTTGTTACTTGTTGCTTGCTACGAATCACCTCACCGTACAATCACTTGTTACCGATAATTTCAGTGCTTGCAGATATTACCTTGCTGAAAACCACTTGTGAGATCCTTCTACTCCTCGTTGGGTTCGACACTCTTACTTATCGAAAGGACTACGATTGATCCCCTATACATGTGGGTCATCTGCGCGCTAGCGCACCCACTCGGTGTAGCTCCCGAGAATCGGGCTGGTTATGAATTAACCAGGCCGAATCTTACTTTTGCTTCTTCATTGCTTGTAAGATCTTTATGATGCCCAGGTGCAAGCCTACAACACACTACGAGCTCAAAACCTGGCGGCTGATGGCCAGGTCACCGAACTTCAGGGCCGGCTGGGCGAGGTTGCCGTGGAGCGGGACGCCCTGCGCGAGGCGGACGGGCGGCTCCAGCAGCAGCTGACTCTTCTCCAGGCGGAGAAGAAGGAGCTTGACGTGGCCCGCCAGGCCGAGCAGGAGCAGCTGCGCGCCTCCCTGCTGTTAGAGCATATATCTCCATATGTGGTTTTGGTAATTGATGACAATTCCTATGGACTAATGGTTGCCTTAAGTTACATTTATAGGATTTGTCCATAGGCACTTCTTGAAGTCCATCTGTTGGGTTCAAGGAGTTTATATGATGACCAAGATGGTATTCAAGGTATTATCCAAAGAATGGTCATAGAGACACATGGTTGATCAAGATCTCAGACAAAGAGTAAATCAAGATGATCAACACACAAAGCATACAAGATGTACCGAGAGGGATCAAGTGATCCCATGGTATGGTAAGCATTGTCCATTACGTGTTTGTGTACTAACCCATGGTCTTTGTGAGAGTTCTATGTGGGGGTTAGGTGTGTTTTCATGGGCTTGCGTCTAGAGGAAGATCTCATACAACCCATGATGGATGACGTCAAGTGGTGATCGTCATCAAGATGGCGGTGTGCAAGTTCAAGTGGATCAACACGAAGATATCTTGCTTGAAGCCTGTTGTTCATTGTGGTGGCAATGGACTTGTGAAGATATGCTGAAGAGTGGCTCACCCATAGTGAGTATGGGGGAGCAATCAACTAGTCTTCGTCAAGCCAACGCAATCAAGAAAGGTGGTCCATCTTGAGGAAGCCAAGATCATCATCATCTAGCTCAAGAGGACGAGGTGCAAGGTATAGGTTTGCCCTTGATAGGTTTTCTGTTTAGGATAGATTGATGTACTATCAAGGGGGGCTCTCAAGTGAGTAGCTTGATCGTATCGTTCGTTGAGAGCTCAAACCATTTGCATCCTTGCATCATACTTCTTGGTTCTTATTTGGTGTTTCTCTTTGTGAGTTTTAGAGCTTATGGTCATCTTCATGACAAGCTCGAGTTCATCGAAAACGGAGTCCATATGCAATTACTATGATGTTTTTGATGTTGGAGTTTTTGCCGGTTCTTCATTCTTAGAGGACTCACATCTTTATATCATTGGCATTTTCATAACCGCATGGTCTTAAGATTTCCAACAAGCTTGGGTTTGCTCGATTCGGAGCTCGTATGCGAAAGTTATGGCTGTTTCAGTGGCGAGCGGTAGTACCGCTGGACCTAGCGGTAGTACCGCTAGAGTTGGCGGTAGTACCGCTGGCTGGCGGTAGTACCGCTCCAGGAGCTTAGTACCGCCTGCCTAGCGGTTGTTCGTGGACGGACCTTTTTGCGAAGACTTTCTTGGCGGTGGTAGTGCCGTTGCACTACCAGGGGCCCAGCGGTAGTACCGCTGGGGCCAGCGGTAGTACCGCTAGTTGGCGGTAGTACCGCTGCAGCCAGCGGTAGTACCGCTGGAGCTCGGGCAGAAAGTGGGGGTAACGGTCTGATTCCTTCCCCCACTATATAAAGGGGGTCTTCTTCCCCCTTGGTCTTATCCATCCGTTGAGCTCTTGTTCTACCTCCATTGTTGACATTCTTAGAGCTTGCTTACTCTCAATCCCTCCAATGATTCTTGCTTGTTCTTGAGGGAGAAGAGAGACGAGATCTAGATCCACATCTCCACCAATCACTTTCTCCTCTATGTGAGGGGAACCCCTTGGATCTTGATCTTGGAGTTCTTTGTGAGCTCCTTGTTCTTCCTCTCATATTTCTCCATAGCTTTTGTTGTTGTGGAGGGATTTGAGTGTGAGGGACTTGACCACTTCGTGTGTTCTTGCCATTGCATTAGTTGCATCGGTTTGAGTTCTCCACGGTGATACGTGGAAGTGAGAAGTTGAGAAGCTTACTACCTTTGGTACTTATTACCCTTGATATTGTTCTTCGTGGATGCTTTGGCGTCCTAGAAGCTTGGTGGTGTCTCGGAGCTCAATCATTGTGGTGTGAAGCTCCGAGAAGCGTCGGGGTCTCCAATTAGGTTGTGGAGATTGTCCCGAGCAATTTGTACGGGTACCGGTAACCGCCCCCAAGGGTTGCCACGTGTACGGGTTCGGTGACCGCCCCCAAGGGTTGCCATTTGTACGGGTTCGGTGACCACCCTCAAGGGTCCCTTAGTGGAATCACGACATCTTGCATTGTGCGAGGGCGTGAGGAGATTACGGTGGCCTTAGTGGCATCTTGGGGAGCATTGTGCCTCCACACCGCTCTAACGGAGATTAGCATCCGCAAGGGTGTGAACTTCGGGATACATCATCGTCTCCCCGTGCCTCGGTTATCTCTTACCCGAACCCTTTACTTATGCACGTTACTTTGTGATAGACATATTGTTTATTGTAATATATCTTGCTATCACTTAGTTGTTTATCTTGCTTAGCATAAGTTGTTGGTGCACATAGGTGATCCTAGTTGTTTGTAGGTTTTGTGCTTGACATATTAAACGTTAGTTTTATTCCGCATTTGTTCAAGCCTAAACCTTAACTATTTTAAAGCGCCTATTCACCCCCCCTCTAGGCGACATCCACGTCCTTTTCACCTGCAGGAGAAGGACGCCTCCCATGCTGCCGACGTGGAGCGTCTTGAGACGGTTCATCTCGAGGAGATGAAGCTCAAGGACGCTGCCTTGAAGGAGAAGGAGGAACCCCTGATCCAGAAGCAGGCGTAGCTGACCAAGGCGCTGGACGCAGTCGCGACCCTCCAGGAAGAAGTCACCCGCATCACTCAAGCGATCAAGGTGCAGGAGCTTGAGGCCCTCGAGAGCACTCACGAGACTGACAACCACTTCGACCGTGAGTCCTCTTTGTTTTGTCTTGAATTTTCTTCTTTGCCGCCTCCTCTTCTTACTCTTCTTTGCGCCCCTTCCCCTATCTCAGGTCTCTTCCCTGAGACACGAGACGCAGCCGACACGGTCGTCGAGGTGAGCCGCGAGGAGCGCCACGCCACCGGGCAGGAGGTAGACGTTGCCTCCGGCTGGAGCGTGGAGGAGATCGGGGTGGGCCTCAGAGCGCGCCTGCGTGCCTTGGGCGAGTCCATGGCTCGGCTCCAGGTTGCAGGCTCGTCGATGGTGAAGGCCCTGTGGCCTGGTGGCATGGAGCCGACGTCGATGAGCCGGCTCTCCCGCTGGCTTGCGGCTGGCGAAGACCGCCTTGATGCCTGGCGTGCTTCGGTTGCGCGTGCTGGAGCCTACATGGCCCTGCGCTTGGCCAAGTCCTGGTACCGAAACCTGGACTTGGGCAAGCTCGTCGCTAAGCGTGACGGCTCGGAGGGGGAGCTGCAGGCCGTGTAGGAGGAGCTGCGCATGAGGGACAGCGACATCTCGTCGTACGCCGCCTGGGATGAGCTCAACTTAGAGCGGGGTGAAGGCGGCAATGTGATCCCTCAGGATCTGCATGGCCTTCTGCCCTATGACGCCGATGGCAGCTCCGACGAGGCGGCCCATGAAGTGGAAAATGCCGCCTCCGGCGGAATGCCGACTCCGCCTTGGACAGAGCCCAAAACCCTCGCGGAGGAGACGGTGCCACCACCTCGGGAGGAGCCGGCAATGGTGAAGCCACCACTTCAGGAACAGCAGCCGGGACGACAGACGAGGCCGCCGCCCGTTAGCCGATCCTGTTTTTCTTTTCGTTGTCTGCAATTATTTTGTCAGTCCAACAGTTCCACCCATTGGGGGTGTAATGAACTTCGGCCGTGGGCCAATGCTTTTGAATGTATGGATTCAACATTATATTCGTAATGCCATGCGTGCTGTATTGTATCTTCATCTTTTGATTCCTGCTTGACTTCTTTTTCTCCAACCCTTCTACCTCCTAGTTTCCACCCGCCAGACCGACAGCCGGGAGCCGGTCTGTGACTGGGTCGAGGTTTCTGACTTCGAGAATATAGGACTTAGATTTTTTGCAGCCATCAAGACTTAAAGATTCATACATAAACCAGCAGTGGCCGGCTAGAATGAGATCGTAAAAAGATTAAACCAACCCGAGCCGGCAACCTTTTTGTAGTCAAACTTTCCATGTATCCAGCCTTACCTGGCATCGCCTCGCTAACCGGACAGCCGAGAGCCGGTCTATAGCTGTTATGAGGTGACCAGGGATCGGTCCGGCGTACACTATGTGTTTTTGTACAACATAAGGAAGTCGTCCGGGCGGCTAGCGAGCCCCCGAGCTTATTAGAGCCGGCAAGGGACTCACAGAGTGAGCACTCTAAGTATGAATCTAAAAAGAAGCATATGAGCATGCTCTTTTCATTGCATTCATTAGAAATCCCTGAAGAGGGAGAAAGATACATATGTGCATGCTCTTTCCATGTTTGATACTTGCCTTCTAGCAATAGAACGGGCGAAGCAACACCGTGTTCCATGGATGCTCTGTTTCCTGGCCGGAGTCGTCCCTCTTGCGCTTCCTTGGCTTCTGGGCATCGGTCAAGTAGTATGCGTTGTTGTGCAATGCCCTACTGATGATGAAGGGTCCCTCCCATGGGGATGAGAGCTTGTGTTGGCCGGTTGTGCGCTGGATTCTTCTGAGCACCAAGTCTCCTTGCTGTGGTAGTACCTAAGCTTCTGTTGATAGATGGCCGTCCGTCTCAAGGCTAGGTCCCTTGCTTCCTCGAGGAGATCAACACCGTATTCTCTTGCCTCCTTCGCCTCCGTTTCTGTGTACAGGGTGACCCGAGGCGAGTCGAACTCGATATCCGTAGGGATGATGGCCTCAGACACGTATACCAGAAAGAACGGATTGAAGTGGGTTGACCAGTTAGGCGTGGTGCGGAGACTCCACAGTACTACCGGCAATTATTCGATCCAGCAGCCGGCTGACCTGACAAGTGGTGCCACCAGTCTTGGCTTGATGACGGCCAGGATTAGGCCGTTGGCCCTCTCCACCTGTCCATTGGACTGGGATGTGTCACTGACGCCGAGTCAAGCCGGATGCCTACCTTGGAGTAGTAGAGCGCCAAAGCGCCCTTGGCGAAGTTAGTGTCGTTGTCGGTGATGATGCTGTAGGGGACGCCGTATCGGACATAGATGTCCGTGATGAACTTGACAACCGTGAGGCCATCAAGCTTCTTGATGGGCCTAGCCTTGATCCACTTGGTAAATTTGTCGATGGCCACCAAGAGGTGAGTCATGTCACCACGAGCCGTCTTGAAAGGCCCCACCATGTCCAACCCCCAGACGGCGAAAGGCCATGACAAGGGGATGGTTTTGAGGGCCGAAGGCGGCATGTAGCTCTGCGCGCCAAAGCGTTGGCAGCCCTCGCACTTGTTGACCATGTCCACAGCCTCCTCAAGGGCCGTGGGCTAGTAGAATCCATGGCGGAATGCCTTGGCCACCAGGGTTCTAGAGGCGGCATGATGCCCGCACTCCCCCTGGTAAATGTCTCTAAGGATCTCCTGTCCCTTTTCTGATTCGACGCAGCGCTCGAACACGCCAGTCATGCTACACGAACCAGCTCGCGATTGATGATGGCGTAGGCTGCAGATCTGCGCTGGATCTGCCTCGCCTCCGCCTCCTCTTGAGGAAGTTCGCCACGAAGGAGGAAGGCCAGGATGGGTTGAGCCCATGACGGAGCCGACACAGGGGCTGGCTCCGTCTCGACCTAACTGTCGGGGGCTTCTGCAGCCCCCGTGCTTGATGAAGCACTAGTTGCGGGCTCGAGACATGGTGTCTCTGATGCCGTCGTGGCAGCCGTCTCGCCGTCTACCTCCATGACGTCCACCCACTGGGTGTCGAGACGATAGGATTCGAGGGAGGGCGGAGCCGGATTTGTTGTTGTAGCCGGCGAAGTAGTCGTAGCCGGCGAAGTGGTTGTAGCCGGCGAAGTAGTCGTAGCCGGCGAAGTGGTTGTAGCCGGTGCCGCAATTGGAGTCGGCAGAGCCAGCGCAGCCGACACAGGAGTTGTAGCCGGTGTAGCTGGTGGAGCCGACGGCGCTTGCACTGAAGAATCAGCCGACACGAAAATTGATGCCGACTCTGGAGACGGCCTGATAGACGGCTTGTGCAGCTACTCGAGGGAGACGCCGGCTGGGATAGCCTGTCTCATGGAGCCAATCTTGGCCAATGTATCGGCTGCCTCGTTGTCTGCCCTAGGAACATGGTGGAACTCACAACCCTCGAAGGGGTCGCTGAGATGCTGGATGAGGAAGCGGTAGCTTGCCATGTTGGCGTCCCTGGCGTCCCATTCGCCAGAAACTTGCTGCACCACGAGGTCTGAGTCGCCGAAGCAGATGAGCCGCGAGATGCCAATCTCCTTGGCGAGCCGGAGGCCGTGAGCGAGTGCTTCGTACTCGGTGACGTTGTTGGAGGTGGCGAAGTGAATCTGGAGAGCATACATGAGATGGTCTCCTTTCGGAGACGTCAAGACGATGCCGGCTCCCAGACCAGTCCGCATCTTCGAGCCGTCGAAGTGCATCCGCCAATGCGTGGAGTCCGGAGGTGGTGGCTCGAACTGGGTTTCAGCACAGTCGACGAGGAAGTCGGCCACCACCTGAGATTTGATGGCGGTGCGAGGCTCGTAGCGGATATCGTGGTCCGCCGTGGTGATGGACCACTTGGCGATCCTGTCAGTTGCATCACGGTTACTCATGATTTCTGAAAGTGGAGCAGTGCTCACCACGGTGATGGCATGCTCTTGGAAGTATTGCTTCAACTTCTTTGCAGCAAGGTAAACGCCATAACATATTTTTTGGTAGTGGGGATAGTTTTGCTTGGAGGCGGACAAGACCTCGCTGAGGTAGTAGATAGGGCGCCGCATTAACAGTACCTTGCCCTCCTCCTTGCGTTCAACTACCATCACTACACTAACCACACGAGTGGTCGCTGCAATGTATATGAGTATGGGTTCCCTTTCAGCCGGCGCTGCCAAGATTGGCAGGCTCGAGATGACCCGCTTGAGGTCGCAGAAGGCTTCGTCCGCCTGGTCGTTCCACTCGAATTTCATTGTCTTCTTCATGAGCTGGTAGAGTGGAAGGGCCTTCTCGACGAGCCAGCTAACGAACCGGCTAAGGGACGCCAAGCAGCCGACGAACTTCTGGACGTCTAGGATCCGAGCCGGCTTCACCATCCTTCGATGGTGCCGATCTTCTCAGGGTTCGCCTCGATGCCATGAGTGGACACAAAGAACCCCAAGAGCTTGCCGCCTGGAACCCCAAAGACGCACTTCTCCGGGTTGAGCCGGATCTTGTACTCGCGCAGGTTGGCGAACGTCTCCCGCAAGTCGTGGAGGAGGCTGAAGTGCTGCTTGGTCTTGACGACGATGTCATCCACATAGACATGGATGTTTCTGCCAATCTGTGGCAGTAGGCACTGCTGCATGCAGCATTGGAATGTCGCACCAGCGTTCTCAGACCGAATGTCATGGTGGTGTAGCAGTAGGCCCCGAAGGGCGTGATGAAGGAGGTCTTCAGGCGATCAACTGGATCCAGCTTGATTTGATGGTAGCCTGAATAAGCATCCAGAAATGACAGCATTTCACAGCCTGCAGTGGAGTCGATCACTTGATCTATCCTAGGCAACGCGAATGGGTCTTTCGGACAGGCATTATTCAGGCTTGTGTAGTCGATACACATTCGCCATGTGTTGTTTTTCTTCAGCACCAGGACTGGATTAGCTAACCAGTCCGTGTGGAAAACCTCCATGATGAAGCCGGCTGCAAGGAGCCGGGTAATCTCTTCTCCAATGGTGCGCCGCTTCCCCTTGGTGAAGCGACGCAAAGGTTGTTTTACCAGCTTTGCATCCGGTCGCACGTGAAGTTTGTGCTCGGCGTACTTCCTCGGAACACCTGGCATGTCCTTGGGGGACCATGCAAAGATGTCCCGATTCTCACGGAGGAAGTCGACGAGCTCGCCTTCCTATTTGGGGCTGAGGCCGGCCCCGATGGTGACGCACTGCTTGGGGTTTGCAGGGTCGAGTGGCACCTGCTTGGTTTCTTTAGCCGGCTTGAAGGAGCCTTTGCCGGCCGACTAGGACGGAGGAGAAGGCATCGCCGACTACTCGGTAGCCTGAGCCACGAGCCGGTCGATCTGTCTCTTCTCCTCAACAATCACCATGGCGTCGGCCAGGCGACTGTTGTCCTGTGCACACTCGAGCGACTTCTTGTAGTCGCCAGCAATGGTGATGATGCCCTTTGGACCCGGCATCTTCATCTTCAGGTAGGCTTAGTGGGGGATAGCCATGAACTTGGCCAGAGCCGGTCTGCCCAGCAGCGCGTGATACACGCTGCTTAGGTCCACTACCTCGAACCATATGGACCCGCGGCGGAAGTGAGCCTTGTCGCCAAAGAGGACGTCCAGCTGGATTTTGCAGATAGGCGAGCAGGACTCCCCCGGCACGATGCTGTGGAAGATAGTGTTGGTCGGCAGGACGCCCGTCTCCTTGAGCCCGAGCTTCAGGTGAGTGTCGAGGTAGAGGATGTTGATGCCACCGCCACCGGCGACCAGCACCCGGGAGAAACAGCAGGTGAGCCTCTTGGAGGCGAATGTGGGGTCGAGGACGAGCGCGTATGAGCCCGGGTTGGGCATCACCGCAGGATGGTCCACCCGGCTCCATGTGATGGGTTTTTCAGACCAATGCATGTGTTGGGGAACCGGGGGGACCGTGGCATTCACCTCACGCCGTCGCTGGCGCAGGCTATGCTTGTCGTCGCCTTCACTGGTGAAAACGACGAATGCTACGTCATGATTGGGGTAGTCGTCATGGAGGCGGCCGTCGTCGTGAGGCGGCGGCGGTGGAGTCGGAGCAGGACCAGGAGCCGGGGCTTGAGGCGCAGCCTGTGCACCTGGGGCAGCCGGTAGGCCCTCCCCTTGCGACAGCCGTCGTGCAAAGCTGCACTGTCGAAGGGTGTGGGTAGAAGGCTGTGCCCTAGAGTGTATTTTGCAAGGGGCGTTGTCGGGGATATACCCCGCAGTGTAACCCGGCTTGGAGTATGACCCGCCAAAAGACTTGGCGACTCACCGGCGACTCAGCAGTGACCTGGCGGACGACTCATACTTGTCCCCACAGGCGACTTAGATAAATGACGAAGGCCCAAGGCCCAGTGTGCACCCTGGCATAAGGCGACTCATAAAGGGGCCAGGAGGGCCGACTCACAAGAGAAGGCCCAAGAAGAGGAGAGACTCCCTCACAAAGGAAACAAGACCGGGATTAGGATTCAAGAGAGACTAGTCCTATTCCTACTTCTAGTAGGACTCTACATGTAAACCTACCTCTTCCACCTATATAAGGAGGGGTAAGGCTCCCCAAGGAGGGACAAGACACACAACTTAGGTCTAGACAAGACATATCATGAGATAGACAGATTAGACACCCACGAGATTAGAGGTGGCGAATCTGCACCCTTGTAATCAAGATCATCATCTCCATCAATGGAACGTAAGCAGGACGTAGGCTTTTACCTCCATCAGAGGGGCCGAACCTGGGTAAACTCGCGTCTCTCGATTCCGACCAACCCCTTCAAGCCGCCACATGGTTGCGATGGCCTCACACCTAAGTTCTCCCGCGAGGACATCTGCCGTGACAAAACCACGACAGTTGGCGCCCACCGTGGGGCTGATCGTACGGTGAAATTGTGTTTTTGAAGGGAATTCTTTAGGGACCGGGAAGCTCGCGATTGTTGAGATGAAGAAAAGCCGGGACTTGTCAATTTTGAATTAGGGTTTGCTATTCTACACGCTCGGATGCGACGAGATTTTTTGAGTCTGAATAGAGGATCTATTTCTACTAGTTCTACCACGTGTCGCGGAGTTCGTGAGCTTTCCTGCAGAGCCACCATATGCTGCGCTGCCGCATCGTCACCTGAGATCGATTCTATGGTGCAGCTGTCACGCGTAATTACCTCTGCTACACCCAATGCACGTCTGGTTGCGTTGCTGTTGAACCATCAAATCCCAAAGCTACAAAGAACTACAGCGTCCCGACAAGATAAGGCGACTGTTCCCTCATATCAAATTAAAAGCAAAAACAGCGTCCAGTATCAAACATCGCGTACATGAAGCTATTGGAAGAAAGACCACTATTCAGAGGCAGACTCGGTCTCGTCGCGACTGCTGCTGGCTTCGTCGCAAGCTGCCCTACCATGCTGGTGATGCGCCTCCGCCTCGCTCCGAGTTCATCTCGGTCTGGGACGGTGTCGCCCTGTATTAAGCCGACCCCGAGCCACAACATCCTCTGAGCCGCCGCTCTTACGGTCGACTCAACCCGCTGTATAGCGATGAGCTCCGGCCATCCGCTCGCCTGCCCCGCGCAGTCTGCGCTCAAACACACCCACCAAGCCGCCGGCCGCCTTGCCGTCTCCTCCCCTACTGGTCTTCTCCACAACTGCAGTTTTCGCTTCAACTCGCCCGGCTGCATCGGTCGCGCCATGCCTTCGCCTTCGTCTCCGCATGCTCCAACCTGCCGCACCTCCGCCTTCAGCCGCAGATCTGGCTGCTGCGCGGCGCTGCGCCTGCCGTGCCCGTCGCCGTGCGCCTCGCTCCACCACCTGCCTCAATGCGCGCCACGGCCGCACACCTCTTGCCGATGTTGGAATCCCTAGCCCGCCGCACGCTCCTCCTGCATGCCCGTAAATCGTCGTCACACCTTACTGCCGAGGCCTTGGGCCTTGCCGCTGACGCCTCTCCTGCCATCAGCACCAGAAGTGGCATAACAGTGTTGGACATTAAAACCGCTTTGGACAAATCCTCCGCTGACTTTTCGTGGACAAAGAGCGGCCAGAGAAGTACCTTCATCAACGAATCCGACTAGAGTCTGAAAACCAATTTGCTGCAAACTACCTCATCGAGAATAATCTCACCGTAGCCTAGAGGAGCAAACGAGTTTGCTCGGTGTAATTGCTATACTCCGTCGTTCGTCCGGGAGGAAACACACCTACTGACTGGGAAACAGAAGCAAAAAAGGAGACCTGCTCCACTAGCAGCGGGCTCATCAAAAGAAAAGGAGGGATGGAGCTCACGGCCACCAAGTGCCAAGGCATCATTCACGTGCATGTGTTGCCGTGGAGAAGATAAAACTACTATTTCTAGTGCTCCGGTCCAGAGAAAACCATCCAAGCTCTGCGCAAGGTCACACCATTAAAATGAAAAGACGTGGGAGACTAGTTGGTGAGAAGATACTCCCTCCGTTCCTAAATACTTGTTGTTGGAAAGAACTAGATTAGTTCTCTCCAACAACAAATATTATGATACACAGAGAGTAAAATAAAGGATATCACGTGATGGAGGATGGATCAATTAGTGCTCTATACAGCGCTAGTAACCCTGGTTCAGCAAAAGAACAAGTGTAACTACGCGGGTTATAATTCTCATCCGCATCCTGCAGCCATGTCTTCGTTCATCCGCGAAAAGATCAGGTGCTATCTATCTAATTTATTTTTATTACCACATATTAATTTCTTTGTGAACAATTACTTTGACATGTAATTTTTTATGTAGGACAATTATTTGTTACAAAGTGGCGTTATATTACGAGTATTAAGTTCGTGTCAATCAACGACATGGGCGACTCACCGCCTACGCCTGCTTACAATGACACGGCCAATTCTCACGTCCGCATGATCAAAGGCGGTTTACAATGTCGCGGCCGATTCTCGAGTCCATGCCAAAACGCCAGACAACTCTGGCATTCAAATCGCCGCCCCTATGGTCCGGTTTATATCAACATACCGGTGCAGTGCTTGCCTGTACGAGCCGCCCAACGAAAGGACGCAAGTCGCCACCCTCACGGCCCGGATTACATCAACCTGCCGTTGCAGTGCTCGCCTGTACGAGCCGCCCAACAGAAGGACGCAAGTCGCCACCCTCACGGTCTGGACAACATCAACTTGCCGGTGCAGTGGTTTTATATCTCGGAGATGGAGCGAGTACGAGTATCTTTTCTCTGCCGGTTTATGCCACGATCAAGTATGGAGACTCTCAAGCCGCCTCCTTGAGTCGACTTAAGACTCGGGGGCTACATGGACATGGCTCGGCAGGCTCAACTGGGATGAATAATTCAAGAACCTCGGGTCAATACAGAAAAATTAAGCCGGTCTTGGGTGGCGCTTGAGCTTTCTGACTCGCCCTATCCTGTCGCGACCGTATGAGCCGACGAAATCATTATCTTGGGTGGCGCTTGAGCTTTCTGACTCGCCCTATCCTGTCGCGACCTTATGAGCCGACGAAATCATTATCTTGGGTGGCGCTTGAGCTTTCTGACTCGCCCTATCCTGTCGCAACCGTATGAGCCGACGAAATCATTATCTTGGGTGGCGCTTGAGCTTTCAAACTCGCCCCATCCTGTCGCGACCTTATGAGCCGACGAAACCATCATTTAGGATGCGTGCTTGAGCTTTGTGACTCGCCCCATCCTGTCGCGACCTTATGAGCCGACGAAACCATCATTTAGGGTGCGCGCTTGAGCTTCCTGACTCGCCCCATCCTGTCGCGACCTTATGAGCCGACGAAACCATCATTTAGGGTGCGCGCTTGAGCTTTCTGACTCGCCCCATCCTGTCACGACCTTATCAGCCGACGAAACCATCATCTAGGGTGGCGCTTGAGCTTTCTGACTCGCCCCATCCTGTCGCGACCTTATGAGCCGACGAAACCATCATCTAGGGTGGCGCTTGAGCTTTCTGACTGGCCCCATCCTGTCGCGACCTTATGAGCCGACGAAACCATCATTTAGGGTGCGCGCTTGAGCTTTCTGACTCGCCCCATCCTGTCACGACCTTATGACCCGACGAAACCATCATCTAGGGTGGCGCTTGAGCTTTCTAACTCGCCCCATCCTGTCGCGACCTTATGAGCCGACGAAACCATCATCTAGGGTGGCACTTGAGCTTTCTGACTCGCCCCGTCCTGTCGCGACCTTATGAGCCGACGAAACCATCATCTAGGGTGGTGCTTGAGCTTTCTGACTCGCCCCATCCTATCGCGACCTTATGAGCCGACAAAACCATCATCTAGGGTGGCGCTTGAGCTTTCTGACTCGCCCCATCCTGTCGTGACCTTATGAGCCGACGAAACCATCATCTAGGGTGGCGCTTGAGCTTTCTGACTCGCCCCATCCTTTCGCGACCTTATGAGCCGACGAAACCATCATCTAGGGTGGTGCTTGAGTTTTCTGACTCACCCCATCCTGTCGCGACCTTATGAGCCGACAAAACCATCATTTAGGGTGCGCGCTTGAGCTTTATGACTCGCCCCATCCTGTCGCGACCTTATGAGCCGACGAAACCATCATCTAGGGTTGCGCTTGAGCTTTCTGACTCACCCCATCCTGTCGCGACCTTATGAGCCGACGAAACCATCATTTAGGGTGCGCGCTTGAGCTTTCTGACTCGCCCCATCCTATCGCGACCTTATGAGCCGACGAAACCATCATCTAGGGTTGCGCTTGAGCTTTCTGACTCGCCCCATCCTGTCGCGACCTTATGAGCCGACGAAACCATCATCTAGGGTGGCGCTTGAACTTTCTGACTCGCCCCATCCTGTCGCGACCTTATGAGCCGGCGAAACCAACATCTAGGGTGGCGTTTGAGCTTTCTGACTCACCCCATCCCGTCGCGACATTATGAGCCGATGAAACCATCATTTAGGGTGCGCGCTTGAGCTTTATGACTCGCCCCATCCTTATCGCGACCTTACAAGCCGACAAAACCATCATCTATGGTGGCGCTTGAGCTTTCTGAATCGCCCCATCCTGTCGCGACCTTATGAGCCGACGAAACCATCATTTAGGGTGCACGCTTGAGCTTTCTGACTCGCCCCATCCTGTCGCGACCTTATGAGCCGACGAAACCATCATTTAGTGTGCGCGCTTGAGCTTTCTGACTCGCCCCATCCTGTCGTGACCTTATGAGCCGACGAAACCATCATTTAGGGTGCGCGCTTGAGCTTTCTGACTCGCCCCATCCTGTCGCGACCTTATGAGCCGACGAAACCATCATTTAGGGTGCGCGCTTGAGCTTTCTGACTCGCCCCATCCTGTCGCGGCCTCATGAGCTGACGAAACCATCATCTAGGGTGCGCGCTTGAGCTATTCTGACTCGCCCCATCCTGTCGCGACCTTATGAGCCGATGAAATCATTCTTGGCTGCCGTTTGAGCTTTCTGACTCGCTCCATCCTATCGCGACCTGATGAGCCGACGAAATTGCTATTTTTTACCTTCCTGGCACTGCCGCAAGGTTTTTCAGGCTTTTTTTTGACTCGCCTCAAAATATCTTGGGCCGATTACTATTTATTATCACCCATTACTTACTGAGGTGCTAGCCACCGTGACTCACTGATCCGGCTTATTTAAAATAGCTTGATGCCATACTTATCATATCATATACATGCATCATATTGCATTGCATCATACATCATACATACATATCATGCCGGTCTTCAAACCGGGTCAAAGCGTAAAATCTTGGAGATGCAAATAAATCTTTGAATAGCCAATTTGGCTGGATTTTTATCATGGTTTATCATAACCAGTGTTAAATGATTGGGGTTTTTAAGCCAACTCGGAATAATTGTCTATTGTCGAAGAGCCGCCCTATCATATATAATGCCGAGTCATCTAATTGATCGGCCCTTGGATTTCTTCAACTTGTGCTCTGTAGTAAACTACAACACTTATGGATTTCTCAAACATATGGATTTCTCAAGGATATATTTACCGGGTTACATTGCAACAACGGTAAAGGATTTCTTTTATCACAAAGGCATCATCAACTCACAGAGTGGATATGATTTTATTTTACAATGGAAGGAATAGTCCCGAGTCGCTGCAGGCACACAACTCGGCACTTTGGGACTACATTATTCAAATCAAGATTACATCAAAGTATGCAAGTCCCATGTCGCTGCAAGCATGCACCATGACACTTGGGGGCTAATGCAAACTGCTCTTTCAAATCATCACATCATCAATAGACCCGGCTATTTCAAGGAGATATTGCATAGTCAGATCTACAAAGTCCCTACTCAATATTGCATAGTGACCCGACCCTAGGGGGCTACATCATATGATGTTTTATTTTCAAAGGAGAAGAACGTGGAAGTCCCAAGTCGCCGCAAGCGGCCGACTCGGCACTTGGGGGCTACACTATTCAGATCATAATTTCTAAAGTCCCAGGTTGCTGCAGGCAAGACAACCCGGCCCTTGGGGGCTACATCACTAAGTTGTTCCATCTATCATGAGGTTCAAATTGAAGACCCGGCCCATCATACACTAATGACCCCGCCCTTGGGGGCTACAGGTAATATGGATATATCAAAAAATTGAAGAGCACATTTTATTCTGTCATGGAGGTTAAGTATTGGGAGACCGGTTCAGCATATTTTTATCTAGTTGAAGCACTGAAAGACCGGCTCAACATCACACGGATTTGTCAATTGGAGTTCAGTTGTTTGACGGGGCATTACTAATAATGATGACCCGCCATTGTCAATCATGACCCGCCATTGTCAATCATAACCCGCCGAAGCAAGAGAAGCTAGTTCAACATTGTCTGGATTCTTTATTTCCCAAATTTTCATCAAGCCAAATCATTGGAGGCCGACTCAATGGCATATGTATTTTATTACAAAGGACACGGACCAACAAGATGATTGTGAAGACGGCTCGAAGAAACCCGGATTTTTCAAGGAGCCACTTCAGTAAATTAAGCCGGCCAGAGGAGCAAGCCGGTCCCTTATCTTATTTATTATTCTTATTTCATGAGCTTACCATGAATAAATTCAAGCTAACCTTGGGGGCTAATGTCGGGGATATACCCCGCAGTGTAACCCGGCTTGGAGTATGACCCGCCAAAATACTTGGCGACTCACCGGCGACTCAGCAGTGACCTGGCGGACGACTCATACTTGTCCCTACATGTGACTTAGATAAATGACGAAGGCCCAAGGCCCAGTGTGCACCCTGGCACAAGGCGACTCATAAAGGGGCCAGGAGGGCCGACTCACAAGAGAAGGCCCAAGAAGAGGAGAGACTCCCTCACAAAGGAAACAAGACCCGGATTAGGATTCAAGAGAGACTAGTCCTATTCCTACTTCTAGTAGGACTCTAGATGTAAACCTACCCCTTCCACCTATATAAGGAGGGGTAAGGCTCCCCAAGGAGGGACAAGACACACAGCTTAGGTCTAGACAAGACAGATCATGAGATAGACAGATTAGACACCCACGAGATTAGAGGTGGCGAATCTGCACCCTTGTAATCAAGATCATCATCTCCATCAATGGAACGCAAGCAGGACATAGGATTTTACCTCCATCAGAGGGCCCGAACCTGGGTAAACTCGCGTCTCTCGATTCCGACCAACCCCTTCAAGCCGCCACATGGTTGCGATGGCCTCACACGTAAGTTCTCTCGCGAGGAGATCTGCCGTGACAAAACCACGACAGGCATCAAGCAGCTGCTCAAAAGTCTGCTTGGGCAACCAGTTGCTCCTGTTGGGCCGCTTTCATTGAGAGCCAGCTTGAGACGCCGACACCTCACCCTCCATGCTGGCTACCAACTTGTTGTTGGAGAGCGGATCTAGCTGATCTGCCTTGCGCTTGTTGTTGTTCTGGCCGCCTCGATTGTCCCCAGCCGGCTTGGGAGTAGCCGGCGTGGCGACAACCTTGTCCGAGGCGGTCACCTTGACTCGCATTGCGGAGTCGGCCTTGGCGTACTTGTCCTCCTTGGCCATGAGCACCGCTAGAGAGGTGGACTCGGAGCACATGAGCTTGTGCTTGAGGAGTGCCGTCTTGGCAACCTTTGATGAAGTACTGGATGGCCTATACCTCATGCACTCCCTCGCAGGAGTTGCGGAGCTCCGTGCAGCGAGTGACGTAGTCACGAAGGGGTTCGTCGGGCCTCTGGACGCACATGGCCAGCTCGCGAGGCCGGCCAAGGCGCTTGTAGGTGCCAGTGAAGTTCTGGACGAACGCCTCCTCAAAGTCCACCCATGAGTTGACGCTGCCGGCTGGAAGGCTGTTAAGCCACGTCCGAGCCGAGCCTGCCAACATGAGTGGCATGTAGCGGACTGCTACGCGTTTGTTGCCCCTCGCAATGCCAAAGGCAGTGGTGTAGTCGATAAGCCAGTCCTCTGGCTTGGCGGTGCCGTTGTACTTGGGAGTATCTCGAGGCAAAGTGAAGCCTCGGGGAAATGGCTCCCCTCGGATCCGGGGGCCAAAGCAGGCCGGACCGATGGGGTTGTCTTCCTCTAGGAGGGCTGACTGGGCCAGGGTGTTGAGACGCCTGCGAGCATCCTGATCGCCCTGGGGAACACGAGTGCCGATCCGAGCCGCGATTGGAAGGGCGCCTTGCGAACCGGTGGCATGGGTCCTCCTCGGACGAGGAACCTCATACACCGAGTCGCTCTCGTCACCTCCACGACGACGGCTTGAAGTATGCTCGCTTTGGCGCTGGGAGCGCCTGTCTTGGCTTCCCTCGCCCTTCCGGCCGGAAGTGCGATGCGAGGAAGATCCCTCCGCGTGCTGATGACCGCTAGGGTTGCGGCGTGCTCCGGGGTTGGGTCCCGGAGACTCTGATTTGGCTTGACCGGGGTCAAGCCGTGTCTGCTGCTCGTTGGCGGTGTCAAGGAGATCCTTGACCCGCTTCTCCTGGAAGGTGCGCTCCTCGCCCTCCAAGCTTGGCATTTCTTCCATGGCCGCCTGCGCCGCCCGCAAGTTGGCTGCAGGAGTCTCGTAGACGGGCTGTTTGCCGCCTAGAATCTCGGCAATGAACCGGCCGCGGCCGCGGACCGAACCAAGCCGGCTAGGGGCCTCGGAAACCGCAGTGAGGTTGTATGCGGAGTTATACTCGCGCTGCGTGGCCTCCATCCGGCGCTTCGCCGAAGCGATGGCGATGCCCTCCTCGAAGATCTTCTTGCGAGCCTCCTCCAGCGAGGCTCGCGCGTTATTAGGGTTTGTGGAGGCGACGATGGGCGTCTTTAGGTCGGTAAGCGCAGCCTGAAGAGTGTCAGCGGCGACAGCCGCAGGATCAACAACGTCTGCTGACGCTTTGCCCTAAGCCGTGCTGGTGCCGGCGCCGATGACCATCACCTCCACGACGTTGGAGACGCTGGCGACATGGTATGGGGTGAAGAACCCCACAGACGGCGGAGGTCCGTTGAAGACAAGTACGTTGCTGGGGTACACGTCATGCGTAGCCGTCTCAGCGATAGAGAGCCTACTGAAGCTGGCGCATAATGCCTTGACATCGAAGTCCTCGCCAAAGTAATGATGACCGTTGTTGAGGCGCAGGTCGCTAAAGAGAACGCTGAGGTTCTCCATAGAAGCGACGACGATGCTAGGAGGCGCCTTGTCATCGGACTCCTCGTCCGAATCCGCATGGCGGACCGGGACGTCGATCATCATCGGTGTTGCCTCATCGAAGGTAGGCTCCACGGGCATGCAGATCGGTCCGGACGCGATGCATCCGGTGGTGTAGGTGCGGGGCCCCGCCCAACACGTAAAGCCAGCTGATGCAGTGATCGGCCCCATGGTGGGTGCCAAATGTCGGTGAATACTCACAACATATGCCATGGGTAGGCTAAAGAAGGTAGGAACCAAAGTGGCAACGGAGGGCGCTGGGGGCGAGGTTGGTACAAGCATGGAACACACGATGTACCCAGGTTCAGGGCTCTCCGTAGAGATAATACCCCTAGTCCTGCCGGAGTGTATGATATGTATGGATGGGATTACAAGGTTGCTCCTTGAGATGTATTGCGGAGGAGGAAGAAGAAGCAGCCGACTCGTCTCTGCATCTCCTATGTGGTTGGTGTGTGTGTGTGTGATCAGTTGACCGACCCTCTGCATGGCGGGGGCCGGGGGGTTTTATAGACGAACTCACCAACCTACAATATGGATAAAGGGTACAAGAGCGGGACCCGGCTGGCCAGGGGGCCCACGAGGGTCTTGTGTTGTCGCTTGAGGGGCCCACCAGCTGCGACGTCCCGTCTGGCTGTGGGACGCGTCGGCTAGCCAATGAGGCTCCTGCGTAAGGTTGACGCTAAACACGTATGGTATGTCCGGCGTCGTCCAACGAGATTCGTCATGGGCAGACGGTGCGGCCGCCTCCACTGTTCCCACGCCGAGTGCAGTAATGGAGTGGGAGTTTGACATCCAACACTGTGCTGGGTGATGGATCAGAGCCGGGGGATGTCAGCGGCGTGGCCGCCGACGCTGGTACCCCCTATGCACTCCGATCCAGTACCCTTGCTGACGCGTAGACACCTTTAATCGTAGGGTCTCGTCATGACCTACGATCTGATGTGACTTGAGATCCCCGGCCGGCTAGCGTGCTTGGCTAGCTGGCTTGGGCACGGCCGCCTCGTCCTTAGCCGGCTGGCTTGGCCTAGGCGGCCAGGAAGAGGTAGCCGTCTTGCTTTTAGCTGGCAGGTGGTTACTAGCCGGCCAGAGAGTTGGCCGTCTCGCCCCCTAGCCGGTAGGTGTAGCCTAGCCGACCAGAGGACTTGGGCCTTGGGGAGCTGTTCCTGGTCATTCCTTTTGGGCTGGAGATAAAGGAGCAGGCTCGTTGAGCCTACCCTGGGGTTATCCCCCCGACAGGAGTTGAAGGAATGGTGTGAGCTTCCTAAGAACTGGAGCATTCTGATCTGCTTCTTCCTCTACAACACGGGCACTAGATGCAGGGCCTTTTGCTTTGGCAGCTGCATGTATGTCTTTGGTGGTCTTCCTGGAAGGTGGAGCCTTCTTTGCTTTAGCAACATGCTTAGGAGCAGACTTCATGGCGTCAGCCATCAACTTCTTCTTCTTGGGAGGAATTGGGATCTACTTAGGAGCTTCTTCCTTAACAGCTTCTGGATCTTCATACATGGAACTTTTTCTACCAACAAGATGGACAGTTCTCTTCCTGGGCCTCTTCACACCAGCTTTCTTTGCAGGTGCATCCTTGGAAAGCTTAGTGCTCTTCCTGGCATACTCAGGTGCTCTTACATCAGTTGTAGTAGCAGTGAATTTCCTGACAACCTTCTTAGGAGGGGCCTTCGAAGGAGTTAAAGTCCCTTCACGCACAAAGTCTGAATCCTCCTCGTCAGAATTTAGCTTCCTTCCGTGCCTAGTGGCTGCCTTGGGCAAGCCATGTGAGCTATATGATCCAGGGTTAGAGTCTGTCCTCTCTAGACTAGTGCCAGCATCCAAGTCAACACTTGGTTCCCTGAAATCATTCTGACTATCATCTGAACCTGACATACTAACAGACATGCTCACAACGAACAACAGAACCTGTGAAGTGGATATAGGAAAGACAGAATGGATGAGCATCACAAAATTCAGATATTTTTGAAAATTTGGAGTCTGAAACTTAGGGTATGATCTTTTGCAGGATGTAAATAGGTGGCACCGAGTTGGCATTTTTGGAGTCACCGAGAAAGCTTACTCGCTTAACGGAAACTTGGTAGTCATTTTCGGTGGCACCGAAAAGAGCTGCTCGGTCTCACCGAGTTGCTTCTCACGAACCCTACAACAAGAATCGGTGGAACCTATTTGACAACTCGGTCTCATCGAGTTGCATACTGCGGCAGATCAGATCCGAAATTTCCTACTTCTACTAATCTAAGGATTCATCTGGTGCACAGGAGGTTTGCACACGGTGGTATGAAGAATAACAATTCCAATGCGCGAGAATCATACGGGCAAACACAAAGGCGATCAAACCGTACCCTAGCTTGGTGGCGGTTCGGCTACGGCGATGACGGCGGAGTAGATTGTGTCGACGACGGTGAATCCCAGAGGTGGCGGCGCTCGGGGAGACAAAGGCGATGACCTGGGGTCTTGGGGGGCAACGAGGGTTTGTCGAACGAACCATTCTGACAAAGTGAAATCAAAGGATTCGGTCCGCGGATATATATACCCATGCGCTGTCGGTGTCACCGAGATGGCAAAATCGGTGTCACAGAGTTCTTCAACTGTTAGTAGACACGGAAACTCGGCGTAACCGAGTTGGCAATTTCGGTGGTATCGAGATAGGAAAAACTGATCAACTTTAAAAAATCGGTGGCGCCAAGTTTGTGGAGTTGGTCACACCGAGTTTTTCAAAGAGGTTTTGGAAGGCAGCCTTTGACGATACGGAACTCCGAATGCACCTTCACATAGAGGGATCGACAAGTGCTTGTTCAAGTTTTGTGATGAAGCATGAATAGAACTTGAGATGATATAGCATAGATAGCTAGAGAAGGGCCCTAAGCAGTCTTATCCATTCAATTGGCCAAAGATAAATCAAAAGCCAAATAACAACAATTTGATGTCCTTGAATGATCAAACACATGCAGACAACATGCTCACACAATAAGAATGATGAATAAAACATGGTGAACATGCACAAACATCCTAGCAGCCATCAAGCACTTGGGCGATGACAAAGTCATCTATATATGAGTATATTGACATAAGATCCAAGTAAGAATACTTGATCATAGGTCATACTCATTGTTAAGCACAAGTGGGGTTACCACTTTTACATAAGCATTAATGTGTTCATATCCTTAAGAGATGCTTATACTCAAGTCTTAGAGTAAAGCTCCCCCTTGATATGATATCCCCACTAAGAGGGATCAACTAACCATGGGTTTTGTCGTAGAAGACTTCAAGTAGGTGAAGTAGTGGTGGATGCCTAATGTTGATGAAGATCATCTTGAGTTGGGAGCAATCCTTGTTGTTTTCATACTCCTTTCACCTAAATGGGTTAGTTCCAAAGCAAAAGGAACATATGCAAGGATATCTATGGACATGGAGTGAAGCACACATGGGATAATGTCCAAAGATGCATTAATTACCTTGTTCCTTGCTTACCTTTGAGGGAATGTGTGACTCCTTGAACTAATGCATATGGTTGAGGTTGATTGCACATAGTTCTTGCCAAAATGAATAAGAGTGAATTTCATTGGCAGAGTCACCCCTCAAGAACTTCTAGTTCTTCCTCTTGGGAATCCACACCAAATTGATGGGAATCCTTGGAGTTGTGGTATCATTTGTTGAGGTAGAGCTAGTAGTATCCTTGCGAATCCACTTGACCTTGGCTTGGGGTTCTTATTAAAATAGGTCAATGTCATCTTGAAGCGTTACCTTGCCTTTGTGGTCTTGTGGTAGAAGGCCATCTTGTGAGCTCGTTGCTTCGGAAGGAGTGGAATCTCACTTCTCTTTTTGTAGAACAAACTTGGGAGTGGGATATGGACCTTCTTCCCAAACATCTCCTTTGACGTTGAAGTAGCCAACACCTTGTTTCTTCTGATGTCCTCCTTGCTTGCGCACAATTTCCTCAAATTGCTTACTTCTGGCAAGACTCTTGAAGACACCTCTCTCTATAATCCCTTTCAATAGATCATTTTATTACTCAAGTGTAACTTGGCTAAGATAATCGTTAGTGGAATCAATAGAGTTACTAGCAACAACATTATTGGATTTAGCTTTAGCATTGTTGTTACTAGATGAAGAAACCTTCTTGCCTTTGTTACTAGTGTTCCTAGGTTTAACTTGTGGAATAAAGTTAGACAAGAGTAATTGTTTGGATAGATAAGAAGAACTCTTCTTCTGAAGATCATCATTTATTCTTTCAAGAACTCATTCTCTTGCTCCAAATTGAGCTTCTCGAAGCGTAGCTTCTCATGGGTTCTTGCAAGCTCCCTATGATCTTCTTGATTAGTCTCATGAGCTAACTTAAGAGTTTTTAATTCTTGAGTTAGTCGTTCAATTTCTTTCTTATCATCATCATTCAATTTCTCTTGACTAGCATGAAAAATAGCAAGTTCATTTTCACCGCATTCAATAGTTTTATCTAGAAGCAAGTCATCTTCTCCTAACAAGTCATCCAGACCCCGCTGTTGGTTATTGACCGGAGAGGTGTCTCGGTCATGTCTGCATGGTTCCCGAACCCGTAGGGTCTACACACTTAAGGTTCGATGACGCTAGAGTTGTAATGGGAATAGTATGTCGTTACCAAAAGTTGTTCGGAGTCCCGGAAGAGATCTCGGACGTCACGAGGAGCTCCTGAATGATTCGGAGGTAAAAATTCATATATAGGAAGTGGAGATTTGATCGTCGGAAATGTTTTGGGGATTGTCGGTATTGTATCGGGACCACCGGAAGGGTTTCGGGGGTCCACCGGGAGGGGCCGCCAGCCCCGAAGGGCTACGTGGGCCAAAAGTGGATGGGAACGAACCCCTAGATGGGCTGGTGCGCCACTCACCAAGGCCCAAGTCGCACAAGGAGGAAAGGGAGGCCAAACCCTAGGCGTGGGGGCTGCCTTGGGTGGCAAGCCACCCCCTAGGTTGCCGCCCCCACCTCCATCTTGGCCGTCGCACCTCCTAGTGTTTCCCTATGGGTGGACGACCCCCTCTCCCTCCCCCCTATATATAGAGACGGTTTTGGGAGGGCTGCATACACCTTTCACACCTCCCCAAGGCGCAGCCCTACTTCTCCCTCTTCTCCTCTGTGGTGCTTGGCGAAGCCCTCCTGAAGAATTGCATAGCTCCACAGTCACCATGTCGTCGTGCCGCCGGAGCTCTCCCTCAACTTCTCCTCTCTCCTTGCTGGATCAAGGTGAAGGAGACGTCACCGGCGTGCACGTGTGTTGAACGCGGAGGCGACTTTATTCAGCTCTTAGATTAGAAGTTTCCGCGATCTGAATGTTGTGAGTACGACTCCATCAACCGTGTTCATAGTAACGCTTCCGCTTAGCGATCTTCAAAGGTATGAAGATGCTCTACAACCTCTCTCGTTGCTGGTTTCTCCTAGATTGATCTTGGTATGAAGTAGGATTTTTTTTGAATTACTTCTACGTTACCCAACAGTCCCTAGCCGGCTGGTGTACGTACGACGTCGGGGCGGCGCAGACAACCAGAAGCTGGTCGGCGCCTGCCCCGTCTACGACAACCCCGTCAATAACATGCGAGCTACGCAGGCCGCCTTCAGCGAGCTGAAGGGGCCGACCCGTGACGTGTAGGAAGAGCGCATTCGTATCCCCGTGGAGGCTGCCAACGCGCAACAGGGCCAACCGGCGAAGTCGCACCGCGACTCGACTAACTGCCGTTCGAGGACTTACGATGACCCAGGCCGGCCCGTAACCGGCTGGCGAGAGAAGAACTACACATCTTCACCCACCAACGCCCACCACCGTCGCAACAGCCGAGAAGCGGGCTGCCATAGCCGCCGGGAACACAGTTCGTTGATTGTCGACAGATGCGTGCGGGTGCCGGTAGGCCAGGCCGACTGCCAGTAGGCACGAAACGGTCGGCACAAGGAGCGTGATCGCTCGGTGGCAGCCCCGCCGCCCCGTGCGCTGGTGTCCGAACGAATCGGTGCTCGCCATCTTCTCGACTAGGACGCTCATTTCCGCCTCGAGCGTCTCGCAAAATCCCGTGCCGCCGAGGAGGAGAGCACTGCCCTCCCATCGAGCTTTGGGCCGCGCATCCTCAAGGAGCCTTTCCCCAAAGGCTTCACTTTGGCGCGCGGCACCCCCAAGTACAACGGCTCAACCAAGCGAGAGGATTGGTTGACCGACTACAGCATCGCCGTCGACATCGTCGGCGGCAACAAGCGCATAGCAGTATGCTACGCGCCCCTCTTGCTGCTTGGCTCGGCCCGAACTTGACTTAACAGCCTGCCGGCTGGTAGTGTGAACAGCTGGCTAGACTTCTAGGAGGAGTTTGTGTGCAACTTCACTGGCACATACAAATGCTCTGGCCGGCCCAGACAACTCGCCCTATGCGTACAGGGCCCCACCGAGCTGGTCTGCGACTACCTCACGCAGTGGATCGAGCTCCGCAACTCTTGCGAGGGCATCCATGAAGTACATGTGATCCAGTAATTCGTAGACGGTTGCCGAGATGGCACCCTCCTCAAACACAAGCTCATGTGCCGGGGACCTTCAACCCTCAGGCAACTGATGGATGTCGTCAATCAGTACGTCGTGGCCGAGTCTTCCATGAAGCTCCCGATACTCGTGGACGCGGCCGGCAAGCCGATCATGGGCAAACCGGCTGCCGCTCCGGCAGCCGGACGATCGTAGACGTACCAACGCAAGCGCAAGGTCGACCAACCAGACACCCGCCGGAGGGCCGGACAGGCCGCAACCGTCGAGGACGGCCTCTTGGCCGACAACCAAGGTTCAAGCCGGCGCCAAGCGCACCAACGAAGGGAAGCGGCATGGCGGGCTAAGTATACCTTCGAGGCCATGCTCGACGGCCCCTGCAAATTCCACAGCGGGGCCAAGCCAGCAACACACATCACCCGCGAGGGCAGCTGGTTCACCACGATTGCGCGTGGCTAGGCTCTGCCGCCTGCGCCGCCGCCACCACCTCCTCTCGCTCTGGGAGCCGGCGGTGCCTGCGACGACTACACCCATTAGGACGTGACCTACATCATCTTCACCAGTGAGGATGACGACAAGCACAACCAACGCAAACACGTTGTGGAGGTCAAGGCTATCGTCCCGCCGGTTCCCCAGTACATGCACTGGTCGGATAAGCCAATCACTTGGGCCCACCAGGACCATCCGGTTGTAATGCCGACGCCAGGAGGCTACGCATTTGTAATCGACCCCACCTTCGTCTCCCGGGGCGCCACATACCATTTTACGTGGGTGCTCGTCGACAGCGGTAGCAGCATCAACATCCTCCACCGCGATACAACGGAGAAACTCGACATTCTAGAGTCCGAGCTCCAGCCGACGCGGACGGTGTTTCACGACATCGTCCCCGGCCACTCCTACTCGTCGATCGGCAAGGTTCGGCTGGACATGATGTTCGGCTCGTCGAAGAACTTCCACCGCGAGACAATCTGGTTCGAGGTCGTCAACCTCACCAGCGCCTACCAGGCCACTTGGGCCGGCCGGCCCTGGACAACTTCATGGCGGTCCCACACTACTCCTATGTGAAGATGAAGTTGTTGGGTCCGCACAAGATCACAATCGTCGCCGGCAACTATAAAAAATCGTCTGAGTGTGCTTTGGCTGGATCCAAGTTAGCCAAGTCGCTCGTCATTGCCGAGGAGCGGTGACAGATCGAACGGCTCGTGGCTCTCACTCGTGAGCCGGTGGCCATGCCTGAGCCCAAGCTGAAGCAGCCAGCTTCATAGGCCCAGTTCCTGCCAGCCATCGGCAAGGACACCAAGAGGGTCCCCTGGACCCGGCCGACCCCATCGGCAAGTATGTTCTGGTGGGGGCCGGCCTCAGTGACAAATAGGAAAGCGAGCTCATCAACTTCCTCCATGAAAATCGGGATATCTTTGCATGGTCCCCAAAGGACATGCCGGGAGTTTCAAGGAAGTTTGCCGAGCACTTTCTTCATGCCCGGTCAGATGCGAAACCGATCAGGCAACCCTTGCGTCGGTTCTCCGAGGAGAAGCAGAAGACCATTGGTGAAGAAGTCACCCGGCTGCTGGAAGCCGGCTTCATCATGGAAGTCTTCTCCCCGGACTTGTTGTCGAACGTAGTCCTAGTGGTGAAGAAGAACAAAACTTGGCACATGTGTATCGATCACACGAGCCTAAACAAGGCATGCACCGCTACCAAGAGGAGGCGCGCGAGCTGGCGCTATCCAGAACAGACATCTACCAGCAGGCCATGCGCCCCTACCACAGCCGGCGGGTCAAGCCACTCTCATTCTGAGAGGGAGATCTGGTGCTCCGGCTGATCCAATGAACAACCGGCCATCACAAGATGTCCGCCCCATGGGAGGATCCATTCATCCTCACCAAGGCTCTGAGAAATAACGCCTACTGTTTGATCGATGCTCACAAGGCAAGAAAAAACAAGAAGGACGCCTCCGGCTCTGAGACACATCAGTCGTGGAACGCAGAGCTCCTCTGTCCATTTTACAGTTGAACAAGTGTATGGATGTATCTGCCCTACTTTCTCTTGGAAATATGCCCTAGAGGCAATAATAAAATAGTTATTATTATATTTCTTGTTTCAAGATAATCGTTTATTATCCATGCTATAATTGTATCGAATGGAAACATAAATGCATGTGTGGATATATAGACAAAACAATGTCCCTAGTGAGTCTCTAGTTGACTAGCGTGTTGGTCAAGGATGGTTAATGTTTCCTAGCCATAGACAAGTGTTGTCACTTGATGACGGGGGTCACATCATTAGGAGAATGATTTGATGGACAATACCCAAACTATAAACGTATCATATGATCGTGTCATTTTGTTGCTATTGTTTTCTGCATGTCAAGTATACATTCCTATGACCATGAGATCATGTAACTCACTGACACCGGAGGAATGCCTTGTGTGTATCAAACGTCGCAACGTTACTGGGTGACTATAAATGTACTCTACAGGCATCTCCGAAGGTGTTCGGTGAGTTAGCATGGATCAAGACCGGGATTTGTCACTCCGTGTGACGAGAGGTATCTTTGGGCCCACTCGGTAATACAACATCACAAACAAGCCGTGCAAGCAACGTGACTAAAGAGTTAGCCACAAGATATTGTATTATGGAACGAGTAAAGAGACTTGCTGGCAACGAGATTGAAATAGGTATGGCAATACCGACGATCGAATCTCGGGCAAGTAACATACTTAAGGATAAAGGGAATGATGTACGGGATTGTGTGAATCCTTGACATAGAGGTTCAACCGATAAGATCTTCGTAGAATATGTAGGGTCCAATATGGATGTCCAGGTTCCGCAATTGGATATTGGCCACATAGTGTCTCGTCATGTCTACATAGTTCTCGAACCCGCAGGGTCTGCACACTTAAGGTTCGATGATGTTTTCGGTATAGTTGTATTATTGATGTTGGTAACCGAATATGGTTCGGAGTCCCGGATTAGATCCCGGACGTCACGAGTGTGTACGGAATGGTCCGGAAACAAACATTGATATATAGGATTGTTGCATTTGGCTTCCGGAAAGATTTGTGGAATTACCGGTAAAGTACCGGGAGTGACGAATGGGTTCCTCGGTTTTACCGGGAGGGGACACCCACCCGGGAGAGGACCTAATAGGCCCATGGGTGGTGCACCAGCCGTAAGTGGGCTGGTGAGGCCAGCCCACTAAGCGTATTTAGGCCAAGGCAAAAAAAGGAAAAAAGGAAGGAGGTGGACAAGAAGGAAAGACTCCTCCACCAAACTGAATTGGAGGAGACGTTCCTCCTTGGCTCACCCGAACCCTCCTACTTGGAGTAGGAGGCAAGGAAACCTCCCTCTTGTTCCTCCTATATATAGTGGAGATTTGAGAGGGCTTTTTCACCTCAAGACTTTGTGCAAACCTCTCTCCCTCGACTACTTCGTGACACCTCGTAGCTAGATCGGCACGGCGCGGGGAAGCCCTGTCGGAGTAGCTACACCTTCATCACCGCTACGCCGTCGTGCTACCAGAGAATTCAGCTACCTCTTCGTCTCTCTTGGTGGATCAAGAAGGCGGAGATGGTCATCGAGTTGTACGTGTGTTGAACGCGGAGGTGCCTTTCATTCAGTGCTAGATCAGGACGGATCATGGGATGGCGGCGATTTGGATCACGTAGATGTTCCACTACATCAACCGCGTTTCTTAACGCTTCCCACTTAGCGATCTACAAGGGTATGTGGATCCGATATCCCTCTCGTAGATGGTCATCACCATGATAGGTCTTTGTGTGCGTAGGAAACTTTTTGTTTCCCATGCAACATTCCCCTATAGTGGCATCATGAGCTAGGTTCATGCGTAGATGATATCTTGAGTAGAACACAAAAGAGTTTGTGGGCATTGATGTTCAATTTGCTGCCCTCCTTAGTCGTTTTTTGATTCGGCGGTATTGTTGGACTGAAGCGGCCCGCACCAACCTTACCCGTACGCTTAGGAGAGACCGGTTTCATCGACTGACATGCAACTTGTTGCATAAAGATGACCGGCGGGTGTCTATTTCTTCAACTTTAGTTGAATCGGATTTGACCGAGGCGGTCCTTGGAGAAGGTTAAATAGCAATTTGCATCTCACCGTTGTGGCTTTGCATAAGTAAGATGTGATTATACTAGATACCCATAGCAGCCACGTAAAACATGCAACAACAAATTAGAGGACGTCTAACTTGTTTTTGTAGGGTATGCATGTGATGTGATATGGCCAGAGGCATGATATGATATATTGGATGTATGAGATGATCATGTTGTAATAGTTAAATATTGACTTGCACGTCGATGCTATGGCAACCGGCAGGAGCCATAGGGTTGTCTTTAAACTAACGTTTGTGCTTGCAGATGCTTTTACTATATCGCTAGGTTGTAGCTTTAGTAGTAATAGCATCGATAGTGCGATAACCTCGATGGCGGCACAATGATGGAGATCATGGTGCAGCCCCGGTGACGATAGAGATCATGTCGGTGCTTTGGTGATGAAGATCAAGAAGCACAAGTTCATGGACATATCATGTCACTTATGATTTGTATGTGATGTTAATCCTTTTATGCACCTTATTTTGCTTCGAACGATGGTAGCATTATAAGACGATTCCTCACTAAAATTTCAAGATAAATTGTGTTCTCCCTGACTGTGCACCATTGCGACAGTTCGTCGTTTCGAGACACCACGTGATGATCGGGTGTGATAGACTCAACGTTCACATACAACGGGTGCAAAAATATTGCACACGCGGAACACTCGGGTTAAACTTGGTGAGCCTAGCATGTATAGACATGGCCCCGGAACACAAGAGACCGAAAGATCGAGCATGAATCATATAATTGATATGATCAACATGGAGATGTTCACCACTGAAACTAGACTCAACTCAGTGATGATCGAACTTGAGTTAGTGAATTTGGATCATGAGACACTCGAATGACTAGAGAGATGTCTATTTGAGTGGGAGTTTATTAGTACCATGATTAGCTAAACTCAATTGTCTTGAACATAGTCTAAGTAATCTTTGCAAAAATTTGGAGATCAATGGTTCACAAAGTAGCAACCCTGAATTTTAATACGTTCCTAGAGAAAGCTAAGCTGAAAGATGATGGAAGCAACTTTGTTGACTGGGCTCGAAATCTGAGGCTTATCCTCCAAGCTGGCCAAAAGCAATATGTGCTTGATGTAGCGCTAGGCAATGCACCACCCGCTACGGCAGACCAAGATGTTTTGAACGCTTGGGAAGCGTGTAAGGATGACTACTCACTAGTTCCATGTGCAGTTTTGTATGGCTTAGAACCGGGACTGCAAAGTCGTTTTGAACGTCACGGAGCATACGAGATGTTCCAGGAGTTGAAGTTTATCTTTGAGAATAATGCCCGGATTGAGAGGTATGAGACCTACGGTAAGTTCTATGCTTGCAAAATGGAGGAGAATTCGTTTGTCAGTGAACACATGCTCAGAATGTCTGGGTACTCTAACCGTCTAGCTGAGCTGGGGATTAAACTCCCGCAAGAAGCTATCACTGACAGAATTCTTCAGTCACTACCACCTAGCTATAAGAGCTTCGTGTTGAACAATAACATACAAGGGATGAATAAGTCACTCTACGAGTTATTTGCGATCCTGAAATTCGCTGAGTTAGAAATCTAGAAAGAACATGAAGTGTTGATGGTCAATAAGACCACTAGTTTCAATAAAAATGGCAAAGGCAAGAAGGGTAACTCCAAGAAGAGTGGCAAAGTTGTTGCCCCTCCGATGAAGAAACCCAAGGCTGGACCTAAGCCGGAAACTGAGTGCTATTATTGCAAGGGGACTGGTCATTGGAAGCGCAACTGCCCCAAGTATCTGGCCGATAAGAAGGCGGCCAACGCCAAACAAGGTATATATGATATACATGTTATTGATGTGTACCTCACCAGCTCTCGTAGTAGTGCGTGGGTGTTTGATACCGGTTCTCTTGCTTACATTTGCAACTCGAAACAGGAACTGCGAAATAAACGAAGGCTGGCGAAGGATGAAGTGACGATGCACGTGTGAAATGGTTCCAAGGTTGATGCGATCGTCATCGGCATGGTCTCACTTTAGTTACCATCGAGATTAGTGATGAACTTAATTAATTGTTATTTAGTACCTGCGTTGAGCATGAACATTATATCTGGATCTTGTTTATTGCGAGACGTTACTCATTTTAGTCAGAGAATAATGGTTGTTCTATTTATATGAGTAATATCTTTTATGGTCATGCACCCAATGTGAGGGGTTTGTTCATATTGAATCTCAATTGTGATGACACTCATATCCATAACATTGAGACCAAAAGATGTAGAGTTAACAATGATAGGCCACTTTCTTGTGGCACTGCCGCTTAGGTCATATTGGTGTTAAGAGCATGAAGAAACTCCATGCTGATGGACTTCTGGAGTCACTTGATTTTGAATCACTTGACACATGCGAAACATGTATCATGTGCAAGATTGCTAAGACTCCATTCTCTGGAACAATGGAGCGTGCAAGTGGCTTGTTGGAGATCATACATACAGATGTCTGCGGACCAATGAACATAGAGGCATGCGGCGGATATCGTTATTTTCTCACCTTCACTAACGATTTGAATAGGTATGGCTATATCTACTTGATGAAGCACAAGTCTGAAACGTTTGAAAAGTTCAAACAATTTTAGAGTGAAGTTGAAAATCATCATAGCAAGAAGATCAAGTTCCTATGATCTAATCGAGGAGGTGAATATCTGAGTTACGAGTTTGGTGCTCATTTAAGACAATGTGGAATTGTTTCACAATTGACACCGCATGGAACGCTCATGACCCACAAGTATATGGGATCAATCGTAGTCCTTTCGATAAGTAAGAGTGTCGAACCCAACGAGGAGGAGAAGGCTCTGATAAACGGTTTTCAGCAAGGTAATAACTGCAAACACTGAAAGTAGCGGTAACAAGTGATGGAGTAGTGAGGTGAAACGTAGCAAGTGTAAAGTAACAAGTAACAAGTAGTAGCAACGGCGCAGCAAGTGGCCCAATCCCTTTTGTAGCAAGGGACAAGCCTGGAAAAAGTCTTATAAGAGGAAAAGCGCTCCCGAGGACACACGGGAATTTCTGTCATGCTAGTTTCATCATGTTCATATGATTCACGCTCGTTACTTTGATAGTTTGATATGTGGGTGGACCGGTGCTTGGGTACTGCCCTTACTTGGACAAGCATCCCACTTATGATTAACCCCTCTCGCAAGCATACGCAACTACGAAAGAAGAATTAAGACAACGTCTAACCATAGCATTAAACTAGTGGATCCAAATCAGCCCCTTACGAAGCAACACATAGACTGGGGTTTAAGCTTCTGTCACTCCAGCAACCCATCATCTACTTACTACTCCCTAATGCCTTCCTCTAGGTCCAAATAGGGTGAAGTGTTATGTAGTCGACGTTCACATAACACCACTAGAGGAAAAACAACATATATCATATCAAAATACCGAACGAATACCAAACTCACATGTCCTCAGGAACAAAAGTGACTACTCACAAAGCATAATCATAATCATGATCAGAAGTGTAATGAATAGCATCAAGGATCTGAACATAAACTCTTCCACCAAGTAATCCAACTAGCATCAACTACAAAGAGTAATCAACACTACTAGCAACCTTACAAGTATCAATCGGAGTCGCGAGACAGAGATTGGTTACAAGAGATGAACTAGGGATTGGAGAGGAGATGGTGCTGATGAAGATGTTGGTGGAGATGCCTCCCCTCCGACGAGAGGAGTGTTGGTGATGACGATGGCGACGATTTCCCCCTCCGGGAGGGAAGTTTCCCCGGCAGGATCGTCCTGCCGGAGCTCTAGATTGGATCTGCTCAAGTTCCGCCTCGTGGCGGCGGCAAAACCACGAAAAAGCTCCCGAATGATTTTTTCTGGAACAAAACCCTTCATATAGCAAAAGAGGGGGCCAGTGGGCCGCTAGGGTACCGACAAGCCCTGTTGCCGCGGCCAGGGGGGTAGGCCGCGGCAACCAGGCTTGTGGGCCCCTGGTTGCTCCCCTTTGACACTTCTTTCGCCCAGTATTTTTTGTAAAATCCAAAAAAAATCCACGTTGATTTTCAGGACATTTGGATTTGCGCATAATAGAGAACTCAGACTTGCTCCTTTTCCAGTCCAGAATTCTAGCTGACGGTATTCTCCCTCTTCAAATAAACCTTGCAAAATAAGAAAGAAAAGGCATAAGTAAGGTTCCACAAAGTATAATAACAGTCCATAAAGCGATAAATATCAACATGAAATCATGATGCAAAATGGACGTATCAAACGCCACAGTGTAACGGTGTGTCCAAACGTCGTAATCGTACTTTATTAGATATGGTGCATTCTATGATGTCTCTTACCGATTTGCCATTATCATTTTGGGGCTATGCATTGGAGACAGCTACATTCACTTTAAATAGGGCACCATCAAAATCCGTTGAGACGACACCACATGAGCTATGGTATGGCAAGAAGCCAAAGTTGTCGTTTCTAAAGTTTGGGGGTGTGATGCTTATGTCAAAAAGCTTCAGGCTGAAAAGCTGGAACCCAAAGCGGAAAAGTGTGTTTTCATAGGTTACCCAAAAGAGACAGTTGGGTATACCTTCTATCTCATATCCGAGGGCAAAATGTTTGTCGCTAAGAACAAAGCTTTTCTTGAGAAAGAGTTCCTCTCGAAAGAATTGAGTGGGAGGAAGATAGAACTTGATGAGGTTGTGGAACCTCTGCTTCAACAAGATGGTGGCGCAGGGCAGAAAGAAATTTATGTCAAGCCAACACCAGTTGAAGAGGAAGCCAACGATGATGATCATGAAGCTTCAGATCAAGTTACTGTCGGACCTCGTAGGTCGACAAGAGCACGTACTACTCCGAAGTGGTATGGGAATCTTCTCTTGTCAATCATGTTGTTGGACAACAATGAGCCTGTGAGTTATGGAGAAGCAATGGTGGGCCTAGATTCAAACAGATGGTTAGAAGCCATGAAATCCAAGATAGGATCTAATTATGAAAACAAAGTATGGACTTTGAAAGTATTACCTAAAGGTCGCAAGGCTATTCAGAACAAATGGATCTTTAAGAAGAAGACGCACGCAGACGGTAATGTGTCCGTTTATAAAGCTCGACTCGTGGCAAAGGGTTTTTCACAAGTTCATGGAGTTGACTACGATGAGCCGTTCTCACCCGAAGTGATGCTTAAGTCCGGCCAAATCATGTTAGCAATAGATGCATTTTTCGATTATGAAATCTAGCAGATGGATGTCAAAACGGCGTTCCTTAACGGGTTTCTTAAGGAAGAGTTGTATATGATGCGACCCGAAGGTTTTGTCGATCCAGAGAATGCTGACAAAGTATAAAAGCTCCAGCGATCCATTTATGGACTGGTGCAAACATCTTAGAGTTGGAATCAATGCTTTGATGAGGTGATTAAGGTGTTTGGGTTTATACAATTTTTTGGAGAAGCTTGTATTTACAAGAAAGTGAGTGGGAGCTCTATAGCGTTTCTAATATTATATGTGGATGACATATTGCTTGTTGGAAACAATGTAGAGTTACTAGAAAGCATAAAGGATTACTTGAATAAAAGTTTTTCATTGAAGGACTTAGGAGAAGCTGCTTACATATTGGGCATAAAGATCTATAGAGATAGGTCAAGGATCCTAATAGCTCTTTAACAAAGCACATACCTTGATAAAGTTTCGAAGAAGTCCAAAGTGGAACAATCCAAGAAGGGGTTATTTCCTTTGTTACAAGGTATAAAGTTGAGTAAGACTCAATGTCCAGTAACTGCAGAAGATAGAGAAAAGATGAGTGGCGTCTCCTATGCTTCAACCATAGGGTCTATCATGTATGCAATGTTGTGCACAAGACTGGATGTCAGCCTGGCCATAAGTATGGCAGGCAGGTTTCAAAGTGATCCAGGAGTGGAACACTGGGTGGCTGTCAAGAATATTCCAAAGTACCTGAAAAGGACTAAGGAAATGTTTCTTATTTATGGAGGTGACAAAGAGCTCGTCGTAATGGGTTACGTCGATGCAAGCTTTGCCACTGATCCGGATGACTCTAATTCTCAAACCGGATACGTATTTATTCTTAACGGGGGTGCGGTAAGCTAGTGGAGTTCCAAGCAAAACGTCGTAGCTGATTCTACATGCGAAGTGGAGTACATACCTGCCTCAAAGGCGGGTTAGGAGGGTGTCTGGATGAAGTAGTTCAAGTCAGATCTTGGAGTAGTGCCAAGTGCACTGGATCCAATCAATCTGTTCTGTGACAACACTGGTGCCATTGCTCTAGCCAAGGAACCAAGGTTTCACAAGAGGACCAGACACATAAAGAGACGCTTCAATGCCATCCTCTATTACATCAAGGAGGAGGACATAAATATTTGCAAAGTGCACATGGATCTGAATGTTGCAGATCCATTGCCTAAACCTCTTCCACGAGCAAACCATGATCAACACCAGAACTGTATGGGTGTTAGATTCATTACATTGTAAATCACATAGAGATGTGAGGCTAGATTATTAACTCTAGTGCAAGTGGGAAACTGTTGGAAATATGCCCTAGAGGCAATAATAAAATAGTTATTATTATATTTCCTGTTTCCAGATAATCATTTATTATCCATGCTATAATTGTATTGAATGGAAACATAAATGCATGTGTGGATATATAGACAAAACAATGTCCCTAGTGAGTCTCTAATTGACTAGCCTGTTGGTTAAGGATGGTTAAGGTTTCCTAGCCATAGACAAGTGTTGTCACTTGATGACATAATCACATCATTAGGAGAATGATGTTATGGACAAGACCCAAACTATAAACGTAGCATATGATCGTGTCTTTTTGTAGCTATTGTTTTCTGCATGTCAAGTATACATTCCTATGACCATGAGATCATGTAACTCACTGACACCGGAGGAATGCCTTATGTGTATCAAACGTCGCAACGTTACTGGGTGACTATAAAGGTACTCTAGATGCATCTCCGAAGGTGTCTGTTGAGTTAGCATGGATCAAGGCTGGGATTTGTCACTCCGTTTGACAGAGAGGTATCTTCGGGTCCACTCGGTAAAACAACATCACAAACAAGCCTTGCAAGCAATGTGACTAAAGTGATAGCCACGGGATCTTGTATTATGGAACGAGTAAGGAGACTTGCCGGTAACGAGATTGAAATAGGTATGGTGATACCGACGATCGAATCTCGGACAAGTAACATACTGAAGGACAAAGGGAATGATGTACGGGATTGTGTGAATCCTTGACATAGAGGTTCAACCGATAAGATCTTCGTAGAATATGTAGGATCCAATATGGACATCCAGGTCCCGCTATTGGATATTGGACGGAGAGTGTCTTAGTCATGTCTACATAGTTCTCAAACCCGCAGGGTCTGCACACTTAAGGATCAGTGACGTTTTCGGTATAGTTGAATTATTGATGTTGGTAACCGAATGTTGTTCAAAATCCCGGATGAGATCCCGAACATCATGAGTGTCTATGGAATGGTCCAGAAACGAAGATTGATATATAGGATTGTTGCATTTGGCTTCCGGAAAGATTTCGGGCATTACCGGTAAAGTACCGGGAGTGACGAATGGGTTCGTGGGTTTTACCGGGAGCGGACACCCACCTGGGAGAGGACCTAATAAGCCCATGGGTGGTGCACCAGCCCACAGTGGGCTGGTGAGGCCAGCCTTTAGTGGGCCTATTTCGGCCAAGGCAAAAATAAAGGAAAAAAAGAAGAAAAAAAGGAAGGAGGTGGACAATAAGGAAAGGACTCCTCCAGAAACCGAATTGGAGGAGGAGACCTTCCTCCTTGGCTCGGCTGAGCCCTCCTACTTGGAGTAGGAGGCAAGGCAGCCTCCCTCTTGTTCCTCCTATATATAGTGGAGATTTTAGAGGGTTTTTGCACCTCAAGCCTTTGTGCAAATCTCTCTCCCTTCACTACTTCGTGACACCTTGTAGCTAGATCGGTACGACACGGCGAAGCCCTATCGGAGTAGCTCCACCATCATCACCGCCAGGTCGTCGTGCTACCAAAGAATTAAGCTACCTCTTCGTCTCTCTTGCTGGATCAAAAAGGTGGAGATCATCATCGAGCTGTACGTGTACTGAACGCGGAGGTGCCGTCCGTTCGGTGCTAGATCGGGACGGATCCTGGGATGACGATGATTTGGACCGCGAAGATGTTCCACTACATCAATCACGTTTCTTAACACTTCCCGCTTAGCGATCTACAAGGGTATGTGGATCTGATCTCCCTCTCATAGATGATCATCACCACGATAGGTCTTCGTGTGCGTAGGAATTTTCTTTGTTTCCCATGCAATGTTTCCCTACACTTTCAATCAATGAACAACCGGCACCCCAGAGCAGGACTCGGGGACTGCCCTTCCCATCCTAGCTAGGGCCCAATTGTTCTTCCTAGCTCGGGGACTGCCGGATCACCCAAGCCCCACCGTGGCTCGGCAAAGTACCATGACTCTTACTCCTCGGTGGCTTATCCCTTGCCGGCTACAGACCACAACTTGGTTGTCCGGCCGACAGGCGCACAGGCGAAAGGGGAGGAATACATGGGAAATATTGATAAGGGGCGGTCCAGGTCCGGCCATGCTGCCCGTTTCGTTCAAAAACCGAACTTGCGAAAAGCCAAAGTACCAACACCCCGCCTCTGCGAGCCCACTCCTCGCCTGGCCACAGTTTGCAAGCCAGCTGACCGGCAGGAGAAAAGGCAAATGAGCATGGCACATGGGAAAAAGACTAAAGCAAAAAAAGGTACCAAACAAAATAGCCGTGCAAGGCCGAGAGTGCATTACAATAAAATTCACACCTAGTGGGTGGACTTGTCCATAACAAATTTGAAAAAAAAGTAAACCGGAAGATAACAGGCGGCTCCAGCAGTGCCGCCTCCTTGTCCTAGCCGGCAGGGTCGGCGGACTCGTCTAAGCTTCGGGGGCCCGCGTTGCATCCCGATTGGTCTCTGGATCACCAGTCGGCAGCATCTCCACGTCGCTAATCGGCGGCACCTCCATGTCGTCAGTCAGCGGCACGTTGCCACCTCTAGTCGGAGGCACCTCCATGTCGCGAGTGTGCGGCACGTCTCCACCTCCAGCCGGCGGCACCTCAGCGTCTCCAACAACAGGCCACGTCCCTTGCATAGAGAATTCAGCCACACCCTAGGCGACCGCCTCGGCGGCTCCATCATCATCTTCACGCTCCTCCAAGCTAGACCCTACTTCCTCCTTGCTGGAGACGTTGGGGACATCATAGTCATCCTCCACGAGGGGCACACTGTCCTCACCAAGCTCAGGGTAGTAGGTGTCCAGCACCGCGTAGCACGAAAGCTTGTGGGCTCGAAAGCCGATGGCCTCCTCGCACTGCGCCAGGTCTATCTGCGACGCTGCCCGCATGGTGGCCAGCTGGTCCAATTTGATGCCTGAGTACCAGGAGAGGGCAAAGGTCAGGGTGACCCTGGCTCCGCCCCTCACAACTGACACCCTCCATGTGTTGAAGCGATCCACGGAATGCCCCGTCCATGTCGCGACCCGGCTGGCAGGAATCCCCTCCGCCTGGTCAGGCCAAAGGGCCCGAACAATGTTCTAACCCGCCACCTGGAGCCGGTCGTAAAGAACCCATAGGAAGTCTATGCGGGTCTCATAGCCTTGGGCCACCTCCTCCACCGACCAACTGACATCGATGTCTGGCTCGCAGCCGGCCCGACGTTGGTCCTCCCTACGGGCCTCCACAACCCACTTCGCCCGCGCCTACGTCTACGGGAAGCGTGCTAGCCCATGAAAAGAAGAGAAGAAAAAGAGGAGTCGGCGAAGTACAACAAGCACAAGCTACGATGCTTACTGGCAAAAGTGTTTTTGGCCTCGATAAAAAGCTTACGCACGCTCGCCGCCTCCCGCTCGGCTCTCTTCTTGAGCCCCATCGCCCGACGTGCCTCCTCCCCGAGCCAAGAAACATCGGCCCGGAGAGATGTGACCGCCTCGTCGCTGGCGGCGAACGCCTGCTGTGCTGCCTCCTTCGCTACCTTCTCGTCCTGAAGCGCTCCGGCAAGCCGCTCTACCTCCACCTTCAGTGACTCCGTATCCGGCTGCTCGGTGCCCAGATCCTTCTCAAGCCGGTTGCACTCCCCGGCGATCTCGTCACGCTTGTCCCGAATGTCGGCAAGTGAGTGATGCAACTCCTCCACCTCGTCCAAGGATATGGCCACCATTGCACCAAAATCAAAGTGAGGGGTTGGCTCGACTACAGCAACACGAAGTAGATAAGATTCGACCCGGCTGCCGCGGAGTCGTGCAGTCGACCCGAACCTCGGGACTACACCCAATGGGTGTGCTCGCGCGCACCCACCTTTACAAAAACTTACTCTTGGCTGCCTCCAGCTCGGCCGTCCGAGCCTCTAGGTCCGCGCCGGTCTTGAAGTAGTAGTTCTTGCCGTAGCGGCACACAGCTACCACCTCCTGGAAGAGCGCCCGCACTTCGCCTGGTCGGCCTGAAGAAAGAAAGTAGATCAAAAATAGATAAGATTTGGCCCGGCTACCATGAAGCCGCGCAACCGTCTTGAATCTCGGGGACTACACCCAGTGTGTGCGCTCGTGCGCATCCACCATGGAACAAACGAAAAGGAAGGCTCCGCGAAAAAAATTACCTGGAGCGCCATCTCCACCAGCGTGAGGTTGCTCACCTCCGATTGGGCAAAGGCGACAACTCCATCTTTGTAAAAGGCCATCACGGCCGTGGACGTCGGCAGCACCATGGCCTCCTCGATGGGCGAGGAGCCCGCTCCGGTTGCAGCCGGCGCGCGCCTCAGTTGCCCCCACTCCTCTGTCACCCGCGACAGCAACCGGGTCCCTCGGCCGCCTCCAGTGGCGCGACCGGATTTGCTGGATCGCCAAGACGACCATGGTTTGGCCGTCGCCACCCTCGGCATCATGCCCGACCCGACGCCCTTGGTCACACGCCGAGCAAGCACCTCCTGGGCTGTCGGCTCCCCAGCCGGCAGTACTACCATCTCCGGGGGTGGCTCCTGGTGCACCTCCATGCGCGTCGGCGAGGCCCCCGTGGTAGGAGACTCGAGGGCTGTCAATGCAGTGGCGTCGCTCGCCGCCTCAACCAAGGGGCCAGTAGTGCGGGCCGCCGCGGTCGACGTGTCCTTAGTCTTGGTTGCACGAAGTTCCCGCTCAAGCCACGCCGTTGTCGCGTGCTCCGCGGCAATCGGCGGAGCTATACGGCCCCAAGGGCCGACGCCTCCGGTGCCGGCAGCTGAATGGCCTCGCTGCCAAAACAAAATGAGCAAGAGCTCAAATGCCACACGACAATAAAGGAAGAAAACAAGGGGGCATGAGCCTCAAAAAGAACTTACCCAACGCCAAGGGGGATGTCGCTCAGTCCCTGCCTGAGCCTCCTCCAAATTGGTGGAGGGTCACCCGCCAGCCCGACCGAACCTTCTTGGCGGCTGGGGTGCCGGCCGAGCAATCGGCAGACCAGTTATCCCTCCAGCGCTCCTCCGTCGTCTGGCGACTGACTGGCTGGCTGGCAGACAGCCAACCCCAGCCGTCACCTTCGCCCTCCTGCCTCGGTGATGGCCCCGAGGCAGCCCGTGATAGTCGGTGACACCTCCAGCACCTGCAGATCATCGTCGTCATCGTGTGTCAAGTCCTTCAGGGACCCGTCGGGAGGGTTACACGATGACCCTGCCCCGCCGATCGCGGCACCAGCTGGATCCTCGTCCTCCTCGTTCGCCTCTGGTTCGTCCGAGTCCTCAGGGTCCTCGGGGCCGTCCCCGTACGACTGAAAGTCCTCGGGGTCGAACTCATCCCAATCTGGGATGAAACGCTTCAAATTCGGGCCGTCCGACATGTTCTGCCGAACAAAGAACCGAGGAGGGTCACGACCACGCATCAAATACCGCCATAGAGGAGAAAGGAACGGTTCCAGTGAGACGAAAACTTACCGCCAGTGCATGATTGCCACGATGGAACAACGGAATGACGAAGCTCCACGTCTCCTTGTCCAGCTGGAAGTTGGTGATTCTATTCACCCGGACGGCGACCTTGATCAACGGTAGGTCCACCATCGACAGACGGCTCGGGTCCTTGCGTCCGCTCATGTCCCACATCCGGTGCGACCTCGCCTGCAGCGGCAGCACCCGGCGGGAGATAAAAGCCGCCACCAGGTCTGAGGCCACCAGCCCTGGGAAGCTTTAAGCTCCTGCAGCCGGCCGACCATCCCCATCAGCTCATTGTTGCACATGTCGAGGTCCCAGAGCTCCATCGATGGTGGCACATCGGCGAATGGAGGGAGGTTGACCCAATCTCGCCCCAGGCCAATGTCGCGGACGTAGAAGAAGGTGCGCTGCCATTTCTTCAATGACTCCTTCCACTTCGTCTGCGGGGACGGCCTGCCATGCCGCCTATACACCACCACGCTGCCGCAAGAGTACGACACGTTGTCGTGTACCTAGGCACGGAAATGAAAAAAGTGACGGAAGAAGGAAGGAAAAGGCTATAAGCCCAGATATGCCTCACACAGAGTGGCGAAGCACGCAAGCCACAAGATGGAGTTAGGCCTGAGATGATGCATCTGGAGCCCTAGAAGGCGAGGAACTGCCGGAGGAAGAGGCTCGCCGGCAGCCCGAAGCCGAAGAGGAAATGTGTGCTGAAGATGACACGCTCGCCGGTGCGGGGCTCCAGCACGCACTCATCATTGGGTGCGCGGGCCTCGACGAGCTCCGCGAACGAAAGCTTTCGCATCCGCCGGATGTATTCGATATGCTCCTAACCCTCCCACGAGCCGAAAGGAAACCCGACCATCATGTTGGACGTCAGCTGGGAGGTGGAGAACACGAGACGAGAGAGACATCTCCCCAGCGGATCGACAGCGGGGAGGCACTGCGCTCGTAGGAGGGAGGAATGGCGGTGGTGTGCGCTACGGGCGCGAGGAGGGGTTACGACAGTGGCGAGCGCTGCGGGCGCGTGGGTGAAGGACGACCACGGAGAGCTCTGGCGCGAGGACGAACTGGGGCGAAGGTGAGGGGAGGCAATGGCGAAACAGGCCTCGCCCATCCCCTTTTAAAGCCTCGGGGGAGACGTGGGGGTGTGGGATATGTTGCGCCCATGTCCCCCACTAACCCTGCGCGCGGGGAAACCCAACCGGCGACCTGCGACCATAATAAATTCGTGCATGGGCCGAGGCATGTCAGACCGGGCCTGAGGCGATGTCCCATCGTGCGGGTAGTGGTGGGCCCGCCGTTCGCCTCCAGCCCACACGAGGCGTACCCCGGCCGACCTCAAGACCAAAACGACGCCGCGACACCCGAGGCGCAGCGGGAACTGACTGGGCCACGCCTGGCTGCCGTTCCAGCCGGCCTGAAGGCATATCGCCGCCTGGTCGGCTCCGATGCCAACTCCCGGTGTAGGGGAAAACCGCTGTCCCCATGCCCGGAGGCCTTCGGACCCCAACGATTTCGGGGGATATTGACAGGAATATTACCCCTGGGTATATCAAAGGCAGAGATAAGCCGTCTCCAAGACATTTGGGGGCCGCCTGCCCCCTGATAAGTCTCAAACGTATCTATAATTTTTGATGGTTTCATGCTGTTATCTTGTCTTCTTTGGATGTTTTGTGTAACTTTTATATCTTTTTTGGGACTAACTTATTAATTCAGTGCCAAGTGCCAGTTCCTGTTTTTTCTGTGTTTTTGACTCTTCTCAGATCTGATTTTGGAACGGAGTCCAAACGGAATAAAAACCCAGAAATGATTTTTTCCGGAACGGAAGAAGATCAGGGGGCCTTTGGGCCAAGCCAGGTGGGCTCCAGGGAGCCCACAAGCCCCCACTCCTCCACCAGGGGGAGGCGGTGGTGGGCAGGCTTGTGGCCTCCCTGGCCGCCCCCTGACCTAGATCCTTGGCCTATATATTCCCAAATATTCCGCAAAAAATCAGGGGAGCCTCGAAAATACTTTTCCGCCGCCTCAAGCTTCCGTTTCCGCGAGATCTCATCTGGAGACCCTTCCCGGCGCCCTGCCGGAGGGGACTTTGGAGTTGGAGGGCTTCTTGATCATCATCATCGCCCCTCCAATGACTCGTGAGTAGTTCAGTTCAGACCTACGTGTCCGTAGTTAGTAGCTAGATGGCTTCTTCTGTCTCTTGGATGTTCAATACAAAGTTCTCCATGATCTTCATGGAGCTCTATCCAATGTAAACTTCTTTGGCGGTGTGTGATTTATGATCAGATTATCTATGACATATATTTGAGTCTTTGCTGGTTTCTTATATGCATGATTTGATATCCTTGTAAGTCTCTACGAGTCTTGGGTTTTGTTTGGCCAACTAGATCTATGATTCTTGCAATGGGAGAAGTGCTTTGTTTTGGGTTCTACCATGTGGTGACCTTTCCTAGTGACAGTAGGGGCAGCAAGGCACACATCAAGTAGTTGCCATCAAGGGTAAAAAGATGGGGTTTTTATCATTGGTTTAAGATTATCCCTCCACATCATGTCATCTTGCTTAAGGCATTACTCTGTTCTTATGGACTTAATAACCTAGATGCATGCTGGATAGCGGTCGACATGTGGAGTAATAGTAGTAGATGCAGAAAGTATCGGTCTACTTGTTTTGGACGTGATGCCTATAGAAATAATCATTGCATAGATATCGTCACGACTTTACGCGGTTTTATCAATTTCTCGACAATAATTTGTTCACCCACCGTCTACTTGCTTTCATGAGAGAAGCCACTAGTAAACACTACGGCCCCCGGGTCTATTCACGTCCATCGTTTACACTTCCGCTTTTACTTTGCTTCGTTACTTTTTTGCTTTCAGTTCTCACTTGGCAAACAATCTATAAGGGATTGACAACCCCTTCATAGCGTTGGGAGCAAGCTTTTGTGTTTGTGCAGGATCTTGAGATACTCCTCCACTGGATTGATACCTTGGTTCTCAAACTGAGGGAAATACTTACCACCGCTACGCTACATCACCCTTTCCGCTTCGAGGGAACACCAATGCAAGGCTCCAAGGCCACGGGGGAAATCCTTTGCATACTTGCCTAGGAAGTCCCTTAAGGCGTAGCCGAAGTAGAAGGATCAAGCCAAGTATTCTCCCGTCGACGTGCCTATTTCTGGAACCATTGGAAGGTCTTTTGTTACAGTAGCAGAATTATTTCTGGCGCCGTTGTCGGGGATTGCAATCAGAAGTATTTCTGGCGCCGTTGCCGGGGAGGAGAAATCAAGATCTATCCAAGTAGGTCTCACAAACTCTTCTCTTGCATGTACTTTTGTTGCCAGTTGCCTCTTGTTTTCCTCTCCCCCACTTCACATTTGCCGTTTTCATTTGCCTTTCTCCTTTGCCGTTTTCTTTTGCCTTTTGCCTTTTTCGTTCGCCCTTTTTCTCTCGCTTGCTTTTTGTTCGCTTGTGTGCCATGTGCCTTCAATATGCTTGCATCTTTGTTTGTTAATATCTTTAAGAGACCCACTCTTTTGGAACGAATTGCTAGTGAGTTGAGGACACTTGACTATCTTCATGGAGTTTTGATTGAGAGGCATGAATCTGAAAATTGTGTGGAAGAAAATTATGAAGTGATTCACGAGGGTTCCTTGGATGAAAAGCATGATTGCAATGGTTTCATTATAAATTTTATTAGTGACAATCATGCTAAAAATATGCAAAACCCTAAGCTTGGGGATGCTAGTTTTGCTATGTCCCCTACTTGATGCAATAATCATGATTGGGGTGATGATCTTTCTTATGATCTTGAAAATTTGTTCAAACCTCATGATGAATATGATATTTGCAATAATATTGAAAGTGGGATTGGATAAGTCATGACTTTAGATGATAATCCCACTATTTTTGAAGAGCGTCAACTTTGCATGCGTGTGGATCATGAAAAGAATATCCTTTGTGATACTTACGTTGTTGAATTCATTAATGATGCTACTTAAAATTACTATGAGAGAGGATCATATGCTTCTACTTATTGCAATAGTATCAAGCTTCCTCTCCATATGTTGAAATTTTTGAAGCTATGCTTGTTTTGCCGTCCTATGCTAGTTGATTCTTGCTCCAATAAATTGTTTGATCACAAAATCCCTATGCATAGGAAGTGGGTTAGACTTAAATGTGCTAGCCATTTGCTCCATGATGCTCTCGTTGTGTTTATATCCTTACCTTTTATGTGAGCATGATTGAAATCAATGCCTAGCTAAGGGCGTTAAACAAAAGCGCTTGTTGGGAGGCAACCCAATGAATCTATCCTTTTTCTTTCTGTTTTGTGTTTTCCACACTTTCATAATTCTGTTATGATTGTGTTTTTTGTGTTTCTTTTTGCGTTTGTGCCAAGCAAAACCGTTATGATTAGTCTTGGGGATGATCGTTTGGTAATGCTGGAAAAGGCAGAAACTTTCTGCTCACGAAAAGAATTTTCATTTTTTTTCTGTAAGAGATTTTGAGTTGATTCTTTTTGCTGCCGATTTCTACGCAAATTCTTCAGACTGTCGTAATTTTTCAGAATTTTTGATGTACCAGAGGTATACGAAATATACAGATTGCTACAGACTGGTCTGCTGTTAACAGATTCTGTTTTTGTTGTGTTGGTTGCTTATTTTGATGAAACTATGGATAGTATCGGGGGGTATTAGCTATGGAAGACTTAAAGTACAGTAACCCAACATCAGAAAAAGTAGAATTTAAGTTTGCTACAGTACCTAAGGAAGTGGTGGTTTGCTTTCTTGTACTAATGTTATCACGAGTTTCTGTTTAAGTTTTGTGTTGTGAAGTTTTCAAGTTTTGGGTGAAGTTCTTATGGACAAAAAGATAAAGAGTGGCAAGAGCTCAAGCTTGGGGATGTCCAAGGCACCCCAAGAGATTAAAGGATGCCGTCAAATCCTAAGCTTGAGGATGCCCTGGGAAGGCATCCCCCCTTTCGTCTTCAATCCATCGGTAACGTTACATGGGGCTATATTTTTATTCACCACATGATATGTGTTTTTGCTTGGAGCGTATTGTATCGTAAGAGTCTTCTATTTTTTGTTGTGTCACAGTCATCCTTTCTGCACACCTAGAGAGAGAGACATGCACACACCGTGATTCTGTAGAGCTTCACTTATATCTTTTGGTAGACAATTCAGCTCACATGTGCTTCACTTATACCTTTTGAGCTAGATAATTTTGCTCTATGTGCTTCACTTATATCTTTTAGAGCACAGCGGTGCGTGGCTTGGTAGTTGATCTATGCTTTGAAAGTAGTCTCAAAAGGGGTAGTTATCCAAACGGATACGAAAACTTCCACCTTCATGTGCATTGAATAGTTAGAGAAGTTTGATTCATCTCAATTAGTTTTGAGTTGTGGTTATGGTAATATTGAAGTCATGCTAGTAAGGTGTTGTGGATCTAGAAATACTTGTGTTGAAGTTAGTGATTCCCGTGGCATGCACGTATGGTGAACCGCTATGTGATGAAATCCGAGCATGATTAGTATATTGATTGTCATCCTTTGCGTGGCGGTCGGGATCGCGCGGTGGTTTATACCTACCAACCCTTCCCCTAGGAGTATGCGTTGAATGCTTTGTTTCTATTACTAATAAAAATTTAGCAACAAGTATATGAGTTCTTCGTGACTAATGTTGAGTCCATGGTTTAGATGCACTTTCACCTTCCACCATTACTATCTTCTTAGTGCTGTGCAACTTTCGCCGGTGTACAAAACCCACCATTAGCCTCCCTCAAAATAGCCACCATACCTACCTCTATGGCTTTTTCAAAGTCATTCCGAGATATATTGCCATGCAACTACCACCATAACATGTGCCACCACGTCTACATTGACATTGCATGATCGTAAGATAGCTAGCATGATGTTTCCATCGATGTCTATGCCATGCTAGATCATTGCCACGGTACACTACCGAAGGCATTCCATATAGAGTCATAGTTGCTCTAAGTTTTGAGTTGAAAAGTGTGATGATCATCATTAATGGAGCATTGTCCCATGTGAGGAAATAAAATAGGCCAAAGAAGCCCACCAAAAAAAGAGGCCAAAGAGCCCACCAAAAAAATGAGATAAAAAGAGAGAAGGGACAATGCTACCACTTTTTCCACACTTGTGCATATTAAGCACCATGATCTTCATGATTGAGAGTCTCTCGTTTTGTCACCACCATATAGCTAGTGGGAAATTTTCATTATATAACTTGGCTTGTATATTCCAGTGATAGGCTTCCTCAAAATTTCCTGAGGTCTTCGTGAGCAAGCAAGTTGGATGCACACCCACTAGTTTTCTTTAAGAGCTTTCACATACTCGTAGCTCTAGTGCATCATTTGTATGGCAATCCCTACTCATTCACATTGATATCTATTGATGAGCATCTCCACAGCTCATTGATATGCCTAGTTAATGTGACTATCTTCTACCTTTTTGTCTTGCAACCTCCACCACATTCCACACCATCTATAGTGCTATAACCATGGCTCACGCTCATGTATTGCGTGAGAGTTGAAAAGGTTTGAGAAAGTAAAGGTGTGAAACAATTACTTGGCCAATACCGGGGTTGTGCATGATTTAAATTCGTTGTGCAATGATGATAGAGCATAGCCAGACTATATGCTTTTGTAGGGATACATTTCTTTTGGCCTTGTTATTTTGAAAGTTCGTGATTACTTTGCTAGTTTGCTTGAATTATTATTGTTTCCACGTCAATAGAAAACTATTGTTTTGAATCAAATGGATCTGAACATTCACGTCACATAAGAGGAATTACAAAGGACATCTATGCTAGGTAGCACGAAAGCATCAAAAATTCATTCTTTATCACTTCCCTACTCAAGGACGAGCAGGAGTTAAGCTTGGGGATGCTTGATACGTCTCAAACGTATCTATAATTTTTTATGGTTTCATGCTGTTATCTTGTCTTCTTTGGATGTTTTGTGTACCTTTTATATTTTTTTGGGACTAACTTATTAATTCAGTGCCAAATGCCAGTTCCTGTTTTTCTGTGTTTTTGACTCTTTTCAGATCTGATTTTGGAACGGAGTCCAAACGGAATAAAAACCCTGAAATGATTTTTTCCCGAACGGAAGAAGATCAGGGGGCCTTTGGGCCAAGCCAGGTGGGCTCCAGGGAGCCCACAAGCCCCCACTCCGCCACCAGGGGGGAGGCGGCGGTGGGCAGGCTTGTGGCCTCCCTGGCCGCCCCCTGACCTAGATCCTTGGCCTATATATTCCCAAATATTCCGCAAAAAATCAGGGGAGCCTCGAAAATACTTTTCCGCCACCGCAAGCTTCCGTTTCCGCGAGATCTCATCTGGAGACCCTTCCCAGCGCCCTGCCGGAGGGGACTTTGGAGTTGGAGGGCTTCTTCATCATCATCATCATCGCCCCTCCAATGACTCGTGAGTAGTTCACTTCAGACCTACGGGTCCGTAGTTAGTAGCTAGATGGCTTCTTCTCTCTCTTGGATCTTCAATACAAAGTTCTCCATGATCTTCATGGAGATCTATCCGGTGTAATCTTCTTTGGCGGTGTGTTTGTCGAGATCCGATGAATTGTGGATTTGTGATCAGATTATCTATGATATATATTTGAGTCTTTGCTGATTTCTTATATGCATGATTTGATATCCTTGTAAGTCTATCCGAGTCTTGGGTTTTGTTTGGCCAACTAGATCTATGATTCTTGCAATGGGAGAAGTGCTTGGTTTTGGGTTCTACCATGTGGTGACCTTTCCCAGTGACAGTAGGGGCAGCAAGGCACACATCAAGTAGTTGCCATCAAGGGTAAAAAGATGGGGGTTTTATCATTGGTTTGAGATTATCCCTCTACATCATGTCATCTTGCTTAAGGCGTTACTCTGTTCTTATGGACTTAATACACTAGATGCATGCTGGATAGCAGTCGACGTGTGGAGTAAGAGTAGTAGATGCAGAAAGTATCAGTCTACTTGTTTTGGAAGTGATGCCTATATAAATAATCATTGCATAGGTACCGTCATGACTTTGCGCGGTTCTATCAATTGCTCGACAGTAATTTGTTCACCCACTGTCTACTTGCTTTCATGAGAGAAGCCACTAGTAAACACTACGGCCCCCGGGTCTATTCATATCCATCGTTTACACCTCCGCTTTTACTTTGCTTTGTTACTTTGTTGCTTTCAGTTCTCACTTGGCAAACAATCTATAAGGGATTGACAACCCCTTCATAGCGTTGGGAGCAAGCTTTTGTGTTTGTGCAGGATCTTGAGATACTCCTCCACTGGATTGATACCTTGGTTCTCAAACTGAGGGAAATACTTACCACCGCTACGCTACATCACCCTTTCCGCTTCGAGGGAATACCAACGCAGGGCTCCAAGGCCTCGGGGGGGAATCCTTTGCATACTTGCCTAGGAAGTCCCTTAAGGCGTAGCCGCAGCAGAAGGATCAAGCCAAGTATTCTCCCATCGATGTGCCTATTTCTGGCACCATTGGTAGGTCTTTTGTTGCAGTAGCAGAATTATTTCTGGCATCGTGGCCGGGGATTGCAATCACCCCCCGGGCTGGCTAGCCACAGCCGGTCCACCTGGCCGACGTGCACCAGGCCGACTGGCGGGATTCAGCCTGGCCGGCTGGTCCGCCGCTAGCCGGAAGGCCGGCTCCTGCCCCATCCGACCGTACCCTCGTACAACGACAAGACAAGACGAATGATGCGGAGGCGCCCGTGGCAGCAGTACGTGCTGACATGTTCGGCGTGGCCACGAGCGCAATGAGGAAGGGGTCAGCGCGGCTATAGGACCCCACTCGCCACCGAGGATGACCAGGCGAGACGGACGTGTAGCCACGCTACCCCTGATGAGCCGGCGCTTCGGCCGCTGATCCACACAGCCGACGGGCCCCTCGACAAGACAAGACCCGACAAATGGTGGGCCTTGCAGCCAGCCGTTGAGGCTCGTAGTCGGGTCCCACTCCTGTCGTACCCCTACTACTGTATGCGCCGACCTGCACTATAAAGCCCAGCCTCGGCCCCCACAGAAAAGGAGTTCGCTCCCCGAGAGAGGCACACACGAGAAAGATACACTAGACACACCACATACCATCGAGGTAGCGAGACCAGCAACCAGAGCTCTATCTCCCTCCTCATGAATAGCTCCAGGAGCACCATTTGTACCGTGATTCCCATATAGTCACACTAGCAGGACTAGGGGTTTTACCTCACCGGAGGGCTTCTAACCTGGGTAAATTGGCGCCATGTGTGTTGCGCCCACACCCGTTCCCAGATGCCATCGGTGCCCGTCGTCCCCATACCACGAACTAAGCCACCCCCTGGCATCTGCTGTGGAAATACCACGATAGATACTTTGGGCTATCTCGAGGTTGATGTTTTCCAGGACCTTGTGACTAGTTTGTGATAGATGAGTTGGAGCACCCCTACAGGGTTAAACCTTTTTTAGAGCCATGCTCGTGGTTATGTGGCAACTTGGAAATATGTTTAACTCCTGGTTATAGCAAACTTGAAGTAAACTCAAATAAAGTACACCAACCGTGTGCGTAACTGTTGCCATTGCTTCTTGTGAGGTTTGAACCAAGAAGGGAACATGGTAAGATTATGATTGACTCATTAGTAGGTGTTTAAGATCACTTCTTGATCATGACTAGTTCACGTCCATTTATGCCTAGAATACTCCTATTATTCTTGTACTCGTAAGTTAGCCAGATATCAAAAGCTTAGTGCTTGTTGTGGCCTCACCACTTAACTATACCTCATCCATTATGCTCTGCTAGTCTTGATACCCTTGGAAATGAGATTGCTGTGTCCCGGTGGCTCACAGATTACTACAATAATAGTTGCAGGTATAGGTAATGCCTTGCTTTGACGTGATAGTAATGTTTGTTTGATTCGGGGTCCTTCTGCTTCTGCTTCTTCTTCTACTTCAACAATCATAGGATGGGTTCCAGGATGGCAACCACGGATTAGCAAGGATGGATGTCGATTTTATCGTTTTATTTCATCCATAGTCGGACCTTGCTTTTATGTATAATGATTGCTATGGATAATTGTATTGAGATGTTCATGATTTAGCTTGTGGCGAGTGTAAGCCAATTCCATATACTCATGTCCTGTTTACATGTACTTGTAATGATATCCACTCTTGCTAAACGACGAGATGCGCTTCTATCCCTATGAAGGACCTCGAGTCCGAATGAGGTTAGTACCACATCTTGGGCGTGACAAGTTCGTATCAGAGCAACACCGACCTAGGATCCGCCTTGATTGATTGAACTTGGCCGTTGTCGAGTCTACAAAAAACTATTTGGAGTTTAGTTATATATTGGAGAGTGTGATTCTTTTTACTCCTCTTCTATGCTCTAGTGAGGAATCCTGATGTAGGAATTTTAATTCTATCCGTCTTCTCACGCGAATTGTTTTAGGAACACACGTGTATTTTGGAACCTCTACGATGTCGTTGTGACCAGGATTTTGTTCCTGGTGCCTCCTGTCAATTTGGGGTAGAGGTGTCCCTGGGAATTGAGCTCCACGGGATTCTTGTCACACTTGATATCGTTCAGTTTCCTTAGTATCTCGGTATGAAGATGTTCGAAATTGCTTCAATATTCTTTGTGGTGAGAGGAGTTTGGTGTCACCCAGTACCGAGGAGAGCGTCCAGATGTACTACCATGTTTAGTATCATTGTCATTACGAGGGTTTGAGGTAGATGAGTTCTCGAGATATCTCATTATGTGTTGATGGATGAGGTACAGTTCGAGTGTAGTATCATGTTAGGAGTTGTGTGAGGTATTGATCCTTGTATCCGTGGACCCAATTGCATAACCGGAAGATTTCAGGAGTTATCAGGTGGGAATTCAAGTAGTTACCTAGGATTATAGATAGTCTCCAACATATCGATAATTAGTGAAGTATTCATGCCATATTTACCTATGTTTACAATACTTTTTATGGTTTGGATGCACCTTATACGATTTATTTAGATCTAACCCAGACTGACACTCTTTTCGGCAGAACTACCATGGTATTGTTTTTATGATTTTTGATGGATAAAATAATAAATACCACAATGAAGAAACATAGTAGGGGAGCCACATGTGGGCCACGAGGCAACATGGTGCACCCCTCCCCCCGTGGGCGCACCATGTTGTGTGGTGGGGCCCACGTGGCTCTGTCTGGCGTAATTCCAACACTGAAAATTCTTATATATACAGAAATCTCCAAAAGTTAACCTGGCACTTCTGCTCCGCTGCTGTAATGCGATGTATCAACGAAAAACCCATCTAGAGGCTTTCGAGTACCCTGCTGGAGAGGGGAAATCATCATCGATGACCATCTACATCAGCCCGACGGTGTCCGTGACGAGGAGGGAGTATTTCAGCCTCGGGGCTGTGGGTATATACCAGTAGCTATGTGTTTGATCTCTCTCTCTCTCTCTCATGTTCTAGAGATGTCCCGATCTTGATGTATCACTGGCTTTGTAAATATAGTTGGATCATATGGTGTTTGTCCCTTGCTATCTTATTGTAATAAATTGTATCCTCCCCTTTGAGATCTCGTTATGTTGGATTGAATATCGGTTTTGAGAACACTTGATGTATGTCTTGCATGTGGATATCTGTGGTGACAATAGGGTATTTTATTGATTCAGTTGACATATGTTATGGCATCAACTTGCGGATTCCGGTGACCTTGGGGGGTCTATGCATAGCGGTTGATTGCTCGTTTTCATACTACATTCTATGATAGAAATCTTGGGGTACCCTTTGAAGTTCTTTGTGTTGGATTGAATATGATGAATCTGAAATTGTTTGGTGCATGTCATATAATTAACCCACGGATACTTGAGGTTACATTGGAGTATCTAGGTCACATTAGGGTTGATTGATATGTATCATATGTGTTATTTTACTTCCAACTCTAGGGTTGTTTGTGACACTTAAAGGAATACACCAATAGATTGATCAGAAATAATAACTTTGAGGTGGTTCTACTACCTACGAAAATTTCATTGTCATGGTATTTCCGAGACAAATGCCATAGGGTGGCTTAACTCATGGATTGCGGCCGATGGGCACCGATGGCGTCTAGGAACGGGTTTGGGCGAAAGACACATGACGCCGGTGTATCCAGGTTTAGGGCCCTCCGGTGAGGTAATACCCCTATGTCCTGTATGTGCGACTATATGGAATCACAGTACAATGGTGCTCCTGGAGCTGTATCGGTGTGGTGTATGTGTGTGCTAATGCGAAGGGAGCCAGCCCCTCTCTCGGGGGGTTGGGGGAGGCTTTATAGTGCAGCCCAAGTTATACAATATTGAGGATAAGAACGCTGATGGGACCCGGCCGTCAGCCTCTGGCTGACCTGGGGGGACCCATCGGTTGTCGGGTCTTGTCATGGGACCCGCCGCCCTATACAACCAGCAGTTTATGCATCGGGACGCCAAGACGCGTGCGCGCGAGGAACAAGGGCTAGAGGGCCGCGCCGTCTAGCTGGCGTCGGTGTCGTCTAGACCCCGTGTAGCCATGCTGACGGCACCATCATCCTGCTACGGCCCTAGCCGGGTACTGTTGCCATGACTAGGCTCACGAGTTGTCTTGTCTAAGTACCATTGTACGACCTGATGGGATGGGGCAATCTGTCCGGCTGGCGACCAGCTAGCCGGCCGGACGTACCGCATCCGACCATTGGAGAGGTGCTGGAGGGAAGGGCCGGCTACCGCCAGCCGGCCTCCATAAGGCTCAATGGGACCGGCTACCGCCAGCCGACCATGCAGGAGGGCCGGCTATCGCCCCCCGACAGGCGGCCCCCTTAATTGTCTTGGAGAAAGATAATCTCCGCCTTTGGTACACCCCGGGGTAGTATCCCCGAAAGTAGCCCGTGAAACTGTTGGGGTCCGGAGGTTTCAGGCGAGGGGGCCAGCGGTTTCATCCCCTGACCTCAAGGAACTTCTCAACTAGCCGGCGTGCCGCGCAGGCGGCCTCGGACCTTCGTTCGGCCCGGGCGATGCTTGCCCTCGGAGTAGCCGGCCGGGACCGTAGCTGGCCGGGACGCAGCCGGCCCACACGCCTCGGCTTCTGCGTGGGCTAGTCAGGCCACGTGGCAGCCGGAGGTGAGTGGCGGGCCCACCAGTACCCGCATGACAGGACAGCTTCCGAGGCCGAGCCAGACATGCCTCGGCCCACGCGCTGATTTATTGCAGCCGTTTCTGTCTGTTGGGGTCGTGTGCGCGGTTATTGCGCGTAGATCGTGGGGGGAGTGGAGGAGATCGTGGCGCAGTCGATCCACTCGCCCCCTGGTCTCCCTCTAGCTTTAAAAGGGGGTGAGGGGGAGGTAGTTGCAGCTATTGCCTCGCCCGCTCCCCCATCTCCCTCGGCCTCTCCTCCTTCTTCCTCCTCACGCCTGAAGCGCCTCTTCGTCTCCAACCTCCCTCTGCACGCCCGCAGCGCTCGTCCTCCTCCGTTCCTCAGGCCCGTCGCCGGTGCCATCGGAGATGCCGGACCTGCCCTCCAGCTCGTGGGAGGGCTTGCTCATCAACCAGGACCACATGGAGTACCTCCGCCGGACGGGGAGGCTTCCTGCGGAGGACCTGGTCAAGGCCCGCGTATCGTAAGGCGAGGTCTCGCCGCAGCCATGTGATGGCGAGCACATGGTCTTTGGGGCGCACTTCATCATCGACTTCAGGCTGCCGGTGAGTCCCTTCTTCCGCAACTCCCTGGCTTTCGCCCCTGCCCCTCCTTCTTCTGGTACTCCTTTTTATTTTCGTGCCCAGAAGCACAAGAACGACGGCTCGCCCTACTCCTATGGCGGGGTGGTGGTTTACCGACGGAACGGTCCGCCGTTCCCGAGGATAACCTTCAAAGATTCCTGCAAGAAGTGGCAGCGGACGTTCTTCTATGTCCGCAACCTTGACGAGAAGCGCGACTGGGTCGGCCTCCAGCCCTTCGCCGATCAGCCGTTAGTTGAGCCGAACTGGAAGATCGAGACCAACTTCGAGGAGTTGCCGGCAATGATCAGCCGTCTGGACAGCTTCATCGCGGCCGGCCTGACAAGCACAGACGTGATTGCCGCCTTCATTGCGTGCTGGGTGGCAGCTCTGAAGGCGCGGGTGCGCCGGATCTGCGACATGGGTGGCCACAGAGACCCGTGTCGGCTATCGATGGTGGTGCTGCCAATGCGCAAGGTGGCCGCGCATGTGAACAACATCACCAACTTCTAGCTGAATGAAGACAGCTGGCAGTTTGGCGTGGTGCCATATGACCGCAACAACCCGTCACCAAAGGTGAGCTTGTTAGCCGTGTGCTCCTGCTTTTCTTCTCTGCTACAAGATTTCTGACATGAGGCCGCGTTTATCCTCAGCTCTTCACCCGGTAGAACACCCAAGATGGCCCGCTCCTGCAGGTGTTCCGCCCGGACCGCTCAAAGTCTGACACCGCCGACTATGAGTCGGATAGTGGGGGACCCGTCGCCCCCCGAGAATTCAGGGGTGCCGACGGCCACGGGGGGGGGGCACAAAGGTGAAAACGACGAGGAGGACAGTCGGCCCGCCGAAGCCCCAAGGGACTCAAGGACTGGACGGACGATGATGACGATGATGAACTGGTGGTGCTGGACGAGGCTCCTCCCTCCATGGTGGCTCCCCCAGGCCGTCGCTTCGCGAGGGGCGGGGATGCACCAACTGGGAGCTGGCTGACGATTACCCACCCGGCCCGCTGCCAGATGGTGGAGGAACGCCGCCGAGACAAGCGACCGGCTGGTGGCTCGGCCGGCAGCCCAGTGGCGAAGAAGGAGTTGTCTTCTGTCCTGCCGCCGAGTGCCAACCCGCCAGCGCGCAGTCGGCTGAAACACGGAGACCGCCAGCTTCCCCTTGTAGACAGGTAAGTACTCCTTCGAGGCTCGGGCTTCATATTTTTCTTCCTGGTGGCCTTGTGGACTCTGAGCTTCCCGATGCAGAGCGGTCGGTCTTTGAAGCCGCCGCGCGGGTCCCCTTGGCCCCGAGCATGCGCATACGGCGCGGCTCGAGCGAGAGCGCCGCACGAGGATGGCCTCTTAGGGTGGGAGAGCCGGCGCTAGTGGCCCCTTGGGCGAGGCGGTGGAATACGCCGCGACATCGGTGCCGCCTGCGGCCCCTTCGACGAGGTCCCCGCCTGCGCCGACTGGCGCACACGTCGAGCCGTCGCCGACGGTAACGACTCCGCCGGCTGTCAAGCTGGCATCGACTCCGCCGGCTGTCGAGCCGGTTATCATGGAGACCGCCATGTCGGCTGCCAACGAGGCAGCCCGCCCCATGTCCGACCAAGGGTCGCGAGCCGGAGCGACCCCTGAGGCCCTGGGGAATGGCGCCCGAACCATCTTGTGACGGGGGCGGCGACAACGTCGGGCACGCCGGCTGGCGGTAGCCGGGCTCGATCGCTATCGACGGTGCTGACCGCCTGGGCGCAGCTGCTTCGTGCCCCTTCCGTGGCCGGAGCGAGCCCTTGGCGCCCATGCAACCGGCGGGTGCGCTCCTCCAATGCCAGAAGGGCGTGATCGATTTGCTAAGTCGACGGCAGCCAGCCTCAAGGCCCTGGACTAGGCGCTTGAGGTAAGTTTTTTCATCTGAGCATTTCTCTCATTTGTTGGTGGGTGCGTGAGCGTACCCACTGGGTGTAGTCCCCGAGATTTGGGCAGGCAGCGCCGCTTCGTTGCAGCCGGGCCAAATCTTATTCTCCTTCGTGTTTCATTTCAGCGCGAGCGACTGCAGCGTGACGCCATCTTCCGGGATGCGATCGACGTTGGCCGTTTCGCCAAGGCTAGCTATTGCCAGGCTCGGGAGGAGCATGCGACTCGGACAACCGAGTTGGCGGCCGCCAAAGCCAAGCTGAAGGTGGCCAAAGGTACTTTCTTCTTCCCTGTTGGTGGGTGCACGCGAGCGCACCCACTTGGTGTAGTCCGAGAGATTCGGGACGGCTGCACGGCTTCGTGGCAGCCGGGCCAAATCTTTTTTTTCATTTGCTGAATCTGTTGTACGTTTGCTGACCAGCAGCGGCCGCTTCCACCACTGAGCTGGAGTCGGTGCGCAAGTCCCTCGTGGCGGTCCGGGGCAAGCGTGACGAGATCGCCCGCGAGCGCGACCGACTGGCCCAAGAGCTGGTGACGCAGACAGCCAAGGTGGCGCGGCTCGGCAGTGCCTGTAGGCGGCCGAGGCGGAGAAGGCGACGACGCTGCAGGCGGTGACCAAGAGCGAGGAGGCGGCCACGGTGCTCCGGTACGAGGTGACTCGTCTCGGCGAGCTCAAGCAGACGACTGACAGGCGGGCGAACAGTGCCGTCGGCCTTGTCAAGGGGGTGGACACCATCTTTACTGCTAAGTCTTTTTACTCCTCAGCCGGCTGCATGCTTATTTTGAGTCTTGCCTTACTTCCTTCTGTGGTGCAGCCTACTTTCCGAAGACACAGGCACGGGCGAGCGCGCGGTGACGGCCTTCCGAGAGGAGCATGACCCGGCCCACGCTGAAGCTGGTGAACGGGCCGACTGGTCGGCCAAAGAGATGGCGCACGCCTGTGAAGCTCAGGTCGTCCACCTTCGAGCTCAGATCGTCCACCTTCGAGCTCTCTAGCACCGGCTGTTGTCGGCCGACCAAGAAGTTGTTCGGCCCCTTTGGGCTAATCGTGGCGAGGAGGTGTCGAAGGACCGAGTCTCGACGTGGATGGAGCACGCCGTCGACCGGTTCGACGCGTGGAGGGCTTCGGCCGCCCGGTCCGGCACCCGGCTCGCCCTGTCCTTCATGCTCTCCTGGCATCCCGACATCAACCTGGACAGGCTGGCCACCCTGCGGGCGGCCGCGCAGCCGGATCTGGCACGGCGTGCGGAGGAGATTGGGTTCTGCGCCCACAAGCTCGCCAGCTACGCCGCGCTGGATACCTACTTCCCCGAGCTCAACGATGATGGTGTGCCCCTCCCTGAGGACGGATACGGTGTCCCCATCGGCGAGGAAGAGGAGGAGGTTGGGTCCAGCTCGGACGAGCCCGCTGCGGCCGACGCCCGTGATGCTGCGAAGGTTGGTGGCGACACGTCCATGTCCTTTGCCCGGGAGGTGCAGCGTCCTGAAGGTGCCGACGCGAAGGCGTCGCCGGCTGGCGAGACGGATGCCCGCCGGGAGGCACCGCTGGCTCCTGACGCTTAGACGGGCTGGCCAACTGTGTCGGCTGGACTAGGAGGCGGTGTTGTCGTAACCGGCCCTTGCTTTTCCTGCTTATTTATCTTTCGTACTTTGAACTGTTAAGAACAAGTCCACCCACTGGGGGTGTATTGTATCCGTACTCTTGGTCGTGGGCCCTTATCTTAAATATTGCACGTTATTAGCTTTATCTATCTGTCGTCCGCCCTTTTGGCTCGTCATCATCCCTTGTTAAAAGTTCTTTTCCCATCCGCCCCGCTCCTTGGCCTTTTTTCCCGTCGACCAGCTGGCTGGCGGACTAGAGCCGAACAAGAGTGGGATGCCGGAGGCGGGGCGCTAGTACTTCGAAATTTTTACAAGTTAGATTCTGAGTCCGTCTGGGCAAACGGTCAAACGATCCCGCCCTTAGTCGATTTTTTTCCTATATGCCCCACCTCCCATTGCTTGTGCACATGTCGGTCCGACAGCCACGTGGTGCTCTGCAAATGGCTAGGGTTAGGCCATCCAGGAGAAGGAGGTATAGTACTTCGTCGTTTTTGGGGCGGGGGTTGGGTGAGACGGCAGTCCCCGGGTCGGCTCGGCCGACCCGGGGGCAGCCGACACGGAAGAAAAAATACTCCATGTCTTGCGATAAAACGGCAGTCCCCAAGACCTGCTCTGGGGTGCCAGCTGCTTTGTTTATTGAAAGTAGTATAGATGTAAAATGGATGGAGAAGCTGTGCATTCCATGGCCTCTCCGACTCGGAGCCGGAGGCATCCTTCTTGTTCTTGCTTGCCTTTCGGGCATCGACCAGATAGTAAGCGTTGTTGCTCAAGGCCTTGCCGATGATGAAGGGGCCCTCCCATGGGGCGGATAGTTTGTGCTGGCCGGCTGTCTGTTGGATCAGCCGGAGCACTAGGTCGCCCTCTGTGAATGAGAGTGGCTTGACCCGCCGGTTGTGGTAGCGACGTAGAGCTTGCTGGTAGATAGCTGTTTTGGACATCGCTAGCTTGCGTGCCTCCTCGAGGAGGTCGACGCCGTCTTCTCTTGCCTCCTTGGCATCTGCCTCAGTGTATAGGGTGACCCGAGGCGAGTCAAACTCGACATCGGTGGGGATGATCGCCTCGGCCCCTACTACTTCTCAAACAACATCGCCAGAAATTGGCACGTTGACGGAGACTTGGCTTGCGTTGGTTTTTCCCTTGAAGAGGAAAGGGTGATGCAGCATAGGAGCAGTAAGTATTTCCCTCGGTTTGAGAACCAAGGTATCAATCCAGTAGGAGAATCTCGTCAAGTCCAGAGTACCTACGCAAACACAAAAGAGCTTGCACCCAACGCTATAAAGGGGTTGTCAATCCCTTCATGATTGATTGCAAAGTGAGATCTGAAGGCGGAAAGTGCAACGAAGTAAAAAAGTAAGGCTGAAAATATGGTGTGAAGTAGACCCGGGGGCCATAGTGTTCACTAGAGGCTTCTCTCAAAATAGCAAATATTACGGTGGGTGAACAAATTACTGTCGAGCAATTGATAGAACCGTGCAAAGCCATGACGATATCTAAGGCAATGATCACACATATAGGCATCACGTCTGAGACAAGTAGACCGATACTTTCTGCATCTACTACTTACTCCACACATCGTCTGCTATCCAGCATGCATGTAGTGTATTGAGTTCATGACGAACAGAGTAACGCTTTAAGCAAGATGACATGATGTAGAGGGATAAACTCAAACCAATTATGAAAACCCCATCTTTTTACCCTTGATGGCAACAACACGATGCGTGCCTCGCTACCCCTTCTGTCACTGGGTGAGGTCACCGCACGGTATGAACCCAAAACCAAGCACTTCTCCCATTGCAAGAATCTTAGATCAAGTTGGCCAAACAAAACCCACAACTCGAAGAGAATTACAAGGATATGAAATCATGCATAAGAGAGATCAGAAGAAACTCAAATAAGATTCATAGATAATCTGATCACAAATCCACAATTCATCAGATCTCAACAAACACATCGCAAAAGAAGATTACATCAGATAGATCTCCATGAAGATCATGGAGAACTTTGTATTGAAGATCCAAGAGAGAGAAGAAGCCATCCAGCTAGTAGCTATGGACCCGTAGGTCTATGGTGAACTACTCACGCATCATCGAAGAGGTCATGGTGTTGATGAAGAAGCCCTCCGTATCCGAATCTCCCCTCTGGCAGGGCACCAGAACGTGCCCCAGATGGGATCTTGCGGAGATAGAAGCTTGCAGCGGCGGAAAAGTATTTTCGTGGATCTCTTGATTTTTTAGGGATTTTAGGGAATTTATAGGCGAAGGAGCTAGGGCAGGGGAGGCCCAGGGAGCCCACAAGCATGGGAGGCGCGCCCCGCTGGCCGCGCCATGGGGGCTTGTGGCCTCCCCCGGGATTCCCTGCCTTGGTCCCAAGCTTTCTGCGTATCTTCTGTTCCGGAAAAAATCTTTTTGGAAGTTTTATTCCGTTTGGACTCCATTTAAAATCCTCCTCTGAAAAGGGTCAAAAACACGGAAAAAACAGGAACTGACACTTAGCACTAAGTTAATAAGTTAGTCCCAAAAAAGATATAGAAGGCATACAAAACATCCAAAGTTTGACAAGATAATATTATGAAACCATCAAAAATTATAGATACGTTGGAGACGTATCAAGCATACCCAAGCTTAACTCGTGCTCGTCCTCGAGTAGGGAAGTGATAAAGACTGAATTTTTGATGTGGAATGCTACCTAGCATAGTTGTCCTTTGTAACTTCTTTCATGTGTTATGAATGTTCAGATCCGTAAGATTCAAAATAATAGTTTGCTAGTGACATGAAAACAATAATACTTCAAGCAAACTAGCAAGGCAATCATGAACTTTCAAAAAAGCAAGGCCAAAGAAAGTTATCCCTACAAAATCATATAGTCTGGCTATGCTCCATCATCCCCACACAACTAATTTAAATCATGCACAACCCCGCTATTGGCCAAGTAATTGTTTTCGCACTCTTACTTTCTCCAACCTTTTTCAACTATCACGCAATACATGAGCGTGAGCCATGGATATAGCACTATAGGTGGAATAGAGTGTGGTGGTGATTGTGAGACAAAAAAGGAGGAGATGGTCACATTGACTCGGCATATCAAAGGGTTATGGAGATGACCATTAATAGATATCAATGTGAATGAGTAGGGATTGCCATACAAAGGATGCACGAGAGCTATAAGTATGTGAAAGCTCAAAAGGAGAACTAGTGGGTGTGCATCCAACTTGCTTGCTCATGAAGACCTAGGGCAATTTTGAGGAAGCCCTCATTGGAATATACAAGCCAAGTTATAAAATAAATATTCCCACTAGTATATGGTGGTGACAAAACACGAGGCTCTCAATCATGAAGAACATGGTGCTATTATGAAGCACAAGTGTGGAAAAAGATAGTAGCATTGTCCCTTCTCTCTTTTTCTCTCTCTTTTTTTATTTGGGCTCTTTGGCCTCTTTTTCTCTCTTATCTTTTTTTATTTGGGCTCTTTGGCCTCTTTTTTTTTATTTCCTCACATGGGACAATTCTCTAATAATGACGATCATCACACTTTTGTTTACTCACAGCTCAAAGCATAGAACGATGATCACTCTATAGGAAATGCCTCCGGCAGTGTATCAGGATATGATCATTCAAATGTAATATGAGAGTGACGTCACAAGTCATGAGACGGAACGGTGGGAGTTGCATGGCAATATATCTCGGAATGGCTATGAAAATGCCATAGTAGGTAGGTATGGTGGCTGTTTTGAGGAAGGCATATGGTGGGTTTGTGCACCGGCGAAAGTTGCGCGGCACTAGAGAGGCTAGCAATGGTGGAAGGTGAAAGTGCATCTATACCATGGACTCAAATTAGTCATGAAGAACTCACATACTTATTCCGAAAGTTTTTATTAGTAATCGAAACAAAGTGCTAAACGCATACTCCTAGGGGAAGGGTTGGTAGGTGTTAACCATCGCGCGATCCCGACCGCAACATAAAGGATGACAATCAATAGATCAATTATGCTCCGACTTCCTAACATAGAGGTTCACCATACGTGCATGTTATGGGAATCACTAACTTCAACACAAGTATTTCTAGATTCACAACACCCTACTAACATAACTCTTTAATATTACCAAATCCACGTCGCAAAACTAATTGAGACGAATTAAACTTCTCTTTCTACTCAATGCACATGAAGATGGAAGTTTTTGTATCCTCTTTGGGTGCCTATCACCTTTGGGACTACTTTCATAGCACAAACCAACTACCAAGTCACGCACCGCCGTGCTCTAAAATATCTAAGTGAAGCACATAGAGCAAAATTATCTAGGCTCAAAAGATATAAGTGAAGCACAATGAGCATTCTAGCAAATTCACGATGAGTGCATGTCTCTCTCAAAATGTGTGCAGCAAGGATGATTGTGACACAACAAAAATAAAAGACTCATACGATACAAGACGCTCCAAGCAAAACACATATCATGTGGTAAATAAAAATATAGCTCCAAGTAATTTTACCGAGGGATTGAAGACAAAAGAGGGGATGCCTTCCCGGGGCATCCCCAAGCTTAGGCTTTTTGGTGTCCTTGAATTTGGCTTGGGATGCCTTGGGCATCCCCAAGCTTGAGCTCTTTCCACTCTTTATCCCTTTGTCCATGAGAACATCACCCAAAAATTGAAAACTTCACAACACAAAACTTAAACAGAAACTCGTGATATCATTAGCACAAGAAAACAAACTACTACCTCTTTAGGTACTGTAGCAATCTTGATTTCTATTTATATTGGTGTTAGATTACTGTATTGTCACTTTTCAATGGCTAGTACCCCCCGGTACTATCCATAGTTTCATCAAAACAAGCAACCAACTCAACAAAAACAGAATCTGTCAAAAAGAGACCAGTCTGTAGCAATTTGTATACTTCGTATACTTCTGGTACCTCAAAATTTTTGAACAATTACGACTGTCTAGGAAAAAGGCATATCAACCAGCAGCAAAGAGAATCAACTCAGTCGGACGGGAGGGACCCCTGGGAGGGGGCGGCAGCCCCCGGGCCATCAGGAGGCGTCGGTTGGGGAACTGCAGGCGGTGCGCCGGCTGGGGCAGACGGCTGAGCGGTTGTAGACGGCGTGCCGGCTGGTCAGGCGGCTGGAAGCCGGCAGTCCCCAGGCCGGCCTTGGCAGTCCCTGAGCTGACCTTGGCAGTCCCCGGGGCCGGCGACGCAGCCCCCGAGTCTGCAGGGATGAAGATGGACTCCGACTTTGGAGAAGGTGTGATGGAGGGCTTGCGCAGATGCCCTAGGGATACGCCGGTTGGAATGGATTACCACATGGAGCCAATTTTCGCCAGTATGTCGGCCGCCTCATTGTCGGCTCGGAGGATGTGATGGAACTCACATCCTTCGAAGCCTCTAGTCAGTTGCTGGACCAGAAATCGGTAGCTGGCCTTGTTGGCATCTCTGGCGTCCCACTTGCTAGTGACCTGTTGCACCACCAGATCAGAGTCGCAAAAATAGAGGATGCGTTGGACGCCGATCTACTTGGCCAGCCGGAGGCCGTGTAGGAGCACTTCGTACTCCGCCACATTGTTAGATGCGGCGAAATGTATCTGCAGGATGTACTGTAACCGGTCTCCCTTTGGAGAGGAGGGGAAGATGCCGGCTCCCAGGCCGGTGCGCATCTTCGAGCCGTCAAAGTGCATGCGCCAATGGGTGCAGTCGGGAGGCAGCGGCAGGTATTGGGTCTCCGCCCAGTCGACGAGGAAGTCCGCCAAAGCTTGTGACTTGATGGCGGTATGGGACTCGTACCGGATGTCATGGTCGGCCATCTCGAGCGTCCACTTGGCTATGCAGCCGATCGCGTCCCCGTTGCCCATGATCTCCCCGAGGCGAACGGTGCTGACCACCGTGACGGTGTGCTCGTGGAAGTAGGGCTTGAGCTTCTGGGCCGCCAGGAACACACCATAGCACATCTTCTGGTAGTGCGGGTAGTTTTGCTTGGAGGCTAACAACACCGCTCAGCTAGTAGACCGGTCGCTGGACCGGCTGCGCTCGGCCTGGCTCTGAGCGCTCGACAGCATGACGATGCTGACTACGCGGCTAGTTCCCGCGATGTAGAGTAGCATCAGCTCTCTGTCAGCCGGCGTGGCCAACACCGGCACAGTGCTGAGAGCGCGCTTGAGGTCGCGCAGGGCATCGTCGGCTTCGTTGCTCCAGATGAAGCCGTCTGCCTTCTTGACTAGGCGGTAGAGCGGGAGGGCCTTCTCTCCCATCCGGCTGATGAAGCGACTAAGGGAGACTAGGCAGTCGGTGACCTTCTGGACTTCGGCCAGGTTGGCCGGCTTGGCCATCCGCTCGATGGCTCGAATCTTCTCTAGGTTGGCCTCGATCCCTCGCTCGGAGACGAGGAAACCGAGGAGCTGGCCGGCTGGCACGCCGAACACGCACTTCTCCAGATTTAGCCGGATCTGAAACTCTCGCAAGCTCGTGAATGTCTCCTTGAGATCGTCCAGGAGGGTGCGGTTTTTTGTCTTGACCACAACATCGTCCACGTAGACGTGTATGTTGCGGCCGAGCTTCGTGTAGAGGCATCACTGCATGCAGCGCTGGAATGTTGCGCTGACATTTTCAGCCCAAATGTCATGCTGATGTAGCAGAATGCCCCGAAGGGTGTAATGAAAGCTGTTTTCAACCGGTCGGCCGGGTTTAGCTTGATCTGGTGATAGCCCGAGTAGGCGTCCAAGAAGGACAACAGCTTGCACACGGCCGTCGAGTCGATCACTTGATCGATATGGGAGAGAGCAAACGAATCCTTGGGGCATGTCTTGTTCAGGCTGGTGTAATCGGTACACATGCACCAAGTCTTGTTCTTCTTCAGCACCAGACAGGGTTTGACAACCAGTCTGGGTGGAAGACTTCCATGAGGAAGCCGGCTGCTAGCAGTCGGGCGACTTCTTCATCGATGGTTTTCCTCTTTACCTCTGAGAAGCAGTGCAGGGGTTGCCTGACGATTTAGCGTCTGGTCAGATGTGGAGGAAGTGCTCGGCGAATTTCCTCGGGACACCCGACATGTCTTCGGGGGACCATGCGAAGATATCCCGATTCTCACGGAGGAAGTCGATAAGCTCGCTTTCCTATTTGCCGCTGAGGCTGTCCCCCACCACGACGTACTTGTCGATGGGATCGGCCAAGTCCAGAGGGATCCCGTTGGTGTTCTTGCCGGTGGCCGGCTGGAACTGGGCCTCCGCAGCCGACTGCTTCGGCTTGGGATCGGTCACGGAAGCTGGCTCGCGGGCAAGGACCATGAGCCAGTCGAGCTACCGCCGCTCCTCGGCGATGACAAGCGACTCGGCCAACTTGGAGCCGGCCCGAGCACACTCGACCGACTTCTTGTAGTCGCCCGAAACGGTGATGATGCCGCACGGGCCTGGCAACTTCATCTTCGAGTAGGCGTAATGGGGAACCGCCATGAACATGGCCAGGGCAGGCCGACCCAAAATGGCTTGGTAGGAGCTGGAGAGGTCGAAGACCTCAAACCAGATCAGCTCGCGGCGGAAGTTCTTCACCGTGCCGAACAACATGTCCAGCCGGACCCTGTCGATCGACAAGCAGGAGAGGCTGGGGACGATGTCGTGGAACACCGTTCGGGTTGGCTCTAGCTCGGACTCGAGGATGCCGAGCTTCTGCATCGTGTCGCGATAGAGAATGTTGATGTTGCTGCCACCGTCGACGAGCACCCGCATGAAGCGACACGTGCTCCGCTGGGAGACGAACGTGGGATCCAGGACCTTAGCGTAGCCACCTGGCGTGGGCATCACAGCCGGATAGTCTTCGCGGCCCCAGGTGACCGGCTTGTCCGACCAGTGCATGTACTGGGGGACTGGAGGGACGATAGTGTTCACCTCCTGCGCGCATCGGCGCTGGCTCTACTTGTCATCTGGCTCGCTGGTGAAGACGATGTAGGTGGCGTCCCGCTGAGGGAACGCATTGCGGTCCCCGCCAGCTCCCGGCCCGGGAGGCGGCGGAGGAGGTGGAGGCGCAGCCGGCAAGGCCTCGCCACGCGCTATCTTGGTGAACTAGCTGCACTACCGAGGGAACTAGCTGTTGTACGTTGCCGGCTTGGCCCCGCTGTGGAACTTGTAGGGCCCGTCGAGCATGGCCTCGAAGGTCTACTTGGCCAGCCAGGACTGCTTGCCTTCGTTGGTGCGCTGGCGCCGGCTGCGACCAGGACCGTTAGCCAGTCGGCCGTCTTCGACAGTCGTGACCTGCTGGGAGTCCTGACGAGTGTCCGGCTGGTCGGCCTTGCGTTTGCGTGTATCCAGCTGGGATCGGCCGGCTGCCGGGGCTGCAGCCGGCTTGGGCACTGTTGGCTTCCCGGCCGTGTCGATGAGTACGGGGAGCTTCATGGAATACTCGGCCATGGCGTACTGGTCGACAAAGGCCATCAGCTTCGCGAGGGTGGAGGGTTCCCGGCGCATGAGTTTGTGTTTGAGTAGGGTACCGTCTCGGCACCCATCGATGAAGTACTGGATGGCCTGCACTTCATGGACGCCCTCGCAAGAGTTGCGGAGCTCGGTCCACCTCATAAGGTAGTCGCGGAGTGGCTCGTCCGGACCCTGTACACACAGGGCGAGCTGCCGAGGCCGGCCGAGGCGTCTGTACGTACCGGTGAAGTTCCAGACAAACGCCTCCTAGAAGTCGATCCACCCATTCACGATGCCAGACGGCAGGCTGTTAAGCCAGGTGCGGGCCGAGCCTAGCAGCATGAGGGACGCGTAGCGCAGAGCCACATGCTTGTTGCCGCCAGCGATGCCGACTGCGGTGGTGTAGTCGGTCAGCCAGTCTTCGGGCTTGGTGGAGCCGTTGTACTTGGGAGTGTCGCGGGCCAAGGTGAAGCCTTTGGGAAAAGCCTCGCTGAGGATGCGCGACATGAAGCACGATGGGCCGGCAGTGCCTTCTTCCTCCGCGATGCGGGTCTTGGCGATGCGATCCAGCTTGAGGCGTGCAGATGGCGTGCGCTGATGCGCTCGCCTACTAGGCCTCGCAGCGCATCTGATGGGTCACGCTCCTTGTGTCGGCCGGTCCAAGCCGACTGGTGGTCTCGCTGACCAACCTGGATGTCAAGAGCCGACGGGCTGCGATCCCGCCGGCCACAGCTTCCAGTCTGCCGGCTGTCGCGGCGGTTCTGGGTGTTGCCAGGCGAAGATGCCTGGTGGATCTCCCGCCGGCTGGCTGTGGGCCTGCCGGCGTCATCGCGGGAGCTGGATGACACGGCCTGCGCCTGCTGTGCGTCGGCCGCCTCGACGAGGAGGCGGATACGGTCTACCTGCGCCTCGCGAGACGACGATGGCCCCATGACGTCTCACGAAAGCTATCCGGCTGGGCCTGGGTTTAGCCGGCGTGATGCAGTAGGCGGCGGTGAACTCGCGTCGTGTGACCTTGAAGTCTCGCTGGGTTGCCTTCAGCGCCTCCGCCTCGCGAAGTAGTTGCTGACGGTGCTTGTCGAGCTCTTGCGTGGCGACCGCTGGGTCGGCCACCTACGGCACGAGGGTGCAGAGCGAATCCACTGCCACACGGATCGGGGTCCGATGGTCGGACGCCCCTGCTGCCGAAGTGGCAGTGAGCACCTCAATGCGATGAAAGAGGTCGTCGACGTCGCTGGAGAGGCTGCTGTCGCCCGCCGGTGGCAACGCGTCGTTGTCAACTACGTCAGCAGGGTGGCGCTCTACCACCACCGCGACATAGACGTGGTGCGAGCCGAATGCGATGATGGAGCCATCAACTGGGAAGGTCGCGTCCTCCAGACGACGGCGTTGTCGTTGACGTAGTCGAACGCGCCGTAGCCCACGACCAGGCCGTGCGCCACGCACTCGCTAGAAGCGGTGTAGGGTCCTGCCCGGAACGTCACTCCGTCCGGCGTTGCTATCGGCCCCATGGTGGGCGCCAACTGTCATGGTATATCCGGGACAGATGCCATAGGGTGGCTTAACTCATGGATTGGAGCCGATGAAGCCGACGGCGTCTGGGAACGGGTTTGGGCGTAAGACACATGAAGTCGGTGTATCCAGGTTCAGGGCCCTCTGGAGAGGTAATACCCCTATGTCCTGTCTATGTGAATATATGGAATCACAATACAATGGTGCTCCTAGAGTTGTATCGGTGTGGTGTATGTGTGTGCTAATGCGAAGGGAGCGAGCCCCTCTCTCGGGGGGTAGGGGAGGCTTTATAGTGCAGCCCAAGTCATAAAGTATTGAGGATAATATCGCTGTTGGGACCTGGCCGTCAGCCTCTGGCCGGCCTGGGGGGACCCACCGGCTGTTGGGTCTTGTCATGGGGCCCACCGGCCTATGCAACCCGTGGTTTATGCGTCGGGCCGCCAGGACGCGTGCGAGTGAGGAACGAGGGCTAGAGGTCCGCGCCATCTAGCCGGCATCGGTGTCGTCTAGAACTCCTATAGCCATGCTGATGGCACCATCATCCTGCTACGACCCTAGCCTGCGTCAGGGGCACTGTTGCCATGCCCGGGCCCGGGAGTTTTCTTGTCTGCGTACCGCTATACGACCTGATGGGACGGGGCAGTCCGTCCGGCTGGCGACTTGCCAGCCGGCCAGTCATACCGCATCCGACCGTTGGAGAGGTGCTGGAGGGAAGGGCCGGTTACCGCCAGCCGGCCTGCATATGGTTCGATGGGACCGGCTACCGCGAGCCGGCCATGCAGGAGGGTCGGCGGTCCCCTTAATTATCTTGGAGAAGGATAATCTCCGCCTTTGGTAAACCCCGAGGTAGTATCCCCGACATTCATCTTATGTTCTCCACTACTCATGAACTTCGGAGTGTTTTTTTGTTGCACACTGAGGGATGATCATGTGATTCTATTATATTAGCATTGTTAAGAGATTGCACTAGTAAAAGTATGAACCCTAGGCCTTGTTGTTTTTATATTTTCGGATTACGCAAACCTATATCTACTATCTATACTACACTTGTATCACCATCTCTTCGCCGAACAAGTGCGTCTATACAATTTGCCGTTGTATTGGGTGTGTTGGGGACACAAGAGATTTCTTGTATTTGATTGGAGATTTGTTTGAGAGATACCATCTTCATCCTACACCCCCACAACTTGATAAACCTTAGGTCATCCACTTGAGGGAAATTTGTTGTTGTCCTACAAAACTCCACACTTGGAGGCCCAATATCGTCTACAAGATTAAACTTGCATAGTAGAGATCAAGCTCTTTTTTGGCATTGTTCCCAGGGAGGTGAGTGCTTGAAGGTATATATTTACATCTTGCAATTAAATATTTTAGCTTCTTGTTTTTCACTAGTTTGGTTTTATAAAAGAAAAGTACAAAAAATGGAATTTAGGTTGCCTCAATTGTTTTGCCTTTTTAATGTCTTTCGTGAAAATGATCTTTTAGAAAATTGTGCTCAATTGGTAGAAGAAGGATTTATGAAAATACTTAATGAGAATTCCTTGAATGATTAGCATGATTGCAATGTTTCTATTATGAATTCCTTGAATATCCACGATGCTAATGATATGCAAGGCCACAAGCTTGGGGATGCTATGTTTGATGAAGATGACATTTTTAGTCCCCCAAGTTTTGATGTGCACATCTATTATGATGAAATCATGCCTCCTATATATGATGATTATGGTGATGACTTGTATGCTATAAATAGTAATAATAACCATGAAACTTGTCATCATGATTTTAATTTCCAATTGGATTATGCCACTCAAATATCACATGATAGTTATTTAGTTGAGTTTTCTTCCACCACCATTATGAATGATAAGAAGTTTGCTTGTGTGGATAGTAATGAAAATTCTATACTTATGTATCATGAAAAGAATTCTTTATGTGATAGTTATACTTTTGAATTTCTTCATGATGATATTGAAAATTATTATGAGTGAGGAACATATGCGTGTACGTATTGCTATAATATCAAGTTTTCTCCCTATGCGTTCAAAGTTTCGAAGTCATGCTTGTTTTGCCTTCCTATGCAAGTTCATTCGTGCTATAATAAATTGTTTACATGAAAAACCCTATTCTTAGTAAGTGGGTTATACTTAAATGTGCTTTTCATGTGATTCATGATGCTATCTTTTATATTTCAAATACTATTCTTATGAGAGCATCATTGAAATCATCATGCCTAGCTAAAAGGCATTAAATAAAAGCTCTTGTTAGGAAACAACCCAATATTTATCCTTTCTTTTTTTGTGTTTTCACATGATCAATCTACTGTATTAATCATGTTTTGTGTCTTTTATTTAAATAAGGTGCCAAGTAAAGCCTTTGGGATACTGTGGATACTTGTTTGTTTGATTCTGTGCAAAAACAAAAACTTTTATGTCGAGTGCAGAATTTCTCTAATTTTATTGGAGCCTCAAAAAATCATGAAATTTTTACACTGATTTTACACATAAATTCTATGCGTTTTCCCAATTTTTCATAAATTTTAGAGTTAGGGAAATATGGTGTTCGTTCAGATCTTCACAGATTGTTCTGTTTTTGACACATTCTGTTTAGCATGCATAGTTTGCTTGTTTTAGTGTTTCCATAGCCTATAGTAAGTGATATAAATTATTAGAAAACAATAGATATTATCTAAAAAACAATTATGAATCGTGTATTGGCACTACCTAAGTGAATTATCTATCTTTATTACACTAACCCATCTCATGAAGTTTGGTTATGTTTTGCGTGATTAAAATTTTGAAGTTTTGGGTGAGATAACACTATGAGGAGTTTAAGGAGAATAAATAACCTAAGATTGGGGATGACCAAGGTACCCCCAAGTTAATATCCAAGGAAGACTCAAAATCCTAAGCTCAGGGATGCCCCGGAAGGCATCCCCTCTTTCGTCTTCAACACTATCGGTATATCTTACTTGGAGCTATATTTTTATTCGTCACATGATATGTGTTTTTATTAGAGCTTAATATTATTTTTTTATTATTTTCTTTATGTTATTTATAAAAAAATCAATAAAAAGTTCCAAGAATTCCCTTCGGAATGCTTGAATTGCATGTCTCATGTGTGTTGTACAAAAATAGAAACTTTTGCTGCAGTATTTGAATTATGAGATTTTACTGGAAAGTTTCTGAAAAATTTACGCAATGCTGTAATACAAATTATTTATCTTTTCATTAAGTTTCAGGATTTGTGGAGTTACATAAGTACACTTTTTAAATATATTTCTACAGACTGTTCTATTGGGACAGATTGTTTTCATAGTTTTGTTATCTACTTATCCTAGAGTTCTCATGGGTTATATTGGTAGATATGAGTAGTGGAAATGATACTATATAGTACCTAATGTTTGAAAATTATTATGCAACTTGTCTTGACAGTATATGAAGTATTGATTTATTCTTATATGTATTAACCTATCTCACAAGTTCTTCTCAAGTTTCGTGTAAATGAAGTTTTGAGACTTAGGTGAAACCAGAATATGAGAGGATTGAACGAGGTACACAAGCTCAATCTTGAGGATGCCCAAGGCAACCCAAGTAAGTATTACATGAAGTATCAAGCATCTAAGCTTGAGGATGCTATGGATCCCACCTCTGTTCGTCAACAAATATTGGTTAACCTTTGTTGAGCCTAAATTTTTTTATTTGTCCACGTGATATGTGCTATTCTTGGAGTGAATTTTTATTTAGTTTATGTTTGAATAAAATTATCAGATCTGAAATTCTTCATTGGGAAAGAGTGCTCACATAGTTACTTAATTGTTTGACTACTCATTGATCTTCACTTATATCTTTTGAGAGTAGTTTGATGTTAATCTTGTGCTTCACTTATATCCTAAGAGTAAATTGTGAATGAATTGAATATCATAAATCTAAAATTATCCATGTTCTTTATGCTTTGTAGTAATTTCACATTTGGTTTAGAATGTAAAATCTATTGAATCTTGACAATGTCCCAGTTTCCAATTACACTTGGATAGGGCAACGAACTCATCTTCATCATCAAGGAAGAGGGATAGGTCCATGTCAAGATCAAAAGGATTCTTGGGTCTGCGAGGAACCAGGCTAGCAGTTTCGTACGAGGGAGGCGTCACATTCTTTTTCTTCTCATCATAGGCGGCTTGGTATTTACTCAAATCCAAGCTAGCTACCAGTTGAGTCACCGTGAAGCGAGATTCTATGATAACTCAGTGGTAGTCCACCTCGGTGAACTCTGACCCGTCATCCTTCAGCTCAGGGTAGCCGGCGGCTATTTCTTCTAGTTTGAGCTCCGGAGCATAGGCTAAACACCGACTCAGGGTGTTCAGGACTCCCTTCCGGGCGGCTGATCTTTTCAGTTCCTCTATTTGAGGAGGCAATGTGGACAGAAAGCCGAGCATATGCTCTATGGTTCCTACTGGTCCTTGTTGCCCATCACCGCCTTAATCGTCAGCACGCCCCCGGTATATAGCTGCTCGGCGAAAGTATATATAGCCTTCAACTTCAACATGCAATCGTTTGGAAGATTGGCGGCTCGTGAACCTACAAATGACACATCAGAATGTGATAGTTTTTCGGGAGACCAGATTATTTCTTTAACAGGAAAGGGTTAATGCTTACCAAACATAGCAATAGTCATGTTGGATATGTGCTTTTTTAAGCCGGAAAGCTCTTGTTGGGCGGCTTCCAATTTTTCCTCAGCTTGCTCAGCACGCTTAAGGATGGCGGCTTGATAAGCCTTGGCTTTCTTCTCCAGTTTTTTACGGTCAGCCTTCATCCTCTCCAGCTCAGCCAGAATCAAGTGGTACTTCCTCTCCGACTCAGATTGTGCATCTTGTTGTTCAGCCAGATTCTTCCTTAAGTCGGCTAAAGCGACTCCGTCTGGGTCATAGACTCCTCCACATAAAATTTGGGGAGACAAGTTTCAACATTATTGCAAGCAATACTCCTGACACTTGGGGGCTAATGTATGATTTTATTCAAAGTCATACTATATTTCAGACCCGGCTCATCTTCCAAAAGATGACCCGGCCCTTGGGGGCTACAGGTTGAAGATTTTAACTATATTCAAGACCCGACTCATCTTTCAAAAGATGACCCGACCCTTGGGGGCTACAGGTTGAAGATTTTAACTATATTCAAGACCCGGCTCATCTATCAAAATATGACCCAGCCGTTGGGGGCTACAGGTTGAAGATTTTAACTATAGTCAAGACCCGGCTCATCTTTCAAAAGATGACCCAGCCCTTGGGGGCTACAGGTTGAAGATTTTAACTATATTCAAGACCCGGATCATCTTTCAAAAGATGACCCGGCCCTTGGGGGCTACAGGTTGGAAATTTTAACTATACTCAAAGACCCGGCTCATCTTTCAAAAGATGAGACGGCCCTTGGAAGGCTAATGGGTGGAAGAGAATACATAAGTAGACATACCTCATGCCTAACCCTCATAAGTTGGATCAAGCTTTTGTTCATCTCATAATCCCTCTCTAAGTAACTTGCGAAGCCAGAACAAAGTTGATCAAATTCTACCTTCTCATAATGGGGGAGCTTGAATTTACTGGCGTCTTGATTAGAGTAAGGACGAGATTCCTTGGAGGTATGCTTGGACAGTACAACAACTGGAGGAGTGGAGTACCCAGTACCGGTGACTACAACATCATCTGGATCTTCAGTCGCCTTGAGAGGACTTGGCGGGTTAAACTTGTAGGCAGCTTCCTTCAAAATTACGGGCGAGTCATCCCGGACATTGGGAATATCGTCCACAGGAATATCATGAGCAGAAGATAAGTCGCCAGTTCTCTTTCTCTTCACTTGCTCCTCATCAATCTCTGGGACAGAGGCGCTCGTACCTAAGGCTTTAGTGGTTTTACAGAAGATAAGTCGCCAGTTCTCTTTCTCTTCGCTTGTGCTCTGAGACAAATTCACCAAGATTTAAAGCACATATCGTTGTTTAGAAGAAATTGGGATTAACAAAGTGACTCACCCTTGCACACGAACCATCGGTGGGAGAGCTGATACTGCTGAGTCGCCAGATGTAGGGGGAGAAGTCTGGTAGAATAAAGGGTTAAAAATTAAAGAAGTGGCGAGTCATATTTTACGCAAGGAAGGGTATGACAAGGCAAAAGTGTACCCCGCTGGTGCGCTTCCGACCGGTTGTCTTCTCAGGCAGTCCGGAGATTAAGTCGCCAGAGTGACTACGGGTCTTGTGCTTGGGGGTATATCTTGCTTTCTTCAAAAGGAAATCAGGGTCCATATAAGCATATGGGTGAGACATGGGCACTTTCCCACAGACCCGTCTGGCTGGTCTAGGAGGAGGAGAAGGTGAGTCGGGAGAAATAGAAATTACCTCGACCGCATCATATTGGCTCTCATTGTCCTCGCCCTACACATAAATACGCATGGTATAAGCATAAGTCGGAATACACAGGTAATGAGTGAAGGGGAATTATGACCTCCGAGTGTTCATCGTCAGCTCGTTACTCGCCGACAACGGATGAATCTTTGGTGGCGGCTTTACCTTTGCTTGTTTTCTTCCTCTTCTTTGGTGGCGGCTTGGTGGTCTTTTGGGCGGTCACTTTGGGGCCCCTTCACCAAAATGGATCACTTTTCTGATGAATAGAAGTGAATTTCACACCAAGAGCATTGGTAAGTATTAGGAAACGAAAGGCGGCTTGGATTCTTACGGACGGCACCGGGTTGGAGCGGTAGAAGGCCTTGAGCCCAATATTGGTACATTCCTCCAAAGGCTCACCGGTTAGCTTCTTGATGATTCCAATAATTTCACTCTCTGAGAGTCTTTTGTGGTGGAAGCACTGCGGATGATTTACCGTGCCATCATATTCATACATTAGCCCGTCTCGGCGACCCAGGGGAAGAATATTCCACTCCACCCAGTAGCGGAACAAATCAATCCCGATGAGCCCGTTGTTGGTCAAAGACTTCAACTCAGAGAAAATGGGGATAAATTCCGACTCCTCCTCTTCTGTGAGCTTCTCGGGCAGTTTGAAGTCCATAGGCAGGCGATCTACTCTGAAACCCAGGAGTGGGTTTTCGCCAGGTGGAGAGGTGTCCCGGTAATAAAACCATGACTCGGCCCAGCCCTTGGGATGGCTGGGCAGAAGGACTGATGGAAATCTACGCTCCCGGGGTCTTTGAATGTTGACTCCTCCGAGCTCGTGGTTGGGACCATTGGGAAACTCGGTCTGGCGATTCGAATAGAAGAAGTTCCAAAATAAAGGAACTATGGGCTCTCTCTGCAAGTATACCTCACAAAAGACCTGGAACTGGCAAAGGTTGTTGACGGAGTTGGGTCGCAGGTCTTGAGGATGAACGTTAAGGAAGTGCAAGACGTCTCAAAAAAACTTTGATCCGGGCAGTTTAAAACCTCGCTCAAGGTAATCGGTAAAGATAACTACTTCTCCTACAGCAGGATTGGGAGTCAACTCGCCCGGGGCGGTTCTCCAACCAATGGTTTCCTTGTTGTCAAGAAGACCCGCCTTAACAAACTTCTCGAGAGTAGCATCATCGATTTTTGTTGGTAACCAATTGCACTTCGAAATGGCCATGACTACAAAAGAGAGGGGAACAAGGCGATTCAGTAAAAACTATGAAGTATTCTAACTCGCCAGTATGGTTCTACAGTATGTTCAAAAAGGATTTGGTGACTCGCCAAATGGGTGACATACATCATAACCCGCTACTCGGGTGATTCATGGAAGTATCTTTGAAGTATTGTAACTCGCCCTTCAATTGAAAAGGAAGGGGGCATAGCTATGGCGATAAATTTGAGTCGTTATGGAAGCTTGAGCTAGACGGCGGCTCTCAAGGGTCCTTTTTCCTTAGGGATGTTCTCGGGAGACGAACAAACATGTTTCTAAAAACAGGCAGTAAACCATGGATCTATGAGTGGATCAAAACAAAGGAATATTGCTCGAATAAATGGTGAAAATCTATGAACATAGGGCAGCGACATCATTCAATCCACGGCGTGAAGGCTTAAGATAAAAAAATGACGCGATAAAGTGGCCATGGTTTGCTACTGCCTAATTCTATTACAAAGATATGAAGTAGATCTAAGGTAGGAAAGAAAGGTTGTCGCGTCATGATACGCCTCCGTCGTATCTACTTTTCCGAACTCTTTTGCCCTTGTTTTGGACTCTAATTTGCATGATTTGAATGGAACTAACCCGGACTAACGTTGTTTGCAGCAGAATTGCCATGGTGTTGTTTTTGTGCAGAAATAAAAGTTCTCGGAATGGGCAGAAAATTTACGAGGAATTTTTATGGAATATATGAAAAATACCTACGCAAAGATCCACCGAAGGAGGTGAGCTAGTGGGCCACAAGCCCAGGAGGCGCGGCCACCCCCCCTGATCGCGCCTACCAGGCTTGTGGGGCCCACGTTGCTCCACCGCCTCCAATCTCAGCTCTATTTAGTCCGTCTCGCCCGGAAAAAAATCAAGGAGAAGAGTTCATTGCGTTTTACGATACGGAGGCGCCGCCACCTCCTGTTCTTCATCTGGAGGGCAGATCTGGAGTCCGTTTTGGGCTCCGGAGAGGGGAGATCATCGCCATCGCCATCATCAACCTTCCTTCATCGCCAATTCCATGATGCTCTTCACCGTTCGTGAGTAACCTCATCGTAGGCTTGCTGGACGGTGATGAGTTAGATGAGATATATCATGTAATCGAGTTAGTTTTGACGGGGATTGATCCCTAGTATCCACTATGTTCTGAGATTGATGTTGCTACTACTTTTCCATGCTTAATGCTTGTGACTAGGGCCCGAGTGCCATGATTTCAGATCTGAACCTATTATGTTGTCGCCAATATATGTGTGTTTTAGATCCTATCTTGCAAGTTGTAGTCACCTACTATGTGTTATGACCCGGCAACCCCGGAGTGACAATAGCCGGAACCACTCCCGGAGATGACCATAGTATGAGGAGTTCATGTATTCACCAAGTGTTAATGTGTTGGTCCGGTTCTTTATTAAAAGGAGAACCTTAATATCCCGTAGTTTCCATTAGGACCCCGCTGCCACGGGAGGGATGGACAATAGATGTCATGCAAGTTCTTTTCCCTAAGCACGTATGACTACATATGGAATACATGCCTACATTAGATTGATGAATGGGAGCTAGTTACTTATCTCTCCGTGTTATAGCTGTTACATGATGAATTGCATCCGGCATAATCATCCATCACCGATCCAATGCCTACGAGTCTTTTACTACTGGTCCTTGCTGAAAGGTCGTGGATGTCGCCTAGAGGGGGGGTGAATAGGCGCTTTAAAATAATTAAGGTTTAGGCTTGAACAAATGCGGAATAAAACTAACGTTTAATATGTCAAGCACAAAACCTCAAACAACTAGGCTCACCTATGTGCACCAACAACTTATGCTAAGTAAGATAAACAACTAAGTGATAGCAAGATATATGACAAGAGACAATATGGCTATCACAAAGTAAAGTGCATAAGTAAAGGGTTCGGGTAAGAGATAACTGAGGCACGGGGAGACGATGATGTATCCCAAAGTTCACACCCTTGCGGATGCTAATCTCCGTTAGAGCGGTGTGGAGGCACAATGCTCCCCAAGATGCCACTAAGGCCACCGTAATCTCCTCACGCCCTCGCACAATGCAAGATGTCGTGATTCCACTAAGGGACCCTTGAGGGCGGTCACCGAACCCGTACAAATGGCAAACCTTGGGGGCGGTCACCGAACCCGTACACGTGGCAACCCTTGGGGGCGGTTACCGGTACCCGTACAAATTGCTCGGGGCTATCTCCACAACCTAATTGGAGGCCCCGACGCTTTCCCGGAGCTTCACACCACAATGATTGAGCTCCGAGACACCACCAAGCTTCTAGGACGCCAAAGCATCCACGAAGAACAATATCTAGGGTACTAAGTACTAAAGGTAGTAAGCTTCTCAACTTCTCACTTCCACGTATCACCGTGGAGAACTCAAACCGATGCAACTAATGCAATGGCAAGAACACACGAAGTGGTCAAGTCCCTCACACTCAAATCCCTCCACAACAACAAAAGCTATGGAGAAATATGAGAGGAAGAACAAGGAGCTCACAAAGAACTCCAAGATCTAGATCCAAGGGGTTCCCCTCACATAGAGGAGAAAGTGATTGGTGGAGATGTGGATCTAGATCTCCTCTCTCTTTTCCCTCAAGAACAAGCAAGAATCATTGGAGGGATTGAGAGTTAGCAAGCTCTAAGAATGTCAACAATGGAGGTATAACAAGAGCTCAACGGATGGATAAGGCCAAGGGGGAAGAAGACCCCCTTTATATAGTGGGGGAAGGAATCACACCGTTACCCCCACTCTCTGCCCGAGCTCCAGCGGTACTATCGCTGGCTGCAGCGGTACTAACGCTGGCACTCCAGCGGTACTACCGCTGGTCCCCTCTATGAAATCTTAAGACCATGCAGATATGAAAATGCCAATGATATAGAGATGTGAGTCCTCTATGAATGAAGAACTGGCAAAAACTCCAACATCGAAAACATCATAGTAGATGCATATGGACTCCGTTTTCGATGAACTCGAGCTTGTCACGAAGATGACCATAAGCTCTAAAACTCACAAAGAGAAACACCAAACAAGAACCAAGAAGTATGATGCAATGATGCAAATGGTTTGAGCTCTCAACGAACGATACGATCAAGCTACTCACTTGAGAGCCCCCCTTGATAGTACAGCAATCTATCCTAACCAGAAAACCTATCAAGGGCAAACCTATACCTTGCACCTCGTCCTCTTGAGCTAGATGATGATGATCTTGGCTTCCTCAAGATGGACCACCTTTCTTGATTGCGTTGGCTTGATGAAGGATTGCTCCCCCATACTCACTATGGGTGAGCCACTCTTCAGCATATCTTCACAAGTCCATTGCCACAACAATGGACGGCAAGCTTCAAGCATGCTATCTTCATGCTGATCCACTTGAACTTGCACATCGCAATCTTGATGACAATCACAACTTGACGTCATACTCCATGGGTTGTATGAGATCTTCCCTTTGACGCAAGCCCATGGAAACACACCTAACCCCCACATAGAACTCTCACGAAGACCATGGGTTAGTACACAAACACGTAATGGACAATGCTTACCGTACCATGGGATCACTTGATCCCTCTCGGTACATCTTGTACGCTTTGTGTGTTGATCATCTTGATTTACTCTTTGTCTGAGATCTTGATCAACCATGTGTCTCTATGACCATTCTTTGGATAATACCTTGAATACCATCTTGGTCATCATATAAACTCCTTGAACCCAACAGATGGACTTCAAGAAGTGCCTATGGACAAATTCATACCATGGGATCACTTGATCCCTCTCAGTACATCTTGTACGCTTTGTGTGTTGATCATCTTGATTTACTCTTTGTATGAGATCTTGATCAACCATGTGTCTCTATGACCATTCTTTGGATAATACCTTGAATACCATCTTGGTCATCATATAAACTCCTTGAACCCAACAGATGGACTTCAAGAAGTGCCTATGGACAAATCCTATAAATGTAACTTAAGGCAACCATTAGTCCATAGGAATTGTCATCAAGTACCAAAACCACATATGGAGATATATGCTCTAACACTTGCTACATTACTTTGCCACTACTGTTGTCACTTCTGCTACTGTTACTCTGTTGCTACTACTGTTACTTTGCTACTCCTGGTTACTGTTGCTACTGCTGCTAGCACCCTACTTTGCTACTGATACTTTGCTGCAGACACTAAATCTTTCAGGTGTGGTTGAATTGACAACTCAGCTGCTAATACATGAGAATATTCTTTCGCTTCCCCTTGAGTCGAATCAATAAATTTGGGTTGAATACTCTACCCTCGAAAACTGTTGTGATCCCCTATACTTGTGGGTTATCAAGACATTTTCTGGCGCCGTTGCCGGGGAGGCACAACTATGTTCTCTGAGTCACTTGGGATTTACGGTTGCTGGTCACTATGAGGAATCTGATAGATCCAAGAACTAAAGTCTTGCCCTCCACTACGAGGACATGTAAGGAACTGCCATCTAGCTCTGCACTTGATTCACCTTCAGTTATGAGTAAGTTTGCGACATCACCTCATGCTTGAAATCTTTATATGTCGCCTGTTCTTGATGATGCTACTTCTGCTGCCCATGATACTTACGATGATGGCTTGATACTGCTTTGCCACTAGGTGCATTCCTTGATGCACAAATTGCTAGAGTTGCTGCTAGATGTGATGATACTTCTGAAACTGTTGATACTATTGAGGTAGAACCTGCTATTTTGCGAGCTAGAACTAGCTCTCCTAGACCTGATATGCCTGAGCGTTATGTTATGGAGGGAGAGATAGATGAGGATTTTCTTGCGTGTAAGGATAGCTATGATGTTGAGAAATTACTGCGCAAGTGGAAAGAAAAATCTCTGAACGCTAGGATGAAATACGACCCGAAGTTTGCTACTTCGCCTATCTTTGTGACCAATAAGGATTATGAATTCTCTGTCGACCCTGAGTTAATCACTCTGGTCGAATCTGATCCTTTTCACGGTTATGAGTCTGAAACGGTTGTAGCCCATCTTACCAAATTGCACGATATAGCCACCTTATTCACGAGTGAGGAAAAGATCCGCCACTACTATATCCTCAAGCTATTTCCTTTCTCGCTAAAGGATGATGCTAAGACCTGGTTCACTTCTCTTGCTCCTGGTTGTGTGCGTAGCACCTAGGATATGGTCTACTACTTCTCTGAAAAATATTTCCCTGCCCATAAGAAGCGAGCTACCTTGCAAGAAATACACAACTTTGCTCAAGCTGAAGAAGAGAGTCTCCCACAAGCTTGGGGGAGGCTGCTTTGTCTGATCACCCTCTTGAGAAGAACGAAATACTTGATATCTTCTATAATGGACTTACCGATGCTTCTAAAGACCACCTAGATAGTTGTGTCGGTTGTGTTTGATGGGGTTATAGTCCTAGGGTAAGGTCATAGGCCTGCCCTATAAGTCCTACCCAAGGGCTACCCTTCATAAGGGATAAGACCCTTAGTCAGTTCCGACTGTCTTATGGACTTCCCATCATCCAGTCGGTAACAAATCCTCCACCATCCAGTCGGAGATGAGCATTCGGAGTGTAACAAACTAACCGAATGGATTCCACTCTGTGCATCGTAACCCCCCTGGAGGGAAACGGTCGTACGTTTCCATGTGCCTTTATTAGCATTTAAGACATACGTTACCTGTAACGTAGGCATTTATTCGCCACTACTCCACCCCTGTGCACCGAACCGTTGTGGAGGGTAGCGCACTCTATATAAGCCGCCCTCCCCCACTGGTGCAAGGGTTGGCAATTCACTGTAATCCATATTCCACTCGACAACAAGCTCCCAGAGCACTTAGACGTAGGGCTATTACCTCCACCGTAGAGGGGCCTGAACTCATGCAACCTCGTCATAGCTAAGGCTCTGCCCATCCTTTCGTACCCTACACATCTACTGTCAGACTTATACCCACGACAGTTGGCGCCCACCTTGGGGCAGGCGTCTAAGCGACTTCCGGTGAGTTTGCGACTACATCTTTTCGTCATGTCATCCGGTGGAGATTCGAGCATGGGTCACGAGATCCTCTTCGGCGCTCTCTCCTTCATCGTCGATGATTCGGCATGGCTTCGGGACGCCCCTCTCGACGTCGAGGCGTTTCCCCGTCGCGGAGCTACGCACTTCCGTGCCGGCGCCCGCGGCATTCTTCTTCTCTAGCAGTCGGCTCTGGTGTCGACCTACACCGCCGTCACGCGTCGCAACAAGCGGTCCCACCGTCTGCGGCTCCAGCGTTGGGTGCAACACGCCCAGGCGCGCCAGAACGCGTCTTCACAAGTGGCGGTCCTAGAGTCGGTTGTGGTTCCCCGCCGTCCCAGCGCTCGAACTCGGTTCCGACTGAGTTTCCTTCCGAGTACTTGGGTCGCGAGCCTGCAGCAGAAGTACACATGGCCAACTCCCACGAAAGTCCCCGCCAAACTGGCCGGAACGAGCACGAGATCGGCGAAACATCCGGCGCTCGCCGTCCACCTCGCCGTTCTGCCAGTCGGCACACTCGGCGGAGCAACGTGGAGTTGTTCCGCACACCCATCCTCAACTTGGCTGCCGCTGCCAAGATAGCCGATTCCCTTCAGCGGACTAATTCAGAGGCTCGCAGGGGGATCAAGCAAATCCGCGCCCTGCTGCACACGGCGCAGCAGCAAAACTCGGCGGTCTCCCAGTCGCACAACAGGATCCACAATACTTCTGTCCATGCGAACACACATCGGTCAGTTCACAGCCCTGGTTCTCATCAGCGACCCAGGGGAGGCAGTCGTTCCATGAACCCCGAAGATCGTCGCCGTTCACGCACCCCTCCGCGGGGTGGGCCCTACGGGCCCCGACATCATGATGATCGGCGTTCAGTCGGTGACACTTATGATCCAAGGCCCGACGCAAGAGGGCATATCGCCCAGCGGAGGGTCGACAAGGGCCGAGCCCATCGCGATGGTCATGATATTGACCGTCCGAGTGGAAGTAGGACCATCGTTTCTGGTCCCGAGTGTTTCAGTCGAGCCATCCGTTCGGCTGACATCCCTCCCAACTTCCGATTGGCGATGGGGATGAGCAAGTTTACAGGAGAGTCCAAGCCAGAAACGTGGTTGGATGACTACCGAGTGGTAGTCCAGATCGGAGGAGGGGACGACCACGTCACCATGAAGCACCTCCCTCTGATGCTCGATGGCTCGGCGCGAGCGTGGCTGAACCAATTGCCCCCCTCAAGCATCTATAGCTGGGCAGATCTGGCCCGAGTGTTCATCCGGACCTTCGAAGGGACGTGCAAGCACCCTGCTGGCCTCGTGGAGCTCCAACACTGTGTCCAGAAGCAAAATGAGCCCCTGCGCAATTTCATTCAACGTTGGACGACCCTCTACCACACGGTGGAGAACGTCACAAAACACCAAGCAGTCTGCGCCTTCAAGGCAGGCGTGCGGTACCGGGATCTGTACCTGAAGTTCGGTCGAACAGGCGACATCTCCATGAGCAAGATGATGGAGATAGCGGCACGCTATGCAAATGGCGAAGAAGAGGACCGCATCCGTAGCGGCAATCACAAAACAGTCGTCGACAGAGAAGGGAATAACACTCGGAAGCAGAAGCAGAAAGCTCCGTCCACTCCGCAGGCAGAAGCCGCAACTGTTACCAATGCCAAGTTCAAGGGCAAGGGGAAGGCTCAGTTAACCCCCAAGAAGAAGCAGTTCAACAACCCCATCCTGGACCAGCCATGTCCGATTCACACAAAGATAGATGAAGAGGGCAACGCCATATATCCGAAGCATACCACTCGGCAATGTCGCCTCCTGATCCAGGGGTTCGGTGAAGGGCAACCGAGTGAAAAGGGCAATGAGCAAGATGAGGAGGACAAGGAGGATCCGTTCCCCCAAGTCCATGCAACACTGATGATTTTTGCTGACGTTGAGAGCAAGAGTCGACTGAAGCTGGTGAACAGGGAGGTGAACATGGCCACGCCGACCAACCCCACGTTCCTCAAATGGTCTCAGACTCGATCACCTTTGACCAGTCGGATCATCCAGCACATGTGCCCACCCCAGGGAGGCAAGCTCTGGTCGTCGACCCGGTCGTGGAAGGAGTCCGACTGCGCAAAGTCCTCATGGACGGCGGCAGTGGTTTGAACATCATGTACGCTGACACTCTCAAGGGGATGGGCATTCCGATGTCCAAACTCAGCGAGAGCAGCATGCAGTTCCACGGAGTCGTCCCTGGACGAAAGGCCAAGTCACTCGGCCAGATCGCGTTGGACGTTGTTTTCGGCTCCGACAAGAACTTCCTCAAGGAAAAGCTGACGTTCGAGGTGGTGGACTTCCAGAGCGCTTACCACGCAATTCTGGGCCGCCCGGCGTATGCGCGTTTCATGGCCCGCCCATGTTACGTGTACCTGAAGCTGAAGATGCCAGGCCCGAAAGGTGTGATCACTATCACAGGCAATCGACAGCGGGCCGAGGAGTGTCTGCAGCAGGGATCAAGAATCGCCGATCAGCAGATGGCTCTCCTCGAGCTTGACAAGTACAAGAAAACGGTCGACCCCGCAGACTTGATGCGTTCGAAGAAACCAGCTTCGGAATCCGCATTCTAGTCGGCGGGAGAGACGAAGAAGGTCAGCATCCACCCGACGGACGACACTGCTACCCCGACGAACATCTCCACCACCCTCGATCCTAAATAGGAAGCCGAGCTCATCCAATTCCTCCGTGAGAACTGGGACATCTTCGCATGGAAGCCTTCTGACATGCCAGGTGTACCCAGGGAGTTGGCTGAGCACCGACTGCATGTGGATCCCACCTCTCGGCCTGTCCGAGAACGCCTGCGTCGGTCCGCCGCGCACAAGAGGAAGGCAATCGGAGAAGAAGTGGCCAAGCTTTTGGCAGCCAACTTCATTTGCGAGGTACACCACGCCGAGTGGCTCGCCAATGTTGTCATGGTGCCCAAGAAGGACAAGTCGCTCCGAATGTGCATCGACTTCAAGCATCTCAATAAGGTCTGCCCGAAAGACCATTTTCCGCTCCCCCGCATCGATCAAATTGTCGATTCGACTGCGGGTTGCGAGCGTTTGTCATTTCTTGATGCCTACTCGGGCAATCATCAGATCCGTCTGTATGGCCCCGATGAATTAAAAACCGCCTTCATCACCCCATTCGGGTGCTTCTGCTACATCACTATGCCATTTGGTTTGAAGAATGCAGGAGCAACCTTTATGCGCATGATCCAAAAATGCCTCCTCGACCAGATCGGTCGGAATGTGGAGGCGTATATGGATGATATCGTAGTCAAGTCACACAAAGGTTCTAACCTGCTGAATGACTTGGCAGAAACATTCGCCAACCTTCGTAGGTACGATATCAAGCTCAACCCCGCCAAGTGTTCATTCGGCGTTCCCAGCGGAAAGTTACTCGGTTTCTTCGTTTCCGAACGAGGGATCGATGTCAACCCCAAAAAGATCAGGACCATCGTTCGAATGGAGCGGCCGGTCAGAATACACGATGTTCAACGGCTCACAGGTTGCCTAGCGGCTTTGAGCAGGTTTATCAGTCGACTCGGCGAGAAATCACTTCCTCTGTACCGACTCATGAAGAAATCAGATACTTTCGAGTGGACAGATGAAGCCCAAGTTGCATTCGACGACCTCAAAGTCCTACTTTCCACCCAGCCGGTTCTTACTGCTCCGCTCAGTAAAGAGCCCCTTCTTCTGTACATCGCGGCTACAAATCAAGTCGTCAGCACTATTCTCATAGTCGAACGAGAAGAAGAAGGCAAAGCATACAAAGTTCAGCGGCCAGTGTATTACGTCTCCGAAGTCCGGACTCCTTCCAAGCAGAGGTATCCCCACTATCAAAAACTTATCTACGGGATTTACATGACTGCGAAGAAGGTGGCTCATTATTTCCAAGACCACTCGGTGTCTGTCATATCTGATGCTCCATTGTCGGAAATCCTCCACAATCGGGACGCATCGGGCTGAGTGGCGAAGTGGGCAATGGAGATGTTGTACTGTGACATCAAGTTCGAGGCCAAGAAAGCTATAAAGTCTCAAGCTCTGGCTGACTTCATAGCAGAATGGGTAGAACAACAGCAACCGACCCACATCTACTCCGCTCATTGGACAATGTTCTTCGATGGGTCCAAGATGTTGAATGGCTCCGGCGCTGGCGTTGTGATAGTATCGCCAAAGGGCGACAAACTCAAGTATGTGCTGCAGATACACTTTGATTCCTACAACAATGAGGCAGAGTATGAAGCTCTCCTTTATGGACTGCGCATGGCCATCGCACTCGGCGTCCGTCGCTTGATGGTCTATGGCGATTCGGATTTGGTGGTTAATCAAGTGATGAAAGAGTGGGATGTCAGGAACCCCACCATGACCACATACTGCAATGCAGTGAGGAAGCTCGAGAAGAAGTTCGAAGGTCTAGAACTCCACCATGTTCCGCGACTGAAGAACCAAGCAGCTGATGAGTTGGCAATACTCGGATCCACTCGGAGACCAGTCCCGAGTGACGTCTGCCTCAAGCACCTCCACCTTCCCTCAGTTAAAGAAGATCTTTTCACAGTGGAACCAGTACAACCAAAGAGCTCAACAGATCCGACTGAAGTCGACGTACCTGTTGTGGTTGATTTGATCATGGAGATTCTTGCTGTCATCCCCGATTGGACTGTGTCGATCATTGCATACATCCTGAGGCAGGAATTACCAGAAGACGAAGTCCAAGCCAGGCAGATCGTCCTCAGGTCAAAGTCGTTCACTGTCATTGATGGCCAGTTGTACAAGGAAAGCGTTTCAGGCGTTCTTCAATGATGCATCTCCCCTGAGGAAGGACAGTTAGTCCTGGAAGAAATTCACTCGGGAACCTGCGGTCATCACACCTATTCAAGAGCAATCGTCGCCAAAGCATTCAGAGCTGGCTTCTTCTGGCTGCAGGCGAACGAAATGGCTAAAGATATGGTCGACCGATGTGAAGGTTGTCAGTTCTATTCCAACAAGTCCCACAAGCCAACATCTGCGTTGAAGACAATCCCTCTTGTTTGGCCGTTTGCAGTATGGGGATTAGATACAGTCGGTCCATTCAGGACAGGACAAGGGGGATACACACATCTATTGGTGGCAGTCGACAAGTTCACAAAATGGACTGAAGCCAAGCCCATCAAGAAGCTCGACGCCCTAACGGCCATCAAGTTTGTCAGGGACATCATCTCCAGATTCGGGGTACCTCACAACATAATCACGGACAACGGGACAAACTTTGACTCGGACAGATTCAAAGGTTTCTGTGCAAGCCAAGGTATCCGAGTGGATTTTGCATCTGTGGCGCATCCTAAAACAAACGGACAAGCAGAGCAGGCGAATGGACTTATTCTGCAAGGTTTGAAGCCCCGGCTCCTGCGAGAGGTGGGACATGCCGCTGGCGCATGGGTCACCGAGCTACCTTCAGTGCTTTGGGGTCTCCGCACAACTCCGAATAGATCTACGGGGCGATCCCCGTTCTTCCTCGTTTATGGAGCAGAAGCGGTCCTTCCGAGTGACTTGCTTCACAATGCTCCACGAGTCGAACTCTTCTCCGAAGCTGAAGCAAAACAAGCAAGGCAAGACAGAGTGGACCTTCTAGAGGAGGAGCGCGAGATGGCACTGACTCGCTCAACCATTTATCAGCAAGATCTGCGGCGCTTTCACGCGTGACACATCAGGAGTCGTACATTCCAAGCAGGCGACCTAGTGCTCCGAGTGGATCAGCAAAGACCTCACAAGTTGGCTCCCGCCTCGGAAGGACCCTTCATCATCTCCAAGGTGCTGAACAACAGAGCATACAGACTCTACAACATCGACAGGGAAATAGACGAGCCGCGAGCATGGAACGGAGATCTCCTGAAGCGCTTCTATACGTGACCGTCGACTGAAGCAATGTAAAGAACAAGTATTGGTGAAATAATACAAAGCAGATTGAGTTTTTGCAGATTCAAAATTCTTCCGCGGTCGGAGACTCCGGTCTCAAAAAAAGACTTAGCTGCGATCAAGAATCGCCTAAGTACTAAATTTCTCCGAGTGTGCACTAAACGTCGCACTCGGGGACTTAGCTGCGATCAAGAATCGCCTAAGTACTAACTTTCTCCGAGTGTGCACTAAACGTCGCACTCGGGGACTTAGCTGCGATCAAGAATCGCCTAAGTACTAACTTTCTCCGAGTGTGCACTAAACGTCGCACTCGGGGACTTAGCTGCGATCAAGAATCGCCTAAGTACTAACTTTCTCCGTGTGTGCACTAAACGTCGCACTCGGGGACTTAGCTGCGATCAAGAATCGCCTAAGTACTAACTTTCTCCGAGTGTGCACTAAACGTCGCACTCGGGGACTTAGCTGCGATCAAGAATCGCCTAAGTACAAACTATCTCCGAGTGTGCACCTCACGTCGCACTCGGGGACTTAGCTGCGATCAAGAATCGCCTAAGTATTAACTTTCTCCGAGTGTGCACTAAACGTCGCACTCGGGGACTTAGCTGCGATCAAGAATCGCCTAAGTACTAACTTTCTCCGAGTGTGCACTAAACGTCGCACTCGGGGACTTAGCTGCGATCAAGAATCGCCTAAGTACTAACTTTCTCCGAGTGTGCACTAAACGTCACACTCGGAGACTTAGCTGCGATCAAGAATCGCCTAAGTACTAAATTTCTCCGAGTGTGCACTAAACGTCGCACTCAGGGCCTTAGCTGCGATCAAGAATTGCCTAAGTACTAACTTTCTCCGAGTGTGCACTAAACGTCGCACTCGGGGACTTAGCTGCGATCAAGAATCACCTAAGTACTAACTTTCTCCGAGTGTGCACTAAACGTCGCACTCGGGGACTTAGCTGCGATCAAGAATCGCCTAAGTACTAACTTTCTCCGAGTGTGCACTAAACGTCGCACTCGGGGACTTAGCTGCGATCAAGAATCGCCTAAGTACAAACTATCTCCGAGTGTGCACTTCACGTCGCACTCGGGGACTTAGCTGCGATCAAGGATCGCCTAAGTATTAACTTTCTCCGAGTGTGCACATCACGTTGCACTTAGGGACTTAGCTGCGATCAAGAATCGCCTAAGTATTAACTTTCTCCGAGTGTGCACTTCACGTCGCACTCAGGGACTTAGCTGCGATCAAGAATCGCCTAAGTACAAATTTTCTCCGAGCATGCACTAACCGTCGCACTCGAGGACTTAACTGCGATCAAGAATCGCTTAAATAGAAAGCTTCCTTCGACTGTATCCTACAGATGCACTCGGGGGCTCAGCAAACCCTCATTGAGGCTCATGTGGATGTCAAGACCACTAACAATTACCTGAGTAGCAGACCCTCATTGAGGCTCATGTGGATGCCAAGACCACTGACAATTACATGAGTAACAACTCGCTCCGAGTACGACTTGACAGTCGCACTCGAAGACTTAGCCGCGATCATGAATCGCCTAAGTACTCAAATGCCTTCGACTGTATCCTACAGATACACTCGGGGACTCAACAGACCCTCAGTGAGGCTCATGTAGATGTCAAGACCACTGACAAATACATGAGTAGCAGAACCTCATTGAGGCTCATGCAGATGTCAAGACAACTGACAATTACACGCTCCGCATGTTTGCCATTGGCTTCACCAAGAAACGCCAAACAAAAAACACGAGCCAAAATCGTATCAACAACTCTTTGGCAAAAGAAGAGCAAAAGATTCGATTCGAATTCAAAGTTCACCTAAGGATAGTTGGCTCGGTGTAGATCAAGCTTATCCACACCGAACCAAGAATGTGACGGCCAACAGCAGTGGCCAAAGTTTCTTACAACCAACACTCGGCATACCGAGGTAAAAGTTTTCTCAAACGTCGTCAGGACTGGCGCTGGGACTAGCAGGCTCTACGAACGTGTCGAGGTCGATCCCGTCGGCGATGCGGGTGGCACTCTCAAGGAAAGTCTCCATGAAGTCTTCGAATCGAAGCTTTTTCGTGTTGGCGACCTGCAACGCCTTCAACTTCTCTTCGCGCGCCTCCATGCAATGCACTCGGACCAGAGACAGAGCGACGTCCGCACCACAGCGAGCCGCAGACTTCTTCCATGACTGCACTCGGTTCGGGACCTCCTCCAGCCAAGTCATCAAGCCTTCCATCTCGTGCCGAGACTCGTCTTCAGGCCAAAGCTCCTTGTCGATTCGGCCGACGACTTCTCTCAGTCGACCGATGAGAGGTCCAACTTTGCCCAGACGAATGTGCACTCGGAGCAGGTCTCGATTGGCGTCCTCGCCGAGTGGAATGTTCTCAAGAATCGACCGCTCAACGTCAGCTGCTTCAACCTCAGCGTCCATGCAAAAATCTGCAAAGACAGGACGAGCAACCACTAAGCGCCGAATGAAATGCACAGTCCACAAGCACTCGGAAAAACAGAACTTACCACCCAGAAGCGCTATCATCTTCCGGGCCCAGTCACTGACGTAATTTTCCTGTGCTATGCACCGCCTGTTCAACATTTTCATCTGCCCCATCAGCTCCATCCTTTGTTTCCCCATTTTCTCCACTTCAACAGTCAATGCCTTGTTTGCCTCACGGGCCAGCTCCAAGGACTTTTCTCGTTCCACCAGAACATCCTTCATACCAGCCATTGCAACCATTGCTGCATCCAGTTCACCAGCAAACTGAACCTTTTTAGCCCTCAGAGTCTCGTACGCTGTCCCCATCTCGCAAGTTTTCTGCAAGTCAGCGCCAAGAGACGGTAAGACAAATTCAACAAGGACAACAATAAAAATTCTAAGTTCTTCAGATCCCTACCGACGCAAGCAGTCGACAGCGGTCTCGGGGACTACACCCAGTGGGTTCACTAAGAGTGACCCCACTGGCATGATACTCAAACAGGTCCGCCCTATTGAGCTACATGACAACAAATGAGCCTATGAGGCTACTACTACCCGACCTGAGTAAAATTACTCTCGGGGACTCATCCAGTAGGTGCACTCCGAGTGCCCCAACTGTTAACATTCGAACAGATTAATTTTCGATCTGATCAAGTTAAAGAACATGTATAAAGACAACTGTCGGTGCAAGCACTCGACAGAAGTCTCGGGGACTACACCCACTGGGTTCACTACGAGTGAACCCATTGCAAAAAATCATATGCTATCCGAGCACACCCACTGGGTTACAAGAGGAAAGTAAATACTTACTAGCCCACTTACTCGGATATCGTCCCGCAGTTCCAAGTTTCGCTTGTACAAGGACGTGATGGAGTCGTACGCCTTCTTGGCCTCTCCAGCCATCAGCTCCGCCTGCACCATGGCCCCCTTGGCAGCTCCCACTTGATCTTCTGGGAGGCACTGGACATTGTACTCGACAGTCGACGGGCCTGGCATCGTAGGAGGCTCCTGGGGCATCCCAAGGCTTGCTCCAGTCGGTTCAGCAGCGATCGGCGCCGTTTCAGTCGACGGCATCATCTCAGTCGGCGGCGTGTCCATGGCGAGAGTAGTAACCGGTGGAACAGCCTCAATGACAGGCACCGCAGCTTGCTCGGACCTCCTCTGGTCGCCCTCCTCCACATAGGTCACCTCTGAGGAAAACCCGACCGAACGGCGTGAGACCAAAGGAAAAAGACAAGACCAAAGACAGAATTCATGACGCAGTAATATAAACTCTCGGAATCGCCGCGACGCACCTGGCTGGGATGTGACAACGTTGTCCATGTCCATGGGATCGTCCCCTCGGCGTGCCGGAGAGGTGGCAGAGGTAGCAGCTCTGACGAGTGCCATTCATTCGACCAATAAGCAGAGATTCGATCACATACTGAAAGAAGATAAAAGAACCATGCACTTACGTTGAGGTGACGGGAAGTGTGACCCTCATCCGCGGCAGAGCCTTCCGAGGCTTAGCTCCACTCGGTTTAGCCACCTTAGAGGGCTGACCCGCAGGTTCAGCAGCAGAGTCCCTGGTCCTTTTTGTGCTCCGAACGTTCGGAGCCGCGGGAACGGGTGGCGAAGCACTCGGTACCACAGGAGCAGCTGGCGGAGCTGGCGGCGCACTCGAGGATGCTGGAGGAGCTGAAGGAGCCACAGGTTCGTGACGGCGCTTAGTCCGAGGCTCTGGCGGTGGAGGTGGCGAGGTCTGCTCCTCATCTGCCTCTTCTTCTTCTGCGGACTCCTCTTCCGTCTCCCCACTGTCGGAGACATACTCGCCGCTCTCCACGCTGCCCTCCTGGCTACCTTCCTCCTCCTCGGCCGGATTCCCGTTCGAGACGGGAGAAAACCAGTTAGTCCACTCCTGCGCAAGATACAGTCGACGACATCGGACGCCAGACAGCGATTCAAGAAAGCAATAAACCAAAGACAGTTGGGTGCACTCGACAAGTTGTACTCACTGCATTTGGAGGAGGGTTGTCCGCCCGGAAGGCCTTGACTCGCCGAGCTCCTCTAGGGTTTTCGCAGGCGCCGGTGATGTTGAGAACCCACGACGCCACCATCTCCCCGGTCACGCACTCGACGTTAGTCCGAGTGGAGTCCTCAGGCCCTGTGTAATGCCACATGGCATGGTCTCGAGCTTGTAGAGGCTGGAAACACCGACCCAGGAAAACCTCCAGCAAATCTATGCCAGTGACCCCCCTTCGGACGACCTCTACAAGCGCATCGACCAGAGGCTGGATCTGGGTTTTCTCCGCCTTCGTGAGCGCGAGCTACCTAGGAGTAGCCGGTCGGTCTAAGCTAAAAGGCGGGAGTCCAGTGGTAGCATTCGGGCAAGCAACGTCCTGGCAGTAGAACCATGTCGACTGCCAGTTCCTAACAGATTCACTCAACTGCAGAGCAGGATAGCTACTTTTACTTTTCTTTTGGAAGCCTAAGCCTCCGCAGAGCTGGAGAAGGTGGGTTTTGTCATCCGACTGGCTAAGCCGTTTGATGGTCTGGGATCTAGCAGAGAAGATATGTTTGAAAAGCCCCCGATGGGGAGGACAGCCGATGAAACACTCGCACAGCACAACGAAGGCAGAGAGATGAGCTATGGCATTGGGAGGAAAATGGTGGAGCTGCGCCCCGAAGTGGTTCATGATACCTTTGAACAAGGGGTGAGGAGGCAGAGAGAAACCTCTGTACACATGGCTCAGCAGCAAGACGCGCTCCCCCTCCCGGGGCGCCGGCTCGGTCTCGCCTTCCGCCGGCAACCTCCACGACTTGTGCGCAATCATCCCATGCTCCACCAACTCTAGTAGGTTCTCCTCCGTCACCGTGGAGCGGAGGAAATCCCCCTGGATCCACCCTGCCGGTAGCGTTCGCTGCCGCCGCTGGGCAGGAGCCGCCGCCTTCCCCTTCTTCTTCTTCGCCTCTAGCTTGCTAGTCTGCCCCTTTGTCATGGCGGAGGCTGCGGATCCACGAGGGAGAAGAAGAAGGAAGGAGCTTGGGATGCGCAGGATGTGGCGAGAGAAGCGGGGCAGGCAAGTGCAAGATATCCGGCGAGTGTAACGAAAAAACCCTCGCCGCTGAGGTTTAAATAAGGTTCCGACTTGGTCATTGGCAAGTGGCCCCGAAATCTTATCCCCGACCGGTCGCGGCGATATCAGTGGAGAGGATGAAGGCACGGGAATCGAGGCGTCAGGTACTACTCGAGCGCGATGTCGTCATCCCCGTTGAGCGCGCGGCAACCGAAATTTGAGGATCCCGGAAAATCCGCCGCTGTTAGTTGACTGGTCACGTCAGAAGATACCACGGAAGCACTCGGTTCCCGACAGTTCGTTTCACAAATACTTCCACTCGGATCGTTGGACAAAGAAGACAAAATGGATCGAGGCAAGCAACGCCAATGTCGCATCCGTACCAGTCGGATCCATACTTCAAACATCGCTTCGTCGTTCCAACCCCAATCCATTCGGGGACTAATGATGGGGTTATAGTCCTAGGGTAAGGTCATAGGCCTACCCTATAAGTCCTACCCAAGGGCTACCCTTCATAAGGGATAAGACCCTTAGTCAGTTCCGACTGTCTTATGGACTTCCCATCATCCAGTCGGTAACAAATCCTCCACCATCCAGTCGGAGATGAGCATTCGGAGTGTAACGAACTAACCGACTGGATTCCACTCTGTGCATCGTAACCCCCTGGAGGGAAACGGTCGTACGTTTCCATGTGCCTTTATTAGCATTTAAGACATACGTTACCTGTAACGTAGGCATTTATTCGCCACTACTCCACCCATGTGCACCGAACCGTTGTGGAGGGTAGCGCACTCTATATAAGCGGCCCTCCCCCACTGGTGCAAGGGTTGGCAATTCACTGTAATCCATATTCCACTCGACAACAAGCTCCCAGAGCACTGAGACGTAGGGCTATTACCTCCACCGTAGAGGGGCCTGAACTCATACAACCTTGCCGAAGCTAAGGCTCTGCCAATCCTTTCGTACCCTACACATCTACTGTCAGACTTATACCCACGATAGTGTTTTTAGGGAACGAACCGTAGAACAAGCTGAGATTCTATTGAATAACATCTTGTGCAATGAGAATGCTTGGACTATTCCCGAACCACCTCCTAAGCCAACTCCAAAGAAAAGAGGTATTCTATTCCTTAGTCCTGAAGATATGCAAGAAGCTAAGAAATCTATGCGAGAGAAAGGCATTAAATCTGAAGATGTCCAAAATCTACCACCTATCGAAGAAATCCATGGTCTTGATAAGCCGATACAGGTAGTAGAAGTAAATTCTCTGCGTAGGTTTGACGAGAGTGAAATTCCTTTTGATAAACCTGCTAGCCTATGCCTGGATGAATTTGATAACTTTGTTGCCAAACAACAGAGTTTCAATGATTATGTTAGCAGACAATTGGAACAGAATACTCGTATGCTTAGTCATTTAAGTGCTTGTGTGGACAGAAACGTCAATGATCTTAAACTTCTAAGTAAACATGCTTCTATGGTTACTACTCAGGTAGAACAAGTACTTAAAGCTCAGAATGACTTGCTCAATCAGTTGAATGACAATTCTGTCAGAGTCGTCACTAGAGGCGGTAGAATGACCCAGGAACCCTTGTATCTTGAGGGTCATCCGAAGAGAATTGAACAAGATTCTCAAGGAGTTAGCACTCATGCACCTAGTCATCCTAGAAAGAAGAAGAAAGATGATAGGAACTTGCACACTAGCAACCCTGTTACTGCTACACCTGAGAGTCCAAACAATGTCTGTGTCTCTGATGCTGAAACACAATCTGGTGATGAACATGAGCCTAATGATGATATCAATGGTGATGTTCATGAATATGCTCAACCTAGCAATGATAAGGGTGTGGAGATTGAACCTGTTGATCTTGATAACCCACAGCCTAAGAACAAGAGATACGATAAGAATGACTTCACTGCTAGGAAGCATGGTAAAGAAAGGGAACCATGGGTTCAGAAACCCATGCCCTTTCCTCCCAAACCATCCAAGAAAAAGGATGATGAGGATTTTGAGCGCTTCGTTGAAATGATCAGACCTGTCTTTCTGCAAATGCGTTTGACAGATATGCTCAAAATGTCTCTGTATGCTAAGTACATGAAAGATATTGTAACTAATAAGAGGAGGATACCTGATCTTGAGATCTCTGCCATGCTTGCTAATTATACCTTCAAGGGTGGAACTCCTAAGAAGCTAGGCGATCCCGGTGTGCCCACTATACCTTGCTCCATTGAGCGCAACTACGTTAGAACTGCGTTATGCGACCTTGGAGCCGGTGTTAGTGTTATGCCTCTCTCTCTTTATCGTAGACTTGAACTGGATAAGTTGACACCCACTAAAATCTCTCTGCAAATGGACGACAAATCAACTGCTTTCCCTATCGGCATTTGTCAGGATGTGCCTGTTGTGGTTGCTAACGTCACTATCTTAACAAACTTTCTTATCCTGGATATTCCCGAGGATGATGCCATGGCGGTCATCCTTGGAAGACCCTTATTAAACACTGCAGGGGTTGTTATAAATTGCAAGAAAGGTAATGTCACTTTCCATGTCCACGGTAATGAGCATACAGTGCACTTTCCGAAGAAACAATATCGAGTACATAGCATCAGTGCTATCGAAAAAAACTTCATCGATTCTGATTGGGAGCTTTGAATGTCCTATTCCTCCTGTTAAGATGAAGTATGATTTGCTTGTTGGGGAGATACACATCCCCATTGAGGTGACCTAGTGACTATTCAAAAATTCTCCGTTCTCTTTTGCGATTCGAAATTTTTTGTCAAGGATACTTGATCAACCTCATTGACGAATTTCTTTCTATGACCATGAGATCGATGAATCGAGGAGTCACAAACCTTTGTTCCAAGCTTTCAGCTTAGGTTGCTTAGAAGAAAAATGATAGATTTAGTTTAGTTTTCCTTGTTTTTTGTTTTATTGTCCCGTGGAGAAGTACCCCGAAAATAGAAGTTCTCCGAACGTCCTGAAAATCAAGTATGATTTTTTTCTGGAATTTCTGAAAAATACTAGGACGAAGAGCTAGTCTGGGGGCTGCACCAGTGGGCCACAAGCCCTGGAGGCGCGGTCACCCCCTGGTCGCGCCTACCTAGCTTGTGGGGCCCACGTGCACCCCCTCCCCTCATTCTAGCTCTCATCCACTTCTCCTACCTCCATAAAAAATTGTTTCGCAGCTCAAACCCGTGTTCTTGCTCCTCTTGCTGGGATTTTCAATCTCCTTGCTCAAAGCACCATTCTCCGAACTGTTTTGGTGAAATTACTCCTTGGTAAGTGACTCCTCCATTGGTCCAATTACTTTTGCTCTAGTGCCTTATAGTTAGCGTATTTTTGCTACCTTGGTGACCCTGTTCTTGAGCTTTGCATGCTAATTTTAGCTGGTCCCAAGTAGTTTTGATGCGTAATATGGCCTCTAGGCACTTGAGGGAGTAGTTGCTACGAGTTTGGTTGAGCCTTGTTCAGTTTTCCTTTGGGTCAATGAAAATTTCAGAAAAGGAAGATGTTCAGGAGAAACTATCATGGTGGTTCCTCAAGCAAGAGAGGCCCCCGTCTTGCGCTTCGGGAACCCGATCCTTACCAACCGAGGAACGCACAGGTACAACCATGTGAATGGCCTTCTGATGAATTCATGATTGAGGCAGGTTTCAAACACGAGTTTGATACACTTGTTCACAACATCGGACTCGAAGAATTCATCTCCGATAAATGTGAACAGTATGTTGCTCTCACTGCCTCTTTTGTTCGTAGATTCAAATTTTCAGTTGGCCGTGATACATCTGTACTGTTTGATCTCTATGACAAATCATATACCATGGATTTAGAGGATTTCAATAGATTTTGCAAGATACCTATTTGGGGTAGTCTCAATTATCCTCCTAAATCTTCGGTTAGATATTTTTTCTCTGGTATAACTATCGGAGAAACTAGAGATATTACACAGGCTACCATGGGAAGCATTCATTTTCCTGCCTTGCATTATTTTGCCCTCTTCATAGGCAGATGCATTAATGACAGGATTGAGCATTGTCACCTCTACGCACCCGACCTTAGTATTCTTAAGAGCGCAATAACGGGTGATAAAAGTTTCAACATGGGAGCTATTATAGCAAGGTGGCTGAATAATAATGCTAATGAAGGGGATATCTTTGGTGGGATCTATGCCACTCGCATAGCAAATTTTCTTGGAATACCCAACCGCGAAGGAGATCCCCCGCTTCATATAGCTTTCCTTGATCGCACCGCTTTGACACGCTATCAGTTCCTTGAGAGGGATGATGAATCCCTCCTATACCGTTTGATATTTAACCGGCAGCGTGTTTTTCATATTACCCTTCCTGCTCCTGCCTTCTTTGACTTTCAGGTAAAACGGAGATATTACATAACCAGAGGAGAGGCGGAAGAGTATGAGAGGGAGGCAAAGGCTGCTCGTCTCTGTGAGGCAGCTACTCAGGCAGTGGCTGCAGCGCTCTCGTACAACCCTCATTATTATTTTGGGTATCGCCCAGACCATCCTTGGGAGTAGACCAACTTAGGCCAAAAGCCTAAGCTTGGGCGAGTACGTGTTTCTCACCGACTTTACATCTTGCTTATGCTTTCACTTTGTTCGTCGGTGTTCACACTTTGCCACTCTAGCATCCATGCTAGTTTATTTTCTTTTTCTCGTTTTCTTTTCGTGTGTCTGTCTAGTTTGAGAAAACCCAAAAATATTTTCTTTTTCTTCTTTTTCTTGTTGGGAGCTTTCCCGTGTAAATAGTTTTCTTTTTCTTTGGGTCAAGGTAGAAGACCATGGTTACAATGTTTAGTGGCTCTTGCATGCATATCTGCTTATCTGTTAAAGAGCCATATTACTTTGTCTTCTCCTTTGTGTTTGCCTGCAGATTCCAGCTTTAGTCCAATGCACGAGCACTCTTATTATTGTTCACATCGTTCGGTCGTGCAAGTGAAAGGCAATAATGACGATATATGATGAAGTGACTGAGCCTGGAAAAGCTGGTATGAACTCGATCTATTTTGTTTTTGTAAATATGACTAGCTCACTGTTCCTAGTTCAGCTTTGTTGTGAGAGAAACATGTTTGCAATGACAACTTAGAGATCATAGTAGTTGATGCCATGCTTAACTATCTAGGAGCTTGTAATGGTTTGCCTTGGTTTCCAACATGAATTTTGAGATGACTATGATGTAGTATGATAGGATGGTATCCTCCTTTGAATGATTCAAGTGGCTTGACTTGGCGCATGTTCATGCATGTAGTTGAAACAAAATCAACATAGCCTCTATGATATTCATGTTCATGGTGATTTATGTCCTACTCATGCTTGCACTCAATGTTAGTTAATCTCAATGCATTTTGATGACTGTTGTCGCTCTCTATTTGGTCGCTTCCCAGTCTTTTGCTAGCCTTCACATGTACTAAGTGGGAATACTGCTTGTGCATCCACTTCCATAAACCCAAAGTTGTTCCATATGAGTCCACCATACCTACCTATATGCGGTACATACCTGCCGTTCCAAGTAAATTTGCATGTGCCACTCTCTAAATATTCAAGAAATAATCTGTTTTGCATGCTCGAACCGCTCATGTGGTGACAGGGGGCTATTAGTATCTTCCATGCTAGGCGTGTTATCCTCGATATGTGTTTATTCACTATCATTCATGATAAAGGGGCCGGTAATTGGAATTCTCGGTTCCATGCTCAAATCGAAAAGATAATTGCAAACAAAACTCCCCCTGGATTGATGTTGGTATGGACGGTACCCGAGGATTCGGCTAGCCGTGGAGTGTGATTGATTGGTGGTGGGGGAGTCAAAACTTTACTTTTCTGTTTGAGAACCGCCTATAGCATGTGTAGCGTGGAAGATGTTGAGAACTCTTAGTCATTGCGTTGACAATGAAAGCATGCCACCCAAAATTATTATCTCTGTTTTCAAAGCCCGAGCTTTGGCACCTCTGCAAATCAATGCTTCCCTCTGCGAAGGGCATGTCTATTTATGTTCCTATTGAGTCATCCTCCTCTTACAAAAGCACCAATTAGAGAGCACCTCTGTCATTTTTATGCTTTGCTTTTAACTATGTTGAGTATGACTGTGACTGGATCTTCTTTGTCATGAATTACAATGTTTAGTCAGCCCTTGGTCTTTGAAGGTGCTCTGCATTTATGTTTTGCGGTCTCAGTAAGAGCTAGCGAGATACCATCTATTCGTACTGCTTCATCATTGTTTTGATTGAAGTGTTGACGTTCGAGACCTATTATTATTTGCTCGCTAGTTGATTATGCCATTGATATGAGTTTACCGTGAGACCTAGATGTCATTTGCTTATGTGGTTTGCTTGTGATCTTGCTGAAACTCTGTATATGAGTTAGACATAGTTGCAACAACAAGATCAAACAGAGTTCATCAAAGTTTTTCTTTTGTCTCTTTCAGTTTGTCAACTGAACTGCTTGAGGACAAGCAAGGCTTTAAGCTTGGGGAGTTGATACGCCTCCGTCGTATATACTTTTCCGAACTCTTTTGCCCTTGTTTTGGACTCTAATTTGCATGATTTGAATGAAACTAACCCGGACTAACGCTGTTTTCAGCAGAATTGCCATGGTATTGTTTTTGTGCAGAAATAAAAGTAATCGGAATGACCTGACAATTTACAAGGAATTTTTATGGAATATATGAAAAATACCTGCGCAAAGATCCACCGGAGGAGGTGAGCCAGTGGGCCACAAGCCCAGGAGGCGCGGCCACCCCCCTGGCCGCACCTACCAGGCTTGTGGGGCCCACGTTGCTCCAGCGCCTCCAATCTCAGCTCTATTTAGTCCGTCTCGCCCGGAAAAAAATCAAGGAGAAGAGTTCATCGTGTTTTACGATACGGAGCTGCCGCCACCTCCTGTTCTTCATCTGGAGGGCAGATCTGGAGTCCGTCTTGGGCTCCGGAGAGGGGAGATCGTCGCAATCGTCATCATCAACCTTCCTTCATCGCCAATTCCATGATGCTCTTCACCATTCGTGAGTAATCTCATCGTAGGCTTGTGATACGTCTCCGTCGTATCTATAATTTTTGATTGTTTCATGCCAATATTCTACAACTTTCATATAGTTTTGGCAACTTTTTATACTGTTTTTGGGACTAACATATTGATCCATGCACCATGCTGGTATGAGATAGTCCTTGGTTGGCTTTATAGAATGCTTCATGTGCTTCACTTATATCTTTTGAAGTTTGGATTGCCTGTTTCCCTACACATAGAAAACCGCCATTTTGTAGAATGCTCTTTTGCTTCACTTATATTTGTTAGAGCGGGGCATATCTTTTCTAGAAAGAATTAAACTCTCATGCTTCACTTATACCTATTTAGAGAGTTAACAGGAGTTGGTCATTCACATGGTTAGTCATAAAATCCTACATAAAACTTTTAGATCACTGAATATGATATGTTTGATTCCTTGCAACAGTTTTGCGACATGAATATGTGATATTAGAGTCATGCTAGTGAGTAATTTTGTATTTTTAGAAATACTTGTGTTAAGGTTTGTGATTCCCGTAGCATGCACGTATGGTGAAATGTTATGTGATGAAGTCGGAGCATGATTTATTTATTGACTGTCATCCTTTGTGTGGAGGTCGGGATCGCGCGATGGTTAACTCCTACCAACCTTTCCCCTAGGGGCATGCGTGTAGTACCTTGTTTCGATGACTAATAGACTTTTGCAATAAGTATGTGAGTTCTTTATTACTAATGTTGAGTCCATGGACTATACGCACTCTCACCCTTCCACCATTGCTAGCCTCTCTAGTACCGCGCAACTCTCGCCGGTGCATTACACCCACCATATAGCCTCCCTCAAAACAGCCACCATACCTACCTATTATGTTATTTTCATAGTCATTCTGAGATATATTGCCATGCAACTACCACTGTTCCGTCTCATGACATGTGCCACCACTTCCATATTGCCATTCCATATTGCCATTGCATGATCGTAAGATAGCTAGCATGATCGTAAGATGTCATTGCTATGCTAGATCATTGTCACGGTACACTATCGAAGGCATTTCATATAGAGTCATCATTGCTCTAAGTATTGAGTTGTAAGTGTGATGTTCATTATTAATAGAGCATTGTCCCATGGGAAGAAATAAAAGAGGCCAGTGAAGCCCATTTACAAAAAAGAGGCCAAAGAAGCCCACCAAAATAAAATATACATATATATATAAAAGGAGGCCAAAGAGCCCACAAAAAAATGAGAGAAAAGAGACAAGGGACAATTGCTACTATCCTCTTTCCACACTTGTGCTTCAAATAGCACTATGATCTTCATGACAGAGAGTCTCCTATGTTGTCACTTCCATATACTAGTGGGAAATTTTCATTATATAACTTGGCTTGTATATTCCAATGATGGGCTTCCTCAAAATTGCCCTAGGTCTTCGTGAGCAAGTAAGTTGGGTGCACACCCACTAGTTTCTTTTGTGAGCTTTCATACACGTATAAGCTCTAGTGCATCCGTTGCGTGGCAATCCCTACTCACTCACATTGATATCTATTGATGAGCATCTCCATAGCCCGTTGATATGCCTAGTTGATGTGAGACTATCTCCTCCTTTTTTGTCTACTCCACGACCACCATATTCTATTCCACCTATAGTGCTATGTCCATGGCTCACGCTCATGTATTGCGTGAAAGTTGAAAAAGTTTGAGAACACTAAAGTATGAAATCATTGCTTGGCTAAAACCGGGGTTGTGCATGATTTAAATACGTTGTGTGGGGAAGATGGAGCATACCAGACTATATGATTTTGTAGGGATAACTTTCTTTGGCCATGATATTTTGAGAAGACATGATTGCTTTGTTAGTATGCTTGAAATACTATTGTCAAATGATAGACTATTTCTTCGAATCACTCGTGTTTTAGTATTCATGCCATGATTAGATTATATGATCAAGATTATGCTAGGTACCATTCCACATCAAAAATTATCTTTTTTATCATTTACCTACTCGAGGACGAGCAGGAATTAAGCTTGGCGATGCTGATAATTTTTGATTGTTTCATGCCCATATTCTACAACTTTCATATACTTTTGGCAACTTTTTATACTATTTTTGGGACTAACATATTGATCCAGTGCCCAGTGCCAGTTCCTGTTTGTTGCATGTTTTTTGTTTCGCAGAATATCCATACCAAACGAAGTCCAAATGTAATAAAAACTTACGGGGATTTTTTTGGAATATTTATGATTTTTGGGAAGAAGAATCAACGTGAGGCGATGCACGGAGTGCCCACAACCCTGTCGCCACGACCAGGGTGTGGGCCCGCGGCAGACAGGCTTGTGGCCACTCCTTAAGGCGGTTGGAGCCCTTCTTTCGCCACAAGAAAGATAATATCCGTAAGAAAGTCGTGTTAAAATTTCAGCCCAATCGGAGTTACGGATCTCCGGGAATTTAAGAAACGGTGAAACGCAGAATCTGGGAGCGCAGAAACAGAAGGACACACAGAGAGAGATCCAATCTCGGAGGGGCTCTCGCCCCTCCGCCGCCATGGAGACCATGGACCAGAGGGGAAACCCTTCTCCCATCTAGGAAGGAGGTCAAGGAAGAATAAGAAGGAGGGGCTCTCTCTCCCCCTCTCTCCCGGCGGCGCCGGAACGCCGCCCGGGACATCGTCGTGTGACGGCGATCTACACCAACACCTCCGTCATCTTCACCAACATCTCCATCATCTTCCCCCATCTATATTCAGCGGTTCACTCTCCCACAACCTGATGTACCCTCTACTTGAACATGGTGCTTTATTCTACATATTATTATTCAATGATGTGTTGCTATCCTATGATGTCTGAGTAGATTATCGTTGTCCTATCGGTGATTGATGAATTGCTATAATTGGTTTAATTTGCTTGTGGTTATGTTGCTATCCTTTGGTGCCCATCATATGATCGCGCGCGTGGATCACACCATAGGGTTAGTTGTATGTTGATAGGACTATGTATTGGCAGGCTAGAGTGATAGAAGCTTCAAACCTAGCATAGAAATTGATGCATATGGGATTGAAGGGGGACCAATATATCTTATTGCTATGGTTGGGTTTTACCTTAATGAACGTTACTAGTTGCGGACGCTTGCTAATAGTTCCAATCATAAGTGCATAGAATTCCAAGTAAGGGATGACATGCTAGCAGAGGCCTCTCCCACATGATACTTGTTATCGATCTAGTAACGTAGTCAATTGCTTAGGGACAATTCCGCAACTCCTACCACCACTTTTCCACACTCGTTAGACACTCGTATTTGTTTCTTTATCTAACCAGCCCCTAGTTTTATTTACGTGTTCTTTACTTTCTTGCAAGCCTATCCTATCACTCCTACAAAGTACTTCTAGTTTCATACTTGTTCTAGGTAAAGCGAACGTAAAGTGTGCGTAGAGTTGTATCGGTGGTCGATAGAACTTGAGGGAATATGTATCCTACCTTTAGCTCCTGGTTCGGTTCGACACTCTTACTTATCGAGAAAGGCTACAATTGATACCCTATACGTGTGGGTTATTAGCTTGCTGGACGGTGATGAGTTGGATGAGATCTATCATGTAATCGAGTTAGTTTTGACGGGGATTGATCCCTAGTATCCACTATGTTCTGAGATTGATGTTGCTACTACTTTGCCATGCTTAATGCTTGTCACTAGGGCCCGAGTGCATGATTTCAGATCTGAACCTATTATGTTGTCGCCAATATATGTGTGTTTTAGATCCTATCTTGCAAGTTGTAGTCACCTACTATGTGTTATGACCCGGCAACCCCGGAGTGACAATAGCCGGAACAACTCCCGGAGATGACCATAGTATGAGGAGTTCATGTATTCACAAAGTGTTAATGCGTTGGTCCGGTTCTTTATTAAAAGAAGAACCTTAATATCCCGCAGTTTCCATTAGGACCCCGCTGCCACGGGAGGGATGGACAATAGTTGTCATGCAAGTTCTTTTCCCTAAGAACGTATGACTACATACGGAATACATGCCTACATTAGATTGACGAACGAGAGCTAGTTACTTATCTCTCCATGTTATAGCTATTACATGATGAATCACATCCGGCATAATCATCCATCACCGATCCAATGCCTACGAGTCTTTTACTAGGTCCTTGCTACATTACCTTGCTGCTGCTGTTGTCACTGCTGCTACTGTTACTCTGTTGCTACTACTGTTACTTTGCTGCTCCTGGTTACTGTTGCTACTATTGCTATAACCCTACTTTGCTACTGATACTTTGCTGCAGACACTAAATCTTTCAGGTGTGGTTGAATTGACAACTCAGATGCTAATACTTGAGAATATTCTTTCACTTCCCCTTGAGTCGAATCAATAAATTTGGGTTGAATACTCTACCCTCGAAAAATGTTGTGATCCCCTATACTTGTGGGTTATCACGTCACGGAGCTAGCTCGCAGGAACAATGGCCATGGAGTTCTCAGCTTAACCCTAATAAGCGAATGTGTGTACCTGAGGAAAGGAGATCGGTGCCGGGGACGAAAGCGAAGAGCTTCGTGCTTCTTGGCGCTCGGATGACCACGGTCCACGGAGGAGCTCCAGGAGCCAGTGACGATGTCGGGGTGCTGGTGCTCGAAGAGGAAGAGCTTGCGGAGGACGAGGGGAGAGATGGAGGTAGGTGACGGGGCTCCCCCCCCCATTTCTCCTACGGTTATTTAAAGGGCCGGAACAGGAATCGTGGCTGTCAAGGCGGAGATCGAGGCGACAAGTCAGAGACTGCGATGATGGCGCCTAGATTTTCGGGATAAGTGAATATGGAGCAAAAGATCCGTTGGATGATTGCAGTGTTAAAAGCCCCGGAATTAAGGGGATAAGGTGATGTCATCAAAGATTACACGGCGGGTCAGATAAAATTACAACGAATGGCGACTTATCGTTCGTCGAAAGATAGAAATGGTAAGAGTCGCCCCAAATTGGTGAAGGTTTATTGACATGAATGAATTCAAGACAATCTAGGACCTAATGTTGGGGATAGTACCTGCGGATAACCCGCCCTTAGTGGGTCGGGTCATCAAAGGGGCGACTTACCATTCAACGTGTGTCTCGTGGCCCGGAAGCTGGATGGCGGTTCAAGAGGTCGTGCAATGGAAGATTACCAAGGGAGTTCCCAATCGTGGAGAGCACGGCGACTTAGAGATAAGGAAAGCCACGATAAGTAGCATGGCAGGACTTTTTAAACCCTAGGGCCTCGACCTGTATATAAAGGCGAGTCCCGGGGAAAGGTCAAGCGAGTTAGAGAGAATCGAGAGCTAGGTCAGGCGAGTTACGCCCTCCTTGTAATCGAAACCACCATTAATCCACACAAAGCAGGACGTAGGCTTTTACCTCCTCACGAGGGGACGAACCTGGGTAAATCTGAGTCTCGCTTTCGCTCACCCCCTTCGAGTCGCCACCAAGGTGTGATGGCTCCATCTTTAAGTCCTTTCACGAGGACATCTGCCGTGACAAAACCACGACAATATGTGTCTGGGTTTATGTGAGGTTCGTAGTCCTCTTCATTGAGGGTAGGTGGTCTAAAATGTGGCGGCACTTCATAAACGACATCCCAATCTTTCAGATATGGATCAGTTTGGTAGGCCCACGGTAGATAGAAAACTTGTGTCGCCTGTTGAGTCGTAATATAGACATGGGGAACATCTAAGTGCGTGTTTTGGTTGATTTTGACTAGTCCTATATGTTCATGAGTCCTTCTAGTCTGCCTCGGCTCAAACCAATAACATTTGAAGACTACGATGGTCGGTGGTTTTTCACCATAGAATAGAAGTTCATAAATTGCTTCAACTCTTCCATAATACTCGGTGCCTCCTTCGCCGATAGCAGAGACAGAACAATTTGTAGTCTTTAGTTCGGGCATAGATAGCTCTTTGCCAAAGGTACAAAAGTGATACCCGTTGATGTTGTATTTGTCAAATGAACGGACCTTATAGTCAAAACCATTAGCGACTTGTCTCAACTCGGCGTCCATAGACTGTGCATCAGCCTACAAGTTTAATATGAAAGAATGGATCCATTAGTCACAAATTAGACCAAGAAATCAAATGTCCCATTAATGGTAATTAATTACCCTTTGTTTGAACCAAGAGATGAAACTGGGATAGTCGCCTCCATGCTTTGCGAGAAGCTCATACTCTTCGACAGAATCCTTTTCAATGACCGCTCCATCCGAGAATTAGGCAACGTATCGACTATATCAAATATCCGGGAATAAGAGTAGTTCAAAGGAATTAGAAGTTGCGGAACAATAATTTACCGAGAACTTACTCGATGTATGGCCACACTTCTGTTAGATTGGTGAAGATATACAATGAAATGGTCCGCCGTTCTTCGACATCCAACGACTTCCCTTTCGAAGCACCGGATGGTGCGAGCTTCCCTTTGAATAGCTGAGGTTGGATCGACCTTTTTTTGGATCGCCATCATTGTACGAGGCTTCGGGTTATGCAAATGATGATTTTTCGCTTCGTAGTGTGCTGTCGTGAAGTTTGCCGCCTCCTAAGTAATGAATGCCTCGGCCTCGATGATTCAATTCTACGTTTAATTTTACATTTACCTCGAAGCGTCTTCTGCATCCTCTCAGTTGAGTAGCACCATAGATTTTGAACACCCCCCCCCCCAATCTTGCCTCGGTCGGGAGATGCAAAATCAAATGCTGCATTTGATTAAAGAAGCCCGATGGAAAGATCTTCTCTAATTTGCAGATCAACTCCGCCGCCAAATCTTCCATTTCATCCCGCACACCAAGCGATAGTTCTTTCGCACAAAGAGAACGGAAGAAATAGCTCAGCTCTGCCAGTACTAGCATTCATCCCCAGGGATAAAGCCACGTAACATCACCGGCATTACCCGCTCAATCCATATGTGCCAATCATGACTCTTGAGACCAAATATTTCAATTTCTCAAGACTCGCTCCCCTCTTTAGATTTGCAGCATACCCATCGGGGAACATCAACCGCATTTTCACCCATAATAGCATTTCCCTCATAGCGGGCCTTTCAAGATTGAACCATGCATTTGGCTTCGCTATTCTTTGCTTTCATTTCCGTTGTCGCAAGTTTTGTAACGGTCTATCACATAGAGCCTCCAGGTCGATTCTAGCTTTAGGATGATCTTTTGAATTCCCCTCTATGCGGAACAATGTACCAAAAATGGCCTTCGCAATATTCTTTTCAGTGTGCATCACGTCGATGTTGTGTGGGCAAAGGAGGTCTTTGAAGTAAGGCAAATCCCATAAGCATGACTTGTGAGTCCATGCATGTTCTGTATTTTACCCTTTGAAGTACCTTGGACGCAAAGGATCAGGCTCGAGAGTGTTTAACTAATCAAGGGTCTGTTGGCCTGTCAACGCAGCTCGTGAAGTGTTTTTGACAACTCTACCTTTGATGAAATTCTTCTTGTCTTTTCTGAACTTATGGTTAGGATCTAGGAACTGTCTATGCATGTCGAAGCAAGGAAACTTGCGACCAGCCTGCAGCAAACGGAACTGAAGAGCTGCCTTGCATGTGGTGCATGGGAACCTTCCATGCACACATCAGCCAGCGAATAGCGCAAACGCTGGATAATCATGCGTCGAGTACATGTACCACACATGCATTTTGAAAAAAAAATTGGTAGCGTCATCGTAGGTCTTGATCCCATTATCCCAGGCTTCTTGCAACTCATCCTTAAGCGGCTGCATGTACACATTCATATTCTTCCCCGGATAGTTGGGCCATGGAATTATCAACATCAGGAAAATGTTCTTTCTTTTCATAATCTCTTCGGGTGGGAGATTGAGTGGAATGACAAATACAGGCCAACAACTGTATTGTGTTGCCGTCATACCATACACATTGAACCCATCCGTGCTGATGGCAACTCTAGGATGCCTTGGATCTTCCGATTTATCCTTATGTAATGCATCGAAGTTCCTCCACGCAAAACCATCTGAAGTGTGTACCAGCATCTTGTTCCCATCCGAATCTAGTTCGGTTCTTTTGCCCAATTTGTGCCATGTCATCTGTCTCGCCGTCTCTTCGACCATGAAAAGACGTTGAAGTCTTGGTACGATTGGCAGATACTGAAGAACACTAATGGGGATTTTGGTCTGATTCTTCTCACCCATACCGTTGTTTACCACAATATACCTGGAAGAATTGCAAATGGGGCAATAGTTCAAGGCCTCATACTCAAGCCTAAATAAGGCACATCCATTCTCAGAGGCATGTATCTTCTCATAGGGCATCTTAAGTACACGGAGGATTTTCTCTGACTGGTACAGGTTTGCAGGCAGTACATGGCCTTTGGGTAGAAAGTGTCCAAATATCGTCATCATCGCATCATAGCATTCTCTGCCTAGGTTGAATTGAGCCTTCAGAGCCATTAATTGCATGATGGCATCCACGTGAAAAATCTCAGTCTGCTCGTGGAGAGGACGTTTTGAAGACTCCAATATTTCATAGAAGGCCTTTGTAGATTCCTCCATCTCATCGTCCGAATCCTGAGCATCATCAAAGTCTTGCACCATGTCTTCGATCCCGGTACAATGCTCGTCGGTGCGACGACGAATCACCTCAGCTCTGGCACGTTGGTCAGACTCACCATGAAAAGTCCACATAGTATAATTAGGCGTAAAACCCCACTTCTGCAGGTGTTTACCCATTTCAAACTCTGTCTGCTTTTTCCAGTTGTCGCGGTTGGGACAGGGGCACCATGTTTTTTGCTGGCCATTTTCAAATGTGGCTCTCACAAACCCCCTTGTTTTTGTTAACCATTCATGGGTCATCTCTTTCTGACTGCGGTGACCAGTGTACATCCAAGCACGATCACTCATGTTGCCTAGCTACCTATGGGCGCACAAGAAATAAATATATAATTCATCATCTATGTTCATCCGCTAATCAAGTTTGTCAGTTTTATTACGTCCATGCAACCTACACGCTAATAGGTTAAGATAGGTCCTAATCCCACCCGAGTATGTGTAGATTTGGTTTGCTTTCCCATGCTCTGCTCGAGATGAGACACAGAATTTTGGCAGCACCTCCCCGCCGTTCTCCTGATACACGTCTTGGCAATAGGCAGAGAGGATGTGTACCCGGAGAACAACAGGGAGGCACTAACGAAATTCCGCATCGGATCCGGAGCACATCATATGGGAAAACAAACCCAATCTACACATACTCGGACTGTCGATGGATAATGTTGGACAATTCGAAAGGATGGCGGTTATAAATATGCAAAGACATACATATTTATAGATGTCGCCCTTTCGAACAGGAGACACATACTGGTCACGCATACTCATGATTGAAGAAACCTATAGCTAGCAAGTTTCATCGACACGAAGACCGGAACAGAGCAAATTAAGGGGGTAGGAGGAGAAGTCATTTGTGCTCACCAACAAACGCAGGGGCGGAGCTCGTCCAACGCACGTGGAGGTCGTCGAACAACTACACATTGAAATTCACCCGATCAACACAAATATGGTGTTTTTATAATTAACATAATCAAAAAATATGTCAAGGGTCAGTGGTGTCGGGTGCCGGTGGCGTCGGGGGTCGGGGGTTAGTGGCGTCGTTGGTCGGGGGTCAGTGTCGTCGGGGGTTGAGGGTCAGTGGCGTCGGGGGTCGGGGGTCGAGGGTCAGTGGCGTCGGGAGTCGAGGCTCAGTGGCGTCGGGCGTTGGGGGTTGGGGGATTGCGGCGTCGGGGGTCGGGAGTCAGGGGTCGAGGGTCCGGGGGTTGGGGGTCAGTGGCGTCGGGCGTCGGGGGTCGGCGGCCGGGTGTCAATGGCGTCGGGGGTCAGGGGTCAAGGGTCGGGGGTTGGTCGCGTCGGGCGTCGGGGGTCGGGGGTCGTGGGCCGGGGGTCGGGGGTCGGGAGTCAGTGGCGTCGGGGGTCGAGGGTCAGTGGCGTTGGGGGTCGAGGGTCGGGGTCGGGGGTCAGTGGCGTCGGGGGTAGGGGGTCAGTCGCGTCGGGGGTCTTCTTTTCCTTTCTTTTCTTTTTCATTTTTTCCTTCTTTTTTTCCTCTTTTTTTCTTCTAACCTAACTAACTAACCTAATTAGCATAATAATCTAAGATATGTCGTGTGCTGCTGCTGGGAAGACTCCAGTTGCCACCGATCCAATGCCTTGTCTGCGTATAAAGAGCTCCACAGCCGGGCTCTCACCTCACGTGCGGGCGCTCCTGTCCTCTCCCCATCTCCTCTTCGCCACTCCTTGCTTCCTCCCAACGTCGATGGTGTGTCCGCGGAATGCTATCTTTTTGGTGACTGGCAACGTGCATACGACGTCCCTAGCATCAATGCAGGGTGCGCTCGCCGTGGAGCTGTTCTGGCCTGCTCTACACTGCACTCGTGGTCCGCCTATTTCTTATCTTAGTGCTAGATACTTCTTCATGCATGATCTCTGTGTATTATATTTATATATGGTCTGTCATATCTTCATAGTATTCATCTAGGAGTTTTAGAAGGCGAACAATGTTAGAATTAGTAGCATCAAAGGTGTTTTTTTTACATGTGAGTAATGCTGATAGAGTGAGATTTCTATTATCGTGCATGGTGAGCGAAGGATGGTGGGGTTGGCAACGATCATAGTGGCTATAGAGCTTTAATAGATCATAATGCAATAGTAGGTAATACAAAAAATAAAAAGAAGGAAAATAATCGTTAATCACCTGCAACCTGCAGGGGCAGTGGGTGCCGGGGCGGTGGGGGCCTGGCCGGTGTGGTGCCGGAGCCGGTAGGGGCGTCGGGCCGGGGAGGGCGCTGGCTGCGGTGGTGGTGTCAGAGAGGGGGTCGGGGCGGTGGTGGTGGAGGAGAGGGGGTATGGGCGGTGGTGGAGGAGAGGGGGTCGGGGCAGTGGTGGTGGAGGAGAGGGGGTCGGGGCAGTGGTGGTGGAGGAGAGGGGGTCGGGGCGGTGGTGGAGGAGAGGGGGTCGACAACGGGGGCGCGCCGAGGCGGAGGTGCGGCAGGGGCGGCTGTGGAGGGGGCGCGACGAGGCGGAGGAGCGGGTCGCGCGGAGGAGGGGGTAGCCGCAGGGGTGGCTGTGGAGGGGGCGCGCCGAGGCAGGGTGGTGGGCCGGAGCAGCTCCGGCGGCGGCGGCGGCGGGTGGGCAGGGCGAGATGAGAGAGAGGGGTTGGGCACGGCGAGAGAGAGGGGGCTGTGCAGAGCGAGCCGTTAGGGGAGCGGGCGGGGGTGGGCAGGGCGAGCCGTTAACGTTAGCCCTTTGCCTTCTGCAAAGGCTGGGTGGCAGACGGCAAAGCGGTGGGGTGGGTGGGGGTGGGTTTCGGCCGTTTGGGGGGGGGGGCTTTGCCGTCTGCCCACCGTTTGTCGTCCGCCTTTGGGGCCTTTGTCATCTGCTGGCAGATGGCAAAGAGGTGGCCGACGGCAAATAGAACCTTTGCCATCAGCCACCTCTTTGCCATCAGCTTTGTGCCAGCTGACGGCAAAGAGTATCTTTGCCATGCGTCAGTTGGCGGCAAAGGCATGGTAGACGGCAAATTTCTCAATTCCAGTAGTGCTTGGGGATCTATGCATGGGGGTTGATTGCACATTTTCATACTACGCTGATAGAAATCTTCGGGGTACTCTTTGAAGTTCTTGGTGTTGTATTAAATATGATGAATCTGAAATTGTTTGACAAATGACGTATAATTAACCTAGAGATACTTGAGGTGACATTGGTGTTGGGGAACGTTGCATGGGAAACAAAAAATTTCCTATGCACACACAAGATCTATCCATGGATATGAGCATCTACAAGAGGAGAGATCGGATCCACATACCCTTGTAGATCGCTAAGCATGAAGCACTAAGAAATGTGGTTCATGTAGTCGAACCTCTTCTCGATCCAAATCGCAAGTCGCCCCGCGATCCAATCACGATCTAGTGTCGAACGGACGACACCTCCGCGTTCAACACACGTACAGTTCGATGACGATCTCCGCCTCCTTGATCCAGCAAGCGAGGGCCGAGAGGTAGATGAGTTCTCCGACGGCACAATGGCGTGGTGGCGGTGGTGGTGAACTAATCCGGCAAGGCTTCGTCGAGCTCTACCGAACTAATCTATAGGACAAAGACGATTTAGAGAGGAGAGGGTAGCACGTGGCATTTCAGGTGTTGGGCTACCCTCAAAACTCCACCATATATAGGAGGAAGGGGTGGGAGGAGGCGCCCTAGGGTTTTCCCTAGGGCCTTGGCCGCCGGACAAGAGGTGGAATCCACCTCCAACAAGGAGATGGGCACAGGGGAGGAGTCCTACTCCAACAAGGACTCCTGCCACCCTCCACCTTTTCCCTCTTGGCCGCATGGGCCCTCATGGGGTCGGCTTCCCAGTCCACCAGGGGATGGTGCGCCACCTCTTGCGCCCATGTGCCCCATGGTGGGTGGCCCTAACCCCTGGTGGACCCCCAGAACCCATTCATCACTCCCTGTACACTACCGGAAATACCTGAAACTATTCTGGAACCCAAATACCACTTTCCTGTATATAAATCTTTACCTTTGGACCATTCCAGAGCTCCTCGTGACATCGAGGATCTCATCTGGGACTCCGAACAACCTTCAGTCACCAACATACATAATTCAGTAATACCAAAACATCACTGAATGTTAAGTGTGCACACCCTGCGGGTTCGAGAACTATGTAGAGTTGACCGAGATACCTCTATGGCCATTAACCAATAGCGGGACTTGGATGCCCATACTGGTTCCTACAGATTCTATGAAGATCTTTATCAGTTGAACCTCTATGTCAAGGATTCACTTAATCTTGTACGTTGTTCCCTTTGTTTATCGATACGTTACTTGCCCGAGATTCAATCGTCAGTATCTCCATACCTAGTTCAATCCCATTACCGACAATTCTCTTTACTCCTTTCATAATACAATATCCCATGTCTAACTCTTTAGTCACATTGCTCGCAAGCTTGTTGTGATGTTGTATTACCGAGTGGGCCTTGAGATATCTCTCAGTCACATGGTGTAGGATCGAAAGTATGCCTAGAGGGGGGTGATTAGACTACTTGACAAGATAAAAACCTAGCCTTTTCCCAATTTTAAGTGTGGGCCAGTTTCAACAGCTAAGACTAGTCAAGTACACCCTACACATGCATATCTAAGAGTATTGTAGCGGAAAGTAAAACATGCACGTGTAAGTAGAGGGTAAGGTAGGGAGATCAAACGTAAAGGTTGACACGGCGATTTTTGGCATGGTTCCGATATGTGGTGATATCGTACATCCATGTTAGTGGAGACTTCAACCCACGGTGGGTAACAACTGCGGGAGTCCACGGAGGGCTCCACCCACAAGGGTTCCATGAAGAAGTAACCTTGTCTATTCCACCACGGCTTCCGTCCACACAGGGCTAGCCTCACTAATGATAGATCTTCACAAAGTAGGCGATCTCCTTGCCCTTACAAACATCTTGGTTCAACTCCACAACACGAAGTAGGAGGCTCCCAAGCGACACCTAACCAATCTAGGAGGCACCACCCTCCAAAAGGTAATAGATGTGGTAGAACGACGAACTCCTTGCTCTTGTGCTTCAAAAGATAGTCTCCTCAACACTCAGTCACTCTCTCTCAAATTTGGCAGGGGTAGGAGAAATTGATCTTGTGGAAAGAAACTTGGGAAGGCTAGAAATCAAGGTTCAAATGATAGGAATGGAATCTCTTGATCTCAACACATGAGTAGGTGGTTCTCTCTCAGAAAAATGGATCTGGCAAGTGTAAGTGTGTTCCGAGTGCTTCCTCTACGAGTGAGAGGTAGGTGGAGGGGTTTATATCGGCGTCTCCCAAAATCCAACCGTTACAACATTATTTCCCAACTAGGTGACACCTAAATGAATCTCGATGGTACCGAGTTGCACTAAATGTGGCAACTTTTGAATTCTCGGTGAGACTTATATAGGAATCTCGATGGTACCGATACCTTGACCTAGATTGGTTTCCAAACTCGGTGAGACCAATTTCAAATTCAGAAATTCCGAAACTTGAAATCATCTCAACAGAATGTTGGTCACCATATCTCGGTGGCACCAATAGGAATGTTGGTTGTACCGAGATGGTGGGTTTGGCATAGGATCTTTCTAAGTGTAAAATCGGTATGGCCGAGTAGGAAATGTTGGTGGCACCATTTTTGCATATGTGGCTTGGGACGTATATATTTTGTGGGAAAGTGGATGAATATTTTTGGCGGCTATCTCTAAGCACTTGAGCAACCAATTCATCATAACACCTCATCCCCTTTTAATTGTATTGGCTTTCCTATGGACTCAAAGTGATTTCTCACAAAGTATAAAATGAAGAGTCTTCTTGCTTGAAGCTTTAGCCAATCCCATTCCTTCCTTTCATCAAATGGGCATCTCCACACAAACCTATAGCTAATGCTTCTTTGAACTTTTCTGAAATGTACTTGAATAAACTCATTAGTCCAATGATACATATGTTGTGAATAATTACCAAAACCACCTTAGGGAGAATTTTTTCTTCCAGTCTCCCCCTTTCTTGTAATTGATGACAACATATAGATCAAAGCTTCGACAAAAGATATAATCAATGATTAGCATCGATGCTTTGAGAAGTATGTGAAAAGCAAGAGCTCCGCCTAAATTTGTGCATTAATTAAATTTGCATTTCAATGCAAACGAACAATCGATTAGGATTATGGGTTACTCTTCTATGTCACATACAACTTGGTGGTGCGCATAAATGATACGAATGAATAGTAATGCATATAGCACCAAACAAGTAAGTGAATGATCATGATGTAGATAGATCAAAAGTAATAACGTCGTAGCATCAAAAATAAAAGTGTATGATCAAACACACATCTAAGCAGATAAAGTCATCCAAAAGACCAAAAGTTTTTGAAAAAACAAATGAGAGAAAATAAAATCAAAATCTCTCTCTCTCTTGAAGCCCTATTGATCTATACACTTCTCCCCCTTTCGCAACAAGTACCAAAAATTTCAAAGCTCTAGTCTAAGCGTCTCTCTAGGCACAATCCCCTCCGATAGTGGAAGTCGGAGTAGACAAGAGAGCATCGATGAAGGATTCGACAGATGTCGCTGGAGATAGATCTGGAGGTGCTAGAGCAGGAGCCGAAGCTTGAGTTGATGAAGACGACCTTTCTTCTGGTACTGGCGCGGCTGCTGACAAGGTTTGGGTCGTGAATCGAGTGGTAGTACAAAGAGGTGAATCATCATCATCATCGTCATCATCATCACTAGAGAGTGGAATCTTCACTTAGTCAACTTCATGGTGAAGCTGCTGAACAGTGGTGGTCAACTCCATTACCTTCACATCTAGGTCATAGAACTTTGTCTCCACGATTCTCTCTAAACTCTTCTAGTTCAGCGAGATCTCTGAAATATTTTCTCCATCCATTGGATGGTGCTGACCAAAAAGGACATCTGCCCATCTCTGGTTTTGAGTGATGGGGGTTGAACTGGAGCATTCCTAGCAGCCTCTACAGCTACTGTCTCTGTAGCCTCTCTAGTTGTAGCTAAGCTGGGATGGGTGTCATCCATCAGAACTATGTTATCCTCAAACTCTCGTTGAGGTGGAAAATGAGGACAATCAAGTTGATATGCATGCTTGCCAATCTTGGCATTGATGAGCATCTGAATGTATGGTGCATATCCGCAAGATCTCTTCTAATCTACAGCAATCCTCCTAATAGTCTCAGCAATCAAATCCATAACCTTGAAGCGAGTGTGGGAGTCTAGATGATGCAACATAGTGATGGAATAGACTCTAATAATTTTGTCATCACCTAACTTGGGCATCAGGGTATGTCTCAAGATAGTGTTGGTAGTGGTTATTCATGCTTGCAAGAAATAGACAGAGCCAAGCTTGTGAGACGACCAATAGTCATTGGGCACTCGCTTGTACATGTTAGCCATGGAGTTGGAATTCATCTTAGGATCTGAATACACATCCAAGTCCTCTACATGTGACTTTGGAGCACCAATGATAGTGGCCCATTCTACAATTGTGGCTTCATATATATGACCATCTATCATCCAAACAATTGTGCCAGCTTCATAGAAATGAACTGTTCAGTACAATTTCATAATCATCTCATCATTCCATGCAGTCATATCTCTGCCAACAAACTCTTCAATGTCAACAAGATTGAAGTTTTCTCTCACATGGGGAAAGAAATCTTCATTGACTTTGATGTATTCCCAGTCGGCATATCTCATGTTGCTAAATGTTGGACTCTTGTCAAACAAAACAGTCTCATAGAAATCTTGTTGTTCCCTTGTGTGAAAGCGGGGAAATCTTGTTGTTCACTTGTTCTCCACTTTCTCAACCCGGCATCTCTCCTCTTCTTCATGTCTTCAGCAAATGGATGAGCCTCATTGTGAAGTGGCAGATGATGTCTTAGCTTCATGAGAATAGGTGCATCCTCATCTTCTTCCTATGCAGCAAAGGCTCTGGAAGCAGTGCCTTTCTCTTTAATAGCTGCAGGTATGTCCTTTGTAGTCCTCTTGGGAGTTATAGGCTTCTTAGGAGCTGAAGGCGTCAGAGCTGATTTCTTGGGCATGGCATCAGCAATGAGCTTCTTCTTCTTTGGAGGAGGGGCCTGAGCTAATATTTCTTCTTCCTCTCCCTTAGCAGCAGCAGCAGCAGTTTCTGTTGGATCTTCATACATTGAAGTTTGTCTTCCAATAACATGAATAACTATCTTCCTGGCTCTCTTCATATCTGGCTTCTTAGTAATCCTAACCTCAGAAGGTTCGGTATACTCCTTCCTTAGTACTTTCCTAGCAGCAACCTTCTCTTTCTGCTGCTGGGGAGCACAAACTTCAGAAACGAAATCAGAATCTTCTTAATCAGAATTGAGCTTATTCCTAGACCTCGTAGATGCCTTGGGCATGCCATGGGAGCTAGGGGTACCTAGATCAGAAGGGGTCCTCTCAGGACTAGTGCTTGAATCAGACTCAGCATGGGGCTCACTAAAGTTGTTCTGAGTGTCATCGGAACCTGACATCTTCCAAACCAAACAAACAAGCAAACTGGCAGAATGGAACACAAGGAAACAATCTGACCCTGTGAAAAGATATAGAAGAGCTTGAAACGATAAGCATCACAAAATTGTAGAAGATTTTGTCAAAGTTGAATTCTAAAAATTTTAGTTTTAACTTTCAGCAAAATTGGATTTCGGTGACACCGAGATTCATCCTCGCGGACTATCAAACCTAAAATATTCATTGCTCGCTGTTATAAAGGATTTTTCTCTTTTTGATATAATACTTGTAATCGTGGATAGAAAATGGGAGAACTTATCTTGCGCAAGAATCAGAAGGGTAGCGCAAAAGGTGATCAAATCCATACCCTAACTTGGTGTGGATCTGCTACAACAACGATGACAGTGAAGATTCCGTCGGCGGAGAGGACTCCAATGGCGAGGGCGCATGGGAGGATCAAGATTGATGTCCGAGGGACTAGGGCACGACAGCAAGGGGTGCGGCGAGGCAATGTTTGAAAGAATTGGTTCAACAGTCAGGTGCGCTGGCATTTATATCCCCTCACTATTGGTGACACTGAGATTAACTATTTGGTGCCACCGAGTTCCACAACTGTCAGCTGACAGAGAAACTCGGTGAGGCCGAAAAGCAAAACTCGGTGGTACCGAGATGAATAAAACTGATCAACCCTAGGCTTCGGTGGGACGGAGATTTTGAGGTTGGTCACACCGATATGCACTTTGGGAGGTTTTAGAATTCAACCCTTGTCGAGAGGATCTCCGAGTGCTCCTCACACAGAGTGTCCCTAAAGTGCTTGCTCAAATTTTGTGATGTAGCATGAATAGAATTTGAGACGAGAGAGCATAGATAGCTACAGGAGGGTACTTAGGCATTCTTGTATATCCAATTGGCCAAATAAAATAGAAAGCCAAATAACAACAATTGGATATCCTCGAATGAGCAAAATATGCATACTAACATGCTCACACAATAAGATGTCATACAAAACATGGTGAACATGCACAAACATTGTAGCATCTTGGCAATGATGAAGTCATCTATATATGAGTATATTGACTTAGGAACCAAGTAAGAATACTTGATCATAGGTCATCCTCATCGATTAAGCACAAGTGAGGATACCAGTTTTACATAATGCATTAATGTGTTCACATCATTAAGGAGACACTTGTACTCAAGTCTTAGAGTAAAGCTTCCCTAGACGTGACATCCCCCTAAGAGTGATCAACTAACCTTGGGTTTTGTCGTAGAAGACTTCAAGTAGGTGTGGTAGTTGTGGATGCTCATTGTTGATGAAGATCATCTTGAGTTGGGAGCAATCTTTGTTGTTTATTACTCTTCACACCTACATGGGTTAGTCCCAAAGAAAAAGGACACACACAAAGATATCTATGGACATGGAGTGAAATACATGGGAGGTGATGTCCGAAGATGCATTAATTACCTTGTACCTTGCTCACTTTTGAGGGAATGTGTGACTCCTTGAACTAATGCATATGGTTGAGGATGATTGCATGTAGTTCTTGCCAAAATGAATAAGGGTGAATTCAATTGGCGGAGTCACCCCTCAAGAACTTTCTAGTTCTTCCTCTTAGGGACCCACATCACCTTGATGGGGATCCTTGGAGTTGTGGTAGCACTAGATGAGGCAGTACTAGAAGTGTACTTGGGAACCCACTCCACCTTGGCTTGGTGTTCTTCTTCAAATGAGTCAATGTCCTCTTGAAGCTTTCCCTTGCCCTTGTGGTCTTGTGGTAGAAGGCCATCTTTTGACCTTGTTCCCTTGGGAGGAATAGGATCATACTTCTCCTCTCGAGGAACAAACTTGGGAATGGGATATGTACCTTCTTCCCAAACATCTCCATTAACGTTGAAGTATCCAACACCTTGCTTCTTTGGATGTGCTCCTTGCTTGCGCACAATTTCCTTGAATTGCTTACTTCCGACAAGACTCTTGAAGACACCTCTCTCTATAATCCCTTTCAATAAATTGTTTTCTTGCTCAAGTGTAACTTGGCTAGGAGAATCATTAGTGGAATCAAGAGAGCTACTAGCAACAATAGCATTTGATTTAGCTTTAACATTGTTGTTACTAGATGAAGAAACTTTCTTGCCTTTGTTGGTGGTATTCTTGTGTTTAACTTGTGGAACAAAAGTAGACAAGAGTAATCTTTTGTTTAGATAAGAGGAACTCTTATTTCAAAGATCATCATTGATTGCTTTTAGAAACTCATGCTCTTGCTCTAAATAGAGATTCTCTATCCGTAGCTTCTCATGAGTTCTTGCAAGCTCTCTATGATCTTCTAGAGTAGTTTCATGAGCTAACTGAAGTGTGTTTAATTCTTTAATTAGTCATTCAGTCTCTTTCTTATCATCATCATTTGATTTCTCTTGACTACCATGATAATTAGCAAGTTCATTTTCAATGTTATCACTAGTTTTATCAAAGAGCAACTCGTCTTCCCCTAACAAGTCATCCTCATCACTATGAAAGTCAAAATACTCCGGGTGTGATACCTTGGGGCCTTTTGCCATGAAGCAGTTTCCAATACCTTCATTTGGTGAATCAAATAAGTCATAGGAGTTGGAGCAAATAAGTGCAATGTCGGAAACACCTTCATCTTGACTGTAGTCAGAGTTGGAGTGATAACTTCTCTCGGAGTGGTTATCACACTCGGAACCGGAAACCCAGTCACCAACATGAGATCGATGTCTTCTTCTTGAACTCCTCTTCGTATACTTGTCCTTCTTATCTGATTTTGTGTCTCTCCGGGAGTGTCTTCATTCATAATAATCTTCTCTACTCCTTCTCTCTCTACGAGGTGACTCATCTCTTGAGCTTAGTCTTCTAGGTGACTCTTCTCTTCGTTTGTGGGGAGTCGAACACTCATTGGGAATGTGTACATGCTTTCCACAGTTGTAGCAGTTTTGGTCACGACTAGATGAACGCTTCTCATCATATCTTAAGCTTGAGTTTCTCTCTTTGCCTCTACTCTTGTAGAACTTGTTGAATTGTCATCTCTTGAGCTTAGTCTTCTAGGTGACTCTTCTCTTCGTTTGTGGGGAGCCGAACACTCATTGGAAATGTGTTCAGGCTTTCCACAGTTGTAGCAGTTTTGGTCACGACTAGATGAACGCTTCTCATCATATCTTGAGCTTGAGTTCCTCTCTTTGCCTCTACTCTTCTAGAACTTGTTGAATTTTTTGACCATGAGGCTGATCTCTTCATTGGTAACAAGGTTGTAACTTGAAGTAGCGGGAGCATCATCTCAAGCTTTGTAAGTACCGCCTAACTTGTTGTGCAACTCATCTTTGTCTTTGAGAGACATTTCATGAGCAACAATCCTTCCAATGACTTGAGTAGACTTGAAATACTTATAGTTGGGCATCATTTGGATTAATGTGCACACGGTGTCGTATCTTCTATCCAAAGCTCTACTATCTTCTTGAAGATGAATTTTTCGGTCATCTCTTCGCATCCTAAACCGGCAATCTCGTTTGTGATGAGAGCTAGCCTAGAATACATCTCAGCGACTCCATCACCGTCCTTCATCTTGAACTTATTAAGCTAACTTTGAAGCACATACAACTTAGATTCTGTGACAGAATCGGTACCTTCGTGCATATCAACCAAAGTATCCCAAATTCCCTTTGCATTCTCAAGGCGACTAATTTTGTTGAATTATTCGGGACACAAGCAGTTGAGTAGGATGTCACAGGCTTAAGCATTGAATTGCGGCATCTTCGGTTCTTCTATTGTGGCATCACGATACGGTTCTCTTCCTTCTGTGAAGAAATCACCTTTCACACCAACACGAACAATGGCCCAAACGACAGTATTATGACCAAGAATATGCATTTTCATTTTATGCTTCCAACTAGCAAAATTAGTCGAAATATGGACCTCTACGGTGATAGTTTCCCTCACTAGACGCGATACTCTCCTAGGTTGTGAAACCAATGCGATGGAAACCTTGCCTTGATACCACTTGTAGGATCGAAAGTATGTCTAGAGGGGGGTGATTAGACTAATTGACAAGATAATAACTTAGCCTTTTCCCAATTTTAAGTGTGAGCCAATTTTAACAACTATGACTAGTCAAGTACACCCCCACACATGCATATCTAAGAGTATTGCAGCACAAAGTAAAACGTGCAAGTATAAGTAAAGGGTAAGGTAGGGAGATCAAACGCAAAGGTTGACATGGCGATTTTTTGCATGGTTCCGATAGGTGGCGCTATCGTATGTCCATGTTAGTGCAGACTTCAACCCATGGAGTGTAGCGACCGCGAGAGTCCACGGAGGGCTCCACCCACACAGGTTCCACGAAGAAGCGGCCTTGTCTATTCCACCATGGCTTCCATCCACAGAGGACTAGCCTCACCCACGATAGATCTTCACGAAGTAAGCGATCTCCTTACCCTTACAAACATCTTGGTTCAACTCCACAACACAAAGTAGGAGGCTCCCAAGCGACACCTAACCAATCTAGGAGGCACCCACCCTCCAAAAGGTAATAGATATGGTAGAATGATGAACTCCTTGCTCTTATGTTTCAAAAGATCGTCTCCTCAACACTCAATCACTATCTCTCAGATTTGGCAGGGGTAGGAAAGATTGATCTTGTGTAAATCAACTTGGGAGGCTAGAATCAAGGTTCAAATGATAGGAATGGAATCTCTTGATCTCAACACATGAGTAGGTGGGTCTTTCTTAGAAAAATGGATCTGGCAAGTGTAAGTGTGTTCTGAGTGCTTCCTCTACGAGTGAGACGTATGTGCACGGGTATATATGGGCATCCCCCAAAATCCAACCGTTAAAACATTATTTCCCAACTCAGTGACACCGAAATGAACCTCGGTGGTACCGCGTTGGACTAAACGTGGCAACTTTTGAATTCTCGGTGAGAACGATACACGAATCTTGGTGGTACCGATACGATGACCTAGACTGGTTTCCAAACTCAGTGAGACCAATTTCAAACTAGGAAATTCTGAAAATTGAAATCATCTCAACAGAATGTTGGTCCCCAAATCTCGGTGGCACCGATAGAATGTTGGTTGTATCCAGATGGTGGGTTTTGCATAGGATCTATCTAAGTGTAAAATTGGTATGGCCGAGTAGGAAATGTTGGTGGCACCGATTTTGCATATGTGGCTTGGGATAGATATATTTTATGGGAAAGCGGTCGAGTATTTTTGGTGTCTATCTCTAAGCACTTGAGCAACCAATTCATCATAATACCTCATCGCATTTTAATAGTATTATCTTTCCTAAGGACTCAAAGTGGTTTCTCACAAATTATAAAATGAAGAGTCTTCTTGCTTGAAGCTTTAGCCAATCTTATTCCTTCCTTGCATCAAAGGGCATCTTGATACGTCCATTTTGCATCATGCTTTCATGTTGATATTTATCGCTTTATGGACTGTTATTATACTTTGTGGAACCATACTTATGCCTTTTCTCTCTTATTTTGCAAGGTTTATTTGAAGAGGGAGAATACCGACAGCTGTAATTCTGGACTGGAAAAGGAGCAAGTCTGAGTCCTCTATTCTGCGCAACTCCAAATGCCCTGAAAATCAACGTGGATTTTTTTGGGAATATATAAAAAATACTGGGCGAAAGAAGTGTCGCAGGGGAGCAGCCAGGGGCCCACAAGCCTGGTTGCGCGGCCTACCCCCCCTGGCCGCGGCAACAGGGATTGTGGGCACCCTGGTGGCCCACTGGCCCCCCTCTTTTGCTATATGAAGGGTTTCATACGAGAAAAAATTAAGGTGGATCTTTTTCTTGGATTCGCCGCCGCCACGAGGCGGAACTTGAGCAGAACCAATCTAGGGCTCCGGCAGGACGATCCTGCCGGGGAAACTTCCCTCCCGGAGGGGGAAATCATCGCCTTCATCATCCCCAACACTCCTCCCGTCGGAGGGGAGTCATCTCCATCAACATCTTCATCAGCACCATCTCCTCTCCAAACCCTAGTTCATCTCTTGTAACCAATCTCTGTCTCGCGACTCCGATTAGTACTTGTAAGGTTGCTAGTAGTGTTGATTACTCTTTGTAGTTGATGCTAGTTGGATTACTTGGTGGAAGAGTTTATGTTCAGATCCTTGATGCTACTCATTACGCCTCTGATCATGATTATGATTTTTCTTTGTGAGTAAGTTACTTTTGTTCCTGAGGACATGGGATAAGTCATGTTAATAATAGTCATGTGAATTTGGTATTCATTCGGCATTTTGATATGTTGTATGTTGTTTTTCCCCTAGTGGTGTTATGTGAATGTCGACTACATAATAGTTCACCATACTTGGGCCTAGAGGAAGGCATTGGGGAGTAGTAAATAGATGATGGGTTGCTAGAGTGACAAAAGCTTAAACCTCAGTCTATGCGTTGCTTCGTAAGGGGCTGATTTGGATCCACTAGTTTAATGCTATGGTTAGACTTTGTCTTAATTCTTCTTTTGCAGTTGCGGATGCTTGCGGTAGGGGTTAATCATAAGTGGGATGCTTGTCCAAGTAAGGGCAGTACCCAAGCGCCGGTCCACCCACATATCAAACTATCAAAGTAACGAACGTGAATCATATGAACATGATGAAACTAGCATGACAGAAATTCCCGTGTGTCCTCGGGAGCGTTTTTCCTCCTATAAGACTTTGCTCGGGCTTGTCCCTTGCTACAAAAGGGATTGGGAAACTTTGCTGCACCATTGCTACTACTTGTCACTTGTTACTTTTCGCTTGCTACGTTTCACCTTACGACATCATCACTTGTTACCGCTACTTTCAGTGCTTGCAGTTATTACCTTGCTGAAAACTGTTTATCAGAGCCTTCTCCTCCTCGTTGGGTTCGACACTCTTACTTATCGAAAGGATTACGATTGATCCCCTATACTTGTGGGTCATCAAGACTCTTTTCTGGCGCCGTTGCCGGGGAGGGAAGCGCCTTTGGTAAGTGGAATTTTGTAAGGAAACATTTATATACTGTGCTGAAATTTATTGTCACTTGTCACTATGGAAACTGTTCCTTTGAGGAATTTGTTCGGGGTATCTTCACCACGAACGGAGGCACAGGGAGTTGCTCCTCAACCTAAGGTACCTACTGAAAATATCTTTTATGAAATTCCTTCGGGTATGCTAGAGAAACTGCTGGCTAATCCTTTTACAGTAGAGGAATCTTCACATCCAGACTTGCATCTAATCTATGTAGATGAAGTTTGTGGTTTATTTAAGCTTGCAGGTTTGCCCGAGGATGAGGCAAATAAGAAAGTATTTCCTTTATCTTTGAAGGATAAGGCGTTGACATGGTATAGGCTATGTGATGACACTGGATCATGGGACTGCAATCAGTTGAAATTGGAATTTCATCAAAAGTTTTATCCTATGCTTTTAGTACATCGCGATCGGAATTATATTTATAACTTTTGGCCTCGTGACAGGGAAAGCATAGCTCAAGCTTGGGGGCGGCTTAAATAAATGCTATATTCATGCCCCAATCATGAGCTCCCGAGAGAAATTATCACTCAAAACTTTTATGCTCGGCTTTCTCATGAAGATCGAACCATGCTTGACACTTCTTGTACCGGTTCTTTTATGAAGAAGGATATTGACCACAAGTGGAATTTATTGGAAAGAATCAAACGTAACTCTGAAGATTGGGAGCTTGAAGAAGGTAAGGAGTCAGGTATGAATTTCCTGTTTGACTGCGTTAAATCTTTCGTTGAAACAAACACTTCTAGAGATTTTAGCGCTAAGTATGGACTTGACACTGAGATAGTAGCTTCTCTATGTGAATATTTTGTTGCTCATGTTGATCTTCCCAAAGAGAAGTGGTTTAAGTATCATCCGCCTGTAGAAGTCAACATAGTTAAACCCAATCTAGTTGAAGAGGAAGTCATTGCTTTTAGTGATCCTATTGTTCCTTGTGCTTACGCTGAGAAACCACCTTACCGTGCTAGGAAAAAGGATTATTCTAAAGCTCCAACTGTGATACATAGGGGTTACATTAGACCACTTGCACCCCCTGAGGAAATTAGAGTTGAACCTAGTGTTGATATTATCAAAGATCTCTTAGCCGAAGACATAGACGGGCATGTTATCAAATTCTGTGAGGACTCCGCTAGAATTGCTAAACCTCACGCGAAAGACAAATATGGACCTGTAGTTGGCCTGCCCGTTGTTTCTGTCAAGATAGGAGATCACTGTTATCATGGTTTATGTGATATGGGTGCTAGTGTTAGTGCAATACCCCGGTCCCTATATGATGAAATCAAAGATGAGATTGCACCTGCTGAGTTAGAACCCATTGATGTCACTATTACGCTAGCTAATAGAGACACTATCTGCCCTCTGGGAATTGTGAGAGACGTAGAAGTCCTGTGTGGTAAGACGAAGTATCCTACTGGTTTCCTCGTCCTTGGTACTGCACAAGATAGCATTTCTCCCATCATATTTGGCATGTCCTTTCTCAACATTGTCAATGCTCACATTGATTGCATTAAACAGACTGTCACTGTTAGTTTTGAGGGTGTGTCTCATGAATTTAACTTCTCCAAGTTTGGAAGATAACCCCATGAAAAAGAGTCGTCTGGTAGGGATGAAATCATTGCTCTTGCCTCTATTGCCGTACCTCTTATAGATCCTTTAGAGCAATATCTGCTTGAGCATGAAAATGATATGCATATGGATGAAAGAGATGAGATAGATAAAATTGTTTTAGAACAATATCATGTTCTCAAGAATAATCTGCCTGTTAAATTGCTTGGGGATCCTCCCCACCAAAGGGTGATCCTGTGTTCGAGCTAAAACAGTTACCAGATATTCTTAAGTATGCCTACCTTGATGAGAAGGAGATATATCCTATTATTATTAGTGCTCACCTCTCGAATCACGAAGAGAAGAAATTATTAAAAACTTTGAGGAAGCACCGTGCTGCCATTGGATATACACTTGATGATCTTAAGGGTATTAGTCCCACTCTATGTCAGCACAAGATTAAAACCGATCCTGATTCTGAGCCAGTTGTTGATCATCAACGGAGATTAAATCCGAGGATGAAAGAGGTCGTGAGAAAAGAAATATTAAAGCTTCTAGAAGCAGGAATCATTTATCCTGTTGCTCACAGTGATTGGGTAAGTCCAGTACATTGCGTACCTAAGAAGGGAGATATCACAGTCGTTCCTAATGATAAGAATGAACTAATCCCACAGAGGATTATTACTGGCTATAGGATGGTGATAGACTTCCAGAAACTGAACAAGGCAACCAGGAAAGACCATTATCCTTTGTCGTTTATCGACCAAATGCTAGAAAGGCTATCTAAACACACACACTTTTGCTTTCTAGACGGTTATTCAGGTTTCTCGCAAATACCTTTTGCACAATCTGATCAGGAGAAAACCACTTTCACCTGCCCCTTTGGTGCCTTTGCTTATAGACGTATGCCTTTTGGCTTGTGCAATGCACCTGCCACCTTTCAAAGATGTATGATGGCTATATTCTCTGACTTTTGTGAAAAGATTGTTGAGGTTTTCATGGATGATTTCTCCGTTTATGGTTCTTCCTTTGATGATTGCCTCAGCAACCTTGATCGAGTCTTACAGAGATGCAAAGATACCAACCTCGTCTTGAACTGGGAGAAGTGTCACTTCATGGTTAATGAAGGCATCGTCTTAGGACACAAAATCTATGAGAAAGGCATTGAAGTTGATAAGGCTAAGGTAGATGCAATTGAGAAAATGCCTTGCCCCACAGATATGAGAGGTATACGAAGTTTCCTAGGTCATGTTGGTTTCTATAGAAGGTTCATTAAAGACTTCTCTAAGATTTCTAGGCCTCTTACCAACCTCTTGCATAATGATGTTCCTTTTGTTTTCGATGAGGATTGTGAGGAAGCTTTCGAAATACTTAAGAAGGCCTTGATAACCGCACCTATTGTTCAACCACCTGATTGGAACTTTCCCTTTGAAATCATGTGCGATGCTAGTGATTATGCTGTTGGTGTTGTTCTAGGACAAAGAGTTGACAAGAAGTTGAATGTCATTCACTACGCTAGTAAAACTCTAGACAGTGCCAAAGAAACTATGCCACTACGGAGAAGGAGTTTTTAGCAGTCGTGTTTGCATGTGAAAAGTTCAGATCTTATATAGTTGACTCCAAAGTCACTATTCACTCTGATCATGCTGCTATAAAGTACCTTATGGAGAAGAAGGACGCTAAGCCTAGGCTAATCAGATGGGTTCTCCTGCTACAGGAATTTGATTTGCACGTTGTTGACCGAAAGGGTGCTGATAACCCTGTAGCAGATAACTTGTCTAGGCTAGAGAATGTCCTTGATGACCCATGACCTATTGATGACAGCTTTCCTGATGAGCAATTGAATGTCATCCGCGCTTCACATAGTGCACCGTGGTATGCTGATTACGCAAACTATATCGTAGCCAAATACATACTACCCAGTTTCACCTACCAGCAAAAGAAGAAATTCTTATTTGATTTGAGACACTACTTTTGGGATGATCCTCACCTTTATAAGGAAGGAGTAGATGGTGTTATTAGACGTTGTGTGCCTGAACATGAACATGGACAGATCCTGCAGAAGTGTCATTCCGAAGCCTACAGAGGACACCATGCTGGAGACAAAACTGCTCATAAGGTATTGCAATCAGGGTTCTATTGGCCCACTCTCTTCAAGGATGCCCGTAAGTTTGTCTTGTCTTGTGACGAATGCCAAAGAATAGGGAATATCAGTAAGCATCAGGAAATGCCTATGAACAATTCACTTGTCATTGAACCATTTGATGTTTGGGGCTTTGATTATATGGGACCTTTCCCGAGTTCCAATGGGTATACTCACATCTTAGTTGCTGTGGATTATGTCACTAAGTGGGTAGAAGCTATCCCCACTAGAAATGCTGATCACCACACCTCTATTAAGATGCTTAAAGAGGTCATTTTCCCAAGATTTGGAGTCCCTAGATATCTGATGACTGATGGCGGTTCACACTTCATTCATGGTGTTTTCCGCAAGATGCTCGCTAAGTATGATGTCAACCATAGAGTTGCATCTCCTTATCATCCTCAGTCTAGTGGTCAAGTGGAGTTGAGTAATAGGGAGATCAAATTGATCTTATGAAAGACCGTCAATAGATCTCGAAAGAATTGGTCTAGCAAACTTGATGATGCACTATGGGCTTATAGGACTGCTTATAAGAATCCCATGGGCATGTCGCCGTATAAAATGGTCTACGGTAAGGCCTGTCATTTACCTCTTGAGCTGGAACACAAAGCTTATTGGGCAATCAAAGAGCTCAACTTCGATTTCAAACTTGTCGGTGAGAAGCGGTTGTTTGATATCAGCTCATTAGATGAATGGAGGGCCGAGGCATATGAGAATGTCAAGTTGTTCAAGGAAAAGGTTAAGAGATGGCACGATAAAAGAATACAAAAACAAGAGTTCAATGTAGGTGATTATGTCCTGCTATACAATTCTCGTTTAAGATTCTTCGCAGGCAAGCTTCTCTCTAAATGGGAAGGTCCCTACGTTGTCGAGGAAGTATATCGTTCCGGTGCCATCAAAATCAATAACACGAAAGGTAATTTTCCTAGAGTGGTAAATGGGCAAAGAATCAAGCATTACATCTTTGGTACTCCCATAAATGCTGAGACCAATATCATCAATATCATAACTCCAGAGGAGTACATAAGGGATGTTTATCAACCTATTTCAGACCCTGAAAACGAAGAGGTATGTGTTTCGGTAAGTAATTGGACTCCGAAACTTTTCCAATAGGAAATTTTCTCCGTTTTGGAATTTATGGAAATTTAGAAAAATAAAAAAGCAGTCCGGAGAGCGCATGAGGCGGCCACAAGCTTGGTTGTCGCGGCCTCCCCCTGGTCGCGGCAACAGGGCTTGCGGGCACCTCGTGTGCCTCCCGGACTCCATTTTCTTGTGGAGCACTCCTTCTGGTCCAGAAAAAAATCATTATATATACGCCCGAGGGTTTTGATCTCCGAATCGTGAAGTTTTCCTCTGTTTTCGTTTCGAGCCTGTTTCTGCCGCAGATCTAGGTCAAGATGTCTTCTCAGGATTCACACGGGGAGAGCTATGTGGCTGACTACCTTGCCAACCCCAAGGTCTATGGGGACTTGGAACCATATGGCTGGACCACTGACGAGGAAGAGGACTATGAGCCCAAGGGGAAGGAACAAACGAGTTCCGATGAAGAGGAGGCTCCTCTACCTCAACCTGGATGCACTCATGTGGAGTTCAAGAAGTCAAGCCTCCCTAAGCAAAGGAAGAAGCCTAAGACCTTGTTTATCCCTTCTCTTTTCTTGCAGGAGAGTAAGCAGGAACTTTGCCATAGAGTGTTGAAGCTTGAGCAGGAAAATGATGATCTGAGGGAGCACAACTTTATGCTCAAGTGGAAATTAGACAAGCTCAAGACTGCTTCAACAACTCCACCACCATCACCACCAAAGGAAGACAACTAAGCATTGGTATGGGCAACTCCCTTGGCTTATGCCAAGCTTGGGGGAGTTGCCCTGGTATCGTATCACCTTTATATCTTTTGCTTTAACCTTTGTTTTAGTTCTTTCCTTTTCAGCTTTTATTTCTTCTCTTAGTGGAATAAGTCTTTAGTGTTTAGATTGAGTCTTTTGCCTTGTGTCTCCCCTGATGTATTCGAGCTTGCGAGCTATATAATAAAGAGTATCTTAGTCGAGGGCTTTGCTTTGTGCCGTGATCAAAAGTATGAAAAGAACGATAGCATGAAAGATCATGAGATGATCTTATGGAAAGTGATAGCTTCACATATAACAAGTATGATGATTGAAACTTGTTGAGAGTAGACCAACATAGACATCAGTCATTGTTGCAATTAATAAGAAGTAATAAGGAAAGATAGGTTCACATATAAATATATCATCTTAGACACCTTCGATAATTGTGAGCACTCACCAAACTATTACATGCTTAGAAGTAGATGTTGGACAAGGAAGACAACATAATGAATTGTGTTTGTTTGGTTCCAAACAATGTTATATGATTAGAGATCCCTTAGCATGTGACGATTGCTTCCACCTCATATTAGCCAAAACTCCCGCACCAAGTAGAGATACTACTTGTGCATCCATAAACCTTCAACCCAGTTTTACCATGAGTGTCCACCATACCTACCTATGGATTGAATAAGATCCCTCAAGTAAGTTGTCATCGGTGCAAGCAATAAAAATTGCTCTCTAAATATGTATGATCTATTAGTGTGTGGAAAATAATCTTTGTACGAACCTGTGATGAGGAAGACATAAAAGCGACAGACTGCATAATAAAGTTCTTTATCACACGAGGCAATATAAAGTGACGTTCCTCTGCACTAAGAGGACACGCATCCAAACCTCAAAAGCGCATGACAACCTCTGCTTCCCTTTGCGAAGGGCCTATCTTGTACCTTTACTTTTTGCCTTTGTAAGAGTCATGGTGATCTTCACCAATTCCTTATTTAGCCTTTTTCTTGGTGAACGTCATATGCTTGGGAAAGATCTATATTCATATATCAACTTGGAGCTGAGTACTTATGCTTTATTATTGTTGACTTTACCCTTGAGGTAAATGGTTGGGAGGCAAAATTATAAGCACCTATCTTTCTGTGTGTCCAACTGAAACATTGATATCATGAGTACCACGTGAGTTGTAACAATTGTGGAAAACAAAAGAGATGATTGAGTATGTGGATTTGCCTTACAAGCTCTTATTTGACTCTTTCTGATAATATGATAAATTGCAATTGCTTCAATGACTATGGACTGTTGTTGGCTACTTCTCGGTAAGGTTTTTGTTTCATACTTTGCTTTGCGAAGGAATTGTTACTTTCCCATAAGAATATCTATCATGTATTGTTGTTCTATGTGTGATCATGATGCCCTCATGTCTGTATTATGTTTTATCGACACCTTCATCCCTAAACATGTGGACATGTTTTGGGTCTTGGTTTTCGCTTGAGGACAAGCAAGGTCTAAGCTTGGGGGAGTTGATACGTCCATTTTGCATCATGCTTTCATGTTGATATTTATCGCTTTATGGACTGTTATTATACTTTGTGGAACCATACTTATGCCTTTTTCTCTCTTATTTTGCAAGGTTTATTTGAAGAGGGAGAATACCGGCAACTGGAATTCTGGACTGGAAAAGGAGCAAGTCTGAGTCCTCTATTCTGCGCAACTCCAAATGCCCTGAAAATCAACGTGGATTTTTTTGGGAATATATAAAAAATACTAGGTGAAAGAAGTGTCAGAGGGGAGCAGCCAGGGGCCCACAAGCCTGGTTGTCGTGGCCTACCCCCCTGGCCGCGGCAACAGGGCTTGTGGGCACCCTGGTGGCCCACTGGCCCCCCTCTTTTGCTATATGAAGGGTTTCCTCCGAGAAAAAATCAAGGTGGAGCTTTTTCGTGGATTCTCCGCCGCCACGAGGCGGAACTTGAGCAGAACCAATCTAGGGCTCTGGCAGGACGATCCTGCCGGGGAAACTTCCCTCCCAGAGGGGGAAATCGTCGCCTTCGTCATCACAAACACTCCTCTCGTCGGAGGGGAGTCATCTCCATCAACATACATCTCCTCTCCAAACCCTAGTTCATCTCTTGTAACCAATCTCTGTCTCGCGACTCCGATCGGTACTTGTAAGGTTGCTAATAGTGTTGATTACTCTTTGTAATTGATGCTAGTTGGATTACTTGGTGGAAGAGTTTATGTTCAGATCCTTGATGCTGCTCATTACACCTCTGATCATGATTATTATTATGCTTTGTGAGTAGTTACTTTTGTTCGTGAGGACATGGGATAAGTCATGTTAATAATAGTCATGTGAATTTGGTATACGTTCGGTATTTTGATATGTTGTATGTTGTTTTTCCTCTAGTGGTGTTATGTGAACGTCGACTACATAACACTTCACCATATTTGGGCCTAGAGGAAGGCATTGGGGAGTAGTAAGTAGATGATGGGTTGCTAGAGTGACAGAAGCTTAAACCCCAGTCTATGCGTTGCTTCGTAAGGGGATGATTTGGATCCACTAATTTAATGCTATGGTTAGACGTTGTCTTAATTCTTCTTTCGTAGTTGCGGATGCTTGCGAGAGGGGTTAATCATAAGTGGGATGCTTTTCCAAGTAAGGGCAGTACCCAAGCACCGGTCCACCCACATATCAAACTATCAAAGTAACGAACGTGAATCATATGAACATGATGAAACTAGCATGACAGAAATTCCCATGTGTCCTCGGGAGCGTTTTCCCTCTTATAAGACTTTGCTCAGGCTTGTCCCTTGCTACAAAAGGGATTGGGCCACTTTGTTGCACCGTTGCTACTACTTGTCACTCGTTACTTTTCGCTTGCTACGTTTCACCTTACGACATCATCACTTGTTACCGCTACTTTCAGTGCTTGCAGTTATTACCTTGCTGAAAACTATTTATTAGAGCCTTCTCCTCCTCGTTGGGTTCGACACTCTTACTTATCGAAAGGACTACGATTGATCCCCTATACTTGTGGGTCATCACATCTCCACACAATCCTATAGCCAAAGCATCTTTGAACTTTTCTGAAATGTACTTGAATAAACTCATTAGTCCAATGATGCATATGTTGTGATCAATTACCAAAACCACCTTAGGGAGCAATTCTGCTTTCACACAGCATAACAAATCCCAGTCTTGGTCCATGCCAACTCAAGAGACACCCTTGGAGATACATGTAGAGCAACTTTATAGTCACCAATTTACGTTGTGACATTTGATACACACAAGGCACTCCTCCGATGTGATTTAGTTGCACAATCTCATGGTCATAGGAACAGATACTTGACATGCAGAAAACAATAGTAATAAACTGACACAATCATATGCTATGTTCATAGTTTGGGTCTTGTCCATCGCATCATTCTCCTAATGATGTGATGGCGTTATCAAATAACAAATCATGCATATGGCCAGGAAACCTTGGCCATCTTTGATCAACGAGCTAGTCCTTTAGAGGCTCACTAGGGACACTGTGTTGTCTATATATCCACACATGTATTTGAGTTTCCAACCAATACAATTCTAGCATGGATAATAAACGATTATCATGAACAAGTAAATATAACAATAACCACTTTATTATTTCCTCTAGGGCATATTTCCAACAGTCTCCCACTTGCACTAGAGACAATAATCTAGCTCACATCACTATGCGATTTACATTATAAAGTGGGAGATCATGTTTCGCTCATGGAAGAGGCTTAGTCAATGGGTTTACAACATTTATATATCTGTGCACTTTGCAAATACTTATGTCCTCCTCCTTGATATAATCGCGGATGGAACTAAAGCGTTGCTTGATGTGTCTGGTCCTCTTGTTGAACCTTGGTTCCTTGGCTAGAGCAATGGCACCAGTGTTGTCATAGAACATAGTCATTGGATCCAGTGCACTTGGCACAACTCCAAGATTTGTCAGGAACTCCTTCATCCACACACCTTGTTTTGCCGCCTCTGAGGCAGCTATGTACTCCGCTTCGCATGTAGAATCAGGTACCACGCTTTGCTTGGAACTGCACCAGCTTATCGCTCCCGCATTGAGAATACATATGTATCAAGTTTGAGACTTAGTGGAACATCCCAAATTAGGAATCTTATATTAATTACTAGATTGATTGATTGTTTGAATGAATTTGAGTGAAATTTGAAACTTTTGAATGAGAGGGAATAAAATGGCTTTCCCCTTTTGCTTTTGAATTCAAATTCATTCAATTTAAATCAGTGAGAGAAGATGACATGACTTCTTAAAAAAGGATTTGAAAATTTCTAAAAAAATCTATTTGGAATCCATTTAATTTTTAGTTCTATTTTTCAAACTCCCCTTGCCCAAATTCAATTTTTTTTAGTGGAGGAACATGACCCTCCATGCGAGGGGTACTTTTGTGAAATATTTGAACCATAAAACCCAAGGGGTTATTTGAAAAATAGTTGCAAAAAACCAATTTAGGCTTTTCTGAAAAATAGTTTTTCCAAAAAGTATTTAATTTGAACGTGGAATTTTTTTTCATCTTATGATACGTTTTTTATGATCAATTTGGTATATAAAACTTTTATATTTGACCTTATCTTTATTTTTCCTTTTTTATCATTTCGTTTCCTGTTTTTGACAAAAGAAAAAAATTGCTATAAAAGGAAAACCACTGCGGCCCATTAGGAAGGATTCGACCCGAATCTTTCAGTCGCCAGATCCGGTCGATGTCCGGATCGGTGATTGATCCCGTGCGAACTCCCCCTCTCTCTATATGAACAACGGGTCCCACCGACCATTCCCTTCTCCCGAGCGCCTCTCTTCTCTTTCCTTTTCTCACCAGAACACCACCATATCCGAGTGGATTCCCTTGATCCCTTTCCTTCCCGTCACCCCTGACCCCTTGGCTATTTAAGACCTTTCCCCGCACCCCGTTTCAACCCTAAAAGCCTCCAACCCTGCACCACAGCCACCGCATCCACCTCGCCGGAATTCGGCCACCTTCCGAATCTCCCCGAGCTCGAGCCGCTAGCCTCCAACAACCTCGAGCCCCGCCGTCCCTACAGATAGACGCCGGAGCGTCTACACTTGTGTCCGGTGCCCTCTGCCTTGCTGGATACCCCTTAGAGCCTCGCATGCATCGAAATAGAGCCGCCGCCATCGCCGGAGCCTCACCGAAGCTCTTTCCCCGCGCGGTAAGTCAACGGAGCTCTTCCTAACTGTGACATCTAAACGGACGCATGAGATTAGAACACCTTTTATTTTTTTAGCTGAATCATTTTTATTTAAGGTCCAGTCGTCCGTCCGTTGTTCAAAAGAACGCATACCTCCGCTCCAACCAAAAGCCGCCACATAGCCCCTGTTCGTTAGAGTAATTTTTCTTTTTTTCGATTTTAGTTTCTTTTACATAAATAGTTCTGTTTTTGTTTTCTTTGTAACTTATATGTTTTAAATTCTTTTTGAGTGAAATTTTTTGCATTTTGTCACAATTTTTGCCTAGTTTCGGTAGATATAAAGTTTGACCATGTTTGAATAATTTAAATGTGAATTCAAACATATTTGGTTCAAATCTTGTTTTGTGAATATTTTGAGTTTAAAAATTATGTTTTTTGTTGATTCTTTTTGCTACTCGTCATTTGTGATTTTGGTTATAAGTAGGAACAATTCGGGAATATTTAGAGTATTTCATATTAGGGTTTTAAGGAAAAGAGATTCTGTTTTAGTTCTTTTTAGGAGCTTTGCTATTTCTTTCGTTTTAATTGTTTTAATTTAATTTTATTTTATATTAGTAGACAATTTCTACTATGTTTTCTCTTTCTTAAAACTAGTATTTTCAACCAAAATTATTTTTATTTCATTTATTGTTATTTGATAGCATGAAATCAATTCTAGTTCTATAATGACTTGCAAATTGATTTCATGGCTACTTTGAATTCTTATTTGAAAATTCTATTTACAAATTGATTTATAAGTTTTATTCTCTGCTAACTTTAGTTTAGATCAGAAACAATTTGTATTAAAGTTGAAATTGTTTTTGATTTAATTCAAGTTAACCTTGTTTAGTTCATAAGAAGAGTTTAACAAAAGCTTTTTGTCAATTAGTTCCTTTTGCTAATAAGGTTTTAAGAAAAAAATACTTTTTGTTATCTTAGTTGTTTTATATTTTTGTTTTCTGTTATATTACTATTTTAGTATTTTCTTTGTCGTTAAGTTTAATTAGGACAAAAAATATTTTGTGTTGTTGTAGTAGAAGACTCCATAGTTTTCTTTGAAGTTTCTTACTGATTTTTATTGCATCAATTTAATTGTTGTTTGTTATTGGTTGTTAGGATGATTGCTAGTATGATTGCTTATGTGAGTACTATGTTTGATTATATAGATTTCATCGGAGAGTGACGAATAGTTCTATCAAGTTATTTTCTGTGAGCGATATTTATCTTCATCAACCTTACCGTGCAAGTTCACGTTGATCATGTATTTTCCTATGGTTTTATTGCATTTGTTCAACCTTCTCCACCCATTTCATGCAAAGTAGGTACTTGGAAATTTGTTTCTTGAGTAGTCTCTTGTGATAGGCACCCATAAACCCTTGTTACTTTGGTCGGGACGTTATTTTGCTATGCTTCTAGTAGACGGGGTTTGGTTGAGTGTTTATCATGAGTGTTGTCAGATATTAATAATCAAGACCTGAGGACTTCAAGACTTTCAAGACCGCATGATGCAATATATCTCTGGGTGAAGGATGGACTAGATGGGCACCGTGGAGAAGCCAGTGGATGACCCGGGATGCATGGAGAAGCGCCATGACATCTTGCGGAAAGCTTTAGCCAGGAACGAAGAGATGCATGGATACTTCAAGACCCGAGGATTACCTGCACAACCACAAGTCATTATGGGCTCTGGCTTGGTTGGACATCGTGGTGACTCTGGATGGGTGGTGCTACGAGATGTAAAAGAACGGTAGGATTGGATCGGCACTGACAGTGTCTCAGAGGAACCCTTTGAAATACCATGTTTTGATCATCCAGTTCTCAAACACCCTGAAGTGCGAGGACTTTAATGGAGGCGATCAAATCTTGTGGGGAACGTGTGCAAAATCTGCAGAGTACTCAAACCTAATCGATTAGCCGTGTCCACGGTCATGGACAACTTGAGCCAAAGGAACTCAAACTATCAGGAATTCTCAACACCAATAACTTAATGATGTGGGTAATATTGATAACTTGGGTATGAGAAATGGTTGGTGGAACCTTCTCATTAACAACCAACAATGTAGTAAATTTTGCTTTTAACCCCTCTCTTGGTGTAGGAAAAATTTGCTTTATGCAAAACTTAAACTACAACCCCACCTGCCATATTGCATATAGTATAGATGATATTTTACCCCTCTCTTTCGTGACTTGTCGGCATATTCAATATGCTTACCTACATGGCTGCAACGTCTTATGTTGCAGATACTTTCTACAATGAGTAAGAGTATTCTTCAGGGTTACGGTCCGCACTCAACCTGTCGTTGGTGTTTAATGGGACTCCACTCTCATTGACTGCTTCTGCTGAGATTTTGAGGTATATATCAGTTTTACGTTATTTACATGTGATTGCACTTTGATATATACACTGATGTACTGTGAGTGCTAGCATACTGATCCAGGGATGGCACATAACACACAGAGGCTTGACTCATTTTGAGTCAGGTCGCTACACTTAGAGTCATCCGGATCAGTGTCAAGGCTTGCATTGATGTAACCCTTTACGACGAGCTCTTGATCACCTCCATACATGAGAAACATATCCTTAGTTCTTTTCGGGTACTTCGGGATATTCTTGACCGTTGTCCAATGTTTCACTCCTGGATCACTTTGAAACCTTCCCGACATACTTATGGCAGGGCTGACATCTAGTCTTGTGCACAACATTGCATACATGATAGAGCCCGTGGCCGAAGCATAGGGGACGACACTCATCTTTTCTCTATCTTCTGCAGTCACTTGGCATTGAGTCTTACTCAACTTAACACCTTACAATACAAGCAAGAACCCTTTCTTGGACTGATCCATTTTGAACTTGTTCAAAACTTTGTCAAGATAAGTGCTCTATGAAAGTCCTATTAAGCGTCTCAATTTATCTCTATAGATCTTGATGCCTAATATGAAAGCAGCTTCTCCTAGGTCCTTCATTGAAAAACTGTTATTCAAATATTCTTTTACGCTTCCCAAAAATTCTATAATGTTTCCAATGAGCAATATGTCATCCACATATAATATTAGAAACGCTATAGAGCTCCCACTCACTTTCTTGTAAATACAAGCTTCTCCATAAACTTGCGTAAACCCAAATTCCTTGATCCCCTCATCGAAGCGATGATTCCAACTTCGAGATGCCTTTACCAGTCCATAAATGGATCACTAGAGCTTGCACACATTGTCAGCATTTTATGGATCAACAAAACCTTCCGGTTGCATCATATACAACTCTTCCTTAAGGAAACCATTAAGGAACACTGTTTTGACATCCATCTGCCAAATTTCATAATCGAAAAATGCAGCTATTGATAACATGATTCTAAAGGACTTAAGCATCCCTACAGGTGAGAAAGTCTCGTCGTAGTCAACTCCTTGAACTTGTGGAAAAACCCTTTGCCATAAGTCGAGCTTTATAGACGGTGACATTACCGTCCGCGTCCATCTTCTTCTTAAAGATCCATTTATTCTGAATGGCCTTTTGCCCTTCAGGTAATACTTCCAAAGTCTAACCATTTGTTGGAATCCAGGCCCACCATCACCTCTCCAGAGCTCGTAGGTTCATTGTTCTCCAACAACATGACTATTAAGAATGGGTTACCGTTCCACTGAGGAGCAATGCGTGCCCTTCTCAACCTACGAGGTTCGATAGTAACTTGATATGAAGCTCCATGATCACCATCATTAGCTTCCTCGTAAATTGATGTAGGCTCAAAAGAAACATCTTTGTGCATTGCACTACTCTCTGGTTGAAGTAAAGGTTCAAGAACCTCATCAAATTCTATCTTCCTCCTAGTCAATTCTTTTGAGAGAAACTCTTTCTCAAGAAATGTTCCATTCTTAGCGACAAACACTTTGCCTTTGGATCTGACATAGAAGGTATACCCAACTGTCTCTTTTGGGTATCCCATGAATACACATTTCTTCTCTTTGGGTTCCAGCTTTTCAGGGTGAAGCTTTTTGACATAAGCATCACAACCCCAAACTTTAAGAAATGACAACTTTAGTTTCTTGCCAAACCACAATTCATATGACATCGTCTCAATGGATTTAGATGGTGCCCTATTTAAAGTGAATGCAGTTGTCTCTAATGCATAACCCCAAAATGACAACGGAAAATTGGCAAGAAACATCATAGAACACACCATATCCAATAAAGTACGATTACGACGTTTGGACACACCATTACTCTATGGTGTTCCAGTCGGTGTCAACTGTGAAACAATTCCACATTGTCTTAGGTGAGTGCCAAACTCATAACTCAGATATTCTCCTCCTTGATCAGATTGTAGGAATATAATATTCTTGTTACGATGATTCTCAACTTCACTCTAAAATTGCTTGAAATTTTCGAACGTTTCAGACTTGTGTTTCATCAAGTAAATATACCCATTTCTACTTAAGTCATCAGTGAAGGTGAGAAAATACCGATATCTGCCGCTCGCCTCAATGATCACCTCACCGCACACATCAGTATGTATGATTTCCAATAAGTCACTTGCCCACTCGATTATTCTGGAAAACGGGGACTTACTCATCTTGCCCATGAGGCATGTGTTAGAGCATATTTCTCCATATGTGGTTTTGGTAATTAATGACAAAATCCCTATGGACTAATGGTTGCCTTAAGTTACATTCGAAGGATTTGTCCATCGACACTTCTTGAAGTCCATCTGTTGGTTTCAAGGAGTTTATATGATGACCAAGGTGCTATTCAAAGTATTATCCAAAGATTGGTCATAAAGACACAAGGTTGATCAAGACTAAGCAGAGAGTAAATCAAGATGGTCAACACACAAAGCATACAAGATGTACTGAGAAGGATCAAGTGATCCCATGGTATGGTAAGCATTGTCCATAATGCTTTTGTGTACTAACCCATGTCTTCGTGAGAGTTCTATGTGGGGTTAGGTGTGTTTCCATGGGTTTGCATCAAGAGGAAGATCTCATTCAACCTATGAAGGATGACATCAAGTGGTCATCGTCATCAAGATTGCGGTGTGCAAGTTCAAGTGGAGCATCACGAAGATATCATGCTTGAAGCTTGCCGTCCATTGTGGTGGCAATGGACTTGTGAATAATGTGCTGAAGAGTGGCTCACCCATAGTGAGTATGAGGGAGAAATAAAGAAAGGTGGTCCATCTTGAGGAAGCCAAGATCATCATAATCTAGCTCAAGAGGACTAGGTGCAAGGTATAGGTTTGCCCTTGATAGGTTTTTCTATTGTAGGGTAGTTTGACGTACTATCAAGGGGGCTCTCAAGTGAGTAGCTTGATCATATCATTTGTTGAGATCTCAAACCATTTGCATCCTTGCATCATATCTTGGTTCTTGTTTGGTGTTTCTCCTTGTGAGTTTTAAAGCTTATGGTCATCTTCATGACAAGCTCGAGTTCATCAAAAACGGAGTCCATATGCATCTTCTATGTTGTTTTCGTTGTTGAAAGTTTTTGTCAGTTCTTCATTCATAGAGGTCTAACATCTCTATATCATTAGCATTCTCATAACTGCATGTTCTTAATAGTTCAGTACCCAGCAGTCGTTGTTGGATACCTCCTGTCGTCGTGAATTCAACAAGCTTGAGTTTGCTTGATTCGGAGTTCGTACGCGAAAGTTATGGCAGTTTCAGTATCCAGCGGTAGTACCGCTCCTGGTGCCAGCGGTAGTAATTTCTTACTACCGCTCTCGGGTGGTAGTACCGCTCCCTCGGATGTTCCGACAGCGGTAGTACCGCTCCTAGCAGCGGTAGTACCGCTTCGGTCGGGCTGTGAGTGGGGGTAACGGTTGGATTCTTTCCACCGCTATATAAAGGAGGTCTTCTTCCCCAGTGGACCTTATCCATCCATTGAGCTCGTGTTCTTACCCCATTGTTGCCATTCTTATAGCTTGCTAACTCCCAATCCCTCCAATGATTCTTGCTAGTTCTTGAGGGAAAAGAGAGAGGAGATCTGGATCCACATCTCCACCAATCAGTTTCTCCTCTATGTGAGGGGAACCCCTTGGATCTTGATCTTGGAGTTCTTTGTGAGCTCCTTGTTCTTCCTCTCATATTTCTCCCTAGCTTTTGTTGTTGTGTAGGGATTTGAGTGTGAGGGACTTGACCACTTCGTGTGTTCTTGCCATTACATTGGTTGCATTGGTTTGAGTTCTCCATGGTGATACGTGGAAGTGAGAAGTTGAGAAGCTTATTACCCTTGGTACTTGGTACCCCTAGAGATTGTTCTTCATAGATGCTTTGGCATCCTATAAGCTTGGTGGTGCCTCGAAGCTCAATCATTGTGGTGTAAAGCTCCGGGCAAGCATTGGGGTCTCCAATTAAGTTGTCGAGATTGCCCCGAGCATTTGTGGTCACCTCGAAGCCATATGCCATTGTGGTGAAGTTTCGTGGTGTTTTTGGAAACCTCCAATTAAGTTGTGGAGATTGCCCCAACCTTGTTTGTACAGGTTCGGTGACCGCCCTCAAGGGTCGCTTAGTGGAATCATGACATCTTGCATTGTGGAAGGGTGTGAGGATATTACAGTGGCCTTAGTGGCATCTTGGGGAGCATTGTGCCTCCACACCGCTCCAAACGAAGATTAGCATCTGCAAGGGTGTGAACTTCGGGATACAGCATCGTCTCCGCGTGACTCGGTTATCTCTTACCTGAACCCTTTACTTATGCACTTTACTTTGTGATAGCCATATTGTTTCTTGTCATATATCTTGCTTAGCATAAGTTGTTAGTGCACATAGGTGAGCCTAGTTGTTTTAAGTTTTGTGCTTGACAAATTAAGCGTTAGTTTTATTCCGCATTTGTTCAAGCCTAAACCGTAATTATTTTAAAGCACCTATTCACCCCCCCCCCTCTAGGCGACATCCACGTCCTTTCAATTGGTATCAAAGCCAGGTCTCTCATTATTAGGTTTAACCACCTAGAGAGTAAGGATGTCGACTAGGGGTTTAGGATTCTCCAACACTCTTAGTTTCAATGTCACAAATTTTGATGTTTGGGTAATTCGCATGCTTAATCTCTTTAGGGTCATGGACCCAAATTTAGAGCGAATTGCAGATATGGGTTTTTCTCCTCCAATGGATTCTCAAAATATATCTTTAGAGGATGAGAAAAACTCTTATCTAAATGCTCAAGCTTCTAATGTGCTTTTTGATGCTTTGAGCAATGTAGTTATATTTCAACTCATGCCATTCCGGGATGCTCATGAGCTGTGGACAAAGCTTCAAGATAAATATGGTGTGTCCAAGATTTAAGGGAATGATTGTTCTCCCTCCACCTCCGGCCGTGTGGTCTTCTCAACTTCATCTACTTCACTTACATGTGGATTGCCACAAGGTAATGATATGGTGAGTAGTGGTGATCATTGCAATGATAATAGTGGGCTTGTTATTGATGATCCTTCATCAATATATTATTGTAGTTCTCCATCTTTGGGCGTTAACACTTCGAGCACTCTAAATGCTTTACATGCTTGTGTTGATAGTCCTTGCATATCATGTAAAAACTGGTTGACAAAATCTCATGATGATATGATTTCTATATCTTGTTGCCATGATAAAAATGTATCTATTTCCTCGAGTTGTGCTGCTAACAATGTAGAGGAAGTCCATCACTCCATGGAACAAGATGTGGCCTTGAATGATGCTTCAAGGGATCCTACATCATCATCTATTATTTCTCACTTTTGCTTTATGGCTAAGGCTTCAAAGGTATCTCCTACCTTGAATCCCAATATATCTCTTGATGATGATGATGATGATAATGAGGATGATGATAACGATGAAGAGAGTGATAATATTGCATACTTAAAATTTAAGGGTGAAATGATTTTTAAATCTCTTTATAAGAATAAATTTGCTTGTTCCAACTTCATGGAAATCATGTTTATTGCCACCGAGGGCAAGAAATACATTGAGGAGTTGGAAGCTCATCTCGAGGAGCATGAGGCCACCATTGTAACAATGTAAGGTCATGAGCGTGATTACGCTAATGAGATAGCGGAGCTATCCCAAGCTCTTGAAAATGAACAAACCACCAAGGAATCTCTTGAGGAGACCTTTTCTCTAGAACTATCTGGATTAAAGGAATCCCATGATAGAGCCCTCGAGGTGGCTAACGATTTTAGAACTAAATATGATAAGCTTGAAATTTCTCATGCTAAACTCCTTGAGGAATATGAGCACCTCGAAAATGGCTCAAGGGCTATTAAGAGTTTGCTCATCAAACTCACTGAGTCTCATGCCCAAATTGAAGCTTCTTATGCTAAAGAGCTTGCCAAGTTGCCTTCTCCTCTTGTTGTTAATGATGATGCTTGTGCTACTAACTCTCTTTCTTGTGAAGCATCCATATTAAAGGAGAATGTTGATCTTAGGGCTCAACTTGAGTTGCTATCTAGCAATTATGGGAAATTGGAAGGAAGTCATGTAATGCTCACAAGCTCTCATGATGATCTTCTAGTATCCCATAATGTGCTAAAATTAGCTCATGAGACTATTACTACCAAGGTAACATCAAGTGAGCCTAATGTGTACATTAGCACTACTTCTAGTCAAAATGCTATATTGCCATGTGCTAGTCCTCGTAATTCATCTACTCATAATGTTGCTACATCTTCTGATGAATAACTTTCCATGCCTTGTTGCTCTAACAATGAATCTTATACTTCCTCTAGTACTTGTGTTGATACTAACCATGTAGAGGAAATCAAATAGCTCAAGGCCCAAGTCACTTCTTTGAAGAAAGACTTGGAAAAGAGTCATGAAGGAATGTCCACACTCAACAATGTCTTGTGTGGGCAAAAATCACCAAATGACAAAGATGGACTTGGATTCAACTCCAACAAGAAGAAGAAGTCCAAAATCTTCAAGAAGAAGGGCCAAGAACAAGTCAAGAATTCGGCCAAGATTGTTTGCTTCAAGTGCAAAATTGAAGGGCACCATGTTAGATCTTTCCCATTAAAGAAGAAGCCCCAAAGTCACAAGCAATAAGGGAAGCAGCCACAAGTTCAAACACATACTCAACCACAGGTTGAAGAAAGGCCTTCCCCAAGAAGACCCAAGCCAACACTCCTCAAGTTGAGAAATCAATTGGGAAGAAAGTAAAGGGTAGATGTTGCTACTTATGTCGTGAGAAGGGTCACTTCACTTCTTCTTGCACGAGAGGTAATTTATCCAACCCAATCATTATTAATTATATCTATTCTCTTCGGAAGGATAAGGTTGGCAATGTGTTTGCCAAGTTTGTTGGTACTCAAAGTGGTATCAAGAAAAGAACCATTTGGGTAGCCAAGCCTATTGTGACTAACCTCTTAGGACCCAACATGGTTGGGGACCAACAAGCTCAAACTTGATCAATAGGTGATATTGGAGGACATTGGAGACATGGATACACAATGAATAATTAAGGGGTCTTCATCATTCATATTATCTCAAGCCAAGTCATTTATATTATCGAGTTTCTATCTTATATCCAATGTGCCTCCTTATGGTAACTTGTACTTAAACTGTTTACATTGTTAGTTACTTTCCCCTTTGCATGTTGTGGTTTTGTACCATGCATGTGTTTGTATATGTTGTGCTTCCGACTAGCTTATCTTGAGTAATCAAGTATTTGTATATTGGTTTGCACATCATGTATATGTGAGTCTTGTGTTGAGCCATTTTGCATCCTCTTTGTATCTATGTTGGCTCTTTTGAAGAATTAATGGATTATCCCATTGTGGGGGAGTGATGTGCTCTGCGCACCTCATAATCCTATAAATATGTATACATGAGTAATACCACTTAGTATTGATATTACGAGTTTATCTAGTCTCTATGTGGTATATCCTACTCATGAGAAATTCAAATCCTAAATGGTCCATTAATTATATCTTGTTGGGTTTCATTTACCACTTGCTAATAAATGTTGGGTTATCACATTATGCGGGAGTAATATGCTATGCATATTACAAGCCTATAAAATGTGTATATTTGAGGTATTGCCACTTAGTGTTGATATTGTAAATTATCTTGTTCCTAGGTGGCATGTTAGCTCTACAAGTGTCATTTGCTTGCGTTTTAGGAGTAAAGATGATGTTGGATATTTTTGCAATTTACCAATGGGAATTGTTTCCTTATACTTCTTGTGCTGACAAATTGGTATTCCCTTCATGTGGTAGAATTTGCTAATCATCTTTACATTGGATTTTATGTATCCTTTATCTTCCTTGCCTCTTGTGGATTAGTTTGAACATGTCTAGTGTGTTCTGCAGATATAGAGAAAGTGATGACACCATCTTGTGCATTTTGTATTCAAATGCAAAATCTATTTTCTTTAGAACACTCTCTTTATGTGTTTATCATAAAATCTTTTGATCCACATCAAGAGTGTGTTGATGGGAGGCAAGTCTTGCTCTTTATGATGCTTTGTGCCATCATGAAAATTTGTCGAGGGTTTGGTTTGTTTGGAACCTTGCTCTCTTTTGGGAACTAGATACCTCGTGTTTGCTTTCCTTCAATTGGTATCTTGTTTCCTTTTATTTGGATTGTATCAATGGATATCATTCCTTTATGTATCTTTTAATTGGTATCCTTCAAGTGATAATTTTTCATTTGGTATTTTTTTCACTTGATACCTTGTCTTTTGGTGTCTTATCAACTATGTGTTGATTTGATTTTTGAATGCCTTGAGCATGCATATTAACTATATATATATATATAGTTTCTTTTTGCATGCTTTCTTTCCTTGACCTGATATATAGGGGAAACTCCACCTTGTCATAAATTGGCTAAAGTGTGCATGAAATTCAATTTCATATCAATATGTACATATTTATGTGGAGTTTGTCCTATGTATTGTTGGTTTTCTAACTCTTTGGTCCCAATGAGTTTGGGCACCATTTTGTTTGTGTTGTTGTTCTAGAAGCAATTGGAGATGCATTGGATGCTCGGCTCACCTACAAGGAAGGTGTTGACACCATGGACTTATTGGAGCCAAGCTACGATGATCGATGAACCATTATCTACTACATCAATCAATGCTATCTCGGTAACAAGTATCTACTTTATGCATACATTTCTTGCATTCAACCTTTCATAGGTTGCATCATGGCATGAATTTCTTGATTTGTTCTTGTGGTACTTGTTTCCTTCCTCAAAGCATTCGAACGATGATGTCTTATTGCTAGTTGGGATGTCTGTGATGTTCATAAGTTGGAAATTCATATTGTACAATAACAAAATATTAGGCCATGTGCTATGCTTTCAACCAAAGATCTTATTGGTATATTTATAACTTCCTTTTGGATATCTTGTTTGTTCCTTCTTTTAACCATTTCGTGTGTACGCCCTTCTTTGTGGATATATATCGTCATGATTGTCTTCTACCTAGAATCTTTTACACATGAGAGAACTTACATCTGTAGTTGATATCCACTTTTCTTTCACGTCCACCGTTGCATTTCCTTTTTCAGTTTTTGGTGGCTTCGTGAAAGGATTTGTCTTGAGTGCGGATCTTTTATCCTTGCATCCTGATGCACTCTTTGGTGGTGAAGATTATTTTTCCTCATGCTTGTCTTGACGAGGGTTTTGACATTTTGGTTGGTATCCCTTCTCTTAACAAGGTTATTATTTCCTTTGTTCACCATGGGTTGTCACAAGTGTGGTTCTCAATTTGTTTATTAGTAACCTTGTGAACCCATTTTCTTATAGTGTGTGTGGAATGGATGTGTCTTGCACTTTGTTTCTCATTACTTAAAGACTATGTTGATGAGTAATGCTCATCCTTATCTTAGTCTTCTCAAGTGCCTTGCCATGACTCACACACATCATTTTGGTTGAGCCTATTATTATATTGCCTCTTTTACATGTTACTCAACCATATAGCTTGTGCAAGTGATATGCTTATTGTCTCATCTATTTCCTTCCACTTGTTGTGTGTTTTTATTAATTTTGGGGGAGCAACGATCCTATTTGCCCATAGGAACTTATTGAAGTCCATCTGTTGGTTTCAAGGAGTTTATATGATGACCAAGGTGGTATTCAAAGTATTATCCAAAGATTGGTCATAAAGACACGAGGTTGATCAATAATATGCACACAGTAAATCAAGATGATCAGCACACAAAGCGTACAAGATGTACCGAGAACGATCAAGCGATCCCATGGTATGGTAAGCATTGTCCATAACGCTTTTGTGTACTAACCCATGTCTTTGTGAGAATTCTATGTGGGGTTAGGTGTGTTTCCATGGGTTTGCATCAAGAGGAAGATCTCATTCAACCTATGAAGTATGACATCAAGTGGTGATCGTCATCAAGATTGCGGTGTGCAAGTTCAAGTGGAGCATCACGAAGATGTCAAGCTTGAAGCTTGCCGTCCATTGTGGTGGCAATGGACTTGTGAAGAATGTGCTGAAGAGTGGCTCACCCATAGTGAGTATGGGGGAGCAATCAAGAAAGGTGGTCCATCTTGAGGAAGCCAAGATCATCATCATCTAGCTCAAGAGGACTAGCTGCAAGGTATAGGTTTGCCCTTGATAGGTTTTTCTATTGTAGGATAGTTTGTCGTACTGTCAAGGGGGCTCTCAAGTGAGTAGCTTGATAGTATCGTTCGTCGAGAGCTCAATCCTTGCATCATATCTTGGTTCTTGTTTGGTGTTTCTCCTTGTGAGTTTTAGAGCTTATGGTCATCTTCATGACAAGCTTGAGTTCATCGAAAACGGAGTCCATATGCATCTTCTATGATGTTTTCGATGTTGGAAGTTTTTGCCAGTTCTTCATTCATAAAGGTCTCACATCTCTATATCGTTGGCATTATCATAACTGCAAGTTCTTAAAATTTCAGTATCCAGCGCTTGCTGTTGGATAACTCTTGTCGTCGTGAATTCAACAAGCTTGAGTTTCCTCGATTCAGAGTTCGTATGCGAAAGTTATGGTAGTTTCAGTATCCAGCGGTAGTCGCTCCTAGTGCGAGCAGTAGTACCGCTCCTGGAGCGGCAATACCGCCCCTGGAGCGGTATACTTCTCCCTGGTGGTAGTACCGCTCCCTCGAACGTTTTGGCAGTGGCAGTACCGCTCTGGTCGGGCTCTGAGTGGGGGTAACGGTTGGATTCTTTCCCCCACTATATAAAGGAGGTCTTCTTCCCCATTGGACCCTATCCATCCATTGAGCTCGTATTCTTCCCCCATTGTTGACCTTCTTAGAGCTTGCTAAATCTCAATCCCTCTAATGATTCTTGCTAATTCTTGAGGGAACAGAGAGAGGAGATCTAGATTCACATCTCCACCAATCACTTTCTCCTCTATGTGAGGGGAACCCCTTGGATCTTGATCTTGGAGTTCTTTGTGAGCTCCTTGTTCTTCCTCTCATATTTCTCCATAGCTTTTGTTGTTGTGGAGGGATTTGAGTGTGAGGGACTTGACCACTTCGTGTGTTCTTGCCATTGCATTAGTTGCATCGGTTTGAGTTCTCCACGGTGATATGTGGAAGTGAGAAGTTGAGAAGCTTATTACCCTTGGGTACTTGGTACCCCTAGACATTGTTCTTCGTGGATGCTTTGGCGTCCTAGAAACTTGGTGGTGCCTTGGAGCTCAATCATTGTGGTGTAAAGCTCCGGGCAAGCATCGGGGTCTCCAATTAAGTTGTGGAGATTGCCCCGAGCATTTGTCACCTCGAAGCCTTATGCCATTGTGGTGAAGCTTCGTGGTGTTGTTGGGAGCCTCCAATTAAGTTGTGGAGATTCCCTCAACCTTGTTTGTACGGGTTCGGTGACCGCCCTCAAGGGTCCCTTGGTGGAATCACGACATCTTGCATTGTGTGAGGGCGTGAGGAGATTACGGTGGCCTTAGTGGCATCTTAGGGAGCATTGTGCCTCCACACCGCTCCAAACGGAGATTAGCATCCGCAAGGGTGTGAACTTTGGGATACATCGTCGTCTCCGCATGCCTCGGTTATCTCTTACCCGAACCCTTTACTTATGCACTTTACTTTGTGATAGCCATATTGTTTCTTGTCATATATCTTGCTATAACTTAGTTGTTTATCTTGCTTAGCATAAGTTTTTGGTGCACATAGGTGGGCCTAGTTGTTTTAGATTTTGTGCTTGACAAATTAAACGTTAGTTTTATTCCGCATTTGTTCAAGCCTAAACCGTAATTATTTTAAAGCGCCTATTCACCCCCCCCCCTCTAGGCGACATCCACGTCCTTTCAATTGGTTCACATGTGTCAAGTGATTCAAAATCAAGTGACTCCAAAAGTCCATCAGCATGGTGCTTATTCATGCATTTTATACCAATATGACCTAAGCGGCAGTGCCACAAGAAAGTTGCACTATCATTATTAACTTTACATCTTTTGGCATCAATGTTATGAACATGTGTGCTATCACTATCGTGATTCAATAAGAATAAACCCCTCACATTGGGTGCATGACCATAAAAGATATTAATCATATAAATAGAACGACCATTATTCTTTGATTTAAATGAGTAATTGTCTCACAATAAACAAGATCCAAATATAATGTTCATGCTCAACGCACTAAATAACAGTTATTCAGGTTCATCACTAATCCCGATGGTAATCGAAGAGCGAGCGTGCCAACGGCGATCGCATCAACGTTGGAACCATTTTCCACGCGCATCGTGACTTCGTCCTTCGCCAAACTCCATCTATTCTGTAATTCCTCTTTGGAGTTGCAAATGTGAGCAACCGAACCAGTAACAAATACCCAGGCACTACAACGAGAGTTACACATGAATAACATGTATATCACATATACATTGTTTGGTGTTGGCCGCCTTCTTGTCGGGCAGATACTTGGGGCAGTTCCGCATCCACTGACCAGTCTCCTTGCAATGAAAACACTTAGTTTCTGGTTTGGGTCCAGCCTTGTGTTTCTTCACAGGAGGGGCAACTGCTTTGCCACTCTTCTTGGAGTTACCCTTCTTGCCCTTTGCCATTTTTCTTGAAACTAGTGGTTTTATTGACCATCAACACTTGTTGCTCCTTCTGAATTTCTCACTCAGCGACTTTCAACAGCGTAAACATCTCGGCGACTGATTTATTCATCCCTTGCATGTTATAGTTCAACACAAAGCATTTGCATCTAGGTGGTAGTGATTGAAGAACTCTCACAGTGACCACCTCTCGCGGGAGAACAATGCCCAACTCAGCCACATGGTTGGAATACCCAGACATTTTGAGTATGTGTTCACTGACAGATCTGTTCTCCTCCATCTTGCAAGCATAGAACTTATTGGAGGTATCATACCTGTAGATTTGGGCATTCTTTTGAAAGATAAACTTCAACTCCTGGAACGTCTCATATGCTCCATGACATTCAAAACGTCTTTGAAGTCCCGGTTCTAAGTCATACAAGATTGCAAAGTGAACTATTGAGTAGTCACCAGAACACGTGTGCCAGACGTTCATAACGTCTTCAGTCGCCGGGAGGATAGGTGCATCACCAAGCAGTGCAGCAAGGACATAAGCCCCTTTGGGAACCATGAGGAGAATCCTCAGAGTACGGGCCCAGTCTACAAATTTACTTCCATCATCTTTCAACTTGGCATTCTCTAGGAATGCATTAAAATTCAGGGGTGCTACTGCCCGAGCCGTTGATCTACAACATAAATTTGCAAAGATTACTTAGACTATTGTTCTTGATAATGAGTTTATTTAATCATATTACCAAAAAAACTCCCACTCAAATTGACACCCCTCTAATCATTCGAGTGATACATGATCCAAATTAACCAACCCAAGTCCGATCATCAGGTGAGATGATGTGGTTTCAATGGTGAACATCTTCATGTTGATCATATCTACTATATGACTCATGTTCGACCTTTCGGTCTCTTGTGTTCCGAGTACATGTATGTACATGCTAGGCTTGTCAAGTTTGACCCGAGTGTTCCGCATGTGTAAAACTTTCTTTCACCCGTTGTATGTGAACGTAGAGTCTATCACACCCGATCATCACATGGTGCTTCAAAACAACGAACTTTCACAACGGTGCACACTCGGGGAGAACACAATTTTATCTTGCAAGTTTAGTGAGGGATAACCTTATAATGCTACTGTTGTCCTAAGCAAAACAAGGTGCATAAAAGGATTAACATCACATGCAAATCATAAGTGACATGATATGGCCATGATCTTGTGGCTTTGATCTCCATCTCCAAAGCACCGACATGATCTCCATCGTTAGAGACACAACACCATGATCTCCATCATCATGATCTCCAACATCATGTTGCCATCAAGGTTATTGCACCAACCATGCTTCTACTACTATTGTTACCATTTAGCGATAAAGTAAAGCATTACATACACTTAATGATTGAGATGCAGGTCATACAATAGTTAAAGACCACTCTATGGCTCCTGCTGGTTGCTATAGCATCGACATGCAAGTCAATATTAACTATTACAACATGGTCATATGATGCATCAAATATATATATCATCATGTCTTTGGCCATATCATATCACAACATACCCTTCAAAAACAAGTTAGACGTCCTCTAATTTGTTGTTGCATGTTTTACGTGGCTGCTATTGATATCTTGCAAAAACGCTTCTTACCAATGCAAAACCACAACGGTGATACACAAGTTGCTATTGAACCTTCTACAAGGACCGCCTTTGCCAAATCCGATTCAACTAAGGTGGGAGAGACAGACACCCGACAGCCATCTTATGCAACAAAGTTACATGTGTGTCGATGTAACCAGTCTCTCGTACGTGGACGAGTAAAGTTGGTCCAGGCGCTTCATTCCACAATACATCTGAATCAAGAAGAGGCTAAGGAGGGAAGCAATCTGAATATCAATGCCCACAAACTCCTTTGTGTTCTACTCGTGATGTCATCTATGCATAGACCTAGCTCTAATACCACTGTTGGGAATGTTGCATGGGAAACAAAAAAATTCCTACGCACACACAAGATCTATCCATGGAGATGACGAGAGGAGAGATCGGATCCACATACCCTTGTAGATTGCTAAGCGGGAAGCGTTAATAAATGCGGTTGATGTAGTAGAACGTCTTTGCGATCTAAATCGCAAGCCGTCCCGTGATCTAATCACGATCTAGCGGCAAATGGACAACACCTTCGCGTTCAGCACATGTACATCTCGATGATGATCTCCACCTCCTTGATCCACCAAGCGAGGGCGGAGATGTAGATGAGTTCTCCGGCAGCACAACGACGTGGTGGCGGTGGTGGTGAACTAATCCTCCAGGGCTTCGCCGAGCTATACCGAACTAATCTAGAGGAGAAACACGATCTAGAGAGGAGAGGGCAACACGTGGCTTTTCAGGCATTGGGCTGGCCTCAAACCTCCAGTATATATAGGAGGAAGGGATGGGAGGAGGCGCCCTAGGGTTTCCCCTCCAACAAGGAGGTGGGGGCGCGGGGGATGAGTCCTACTCCAACAAGGACTCCTCCCACCCTCCACCTTTTTCCTCTTGGGCACATGGGCCCTCATGGGGTCGGATTCCCAGCCCAGGAGGGGCTGGTGCGCCACCTCTTGGGACCATGTGCCCCCCGGGGTGGGTGCCCCCCGGTGGACCTGTGGAACCCATTAGTCACTCCGGTACACTACCGGAAATACCCGAAACTTTTCTGGAACCCAAATACCACCTTCCTATATATAAATTTTTACCTTCGGACTATTCCGGAGCTCCTCTAACGTCCGAGATCTCATCCGAGACTCCGAACAACCTTAGGTCACCGACATACATAACTCAATAATACCGAAACGTCACCTAGCGTTAAGTGTGCATGCCCTGCGGGTTCGAGAACTATGTAGACATGACAGAGACAGCTCTACGGCCAATAACCAATAGTGGGACCTGGATGCCCATATTGGTTCCTACATATTCTATGAAGATCTTTATCGGTTGAACCTCTATGTCAACGATTCAGTTAATCCCGTATGATCTTCCCTTTGTTTATTGGTATGTTACATGCCCGAGATTCGATCGTCGGTATCTCCATAACTAGTTCAATCTCATTACGAGCAAGACTCATTCCATAATACAAGATCTCGTGGCTAACTCTTTAGTCACATTGCTTGCAATCTTCTTGTGATGTTGTATTACCGTATGGGCCCTAAGATACCTCTCTGTCACACGAGTAACAAATGCCAGTCTTGATCCATGCCAACTCAACAGACACCCTCGGAGATACCTGTAGAGCACCTTTATAGTCACCAGTTACGTTGCGATGTTTGATACACACAAGGCACTCCTCCGATGTTAGTGAGTTGCATGATCTCATGGTCATAGGAACAGATACTTGACATGCAGAAAACAATAGCAATAAACTGACATGATCATATGCTACGTTCATATTTTGGGTCTTGACCATCACATCATTCTCCTAATGATGTGATCCCATTATGAGATAACAACTCATGTCTATGACTGAGAAACCTTGGCCATCTTTGATCAACGAGCTAGTCCTTTAGAGGCTCACTAGGGACATTGTGTTGTCTATGTATCCACACATGTATTTGAGTTTCCAATCAATACAATTCTAGCATGGATAATAAACGATTATCATGAGCAAGGAAATATAATAATAACCACTTTATTATTGCCCCTAGGGCATATTTCCAACAATTGGAGTATCTAGGTGACATTAGGGTTTATTGATAAGTATCATATGTGTTATTTTACTACGAACTCTAGGGCTGTTTGTGACACTTACAAGAATAGCCGAATAGATTGATCGGAAAGAATAACTTTGAAGTGGTTCTACTACCTACGACAATTTCATCTTATTTTATCCACTACTTATGAACTTTTGAGTGATTGTTTGTTGGACACTGAGGGGTGATCTTATGATTCTTTTATATTAGCATTGTTGAGAGATTTCACTAGTGAAAGTATGAACCCTAAGACTTATTTCCAAGCATTTCTATACCATTTTGCTCACTGTTTTCCACTTGCTACCTTGTTTTTTTATAGTTTTAGATTACAAAACCCTATATCTACTATCCATACTACACTTGTATCACCATCTCTTCGTCAAACTAGTGCGCCTATACAATTTGCCAGGTGTGTTGGGGACACAAGATATTTCTTGTATTTGATTGCAGGGTTGTTTGAGAGAGACCATCTTCATACTACACCTCCCACGGATTGATAAACCTTAGGTCATCCACTTGGGGGAAGTTGTTGTTGTCCTACAAAACTATGTACTTGGAGGCCCATCAATGTTTACAAGAATAAAATTGCATAGTAGACATCAACTATCCTTCCAACAAATGCATAATGGTCTATGTATTTGTTTCCAGTTTAATTTCCAAGCCTCATCCTTTGTTTTGTTGAATTATGGTAATTCGAGTTGCTTCAATGTCAAGTGTTGATTTCATATCTTTCCTAAGTGTTGTTCGCATATTTATATGGGAGTGTTAATCCTTTTGCTCAATCAAGTTGTCATATAAATTCTTTTCCATCCGAGTGCTTCTCTCCAAGTTAATTCAATATTTCAATATTTGCAAGATGTATCCTCATTTTTTTTTCATTTTTCTGGAGTTCGTTTCGTCCATCCCAAGTTGTCTTTGTTTCCCCCCACCCTCCCTCCTATTTTCGTCAATGATAAATTATCGTCCAAGTACCTTTCTTTACATTTATTCTTTCAATAACTTTTTTCCGTATTGTATGCAGTGATTCATTATGAAGATACTCAAATGATAAGTTCATCAATCATCGTTTGTGTTTTCTTCCATGGTGGATTCGATTCAAACTCTCGGTGTTCATCATATCCCTTTTCGTTCGTTAAATGCTTTCCCGTGTTGGAAATTCTTAGTCAAGCCTCTCTTGTTTATCCATCTCTCTCTAGTTCATCCGGAGTTTCCAGAATATCTCAGAAGACTCTGTGTCCATTCAAAATCCTTCGAATTATTTCGAGAGTCTCGCCTCATAAAATTTTCATGTGTGCTGGTGCAATCTCTCTGCCTAAGATTTAATTTCAAAAGCGTTTTATTTTAGTGGGACCATAACCCATAGGTTTTCCCGGGATCTTACTTGGCTCTTCTAATATTTTCTGGTAATCTCAAGTTCTTTTCAAATGTGGTGTAAGGATGAATTCCATCAGTCATATTTCCTTATCCAAGATTGTTTCAAATTATTTCATCGTTGGCACAACATTTTTATTATTCTTGTTCCGGAGTGTCTCAATAGTTCACGGTGTCGTTTCTCGTCATCGTTCTCAATGTTGAAGACCGAAGAAGTGTTTCTCTTAAATCTTTGTTCATTCATTTCAAAATTCGTCATCTCACATTGTTGCTATCTCCTCAGATTGTTTTCGGTCATGAGAAATTCTTTCTATATGTATTCAGAGCATTTTAGAGTTTTTTTTCGTTTCTGATCCTCTAAAGGCCATCAATTGAGAAGAATTCTTCGTTCGCAACTTTCAGATTTCGTTCTCAAATTCTTCTCAATTGATGTCTCTTCGTTCGTTTAATATTTTTTCGTTCATATCTAAATTCTTACTGGAGTTTTGTTAAAGACTTCTTCAAGTTTATGCAATCTCTCTTCAATCATTTTGAACAAGAATAAGTAGTATGCCAAACCTGTTACTCGTCATCAATTTAACTTGATGAAGGATAAGTATTACGTAATTCTTGTTCTTGTTTCATCAAGGTGATTTCAATGCTTCTTTCGCAGTTTGCTCATGATACCAAATTCTCTATTATAAGTTGTTTATATTTTTTTTACCAGGGTTTAAAGTTTTTGAAAGTATTTCTTCCTGAAATTCCATCTAAATCTTGGCAAGGTCATAATCTTATTCTTTCAACCTTCATCTCTTTTGATCATTCTTTTGCATACAAAGGTTCTCCATGGTGGTCCGTCAAGAATTTCTTTCATTTCTTGAAGTGTTCTTCATTATTCTTTTTGGAGGAACTCGAGTACTCTTTGTCTTGCATTTCAAAGTGCAATTCTTCCTCCATTAGATTTTGAGATGGTATTATAGCATTATTGATTCATGAGGAGTCTTGAAGAGAATTTGTCAAGAATGAGACATATAAACCCACCATTTCTTCATAGGAGGTATATTGGATTGTATTTCACCTTACGCCTATCCTAAGGATTGTTGATGTTTGTGGTGCTACCAATGATCCAAGTATTCTCTCATCCTCTCGGTGAAATAAGTTTTGCATATCTTGTTGCTCCCAACCAATCAATTGTTTCTGTTAGAGGTCCATTTTCACCTCATAATTTTGTGATGGTTTTCCATAAGCCCACAACAAACTATTCTTTTCGTTGTTGGTTATTCCAACAACTCCATACAATACCCCTTTGTAAGGAGGCTTTCCAAATTCAATTGTGATACAAGTTGTCATTTTCTTGACTGTTCTTTTCTTTCCAACGATCTAGCTTCTATTCTTTGTTTCGAAGGCGTTGTGATGTTCCTCTCTTTGAACCATCATCTTGTTTTATCAAGATCCATGTTCTTTCCTTGCCTATCCATTTAACCAGAGTGTTGTGTCCCCTTCTCAATAATTTCCATCTTATCATGTTTTGCTTCTCTTTTCAACCGGAGTGCTGCCCAAATTTGTTCATTCGTATTCTTTGTCAATCTCATCTCAACTGAAGTGATTTTGAATTCTTGCTTGTCCTTCATGTCATTCCTCATCTTTTTGCAACCTTCAAGATTTGTTGGTTTCAGTCATTTGTCAAAGAAGCAACTTAGTTTTACCTCTTCCCTTTCTCTTCCTCTCTTCTCATTCTAAGATCTCGGGGCGAGATCTCTTGTAAGTGGGGGAGAGTTGTAACAACCCGAGACCGATTCTTTGCATTATTCTTATATTGGTTGCTCTAATTATTTTTGCATTGCATCATGTCATCATGCCATTAATTTTTGCAACCAAACAAAACTCTGGTAAATAAATTGTGTGGATCTTTGATTCATTTAATTTGAGGGAGTTCACATGGCAATTCTCTTTATAACTTATATCATATACTGACAATATTTATAGGGAGCTAAATTAATAATTCCACTTATTTGAAGCAACCACAACACACTTGCAATTTAAATCATGTGCCTTTTTCTACTTAAGTCTGATCTCCAAACCTTGGCAATAATTCTTTCTCCGTGTATCAAAGCTCTGCCAAAATTCTCAACATTTTGAGCCTCGAACACACACTTCCAATTTCAAATCCCATTTGAATTAAATTCAAAGAGTTTGGATCAAAACTTCCACACACGTCTACTTCTATTTTCTTGGATCATTCTCATTTTTTGTGAGTCCAGGAAAATTACCCTCGTGGACAAATTCTTTCTCTAACACTTTTTATCTCTTTTGTTTCTTTCTTTTGTTTTGTTCACAGAAAAAAGGAAGAGAGAGAGAGAAGCTCAGCTCAGCTGGGCCTCCTAGACCTGCAAATAGGCCAGCCCAACCATCCCTATAGGCCCAACCGGGCCCCTACCTATTGAACCCTAGCCTTCACCCCGCCCAAATCCCGAGTGCCCCACTCCATCGATTCCCTCATGTTCCTCCTGACCGACTCCTGCTAGCGCCGCCACACATGTGCGCGAGGGAACCGGATCCTCTTACATCACGAAGAAAAGTCTGGTAAGCTACACTGCCCTAACTTCTCTCCTTCACATTCATATGATTAAGATTAAAATGACTTGGATTAATTTGCAAATTACAAATCTATTGTGTACAATGAAAAAATTACATACAAACAAAATTATGGTACAATATTTATTTATTTATTTATTTTATGAGCAGTAACTTTTTACAGTCCCTCCTACGGTAGATCCATACAACATTCTCTACTGTAACCGTGACTTCCTTCTACTATAGCCGTGCCTTCCTTTCTATATTGGGAAAATCTAAAGAGAAGCGTGCGTACACGTGCTCCCATGCAGCGGGCTCACCTTAGATTTCATTTCTATGGTCAGAATTCAAAAACTTTTATCTCTTAAACCGTTAATTCGATCGATGATCCGTTTTCGTCGTTAACTTTGTTTCGACAAAATCTTCAAAGCTAGATCCCATGTCGATATGTTTCGACAAATTTTTTTTTGCTCGTACTTACCACATTTGCTGCAATTACTTGTCATATTAGTAAGTACTCCTACTTATTTGTCTGATAAAAAAAACTTAATCGCCATATTTTTTGAAAATTGTGTATAAATATGACATCTCGACATAATCGAACGGACAAGCACAAACAAATTTTTTGAGACGATAACAAGCAAAAATATGACAACTCACCATTTTTAAAACCGACGACCATAAGAAATCTTTTTTGTTTTTGGTAATTGTTAGTAAATGACAAGTCGGCACAGTTAAACTAGCAAGCACACAAAAAAAATTCTAGCAAAGTTGTATGTAATTATGACAAGTTGACATATTTAAATTGACAAACCAAACCTATGACATGCGTTTATATCATATATAATGAAAAAATTGCTACAAGGCAACAATCATTTGTCAAACATGGTCGTCGGGTTTAAGCAAGCGTAGTTGCCAAAAATCTATACACACGGTTGCCAAGTTGACAACTGAGTTAATTAAATGTGGCTACTAAGTGTCTCATAATGTAACAACTAAATAATAGTAATCTGGCAACTATCGACGAAGAAAAAAGTTGTCAAAACATGTCGAAATGGGATCTAGTTTTGAAGATCTCGTTGTGAGAAAGCTAACGGTGAAAACGGATCGTCGATTGGATTTATAATTTAAGAGATAAAACTTTTAAAAAATTCAACATTAAAAAAGTATTTCCTCATGTACTAGTTTGCATGTATGTTGGGAAAACCGATGGGAAAGTGCTCATGCGGCGTCGCTGTGTAATGGGGCAAAATTGACAAAAATGACCCCTGGGGGAAAGAACTCACGGAGTGACCCCTCGGGGAAAATATGTCACCCGGCTGACCCTTTTGTGTGGCATCCGACACCTAGGCGCCACACTACACTGTGTGACGCCTAGCCCTTCGGCGCCACACCTCCTGACCACCTGGCAGGGAGGGCCCACCCCCCCAGGATGTGTGACGCCTAAGCCTCAGGCGTCACACATTGTAATGTGTGGCGCCGAACGCTTAGGCGCCACACATTTACTTAACTGGCCATGGGCCAGCCCCCCTCCCCACCCCCTCCCCATTCCCCTCCCTCATTCAAACAGAAACAACAATGGCGGCGGCTGGCTCTCTTCGAATCCCTAATCCCCTCCCCCATCTCCTTCAGATCTGGTGATTTCTTCCTTGGATTGATCCCCCAAGGTAATCTCCTCCCCCATCTCCTTCCGTTTCCCATCCTTCTATCCAAGTGGAATGGGTTTTTGTTGAGTAGATTGATTTGAGTAGGTTCTTAGGATTTGACTAGTTAGGATATGAGTTCTTAGGATTTGAGTAGTTAGTATATTAGTAGTTAGTATATGAGTATTAGGAGTTAGTATATTAGTAGTTAGTATTATTAGTTAGTATATGAGTATATGAGTAGTAGTAGTTCATATTAGTAGTTAGTATTAATAGTTAGTATTAGTAGTTAGTAGTTAGTATTAGTAGTTAGTATATGAGTATATGAGTAGTAGTAGTTCATATTAGTAGTTAGTATATGCGTATATGAGTAGTAGTAGTTCATATGAGTTCTTAGGATTTGAGTAGTTAGGATATGTAGATTAGTGGATTAGTAGATGAGTAATTTTTTGAATATGAGTATTTTTTTGTGATTTGTAGGATGGTGTGGCTTCTGAATAATGTTTATGACGTTGAACACCGGGCCTATTTCATGTCGGAGAAGAAAATGGTAAGTAGAAAATGATTAGTAGATGAGTAATTTTTTGAAAATGTAATAAACACTTGATATCTTCTTCTCCTATCTGTTTGCAGGAGCTTACGCCCTTGAAGATCCGGTCTCATGGGGCATCGTCTGTAATGCAGTACAATGAGCGGTACACCCCATACATCGAGATGACAGGAGTCCTTCCATTCGTGCAGCTTGTGAGTCGGTCAACGCCCAATCTGAACGTTGCGGCAGTCACATCACTTATTGATCGCTGGAGGCCGGAGACACATAGTTTTCACCTCCGGACCGGAGAGATGACGGTTACTCTTCAAGATGTTTCCATGATCACCGCACTTCCGATCGAGGGGAAGCCTCTTTGTATGAGCACTGATTCCGAGGGATGGCGGCAACAAATGGAGGCTCTTATTGGTATGTCACCGCAGGAGCCGGAGGTAGAAGATGGAGGGAAGAAAGATAGAGTCCCGACCGGCGCTCCTTTCACTTGGATTGCCGCGAACTTTGCTCATTGTCCTGAGGACGCAGATGACGAGGTGATCAAGAGGTATGCTCGCGTGTACATGTGGTACGTCATCTCTAGGACTACCTTTGCTGACGGCACTGGCAAGAATGCTCCATGGATGTGGCTGAAGGCGTTGACTGTTTTCGACAACAAGTTCAGCTGGGGCTCGGCCACATTGGCTTACTTGTATCGGCAGGTAATAAATTGTTAGTATTAAGTACTCTCTGTTATCTTTTTCTGCTAAACTGATGCATGTTTGTTGTTACTTCTAGTTGGACGATGCTTGTCGCAGGACCACAAAGGACGGTGGAGTTGGTGGTTGTATGCTCCTACTTTCAGTATGGAGCTGGGAACGCCTACCTGTTGGACGCCCTAAAAGCTCACAGTGGAATACCTGGGATGACCACGGCAACCCTGTACGGCAACCTACATGGGCTTACAAGTGGGACTTGGTATCGGAGGTGGCAAGCGAAGTGAACCTATTGTACAAGCAATACACCAACGAGATGGATTCGCTTACCCCCGAGCAGGTAAGATGGTTTCAGAGTTGACTTCCAGCTTTTATGTTGTGAGTAAAATGAATTGTGCCTTTTATGTTGTGTTGTAGGTGGAATGGCAGCCATATGGTGTCGGGCCAAACTTTGGTGATGCACACACGTTCGAGCTCAATCCACTATGCGTGCAGGAAAAACATCTTTGGCTAATGCGTTGTCCCCTTATATGCAATTGGGCGGTTGAGTTTCATCTCCCGCATCGTGTGATGCATCAATTTGGGTTCTTTCAGCCACACCCGCCGGAGTGGGTGGACACGGACACACAACTTCACAGGTAACAAAAAAGAAGTACTGATTAGTTTTGTTCTTAGTGTTGAGCGAGCTACTGATGGGTTTTGTTAAAAGCAGGTTGGATAGGAGGAGGCAGCGAAAGATCAAGGATTGGCATAAGCATCATAAGATCTATGTCATTATGTTCGAGCAAAGTGTGCAGGCAGCTTCGAGCATACGACGAACCCAGTACCGCCAGCATTGTCCGCTTGCGTTCAACAACTACCTAAGATGCTTTCAGGAGAGTACTCGTGTCGAGATTTGTCCGCCGGCTTACGAGGAGGACATATTGGAAGAACCCACTGAGTACGATGCACTTGCCCAAGGCGGTTACACCAAGTTAATTCGCGAAGGGTACCAAACTTCCTTCGCCCCTGTCCTGAACTTTGTGGTAAGTGTGCTCACCTATGTTAAGTATTAATGCTAGTACACCTATTCACTTGCATGTCATTGTCTTGTGATCATAGCGCAAAGAGGTCAAGAAACAAGCTGATGAGTCCGAAGATATTCTAGATAATACACCTGGAGGAAAAAAGGGAGAATCTACACTTCATCTTTTCATAAAGGTGTTGTGTCATTATTATTATTTTGCCCACGAGTGCAACATACGGTACCTTATATATGTCATTTATATTTGAATCTAACAGGAACAGGGCAAGAAGTTACGACGCCTATCCAACATTTTAGGTTGCCGTGACCCTGAATTTGTTTCACCTTCGAGATCCGGTTCATCTGAAAGAAATACTCTAGACAATTCAGCTTCTTCGGGCGCTCGTATGGACGATGGTGACATTACCTCGGCAGCTAATACCCAAAGAAATACTGTAGAGGATGATGTTGAAACTCCTGAGGTATGACATAACCATAAAACATTGTGCACTTTCAACCTTCAACTTTGAACTTTCAACCTTCATATGTATTAGGTTGCGGACGGGATGACGTTGAAGGCTTTCCAACGCTCCGCTTACATGTTTAAGCCTAGGAAGGAATTTAGGCGGTACTCACCGGATGATTATGCGAAAGGAAAGAACCCGGTCGCCGGGGGCTCTCGTTTATCAAGGATGAGAAGCATGGACGATGAGGATGAGGATGAAGATGACGATGAGTCGGATGACCCAGAGCAATTTGTGGTTGCAAGAAGAAAGAAGCTAGTTTCTAAGAGGGGACGAGGCCCCAAGATGTGAACCGGAGCCATTTGGAGTTTTCAATCATTTGCAAACTATTTTACTTTTGTTGTTGGTGTTGATGTTGCACTTGTGAACCATTAGGAGTTGTGAACTTGTGTTGTTGGTGTTGATGTTGCACTTGTGAACAATGATTTGCACTTGTGTTGTTGGTGTTAGATTCAAATATAAATGTGAACTTCGGTTGTTTGTCTTGCTGTCATATGTTCCAAATTTCTGTCAAAATATATGTTGTCAAAATATGTGCTGTCAAAATGCTGCATACCTATCAAAATTCAGCTTGCAGCAGGTTTTCACATGTGTGGCGGCTAAGCCTTAGGCGCCACACATGTGCAACGCCTAAGCCTTAGGCGCCACACATGTGCAACGCCCAAGGCTTAGGCCCCACACATGTGAAAACCTGCTGCCATCTCAAAGCACACTATTTCCCGCCACCTTTCCCTCCTCCATTCCCGCCAAAATTTCCACGTCTTCTTTCCCGCCACCTTTCCCTCCTCCGTTCCCGCCAAAATTTCGACGTCTTCTCTCCCGCCACCTTTCCCTCCTCCGTTCCCGCCAAAATTTCGACGTCTTCTTTCCCGCCACCTTTCCCTCCTCAGTTCCCGCCAAAATTTCCACGTCTTCTTTCCCGCCACCTTTCCCTCCTCCGTTCCCGCCAATATTTCCACGTCTTCTTTCCCGCCACCTTTCCCTCCTCCGTTCCCGCCAAATTTTCGACGTTTCCTTTTCGGGTCTATAAAAGGAGGCATTGGACTGCCTTCCTCCGTCATCCAGCCTGACTTGAGAACACTACCACCGCTTTAGTCAATATGAGTTTGCCTTGCTCGGATCAAAGCATCAGGCCTAAGAAAATGAAGAGTGCGAGTTTGCCTCGGGGGGTGGAAGCAGTTCGATGTTGGTGCGGTGATCTCTGCAAGGTGAAGGAGGTGGAGGATTTTTCAGATTGGTTGGGCATGAAGTTTTTCATGTGCGCCAATTATGAATCTGATCCACCCGAATCTATTTCTGCGTACATCAGGCCTTCGGTATGCTCAAGTCATCCATATTATTGTTTACTTGATATTATTGTTTACTTGAATCTGATCCATCTGGTAGTCTCCTCCTCCTCTCTGCATGTACTATCATTGGATTGACACGGAAATGCCGGACTGGGCGGTGACGGAGATTCGTGAAAGAGGTCGCCGTGCATGGGCTAGCTGGGACTTGGAAGAGCGCCGCGAGAAGGCTGAAGCAGAGGAGAAAGCAGCGCAGAAGAAAGAGTGGGAAGAGTATTGTGTGGAGCAGAGGGCTTTTCTTGATGAGATGATAAGGCAAAACCAAGAAGAGAAACTACGGCTGGAGGAGGTTTACAGACATCGGGAACAAGCCCGTGAAGCTGAGAGGGAGAGAAAGAGAGAAAGAGCTCGTGCGGCCAAGGCAGCAGAAGAAGCCAGTGATGGAAAAGGAAAATATCCACGTTGGACTCAGTAGATTTCACGAAGTTGTATGACCAAGTTGTATCTTCATTTCAGCAAGTTGTATCTTAATTTCACCAAGTTGTATCAAACTTTAAGAAAATTGTATCAACACTTGAGAAGACTAAGATAAGGATAAGGATCAACAGAGTCTTGATGAAATGAGAAACATGGTCTTGATGAAACAGAGTAACAGAATGCAAGACATATCCTCATGAACATAGTCTTGATGAAATGAGAAACATAGTCTTGATGAAATGAGAACAAAGTGAAACTAACACCAAGATATCAGCACTTGAGAACATAGTCTTGATGAAATGAGAACAAAGTGAAACTAAGACCAACATAGTCTTGATCATTACTTGAGAACAAAGTGAAACTAAGTGAAACAAAGTATCAGCACTTGAGAAGACTAAGATAAGGATAAGGATAGGGATCAAGGATGAGCATTACTCTGTTTCACTTGTGTGGCGCCTAAGCCTTAGGTGCCACACATCACACGTGTGGCGCCTAAGGCTTAGGCGCCACACATGTGAAATAGAGTAACAGAAAGTCGACATTTGGGATGCCAGTAGGTTTTCAATTGTGTGGCGCCTAAGCCTTGGGCGTTGCACATGTGTGGCGCCTAAGCCTTAGGCGCCACACATGTGAAAACCTACTGGCATCTCAGATGTGGACTTTCTGTTACTCTATTTCACATGTGTGGCGCCTAAGCCTTAGGCGCCACACATGTGCAACGCCCAAGGCTTAGGCGCCACACATTCTGGCAATGCTGAAAACTATAACACATAGTGGTGGAGGAGTTCAAATATACATCACAAATATGCACAAATCGAACACCATGTTCACCATAGCTAGGACACAAATCGAACACCATGTCAAGCTCATCCGGGTCCGGATCAATATTGCCTTTTAAAAAGGCATCCTTGTCCACGTGATGAACATAAACACATGTTCTTCCCATACCTAAACAACAAAACATAGAACCTTTTTTATAAGCAATCATACAATTACAATAACCCTAGCCTAACTTCCAAATAACCCTAACCCCATCATAACCCTAACACAACCAAACATCCCTAACCCTAGCCTAACCATAGCCTAACCCTAAAACAACCATAATGCAAACATCCAAACAACCCTAATCCTAACCCCATCATACCCCTTATCCTAACATACAAACAAATACAACAATATCATATACATCCCACATTTCATGAAAAACTAGGGTTTCCTCAAATTTGCAAAAAAAAGACCACAAAAGATTTTTCTTTGGATGAGAATGAGGGGAGAGGTGGGGATTACTTTAGGGGAGTGATTGGACAATAAATGCTCGGTCCAAACCTTCAGATTTGGTGATTTAGAGAAGGGTTTGAGGGAGGGGCCAGTGGCTGGGAGAGGGGGATGGGGGAGGGGAATGAGGAGGGGGTGGGTAGGGGGTGGGGAGGGGGCTGGCCCGTGGCCAGTTAAGTCAATGTGTGGCGCCTAAGCGTTCGGCGTCACATATTACAATGTGTGACGCCTGAGGCTTAGGCGTTACACGTCCTGGGGGGTGGGCCCTCCCTGCCAGGTGGTCGGGGGGTGTGACGCCAAAGGGCTAGGCGTCATACAGTGTAGTGTGGCGCCTAGGTGTCGGGCGCCACACAAAAGGATCAGCCGGGTGACATATTTTCCCCGAGGGGTCACTCCGTGAGTTCTTTCCCTAGGGGTCATTTTTGTCAATTTTGCCGTGTAATGGCTCCCATGTTTTGCACTAGTGAGCACTGTGCTTACCTGACTTCTCTCCTTGATGTTAGAGGATCTGGTTCCCATGATGACACGGGATCTGATGGCTCGCGACCCGGGCTCGCAAAAAAGATTGGGAAATATAGTGCTGGCCTCTTCTGTCGCGGCGGCCGCCGCCCGCTGGCGATAGAGCCGCCGCCCCGCTTCAGGCATCTCCTCCCGGCCCCTCCGTCGCCTCGCCGATGGCGGCATGGTCGTCGTCGGCTTCGCGGGCGGCGCGGGGAGTCCCCGGCGTGTTCTCCCCGGGCGGCTCGGCCAGGACCCTCAGGTACCACCGCGACGGGGTCAAGAGGATGGTGTAACCGCACCTCGAGTCGCCGCTGCCCCTACCGGTACCAGCGGCGGCGACCCCCGAGAGCTGCTATTCATGTTCTCGATGAGCTAGCGTTGGCCTACTGCCATCAACACTCTGTGATGAAATATTCCCGTTTTCATGTGTAAGTAAGCCTCTGTTGCTGTAATTTCTCATGGTTGCTTGCTGGCTTAAGAATGCGTGGGAATAATTAAGCACTATATTTCTCTTGGGTGCTTTCACATCTGCCATTGTGGGTAGTCATCATGGAGACAAAAGGAGATAGTATGCTAATCCATTTCTTTATTTACATAGCAAAGTAAACGTACCCAGCTGACATGCTATATCTTTAGTTCATTGCCCTTTGCTCTTGCTGCAAGAAACCTCTACTCCAGGTCCAAAGCTTCTTTACTCCTCTGCTCCTTTGGTATTATACAAGAAAGGGGTAGAGCCAGAGAGCTGGATGGGCTAGCTAGCTCTATATATCAAAGCTTAAGGTACGCCACACGCCCACGCCACAATAAGGTCGAGAAATCTTGCGGCATATAGGCGTCTCAAAGAGTCCATCTATTCTAAGGTGTGCAAAAATATTCTTGATTAGTTTATCTATGTCCAATGACTATTCCTCCTAGTTTATGAATTCAATAACTTGGCCATTCATCTGTCCGCATTGGTCTTGACATGGTTCTTCTCAAATGCCTTTTGTTCATTTCACTCGGATTAATTCTGGTTTGTTTTGTTTTTTCTGCAGGGCCGTAGTGTGCGCAGTCCTCTCAACATATAGTCAAGTGGAAGGTTGCAGCTGATGGTGACCCCCTTTACTAAGTCTTTTCCTCTTTGCTCTTATATATGCACAAGAAACGTACAATCCAGGTCCAATGCTTCTTTAGAGCATCTCTAGTAGACCCCGTAAACTGGTTAAACCCGTAAAAAAACGAGGTGCTTACAGTTTCTGTCGGAAAAATGGCGCCTAGCAGACCCCTAAAACTTGTTCGGCCCTTAAATTTTTTATGGGACACGGTAAATTCATCCGCGAAAACTTTATACATACAGTTTTGAAGGCAGTATACAGTTCAACCCGTAAACCGGTCAAACCTCGTCAGAGCAGACCCGCTGCCGTGGAACTGGCCGGAATCTATCTGGAACTCACCGGAATCCGTCGCCGCACGTCGGAAAAAGCTGCCGCATGCCGGAATTTGCTGCCCCCTAGTCCGAATTGCAGTTGGCTCGACCTCCACTGTCGAGGCGAGGCCGTCCAAGGGCAGGGCGGAGCAGGCCACCAGCGGCCCGAATCGGGACTGGTCGGCACCAGAGAAGGGCGGGGCGGGTGTGTGTGTGTGTGCGGGGGGGGGGGGGGAGGGGCACGACGGGGAACGCGCGCACGGCGGCAGGCAGCGTCGAGCTCAGTCGAGGACGAGTGGGTGCGGCAGGAAGCGCACGGTCGGGGCGGGCGGTGCAGGGCTCCTCCACTGCATGCGTGGCCAGGAACGGGTGGCGCCGGGACGAGGCGGGGGCGAGGCGGGCGGCGCCAGGGCGAGGCACGCCGTGGCCGGAGACGGCTTGCCGGGACGGGAGGAAAAAAGAAGAGCTATAGTGGGATACAGTTTCATTTACGGGATCTGCACTGTCCGGGACAATATCGCATTGTAAAAACGGTTGACAGTGCCCCTTATAGGCGTTTCTAAGGGCCGACTTTTACGGGGTCCGCTACAGATGCTCTTACTCCTTTGCTCCTTTGCCATTGTACAAGAAAGGTATATATATATATATATATATATATATATAGAGAGAGAGAGAGAGAGAGAGAGAGAGAGAGAGGGGGGGGGGGGAGCTAGCTAGCTCTCTATATATCAAAGCTTAGGGTATGCCACAATGGGATCGAAAAACCTTGGGCCATATAGCTGTCTCAAAGGGTCCATCTATTCTAAGGTATGCAAAAATATGTTTTATTAGTTTATCCATGTTCAATGACTGCTGCTAGTTTATGAATAAAATGTCTTGGACTAGTTTATCTACTTATGTGCAATATAGCTATACTCTGACAGTATTCTTGTTGCGCAATGCTTCTAGTTCTAGGATAGAGTATGAGAAGTAGTATGTATTAACTTCCGCAGATGACCAAATTTTGAGCCTTTTTTCTTACACCCGCTTATGTGAATAGATACGATGACATAATGATATATTGATTATATATTCTAGCTATTCTAATTAATCACAGAATTTTAGCCGCATGTAATTTAGGCATCTCTTAGACCCATATGAATCTATATTCTCTATTATTTATTGTGGGCTGCATGTGCACACTTGAGTAGCAAGAGGAAACTGTAGTACATATCGTAGCATAGTTACTGTTTAGTTGGAAAGCTTATGCTGATGTATGTATTTTATTATAATATATGCTAGGGAATCAATTGACACTGGAAAGCCACTTGGCAATGAAAAGCTTGGTACAACTGTTCAACGACCGGGAAATCCAGCTATTTGTGCTTCTTAGCTTCACAATACAGCTTTATCTTTTCTTTGTTGGTGGCCTCCGGCGAAGTATAACCAACGGCGCCCTCAGGTTTTCAATCTGGGTAACTTATTTGGGAGCAGATGCGGTAGCTGTTTATGTCCTGGGCCTCATCTCTCGACTAAACTTGGATGCCAACGCGGAAAATCGTCATCACCTGGCTTTACTTTGGGCACCCTTCCTCCTCATACATCTCGGTGGACAAGATACCATCACTGCTTTCGCCATTGAGGACAACAGCCTTTGGCTGAGGCACTTGTTGAACCTTATTGTCCAACTCTCCCTCACCCTGTATGTCTTTTGGAAATCAACCAATGGCCCGAATATACAGCTTCTTCTTCCGAGTATCATTTTGTTTGTTTCGGGAACAATCAAGTATGGAGAGAGAACATGGGCTCTGTGGTGTGGCAGCCTGATAAACGTCGCAGGCTCCTTTATCCCACAGTATCTGTTTCAGGGAGCAGAGCCGATCCATGCCGGTTCTTCCTATGCTGACCTTGTTTCCACTGCTTTTGTTTCCATGGAAGAAGTCCGTCGGATTTTTGCTGGTTCTAATTTTATTCTTATACGTCGTCTGATGCATAATCTAGACCTTTCAGTCAAGTTCTTCAAGATCATGGAGATTGAACTCGGCCTGATGTTCGATGACATCTATACTAAGGCCCAGGTGCTTCGAACACGGGGTGGCATCATACTTCGATGCCTCTCAGTTATTTCCTTCCTATCCGCTTTTGTGCTTTTCTCTGTAAGAAACAAAGAGCAATACAGTACCGTTGACACTGCAATCACGTATGTACTGTTTATCGGCGGTTTCTCTTTGGAAGTTTCTTCAGCATTTATCACCCTCATGTCACCATGGACTTGGGCATGGCTAAAGATGCGACAGTGCAGCTTCCTTGCCTCCATCAGTATTAGGTGGCAGAGTAAAAGGGTGTTGTGGTCAAACTCCATGGGTCAGTACAGCATGTTGAATTACTTGGGACAATTCGACCAGCAATCAAGTAAAGCAATGGCAGTGGTCAGAAAATTGGTGAATGTTGTTTGCGGGCCACAGCAGAAGCTCTGGATCAGTAAGCTGTTGGACACAAAGTTCGTGGAGGTCGATGAGAAGGTCGTGAGATGCATTGTGCAGAGGATTAAACAGTATCAATCTGCAGACGAATCAAGTATGCTCCAGCAATGGCCAAATCTTGGTCCGCTGCTTAAAAAGTTATTGTTGCCTCCTTATGGAGTTTATGGCTCGGATTTTTATGGCCCTGTTATCTTCCTCCACATATACACAGGGGTACAGTTGAGCAGGTATGCTCCCACTACTATAGACAGTGAGTCTGGGGATGCTTTGGTCCGTGTCTGCCGGATGATGTCCAACTACATGGTTTACCTTCTGGCCACACACCATGAAATGCTGCCGATACAGACCAGTTATAGCCAACGAGACCTAGCAGGCATCCTTGACGAATCGGCGAGTGTGGAGAACAACAACATCATGCATAAGGCAGTTGAGGTCTTGACTAGTAACCAATTTCCAGAGCCCCCAGAGGAGTGTACAGAAGCACAGCTGTTGGAAATCCAAGAGGCATGGGTAGGGCTCCTACTCCATGCCGCCAGCAAGTCACGTCCGGAGGTGCGTGCGGCGCAGCTGGCCAGAGGAGGGGAGCTCCTCACCTTTGCCTGGCTGCTCATGGCCCACTGCGGACTCGGGGATTCTTGGGGCTGCCCGATCGAGATGCTACCAATTCCTGGCCATGTTCAACAGCGGTACTATGCCTTCCGTCTTGATTCTCCACCAGGATCCTCATAGGTAACACATAACTATATACTCCCTCCGTAAAGAAATATAAGAGCATTTGGATAAAGTTTAGTGATCTAAACGCTCTTATATTTCTTTACGGAGGGAGTACTACATATTTCCACACGCTTGCTAGCATGTAAGGATTTCTGAAGAGTTTCTTCAGTACCGTGAATTCTTCTGTTCCTTTTCAGGTGCTGCACAAAGCCTTTATGCGAATTTCAGCCACAATACGCCTTGCATTCTCAGGGCTCCTCGGAATTTTTCTCAGTATGTTCAAATAATGTGCTTCCATCATCTATATACTCCCTTCCTCCGTCCCAACCTAGATATATACTCTCTCCGTCCCAAATTAAGTGTTTTAATTTTGTACTAGCTTTAACACAAAGCTCTATTAATCTTGAGACACTTATTTTGACGCAGAGGGAGTACTTGACTTTTCCTCTTTTAGTTGGCGATGTAATTCAGCATATCGTTGTTTGTTCTATATTCAATGTAATCTATGCAGACAACTATCGTTATCTTTTGTAACCGATTATCCGTCCGATGGTGGCCAAGCTAGTTATTCACAGTTTTATGGAAGCAACACAAAGTGGTTAGGTTCTATTTTCAACAGGGACCAAGACTACTTTCTGTTGATCGGTTTGGGGATCTTAGGAACTAGGTTTGAACAGAGACAGACAATGGAGTTTGTGAAAAAATACCAGGACTTCCTTCGTTACTCCTGCTAGTACAAATGCCCGTGCGTTGCAACGGGCTAATTTTTTTTGTAAACCCTCACATCTTCATTTCATGGAAGAGTAGTGGTGCATGGATTACTTCGTCAATTACTTTTATTTTTTGCTCTTTGTAAAACCATGCGTAGCAACGAGTGAATAAAAACATATATCAAATGTCCTCACCATAGTAAAGATGACTCAAGATCCCCACAAGCCCGCCATCTATTTCAACACCCACCCATTCGTATTGCCACTTACCGCCCTTGCTGCCCAGGGCCTTCGAAGCGTTTTGCACGACTAAGCTTAGCCGCTCGCTTGACCTTGCTAGAGTGTCCCCACGCCGTTTGTCGGTCGACCCCGTCGGCATATTAACCCCATGAGTTGTTCCTCAAATCTCATCGACTACTTTCGGTGACCCCTAGCGCTTGTTTCAAATAATAGATAATTATAATTTGAATGATGTTGCATTTATTTTTGATTCAAGTGTATTTTATCAAGATGGATTTAAAATTGATGATCAAGGCTTTTACAAATCCATAATAATTTTTGGTCAGATAATTTCTTTACCATATAAATTCTAAATTTCCACATTAAAAGATTAAACTAAAGAATTAAGTGTATGCAAGTCACCTTAAATTCAAACAGAATATAGTTTTCAAAGTCAAGTAACTCTAATAGTTGATAAGATTTGAATGGATGAGGTTCTTTTTTGTAACAAATAAATGAATAAGGGTTGTGACAAGTATATAGAACCGGAGGGAGTAGCTTAATTTTGAGTTGAAATAAGTAGGATATTATTTTTTTAGTATTTAAGAGAATTTGTCTACTACTCGTTGCTGCTGATTTACATGATGATGAGTGATGTACGTATTTGTAGTTAATCTATATTAGCACAAGCACACATGTACCTTGGATGTTCCCTTGCGGCACCGTATGGGCGGAGGTAGACTTAGTCCATGTTGAGATAGAGCATCGTCGCTTTCACGGCAATCAGGGCGCTGTGGAATTACACATGCTTGAAAGCAAGACATCCATTGTAGAGTGAAACCTTCTCTCTTTTTTTTGAGAAATTTCTTATTGTAAATAAACAGTGGGGAATGCTAACAATCACGCAAAAAGAGCAAAACCATATCGCATACCTGAGTGTGTGGATGTGACCATGAATTCACAAATCAGGGTCGATGAACATGTAGTTTGTAATTCACAAATCAACATGGTGTGAAAAGCATATAATGAGATAAAGCATGGAAGTGGGAAATATCCGCCCGACAAGCAGCAATCATTATTTTTGCTACTGGCCTTTGCACACGTAACTGAAGGTGAGATCGATATACTTAAATGCTGAAAAAAAATCTTCTAAAAATAGCAGTCATCAATATGGTTATTTGACTTGGCACAAATTGATTAAAAATGTGATTAGTAGAACACTTAACTGCTGATGAACTAAGCTACTCTCTCAGATAAAAAAAAGTATCGGTGAGGTCGTCGAAGGGGTCAGCCTGCGGGGAGGAGCATCAAACAAGTGCGGGGACAACGAATGATGCGCTAGGTGTATTTTGGCACTAACATATATAAAAGTGCAATGTCCTCCTCTATTAGACCACCCACAACATAGCAAGTGCTAGCCTTTAAACATGCAGAGGCCGACTTAGGCTTAGGCCCTGTTTGAAACCACCCATATTATATAATTCAGTTTTTATAATCTATTTTATCTTCAAACAACAAATTATGATGTAGATTATAAAAAACTAGATAGATAGATTATAAAAAACTCATAATCTACTCTACACTAGCTAAAATCAGATTATGGATCGCTAATGACTCATTACCCTTGTAAAGTTGGAGATAATTACATTTCTACCACCGCCACACTCCTTTTAAAAAAAATCAAAGGACATACAGGTCATTATGCAATGTAAAACCTGGATTACAGTTTATATAATTTGATCTACAAACATGTCCACCTAGATTATTTTTATAAATCAGATTATATAATTTATCTTCATAATCTAGATTATCATAATCTATTATGGTTCCAAACAGGGTCTTAACCGGTCGGATCTTGCCATGTTTTCATGTAGCATCATGTCTGTCCGTTTTCTCACTACCGATGATAATCATCGAGAAGCAGCCTCTGTATATGTGTAAGTTTTCCACGTATATTAACTTTTCTGAATTAATGTAAAGGATTGAGGTGGTACTATTCATAAATCAGAGAACAACCATAAAGTCACAAACATGTCCTAGGTCAACTGGTCGTACCTATCAGTATGGCTTCTACCTTAAAATCTACGGAGAACACTCAACGGACGGAAATAATCTTAGTGACAGATGGACGTGAGCATGACTCTAGGTTGGTCAACGCGTACACCGTGCACAAGCGATAACCGATTGTGCGCTAACTCGCATGATTCCAAGTCCTAGTTGTGTAAGTGAATGTTTCTACGTGCATGCATATTCATATGTACACCGTGCCCATGCGCCTGATCTTGGTTCACGTCTTCATTAGCCCTCCTCATATTCATCGTTCAAATGGCTGCTCCGCCCCGGTTTAATGGTCTTGCACCCAGAACATGAGATGGTCGTTTTCTTCTTGACCAGATTTTAATTTATATAAGGCGTGAAATTAATTCCTTCTTTCTCAATATTTATGCCCAAACGAAGTCCACTCTTTACCATTGTATCATTAGTTTTCTAGACGACTCTATTTAAAAGGGAAAGGATCCCATGTTTGTACACAAACTTGAGCTAGCTAAGTTGGTCGTAACCTTCCTCAGAAGACGGCGGGACGTAAGTTCGTTCCCTCACACCCACAACTAATTTGTTGCCTCCCCTCCTGCGCAGCATGGGCCTGGCTCCACCGTATCTGGGCTGGCTGCCATGACGTAGCAGCTACAATCATGCAGTTATACCGCGGGTTTATTCTCCAAAAAATTAAGGTTTTGTAAGACGTACATGACGGACTAAAAATACCTATTTTTTTTATTAGTAGGTATAGATAGATATAGATGTTCACGACAATAGTTTTTGGTTTACATCTGGCTAATTATTTTATTTTATTTACTTTGTGGATTCTTTACTTTTTTAAAGATCTAATATAAATAATCATAACTTTATTTTAGTTCTGGAAGTTGCTTTACTTTTTTTACGAGAAAACTATAAAATGAGTTTAGCAAGCATGGATGACAAAATAGACAGAAAAGGCTGGTGGAGCAAATCATAATTCGTCAGCGCCAAGTGCGGCTTAATCATCAGGCCCAATCTATATGTTTATTCCAAATATTTGTTCATTCATACATGTATATTCACATATTATCCATATCTGTCGAAATATAATCGGGGAGTTGGCATCTAGTTTGACTAGTAGACTGCCAGTGCGTTCCATGGATTAACAAATGAATTTGTAAACAATGCTCATGTTCCTCCCCCATGAGCGATCACATTGCATGCAACGTTCAACCACAACACAAATGCACACATCTTCTTTTCGCTATTCTTACAAACACCACACACTTCAGACGTAGTTCTTATTGTGACAAATAGTTATTGTCTATCTCTCACTTTTCTTGAAATATGTTTCTCAAGTGCATCGTTGTGTTGTACGTATGGTCTTTAAAAACAAGACAAGTGAATGACATCGTCAATACTAATCATCTGCATTGAGCACTCGACAAGAAGGTACAATTGGCTTCTCAGACCAGATTTTATTTTGTCTAGGTGTTACTTTTCTGTATTGTAGAGTTTGTCTCTGAAGCGAATTCCGGACATCCTCCTGTTCAAACTTGATAGCTCGCTTAGTAAATAACTGATATTTAACTCTAGCAATCGATATATCAATCCTACATGTATAAAATGAGATGGTGCGTTTTTTTTCCTTAAAAGGAGTAGGACACAACATCTAGAGAACAAAAAACTTCTCCACAATTTATCTATATAGTTAATCGTGTATAGCTTATGTCTTTAGAACCCTCATGACAAGCAATAATCTTCCTCTTCCTTTGAGAGCATCTCCAAGGTGGACCCGCATAACTCCCACAAACGTCCGGACCACACGGTTCGGACTACGGAAGCCATCCAACGCGGTGCTGCATCGGTCCGCCTGCGCCTATTCCAGGTGCATAATACATGCATGAGTATCGTCATATTTGTTTTGCCATTACTTTCGGCACTTTGGTATGGTCTAGTGGTTGCGGCTCTACGGGGGTATATACTTTAAGAGATTTATATTGAAACTATACTTAAAGAGATTTACCAACCATGTAATTGATGTTTCTCCCGACATGGTTGCGATTGATTCGTCTAGATGAGCTCATTGGAACTGTGGCAGAGGGGAAGAGGAATGCGGCGGATCTGATGCGAGACAGGAACCCTAAATCATCACTGGCCGTACATATAACGACTAGAGGGGGCGGTTTGCGGGCCACCTGTATAATTTTTACGAGCTGCTACAAAAACTCAATCCAGCCTCCAAATATACATGTCGGCGACGGGATGGTGTACATGCGCCTAGTTTACGAATTTGCAACTTGCATAAATGTTTGAAGTAGTTTGACCCGCCTTATGCCTAGTTTTGCGTGCTGTCTCAATAGAATAGTTGCCCGTATTTATTTTTCGTGCGGTACGGATTGCTCGAACTCCGTAGATAAAATGCTCATATTTTAGGAACCCTTTTGCCATGTATTTTAGAGTAGTCGTTGGTATTTTTGCATGTAGGATTCCGAGGCTAGTTTGTTATTTCGCGTATAGGACATATTCTCGCATATACGTGTGGCAATATTCTTGTGTTGCAACCCCTCATGTTATATATGTTTTCGGGGTAGAAAAATCCATAGGATTTAACTGTGTATTTAGTTTTAGCTTTTGAGCAAGTTAGTTCACGTGATATTTTGTCGTGATGCCCTTTTGTTTGTTTTGTGGGATTTATTCCGTACTTGTTATGATTAAGTTGTCAACTAGAGAATTGCTCTTGTATGTTTAGTCTAGCCCCTGGTTATTTTGGTTGCAATAGAAATCCATGTTTAGGTGTGGTTTGCTTGATCTTTAGTTGCTAGGAAATAGTGTTGTTTTAGAGATGCTGAAATATTTCTAAGCCTGAGATCTGTTATATTTTGTTGTTGTCTTGTCTTGAGTTTATCTGGTAATCTATAGCTCTTTTGAGGTTGATGCAATGGAGTTAGTTGTAGACTTTAGGATTTTCTAGCATGCTGTCCATTTTCATGCCATTTGGAGTCCTGTAGCTTATGGTTTTGCTGCTGTCAATATGCCTTCAGGTCGAAAATTGCACTGTCATGAAGTGTTATTTTCACTAAGTCTGAAACTGTGCGTGAGAATCCATTTTGTGACTTCTTTTCCTAGTGATCCATGCTTCCATGCTAATTGTTATTAGTTGTATGTTGGAGTGCTTCTTGCCCTCTATCGTCTCATGCCTTCATTGAGCATATTGGATTTGTGTAGCTCGTAGTTGTGGGGTGTAGAAAATGCTATGTGGCTGATTTTGGCAGATTGTAGTGATTTCTTGTTTAGCTCGGAGTTGTTGAACCGTTGCTCCGTTTTGATCGTGTCCTATATGAAACTTTCTTAGAATCTCGTGTAGTTTCATATTATCTTGCTGGTTGTGTGTTTTGAGATGCTCGTGACTATCGTTGTACACATTTTGCTTTCATGTCATCATATCTTGCGGTGTTCGTATCTTTTGAACCGTATATCCGTTGGAGATGTTCTATATGTGTAAATTGCTTGTAACGATGCGTAGAATCACGTGAACTTATTTGTTTTGCTGTTTAACAAATAATTAAACGTGTTAGTTCAGATCTGGACAGAATTGTAAATTAACATGTGAGGTCGCCTCGGAGGTGATATATGTCATTTCCGACCTTATTTAAAATGCCTAGATAGGTAGTTTAATTACGCTTCAACTCTTGCCATGTTTAACCCCATTTAATATTGCCGTGTATCTAATCGAGATAGAACTAAATAATTAAACGTGGAGTTTCGTCAATATGCAACTCGTTGCATATTGAACTTCACTTAATGTGTAGTGTTGATTGTTGTGAATTGCCATGCCATGTCTTGCATATATTCAGCTGCTCATGCATCATTTGTGTTGTGCATCGTGTGGTCTATATCGTGTGTTGATTCTTGTTTCCGGTTTGCTTCGTCTCGATATAGTTCCGCAAGCGTGTCGAAAAGTGAGGAACCGTTCGACTACATCGGTTCGTCTGCTTCACGAAGTCATTCTTCTTCCAAGAGGGATCTCAGGCAAGATGACCATTTCCCCAGATACCATTACTATCATTGCCATGCTAGTTTTATCGCTTCTATCGATTATGTCTCGTTCCTACCACCTATTAAATACGAGCCTCTCAACAATGCCATGAAACCTTCAACCTGTTCACAACCTAGCAAACCACTGATTGGCTATGTTACCGCTTGCTTAACCATGTGTTAGCGTTGCTAGTTGCAGGTGTAGTTGTTTCCATGTGAAAACATGGGTTCCTTGTTGTATCACCCTATTAAATGTTATCTAATTTAATGCATCTATATACTTGGTAAAAGGTGGAAGGCTAGACCTTTCTAGCCTGGTGTTTTGTTCCACCTTTGCTCCCTTAATTTCGGCTACCGGTGTTATGTTCCATAATTGAGCGCTCCTAACACGATCGGGGTTGTTATGGGCCCCCCTTGATAATTTGTTTTAGATTAAGACTGGTCTGGCAAGGCCCAACTTTGGTACTACATTTGCCTAATAACTAAATAAATGCATAGGGACCCGCCGGCACCCGTGGAGTAATTAATCAACCCCCGGGCCAGTGCTCCTCATGAGTGTTGGTCCAAAAAGGGCAGACTGCGGGGCCAGCATGCGGCAACTCCAACTTTGGTACCTGTAGGCTTTCCCATCCAGTCGTGTCTCGAGAACGAGATACGCGGCTCCTATCGGGTTCATCGACATGTCGGGCGGCCTTGCTGGATTAGTGTTACCTTTGACGAAATATCTTGTGCATCGGGATTCCGGTGATGCTTTGGGTAATCTGAGAGTTGAGGTTTTCCACTAAGGAGTCCGACGAGATTGCGAGCTTCGTGATCGAGGATTTCTATGCGGCTTGTGGTAATTTGTGATGGACTAGTTGGAGCACCCCTGTAGGGTTAAATCTTTTCGGAAAGCCGTGCCCGCGGTTATGTGGCAACGTGGAAACTTTGTTTAACACCGGTTCTAGACAACTTGAAGATAACTTAATTAAAACTTGCCAACTGAGTGCGTAACCGTGACTGTCTCTTTCATGAGTTCCTTCTCCGATCGAGGACACGGTGGGGTTATGTCTGACGTAAGTAGGTGTTCAGGATCATTCATTTGATCATCAGTAGTTCACGTCCATTGTGCGTAGATCATGCCCCTCTTTGTTTCTTGTACTCGTAAGTTTAGCCACCAAATATATGCTTAGCCGCTGCTGCAACCTCACCACTTAACCATACCTCACCCATTAAGCTTTGCTAGTCTTGATACCTTTGGAAATGAGATTGCTGAGTCCCCTCTAGCTCACAGATTACTACAACACCAGTTGCAGGTACAGGTAAAGGTTACTTGACGCAAGCGCGTTGATTGTTCATTTGGAGTTGCTTCTTCTTCTTCTTATTCATCGATCTAGGATGGGTTCCAGGCCGATAGCCTGGGATAACAAGGATGGACGTCATTCTTCTTTTATCGTTTGTTTTCGTCCGTAGTCGGACCCTGCTCTTCTTCATGATGATGATGTGACTCTGATGTAGCTTGTAGCGAGTGTAAGCCAATTTCATATATCTCATCTTTTCAGTACATGTACTTGTAACGATATCCATTCTTGCGAAACGAAGAGATGCGCTTCTATCCCTAACGAGGCCATCGTGCCAAATTGAGGATAGGATCGAATCTTGGGTGTTACAAGTTGGTATCAGAGCAGTACTGACCTAGGAGCCCCCTTGATTGATCGAACTTGGCCGAGTCGAGTCTAGTGAATAACTACTTTGAGTCTAGTTATATATCGGAGAGTAGGATTCTTTTTTCTCCTCTTCTATGCTCTGGTGAAGAATCCTGACGTAATAATTTTAATTCTACTCCTCTTCTCACTCAATTTTTTTTAGGATCACGCGGATATTTTTGGAATCTATATGATGTCGATGTGACGGAGTTCTGTCTTGGTGCCTCCTATCTGTCTTGATTTCTTCCGGGGAGTTGAGCTCGAGGGGATTCTCGAGCACATCGCTATCATTCAGATTTCTTTGTATCTCAGAATGAAGGATGTTCGTAATTGCTTCAATACTAGTAGTTGCGAGATAACCCCGATGTCCCCAGTACTAGTGTAGATTGTTCGGGAGTACTGCCATACTTTGTATCATTGTGATCACGAGGGTCTGTAGTAGATGAAGGTCTGAGATTCTGGTTATGTGTTGACGAATGTGATATGTTGGACGAGTCAATATAGGAGTTGTGTGACATATTACTCCTTGTATCCGTGTACCAGATTGCATGACCAGAAATTTCGGGAGTTCTTAGGTGGGAATTCAAGTAGTTACTTATAGGACAATCTTCCAACAAATGCATGATGTTAGGTTGGGGTTCGACATCTAGTGGGTTCGTTTGTTCACGGTCGTCTTAAAGCGGTTCTCGTTGTGTCTTAAAGAGTCCTTGTAGCTTGCTACGACTCGGGGACGCTTCGTATGTCGTGTGCACTGCCTTGCATAGGATGGCTACTGTAAGGATCGAGCCCGTGCGATCTTGTCCACGAAAATATCAAACGGAAATCTCTCTCATGAATTTGTTCTATCTTGTTTCGTAAGCCACACCCTTTGTTTTGTTGAAATATGGTAATTCGAGTTGCTTCGATGTCAAGTCGTGAATTCATATCCTTCCAAGAGGTGTTCTCATATTTTTATGGGAATGCTAATTATTTTGCTCAAATCAGTTCTCTTGTTAATTCTTGTCAACCGGAGTTGTTGTGTCAATTCTTTTCCAACCGGTGTGCTTCTCTTCAAGTGAATTCAATGATTTCCAATTTTGCCAGATCATTCTCTCATTTTATTCCGGAGTTCATCTCATCTGTCCCAAGTTTTCTTTGTTTTTCCCGCCCTCCCACCCTTTTCTTCAGTGATTAGTTATCATCCTAGTGCCTTCTTTTTCATTGTTGCTTCCGTTATCTTTTCTTTTCTCTCCTATCCGGTGATTCATTGTAAAGATTCTCAGGAGCTTTATGTTCATCTTTATTCCTTCTTGTGGTCTTTTCCGGTGAATTCAATTTAGTTATTCGTGTCATCATATCCTTTTCGTCCTTTAAATTCTTTCCCAGATTGGAAGTTCCTATCAACCTATCTTGTTATTCATTTCTCTCTAGTCTATCCGGAGTGCTAAAGTTGCCTCAGAAGTTCTTGTTTTCAATTCTTTATATTATTTCAAGGTGCTCACCCTCATCTAGTTTTCTTTATACCGGTGCAATATCTCTCTTTCGAAGCAATCTTTTCAACAGTGGTTTCTTTGAGTGGGCCCATAACCTACAGGTTCTTTCCCAAGATCTTTTCTGGCTCTTGTAATCTTTCCGGAGTTCTCTTATTCTTTTCAACTATGACGTAAGTATGAATTTCATCAGTCATATCCCTTCTCCAATATCTATTCGAATTAAATCTCATATTTGGCTTAACCTTTCATTCTTCATTATTCCGGAGTGTCTCAGTTGTTCTTGGTGTTGTTTCTCGTCATCATTTTCAGCTTGGAAGACCGAAGTGGTGTTTCTCTCAAATCTTGGTCCATTCTCTTGGAGATTCAGCTTTCAGTATTGTGGCATCATCTTGAATTGTTGTCAATCATGAGTAATCACTTTCTTGCTATCCGGTGCGTTTCGGTGTTGTGTTCATTTTTCGATCCTCCGAAGGCCATCATTTCAGAAGATTCTTCGTTCTTAGCTTTCAGCTTTCATCCTCGATTCTTCTCAACTATTGTCTCTTCGTTCGTCTCTCAATTATTCCAGTGCTTTGTTCAAGTATTTTTTCTCACGTGGCTCATGATCTCTTCATTCTCATGTATCTCCATTAACTCTTGGTATTTCCATTCAATTGTAAATTCTTACCGGTGCTTCCTTCAATTATGCTTCATGTGGTGCATATCTATCTCTCTCTTCAAGTTTCTTTCAAGAAGAATAAGTGGTACGCTAAATCCGTTGCTTGTCATCAATTAAACTTGTTGAAAGATAAGCATAACATAATTCTTATTCTTGTTCTTAGTAATCTGAATTCTTCTTGTCCGGAGGCTCTTCAATTCTATTGTGATAGTAGTTGTCATTCTCTTATTCATTCTTTGATCCCAATGATCTAGTTTTATTCCCTTGTTCTGGAGGCATTGTGATGTTGCTATTTTGGGTCAATCATGTTGTTCTATCAAGATCATGGCGTTCCCTTGTTCTATTTAGTTGTTTGTTAGGAATCTGGTCTAATTCTTCCATCTTATCGAATTTTTTGTCCCCTTTTCCTACCGAAGTGCTGCCGAAATTTTCCGTGAATTCTTGCTTGTTTCTCATGTCATTCCTCACCGCTTTGCAACCTTCAAGGATCGTTGGTTTCACTCATTTGTCAAAGAAGCGATTAAGTTTTACCACTTGCTTCTCATCCTCTCCCCCTTTTCATTCCTGGATCTCGGGTCGAGATCCTCTTGTAGTGTAGGAGAGTTGTGACACCCCGATGCCGACGTTCCAGAAGATTCCCCTTCTATTCCGTTTCTGTCGTGTGATTATTTTTATTTGTCGCATCATCATCACATCATGCGCATCATCAGCATTGCATCGACAACCCGTTGCCGCCAGTTTTCAAAACTTGCATCCGTTGTTAGTTGCCGGTTCTCGTCGTTGTCCGTCCTAAGCGTGACCACACTCGCACGCGCCCGCAGAATCTATTGAACTCTATTTTAAAAGTGTGTGTAAAACTTTCTCTGATTGGGTTGAAATTTGACGTGCGGTCTTATTTTAAAAGAGGGAGGCCGCCTGTCAAATTTAGTCGCAATCGGAGTCCGTCTGGTACCCGAACGGTCGACCATAATGGCATCGTATTCGGTCTATCGCTGGACGTTTGTCGGTGTTTTAAAATATGTTGCCGCGCCGCGCTATTTCCCTCTCATCCCTACATAGCCCATCTACATAGGCCAGTAGTGCCACCTAGCCACTTCCTCCGTTCGTGGTCGTCGGATCGCGATAGGAGGGACGAGGTCCACCCCACCATAGCCCAACCCTATATAAGACCACCCCATGGAGAGACCTCTCTCACTTCACTAGGGTTTCCCCTAGTAATTTTTGCAGCCACCCCCTAGAAAACCCCACCTGCTAGCCCACACCCTTCAAATCCCACAGCCCTAAGCTCCATAGCCATTCTTAGCCATCGGATCTGAGATCTCGGCTCAGATTCGCCCAGTTTCCCACTTACCGGACATGTCCGCGCCTCCAACCGGACACGTCCGGTGTCCACAGGGCCAAAGAGAAGCCCCGAGCCTCCCATGGCTGCCCCCGTCGATCCGCGCAGACCCAAGATTCCTATCGCCGACGGCCCGCCTCCGGCGAGGATCCGGCCGCCCCGGCATCGACCTCGCCGGATCCGTCGTTCCCCAGTCAACGCCGGCGACCAGGCAGCCTCGTCCCTGTTGGACCCTAGCAGGAGGAGCCGACCCACTCCTTGCCGCCCACGCCGGATCCCAGGCGGAACCGCCGCCAGCTGCCGCGGCCTGGCCGCCTCCTCGTTGGTGCCTCCTCGCCCGTCCCTCGCCAGGGACCTGCCCCAGTCCGTGCCGCCATGGCCTGTCGACGGGAGCTCGAGGCCGAGCGCCAGCAGCTCGCCCCGTGACCGGCTCCTGCCAGCTCCTGGGCTGGCCAGAGCCAGCAGCTCGCACACGGCCCATACGGCCTCCCCGGCCCAGCTCCACTCGAGGCCCCATGGCCCAGCCTCTCCTCCCGGCCGGGCCGGCCCATGAAGCCCGAGGTGAGCACCCCCTCGAGCCCGCCTATTCCCCGCCCCAGGCGCTGATTAGTATATCCGCATGCCCCTTTTGGCCCGGTTAAATTAATTAGGATTTTCAGAATTATTTTAATTCCAAGAAATATATAGATTTTAAAACGTCCATTGAATTTAAACCGTAAGTCGGATCACGACGTATTGTATATGGATCTTGTGTAGATTTTTGCGTAGATTATGAATTTGCAACTTGCATAAATGTTTGAAGTAGTTTGACCTGCCTTATGCCTAGTTTTGCGTGCTGTCTCAATAGAATAGTTGCCCGTATTTATTTTTCGTGCGGTCCGGATTGCTCGAACTCCGTAGATAAAATACTCATGTTTTACGAACCCTTTTGCCATGTATTTTAGAGTAGTCGTTGGTACTTTTGCATGTAGGATTCCGAGGCTAGTTTGTTATTTCGCGTATAGGACATATTCTCGCATATACGTGTGGCAATATTCTTGTGTTGCAACCCCTCATGTTATATATGTTTTTGGGGTAGAAAAATCCATAGGATTTAACTGTGTATTTAGTTTTAGCTTTTGATCAAGTTAGTTCGCATGATATTTTGTCGTGATGCCCTTTTGTTTAGTTGGTGGGATTTATTCCGTACTTGTTATGATTAAGTTGTCAACTAGAGAGTTGCTCTTGGATGTTTAGTCTAGCCCCTGGTAATTTTGGTTGCAATAGAAATCCATGTTTAGGTGTGGTTTGCTTGATCTTTACTTGCTAGGAAATAGTTGTTTTAGAGATGCTGAAATATTTCTAAGTCTGAGATCTGTTATATTTTGTTGCTGTCTTGTCTTGAGTTTGTATGGTGATCTATAGCTCTTTTGAGGTTGATGCAATGGAGTTAGTTGTAGACTTTAGGATTCTCTAGCATGCTGTCAATTTTCATGCCATTTGGAGTCCTGTAGCTTATGGTTTTGCTGCTGTCAATATGCCTTCAGGTCGAAAACTGCACTGTCATGAAGTGTTATTTTCACTAAGTCTGAAACTGTGTGTGAGAAGCCATTTAGTGACTTCTTTTCCTAGTGATCCATACTTCCATGCTAGTTGTTATTAGTTGTATTTTGGAGTGCTTCTTACCCTCTATCGTCTCATGCCTTGGTTGAGCATATTGGATTTGTGTAGCTCGTAGTTCTGGGGTGTAGAAAATGCTATGTGGCTGATTTTAGCAGATTGTAGTGATTTCTTGTTTAGCTCGTAGTTGTTGAATCGTTGCTCCGTTTTGATCGTGTCCTATATGAAACTTGCTTAGAATCTCGTGTAGTTTCATATTATCTTGCTGGTTGTGTGTTTTGAGATGCTCGTGACTGTCGTTGCACACATTTTGCATTCATGCCATCATATCTTGCGGTATTCGTATTTTTTAAAACGTAGCTCCATTGGAGATGTTCTCTATGTGTAAATTGCTTGTAACGACGCGTAGAATCACGTCAACCTATTTGTTTTGCTGTTTAACAAATAATTAAATGTGTTAGTTCAGATCTGGACAGAATTGTAAATTAACATGTGAGGTCGCCTTGGAGGTGCCACATATCATTTCCGACCTTATTTAAAATGCCTAGATAGGTAGTTTAATTACGCTTCACCTCTTGCCATGTTTAACCACATTTAATATTGCCGTGTATCTAATCGGGATAGAACTAACTAATTAAACGTGGAGTTTCGTTAATATGCAACTCGTTGCATATTGAACTTCACTTAATGTGTAGTGTTGATTGTTGTGAATTGCCATGCCATGTCTTGCATATATTCAGCCGCTCATGCATCATTTGTGTTGTGCATCGTGTGGTGTATATCCTGTGTTGATTCTTGTTTCCGGTTTGCTTCGTCTCGATAGAGTTCCGCAAGCGTGTCGTAAAGTGAGGACCCGTTCGACTACATCGGTTCGTCTGCTTCACAGAGTCATTCTTCTTCCAAGCGGGATCTCAGGCAAGATGACCATTTCCCCAGATACAATTACTATCATTGCCATGCTAGTTTTATCGCTTCTATTGATTATGTCTCGTTGCCTACCACCTATTAAATACGAGCCTCTCAACAATGCCATGAAACCTTCAACCTATTCACAACCTAGCAAACCACTGACTGGCTATGTTATCGCTTGCTTAACCATGTGTTAGCGTTGCTAGTTGCAGGTGTAGTTGCTTCCATGTGAAAACATGGGTTCCATGTTATATCACCCTATTAAATGCTATCTAATTTAATGCATCAATATACTTGGTAAAAGGTGGAAGGCTCGGCCTTTCTAGCCCGGTGTTTTGTTCCACCTTTGCCCCCTTAGTTTCGGCTACCGGTGTTATGTTCCATAATTGAGCGCTCCTAACATGATCAGGGTTGTTATGGCGACCCCCTTGATAATTCGTTTTAGATTAAGACTGGTCTCGCAAGGCCCAACTTTGGTACTACATTTTCCTAATAACTAAATAAATGCATAGGGACCCACCGACACCGGCAGAGTAATTAATCAACCCCCGGGCCAGTGCTCCTCATGAGTGTTGGTCCAAAAAGGGCAGACTGCAGGGCCACCATGGGGCAACTCAAGGTTTGGTACCTGTAGGCTTTCCCATACGGTCGTGTCCTGAGAACGAGATACGCGGCTCCTATCGGGTTCATCGACACGTCGGGTAGCCTTGCTGGATTAGTGTTACCTTTGATGAAATATCTTGTGCATCGTGATTCTAGTAATGCTTTGGGTAATCTCAGAGTTGAGGTTTTCCACTAAGGAGTCCGACGAGATTGCGAACTTCGTGATCGAGGATTTCTATGCGGCTTGTGGAAATTTGTGATGGACTAGTTGGAGCACCCTTGCAGGGTTAAATCTTTTTGGAAAGCCGTGCCCGCGGTTATGTGGCAATGTGGAAACTTTGTTTAACACTGGTTCTAGACAACTTGAAGATAACTTAATTAAAACTTGCCAACTGAGTGCGTAACCGTGACTGTCTCTTTCGTGAGTTCCTTCTCCGATCGAGGACACGGTGGCGTTATGTCTGACGTAAGTAGGTGTTCAGGATCATTCATTTGATCATCAGTAGTTCACGTCCGTTGTGCGTAGATCATCCCCCTCTTTGTTTCTTGTACTCATAAGTTTAGCCACCAAATATATACTTAGCCACCGCTGCAACCTCACCACTTAACCATACCTCACCCATTAAGCTTTGCTAGTCTTGATACCTTTGGAAATGAGATTGCTGAGTCCCTTGTGGCTCACAGATTACTACAACACCAGTTGCATGTACAGGTAAAGGTTACTTGACGCAAGCGCGTTGATTGTTCATTTGGACTTGCTTCTTCTTCTTCTTCATCGACCTAGGATGGGTTCCAGGCCGGCAGCCTGGGATAGCAAGGATGGACGTCGTTCTTCTTTTCTCGTTTGTTTTCGTCCATAGTCGGACCCTGCTCTTCTTCATGATGATTATGTATTGTAATGATGTGACTCTGATGTAGCTTGTGGCGAGTGTAAGCCAATTTCATATATCTCATCTTTTCAGTACATGTACTTGTAACGATATCCATTATTGCGAAACGACGAGATGCGCTTCTATCCCTGATGAGGCCCTCGTGCCAAATTGAGGATAGGATCATATCTTGGGCATTACAGAGGATCGGTTGTGTCTTGGCGTCCCGCGGGGCTGTAGTGGACGTCGAGCAAGGAGTCGACCTTGGCGAAGCTCCTGGACACACTCGCCTTGCGGGACCTCATCAGAGAGCGTGGCAACGGCGATTGTCGCTCTATGACTCACTAGGCTATGACAAGGAAGACGGATCTGGGGGTGTCTAACTCACCTAGCGGCGACAAGGAGAGGAGGAGGGAACCATAGCGAGCTTCAGACGCCGAGGGGGGCTTTATAGGGGGCTGGTCCCTGCTTGCTATCGCCGTGGCCATTGCATGCCACCGCGGCACCTTTTGTTCCTCCGCTTGTGAGAGGAAGGTGGAAAGGAGGGGAGAATGACACGGGCACTCGGAGGCCGCATGTGGGTCCTGCAACGTCCACGCTAGCAAGGGGGGGGGTGCGGGTGCGATTGGCTGCTCGACCGCGAGGGGCGTGATACGTCTCCAACGTATCTATAATTTTTTTATGGTTCCATGCTATTATCTTGTCAAACTTTGGATGTTTTGTATGCCTTTTATATCTTTTTTGGGACTAACTTATTAACTTAGTGCCAAGTGCCAGTTCCTATTTTTTCCGTGTTTTTGACCCTTTTCAGAGGAGGATTTTAAACGGTGTACAAACGGAATAAAACTTCCGAAAAGATTTTTTCCGGAACAGAAGATACGCACGAGACGTGAGAACCAAGGCAGAAGCCACTAGGGGACGCCACAAGCCACCTAGGCGCGGCCAGGGGGCCCCGCGCCTAGCAGGCTTGTGGGACCCCTATGGCTCGTCTGCCCTACCTCTTCCGCCTATAAATTCCCGAAAAATCCAAAAGTGCGGGAGAGATCCACGAAAATACTTTTCCGACGCTGCAAGCCTATGTCTCCGCTAGATCCCATCTGGGGCACGTTCTTATGCCCTGCCGGAGGGGGGATTCGGATATGGAGGGCTTCTTCATCAACACCATGACCTCTCCGATGATGCTTGAGTAGTTCACCATAGACCTTCGGGTCCATAGCTGGTAGCTAGATGGCTTCTTCTATCTCTTGGATCTTCAATACAAAGTTCTCCATGATCTTCATGGAGATCTATCCGATGTAATCTTCTTTTGCGGTGTGTTTGTCGAGATCCGATGAATTGTGGATTTATGTTCAGATTGTCTATGAATCTTATTTTAGTTTCTTCTGATCTCTTATATGCATGATTTCATATCCTTGTAATTCTCTTCGAGTTGTGGGTTTTGTTTGGCCAACTTGATCTATGATTCTTGCAATGGGAGAAGTGCTTGGTTTTGTGTTCATACCGTGCGGTGACCTCACCCAGTGACAGAAGGGTTAGCGAGGCACGCATCGTGTTGTTGCCATCAAGGGTAAAAAGATGGGGTTTACTTCATTGGTTTGAGTCTATCCCTCTACATCATGTCATCTTGCTTAAGGCGTTACTCTGTTTGTCATGAACTCAATAAACAAGATGCATGCTGGATAGGGGTCGATGTGTGGAGTAATAGTAGTAGATGCAGAAAGTATGGGTCTACTTGTCTCGGACGTGATGCCTATATGTATGATCATTGCCTTAGATATTGTCATGACTTTGCACGGTTCTATCAATTTCTCGACAGTAATTTGTTCACCCACCGTAATATTTGCTATTTTGAGAGAAGCCTGTAGTGAACACTATGCCCCCCGGGTCTACTCCACATTATATTTTCAGCCTTACACTTTTACTTCGTTGCACTTTCCGCCTTCAGATCTCACTTTGCAATCAATCTTGAAGGGATTGAAAACCCCTTTATAGCGTTGGGTGCAAGCTCGTTTGTGTTTGCGCAGGTACTCTGGAAACTTGGCTTGATTCTCCTGCTGGATTGATACCTTGGTTCTCAAACTGAGGGAAATACTTACTGCTCCTGTGCTGCATCACCCTTTCCTCTTCAAGTGAAAAACCAACGCAAGCTCAAGAGGCCGCCGGGGATTCCTAGCACCGTAGCAGAAGGATTTCTGGCGCCGTTGCCGGGGAGGATCAAGTTCTAGGTTAAGCTCATCCAAGTACGTGTCACAAACTCATCTCTTGCATTTACTTTTTTGCCTCTCGTTTTCCTCTCCCCCACTTCTAAAAAACAAAATTTTAGAAAAATATTCGCCTTTTTCGTTCGCCCTTTTCTTTTCTTGTGTGCTATGTGCCTTCAATATGCTTGCACCTTCGCTTGCTGAAAATCTATTGATATGGATCCTCATCCACTTGCTAATCTCTTTAAGAGATCCACTTATGTTGATCCAATTGCTAGTGAGTTGAGTGCATTTGACTTTCTCTATGGAGTTTTGCTTGAGATGCATGAATCTAAAAATTGTGATGAAGAAATTTATGAAGTGATTCACGAGGGCTCCTTGAATGAAAAGCATGATTGCAATGGTTTCACTATAAATCCTATTAGTGTCAATCATGCTAAAAATATGCAAAACCCTAAGCTTGGGGATGCTAGTTTTGCTATGTCCACTACTTGTTGCAATGATCATGATTGGGGTAATGATTTTTCTTATGATTTTGAAAATTTGTTTAAGCCTCATGATGATTATGATGTTTGCAATAAGATTGAAAATGGGATTGGAGAAGTCATGACTTTAGTTGATGATAATCCCACTATTTTTGAAGAGCGTCAACTTTGCATGCATGTGGATCATGAAAAGAATATCCTATGTGATAGCTATATTGTTGAATTTGAATATGATCCCACATGTAATTATTATGAGAGAGTAAAATATTGTGGTAGAAACTTTCATATCACTAAATCACCTCTCGTTGTGTTGAGATTACTATTGTCTCTTTTTTCTTCCTTGCATATGGTAGCTATTGGTTGTCCTGTTAATTTGTTTTCCTATAAAATGCCTATGAATAGGAAGTATGTTAGACTTAGATGTGATTTTCACATGCTTCATGATGCTCTCGTTTGCTTCATTTCTTATCTTTTGTGTGAGCATCATTGAATTATCAATGCCTAGCTAAGGGCGTTAAACAATAGCGCTTGTTGGGAGGCAACCCAATGAATTTATCTTTGCTTTTTTGCTTTCTGTTTGGTTGCGTCCACACCATCATAATTCTGTTATGATTGTGTTTTTGTGTTTCTTTTTGTGTTTGAGCCAAGTAAAACCTTTATGACTAGTTTTGGTGATGGTTGTTTGATCATGCTGGAAAAAGACAGAAACTTATTGCTCACAAAATTATTTTTAATTTTTATTCAGAAAGAGATTTTGATTTGAATTTTCTTGCTGCTAGTTGATATGCCTTTTTCCCAGGCTGTCGTAATTTTTCAGAATTTTTGAGGTACCAGAAGTATACGAAGTATACAGATTGCTACAGAGTGGCCTGTTTTTGACAGCTTCTGTTTTTGTTGTGTTGGTTGCTTGTTTTGATGGAACTATGGATAGTATCGGGGGGGGGGGGTACTAGCCATGGAAAAGTGAGAATATAGTAACCTAACACCAATATAAATAAGAAATCAAGATTGCTACACTACCTAAAGAGGTGGTAGTTTGTTTTCTTGTGCTAATGATATCATGAGTTTCTGTTTAAGTTTTTTGTAGTGAAGTTTTCAAGTTTTGGGTGATGTTCCCATGGACAATAGGATAAAGAGTGGAAAGAGTTCAAGCTTGGGGATGCCCAAGGCATCGCAATCCAAATTCAAGGACACCAAAAATCCTAAGCTTGTGGATGCCCCGGGAAGGCATCCCCTCTTTCGTCTTCAATCCATTGGTAACATTACTTGGAGCTATATTTTTATTCACCACATGATATGTGTTTTTCTTGGAGCGTCTTGTATTGTAGGAGTCTTTTCTTTTTGTTGGGTCACAATCATACTTGCTGCACACCTTTTGAGAGAGAGAGATGCACTCATCGTAAATTTGCTAGAATACTCATTGTGCTTCACTTATATCTTTTGAGCTAGACAATGTTGCTCTATGTGCTTCACTTAGATCTTTTAGAGCACGACGGTGTGCAACTTGGTCATTGGCTTGTGCTATGAAAGTAGTCCCAAAGGTGATAGGTACCCAAAGAGGATACAATAAAACTTCCACCTTCATGTGCATTGAGTAGAAGAGAAGTTTGATTCCTCTCAATTAGTTTTGAGACGTGGATTTGGTAATATTAAGAGTTATGTTAGTAGGGTGTTGTGAATCTAGAAATACTTGTGTTGAAGTTAGTGATTCCCGTAACATGCACGTATGGTGAACCTCTATGTTAGGAAGTCGGAGCATAATTGATCTATTGATTGTCATCCTTTGTGTTGCGGTCGCGATCGCGCGATGGTTAACACCTACCAACCCTTCCCCTAGGAGTATGCGTTTAGCACTTTGTTTCGATTACTAATAAAAACTTTCGCAATAAGTATGTGAGTTCTTCATGATTAATGTGAGTCCATGGTATAGATGCACTTTCACCTTCCACCAATGCTAGCCTTTCTAGTACCGCGCAACTTTTGCTGGTGCACAAACCCCCATATGCCTTCCTCAAAACACGCACCATACCTACCCACTATGGCATTTTCATAGCCATTCCGAGATATATTGCCAGGAAACTCCCACCGTTCCGTCTCATGACTTGTGCTGTCACTCTCAAATTGCCATTGCATGATCGTAAGATAGCTAGCGAGATGTTTCAACGTCATACGCCAAGCTAGATCGTTGCACATCCCGGTACACTGTCGAAGGCATTTCCTGTAGAGTCATCATCGTTCTAAGCTTTGACCAGTGAGTAACTAAAAGTGTGATGATCATCATCATTAGAGCATTGTCCCATGTGAGGAAAAAAAGAGGCCAAAGTTGCCCACAAAAAAAAGAGAAAAGAAAAAAAGAGAGGCCAAAGAGCCCAAACAAAAAAAGAGAGAAAAAGAGAGAAGGGACAATGCTACTATCTTTTCCACACTTGTGCTTCATAATAGCACCATGTTCTTCATGATTGAGAGTCTCTTGTTTTGTTAGCACCATATGATAGTGGGAATCTTCATTATATAACTTGGCTTGTATATTCCAATGATGGGCTTCCTCAAAATTGCCCTAGGTCTTCGTGAGCAAGCAAGTTGGATGCACACCCACTAGTTCTCCTTTTGAGCTTTCACCTACTTATATCTCTAGTGCATCCTTTGTATGGCAATCCCTACTCATTCACATTGATATATATTAATGGGCATCTCCATAGCCCTTTGATATGCCGAGTCGATGTGACCATCTCCTCCTTTTTTGTCTCACAACCTCCACCACACTCTATTCCACCATAGTGATATATCCATGGCTCACGCTCATGTCTTGCGTGAGAGTTGAAAAAGGTTTGAGAAAGTAAGAGTGCGAAAACAATTACTTGGCCAATACCAGGGTTGTGCATGATTTAAATTAGTTGTGTGGGGATGATGGAGCATAGCCAGACTATATGATTTTGTAGGGATAACTTTCTTTGGCCTTGTTATTTCAAAAGTTCATGATTACCTTGCTAGTTTGCTTGAAGTATTATTGTTTTCATGTCAATAGCAAACTATTGTTTTGAATCTTACGGATCTGAACATTCACGTCACATGAAAGAAGTTACAAAGGACAACTAGCTAGGTAGCATTCCACATCAAAAATTCAGTGTTTATCACTTCCCTACTCGAGGACGAGCAGGAGTTAAGCTTGGGGATGCTTGATACGTCTCCAACTTATCTATAATTTTTGATGGTTCCATGCTATTATCTTGTCAAACTTTGGATGTTTTGTATGCCTTTTATATCTTTTTTGCAACTAACTTATTAACTTACTGCCAAGTGCTAGTTCCTGTTTTTGACCCTTTTCAGAGGAGGATTTTAAACGGTGTCCAAACAGAATAAAACTTCCGAAAAGATTTTTTCCGAAACAGAAGATACGCACGAGACGTGAGAACCAAGGAAAAAGCCACCAGGGGACACCACAAGCCCCCTAGGCGCGGCCAGGGGGGCGCCTAGCAGGCTTGTGGGCCCCCTGTGGCTCGTCTGCCCTACCTCTTCTGCCTATAAATTCCCGAAAAATCCAAAACTGCGGGAGAGATCCACGAAAATACTTTTCCGCCGCCATTAGCTTCTATCTCCGCAAGATCCCATCTGGGCCATGTTCTGGTGCCCTGCCGGAGGGGGATTCGGATACGGAGGGCTTCTTCATCAACACCATGACCTCTCCCATGATGCGTGAGTAGTTCACCATAGAACTTCGGGTCCATAGCTAGTAGCTAGATGGCTTCTTCTCTCTCTTGGATCTTCAATACAAAGTTCTCCATGATCTTCATGGAGATCTATCCGATGTAATCTTCTTTTGCGGTGTGTTTGTCGAGATCCGATGAATTGTGGATTTATGATCAGATTATCTATGAATCTTATTTGAGTTTCTTCTGATCTCTTATATGCATGATTTCATATCCTTGTAATTCTCTTTGAGTTGTGGGTTTTGTTTGGCCAACTTGATCTATGCTTCTTGCAATGGGAGAAGTGCTTGGTTTTGGGTTCATACCGTGCGGTGACCTCACCCAGTGAAAGAAGGGGTAGTGAGGCACGCATCGTGTTGTTGCCATCAAGGGTAAAAAGATGGGGTTTACATCATTGGTTTGAGTCTATCCCTCTACATCATGTCATCTTACTTAAGGCGTTACTCTGTTCGTCATGAACTCAATACACTAGATGCATGTTGGATAGTGGTCGATGTGTGGAGTAATAGTAGTAGATGTAGAAAGTATCAGTTTACTTGTCTCGGACGTGATGCCTATATGTATGATCACTGCCTTAGATATCATCATGCCTTTGCGCGGTTCTATCAATTGCTCGACAGTAATTTGTTCACCCAGCGTAATGTTTTCTATTTTGAGAGAAGCCTCTAGTGAACACTATGGCCCCCGGGTCTACTCCACATCATATTTTCAGCCTTACACTTTTACTTCGTTGCACTTTCCGCCTTCAGATCTTTCTTTGCAATCAATCTTGAAGGGATTGACAACCCCTTTATAGCGTTGGGTGCTAGCTCGTTTGTGTTTGCACAGGTACTCTGGACACTTGGCTTGATTCTCCTACTGGATTGATACCTTGGTTCTCAAACTGAGGGAAATACTTACTGCTCCTATGCTGCATCACCCTTTCCTCTTCAAGGGAAAAACCAACGCAAGCTCAAGAGGCCACCGGGGATTCCTGGCACCGTAGCAGGGCGCAAGGGCTATGATTGCGAATGGGCCGACTGAAGCTCTGCTCTCTCTCTTTGACAAACATATAAAAGTTTTCGTTTACTTTTTAAACACATTCTTGCAAAATCCACAGAGAGAAGAGAGGAAGGTTTTCGGATGAAAAAAAATACTTTTGAACAAACAAAATGATGCACTAATTTATAAAAATGGTTTGGGCATTTTAGAGACATAATTTTAATGGAGTTATCCTAAGCATTCCCTCTGTTTTGCAAGGTTTCAAACTAGCAAAAAAATTATGACATCACTAAAAGTTGACGCTAAAATATCAACTGAATTTCTACAGCAATTGCAACATTTTTAACATGGTGTTGGGCAACACAATATTTCAACAAGCACTAGAATTTTAATCAAAAGGAGAAGGGGGTTTTTGAAGCATTTGAATGGACTAGGTTTTTACCATGATCAACACTTGAGGCAACACACAACAAAACCCCACACACCAATCAATCCCCAAATAAGCAACAAGGAGGAAAACTAAATGAATGTTGTGATGATATGATGACATGATGCAAGATGATGTGAGGCAATATTTATTAATTCAAATCATAAGGTGTCATTCATGGAAGGTCACACGTGGAATATCTTACAAAGATGGCAAGGATTGCATTTGGGCTGTTACATGAACCCCCTTTGTCCTATTTTCCCCTCCCACTCCTCCCCCAACCCAGAGGCGCACCCCCTGCACCCTTCCCCGACAACACTCGCCCCCGAGGAGCCACGAGCCTCCCCCGCTCGCGCCGCCATCCTACCCGTCTCCTTCTCACTGGTCGACCCCGAACCCCGCCACCGTAGCCCCCGACAATGCTAGTGAGGCCCTAGGACTCCCCTCCCCTCCTGTCACCCCCTTCCCCCCATCGGCGGCACGCACCTTCCCTCTCTCTGCCGCACCCTGCACTGCGTTGCCCCGCGGCCGAGCTGCCTCGCCCCCGCCTTGTCCCGTTGTGCCCCTAGCAGCGCGTCTGTTGCACCCGATTCGTGCTAGCACACCTCCGCCTGCATCCGGGCACATGCATGCGTGCTCGGTCTGTGCGCCGCTCACGCACCTGCCACTCACCACAGCTCCCGCCACGTGCTGCTTCACCACTGGACGCCGCCACCATGGTCGTGGCCCTACCCGCGTGCGCGCGAGCACAATTCTGGCCGGCGCCGAAAGCTCAATTCGAACGAGTTCCGGCCACCCCTGCCCATCCTGATGGTTGGGATGGATGCGCGCAAGCTACAACTTTCGAACGCGCCAAACAGCGTGCGAAATGATGCCCCCTAGGCAAAACCCGAGCCCCTCCCGAATGCGCCGCTTCATTTCATGGTCGTCGGCGATGCCTCCGGTCACCGGAGCTGACCTGGCCAACCGGGACCACCTCCCAGTGACACTAGCTGGTTGGATAGGGGCCCAGTTGACCAGTTGACCACGGTTAACTGGCTAACTGGGTATAGCTCAATCAGTGTCGCGTGGGGCCAAACCCCCGTGGGCCACTAACATGTGGGCCCAACATAATTAACCCCTAATTGAACTGTTTAATAATTTTAATAATTAGTTTAAACCATTTATCCTATGATAGGTGGGACACTCTTTTAATTAATCTGTTTTGAGTTTAATTTAAACCCTGGCTAACCCACTCTCTATGACAGGTGGGGCCCGCTAGTCAGGTTTGTCCACTCAGCTCCCTGTTGACTCTTGACGCCGGCATGGTGTCATGCTGATGCAATAAAGGATTTTCTTAATTAAAATAAATCTATTTATTTTAGAATATTAATAATACTTTGGAAAATAATATAAATAATGTGTAAGTCAGATGGAAATAATTTATATATGAAAGTTGATCTAAAATATCCCATGAATCCGAATACGCTATCCGTTTATCTATCACATGCTCCTAGCATGATGAATATGGAACTTTACTCCATGATTCATCTGTCCAGTAGTAGCCAAAACGTGGGAAATATCGTCACATATTTTCCCGCTCCGCCATGATGTGTAGTACTGCGTTAGCTCATGCCTAACACTGCATATTGCCATGTCATGCATCGTGATGCATGTCTCTGCTTTTATTTATTGTTTATTCTCCTCTTCTCTCTAGTTGATGCCGAAGGTCACGCTGCTGCCGGGTATGACTACCCCCGTGACGACCAACCTTTCGCAGAAGAGCAACAAGGCAAGCAACCCCTTGATCATCCCTATATCGCCCAATCTTTCTCCCTCATGCTTGCATTATATTTTGCTACTGTTGTATATAGCTCCTACTTTGATGCATATCCAGTCTTGATAAAGTGCTATTATACTCTATTGCATATTAAATGTTTAGTATAGGTGGATCAATGATACCCATTGACCCCTTAGTCCCATTTGCCACTGCTTTATCATTGAAGACTCGATCATCCGATCGACGAGCCATGACCCGTCACATCAACTCACACCCCTTAGTTGTATGACTCTACATAGCTAAAATATCGAGTATCGACGGTGACACCTTGTTATGTACTCATGATGTTAGCTTTGTAGTGAAGTTAACCGGAGGTGTATTTCGGAGGGTGATTCCTTGTTCACCACTTCCGACAACCACTCCGTCGCGCAACCCCTTAAGCGTCAACCATCGAGGGTGATTCCTCCCTGGTCACCTTGACGGTTACACAGCTGGGAATCCGTCGAGGAAGATACGTCGGATCCTCTAATGTTATAGACACACGGTTACCTTGTCCTTTAATGCTAGGAACATGATGAAATGTGTGGTGTGGGTGGATACCCGTGTGATTGTGGCCTTGTCACACATCCTCGAGATGGCGCAACAAGACCACATACCGTGTATTGCTGATCATCGCCGCAAGTTAATTAAAACATTAATGGGATTTGAGTATTTGATCTGAGTTGGCCGTTTGACCTTTTTTGCACTAACCTTCACGCGGGGATAGTTATGGGCACTTAGTGTCGTAGTATCAACCGAAGCTCTTTGGACGTCAGCAATGGAGCGCCACACGCCCGAGTGGTCCGCGTAAGCATTGATCTTGTATTAGAGCTGCCAAGACTGACCTCAGCCACCCACACATCATGTAGGAGTGCAAAGGGTGATGGGCCCATGACCCCTGCACGCTTAGGATTTAGACTGGCGGGTTGGCCTCTCTATTAAGCCTAGGTAGGGCTGCGACATGTTGATATGCCGAGGTTGGGCATGGCCCAGGAAAGTGTGTCCGGCCGGACTTGATCGAGCGTGTTGGGAAATGTGGTGCATCCCTGCAGGGATGAAATTAGTTGTTCGAATAACCATGTCCATTGTAACATGACGACTTGGAATTGTATGCCGATCTAATAGAACCAGAACTTTGATTTAACTAGAATGACTTGCTCTGAGTTTGCTTTCTCGCAGGGAGTCGAGGAAGAATCTCTAGGCGTGACTTAATTAATTTGCTGCAACAATATGACCATACTTGTGTTACTGATCTGTACTCTTCTAATGATGCAAGACACTTAAGATGCTCGTTTTCGATAGGGCTAGACCTTTTGCTCCATTCTCGCATTTATGCAGTCAATCCAAAGATATATCCCCTGTCCTTTGATACTGATGTATTCTTAGCATAGTTATGATATCAGTCTTGCGAGTACTTTGGATGAGTACTCACTGTTGCTTTGCTCCCTCTTTTCCTCTTGATACGATTGTCGTGATCAGATGACGAAGCCCAGGAGTTGGCTTATCCCACCGACGATGACTGCTACCCTGACAGAGCCTACTACTACATGGAGGCCGCTGACGACCAAGAATATTTTAGGAGATTCTCGGGCAGGATGCCTCGCCTCTTTCGATCTATGTTATGTTTGTGCTAGCCTTCTCTAAGGGGAAACTTGTTGACTTATGTTTGTACTCAGATATTTTTGGCTTATGCTGACTCATGTATTTCCAAGCTTATGTTTTCGAGCCCTCGATGCCCATGGCTTGTAATATAAAGCTTGTGTGACTTTAATTTGTGTCTAGAGTTGTGTTGTGATATCTTCCAGTGAGTCCCTAAGCTTGGTCATATGCATTTGCATGTATGATCAACGTACGATCAAATTGGGGGTGTCACAAGTTGGTATCAGAGCCGACTGCGTGTAGGTAGCCCCTTTCCAGCTCCTTGGCCAAAGTTGAGTCTAGTACTTGAAAAACTTTACTAACATTGTTGTGTGGCTTAAGAGCCCGCATCTCAATCGGGTGGTATTAGCATCTTTTACTCCTCTTCTATACTCTAGGTTTCGATATCTCTTCTCTTTTGGGTTAAAAAATTAGCTAACTCTAACATTAGGTTCTCGTGATCACATCTACCCGGAGAGCTGGATTATCTATTGTTATTCTTCTTGAAAGTATGTTACACACACTATCTTTTGACGTCTTTGAACCTCCTTGTTTCAGATGCGTCCCTCAAGATAGCTCGTACGCTTGACTACGGCTATCGATGCGACTGGGTTCTCGACCATTCTGATCAACCTCTTGACCAGGCTCGGATATCGTTGGTACCTCGAGTACAATGTTTACAAGGACTACCACGAATTAAAGCAGGGGTAGTACCAGGCTGTGGTTCGCATCTACGATCGGTGAAACATCTCCATCACTGAGTTGCACACCTTTTGTGGTGTTGGGGTGACGAATAATATGGCAGTCCACGATGTTGTCTATATTGCTATCACTCGCCTCCGTAGAGAGTACGACCCGCTTGGAGGAGACTGGATTCATATACATCCCTTATGCTCCTGTTGGGGATGAGAGTGGATCCGACCTTGCTGCCTACACTCCTTACGTGCAAAAGCGTAATGACCAATCCTACACTTCTGTGTGTACCCCCTACCTAGGTCGTCGCTACGACCCATAGGTTCTGGTTCTATACACTGAGGCATTGGATCATGCTTTTCGAGCTGTGACAACTGAGTTGTACGCCACCCATACTCGTCTTTACGACGTGATGACACAGCTGCTACTAGCACTTAGCGCAAGGATACACCTTGAGTACATCATTTACCAACGCAGGACAGAGCTACAACCAGATCTTGAGTGACCTGCTGTCGGAGGTCGCACTCCTACATGTGGACATGTACTCCCCGTTCGGGAACAGTACGTGCACATGAGTAACAAAGGATTGCAAAATCCTGTCCCTGGTTTTACCATACGGGATCACCGACAGTTACCTAGCTTTAGTGGTTGTCCCCGATGTTGATGTAGCATTATCGATATGTCTTGTTGTTGTATCTCTCTACTGCGTGCATGTGTGCTGCCTAGTTGGTCCAGGTTATCATCAAATTTCAAACTTGTAATCACTGGTCTTGTAACACCCTGGTTTTCGCTCCCTGTTTTTTTTTCATTTGCGGGATTTGACCCCCGTCTTTTTCTCGGGTTATCAGATTTCTTTCACCCTGGGAATGTGAAGATGGTCATCTAGCCTTGCCTTCCCTAAATTCTCCCCAGTTTAGCCGTTCCACCCAAGACCTTTTCTCAGGGTTTTGCCGTCAAAACCCTACATTCCGAATTGCCGGAAGGGAAACCCTGATCTCTCCTGTTTCAAAGGAACCCCAATTTCTTTTGCCCTGTTGCCTCCCAGACCTTTTCCCAATGATCATCCTTCATCTTTGAACCCTGGATATGCAAAAATATTGTCAAGTATTTGAACCCTGGAGTAGTGAGGGTGCTGTTGGACATGATTGGACACGCAGGAGGTGTCAAATCGGGTTGTGCACGTGGTGATCACCGGCAGAGCGCGCCATATGCAAGCTCTGTGCATTTGGGCCCCAGCCCCGTCCACTCCCTGTGCCTCTCGCGTCCCCTCCATGTCCAGTAGCTAGCACGTGTCGTGCGGTCCTTTCCCCCCTCTATTCCTCGCCATAGACACCTCTGCCGACCACTTGAGCAATGCCGATCCTTCGGGAGCTTCGGATGCCGGCGAAAGATTCCCAGAAGCTTCCCCTGTGGCTATTTAAGGAGCAAGCCAAGCCCCCCTGCTCGTTAGCAAGCCCAGAGCTCTCCAAGCCCCTCCCACTCGAGCTCGAGGAGCTCTCTGTCCGCCATGGCCGCCATTGCCACAATCGGCTCTGGCTCAAGTTAGAGCACCTCGGCCCCTTCCTCCGTGCCTAGCCCCTGCCTGAGACCCCTCCGGATCTTGCGCGATCGCTGATCCCGCTAGGGAAGGCCCTGCCGGCGGCACCCACTTCAACTCCTTGCCTGCCATGCACCCGCCCGTGGCGGTGGCGCTGTGGTCCATCTCCGGTGACCCCGCGACCACCCTCGAGCATAGCAAGGTGTGGTGGTTCTCCTGCGCCCATCGGCTAGCCTCCCGGAGTAGCATAGCGACGGCGAGGACCGGCGCCAGGTCTTCCCCGTGGCCCTGTCGAGAGGTTGAAGAAGAAGCAGGAGAGAGAGAGAGGAGCTGGGGCGGGGCCCGCATGTAGGAGAGAGAGAGAAAGGAGTGGATAAAGTGGGGCCCGTGCATGGCCCGAGGAGAGAGAGAGGGGACCCGACAGGTGGGCCCTGACCCCACCTGTCGGTGAGAGAAGACCTGATCCAGCTGTTAAGTGGAAGCGTATTCTGGTAAATACGCTTTCATTTAAGCAGAAGCGCATTTCCAGCAATACGTTTTCTATTTTTCAGCTGAGGGACCTGTTGGAGAGGATATTTTTGCACATTCGTCCCTGATCTTCTTTCGTCCGTATCTTTTTAACCGTGACTCGGACCGAGGTGAAACCAACGCTCACGTCTTCGTCTCGTCGAGCCCGTCATGTTGGTAACATTTTAACAAGGTGGTTACACTGTGAAAATGACCCTTCTATCCTTGTTTCCAATCAGCCCCCTTCGAGATAGAGCGGTATCCGGCGATCCTTTCTGTGGACTCTCCGCACCTCTTCCTGGAGTATTCTTCGACCCCAGGCAAGACGACCACCTGACATATGCCCTAAAGCTTGCTCTGTGTTGTTCCTGCATGTTCAATTAATATGCTTACGATTGTATGTATAGTAACGTGTGGTACGCGACTCTGACAAACCCTTGCTCGCATTTTATTCAATGACGACAGCACGCCCGAGTCTGAGCTACGTTCGACCGTCCGGGGTAGATGCCGCCTTTATAACTCTCTCGTCGATAGCTAGCTCGTGTTATGAGCTGCTTTTCGGCCATCACACGCAGCTGTTGAATTTCTTTCTGTGGCAGTGACCCTATGCTCTGAGCTGTTCTTCAACCGTCTTAGGGAACTGCTATATTCTTTTTATCAACACCGCCTCATGCTGTGTACTCCTTTCCAGCCGTCTTGAGCCGGGGTTGAGTTATTCCGATAACGTCCCAGATCTGTGTTGTAAAGACCGTTCTGGTGGCTACCGATTTATTTGCCGGTTTTATGTGAGGGTTCTGAGGGTCTAATTTATAGTTAGAGCTTGTAAAGTAATAACCTATCATTTACATATTGTCTTATTAATGATTCATAATATAGAGATAGGTTGAGGTGTTTCTACCATTGTTATTTCATGCAGAATCATCATTATGTTAAGTCATTGCTGGCAACAACCATGCTTGATAAATATGTTGTTTAAACCAAACTTAATGGTTGATCTCGAGTCACCTGTCCGGGCTTATCCGTGCAACCACATTTGCCGATATGGGACGACCGTGACTTGGGCTGATCGCGTGACCTTTCACCGGTACTCCCAAAGAGGGAGGATTATGCACGCGTGCTACCCTGATCAGGTGGGCGGTGATAATCCTTTGAGCCCAGTTGAGCTGAGTTGGGGCCGTCCCTAGGTGGGACAGTTCAGTTTGGCCATGACGGTGGCAGGTGTCATGAGGACACAGGGCCACCTAGGGCAAGACTCGGGGGAGAGTGGTTGCCGGGGGTACGATGAAAGAGTCACGGGTCAGGCAAGTTTCGTTGGAGTAATGTTGGTCCACCCGAATGGGATCACGAGGTCAGTGCTTCATAGTGTGGGTAAAGTGTGCAACCTCTGCAGAGTGTCAAATCTATTCGGATAGCCGAGTCCACGATATTGGACAGCCCGACCAGACCTCAGTAGGTGATCAACCGTAAGAGCGATGATAATGATGGAAGAACTTGTCTTGTGCAGACCTCGGAAGATGTGCGGTATATGACATGTTAGCCATGAGATGAGTGGTCGATGACCACATGAGTTGGATTGGATCAGATTCAGACTGGATTATGAGAATAGTCGGAGTACAAATCATTTACCTAATATGCTTTACCTTATCGCATTTACTTTAGAAGTTATCTTTCTAGATAACCATGTTATACCTTGATAATTAACCTTGCTAGATAGGTATGCTATGTCGTGATGATTAATATTTCTCTAATAACAAATGCATGCTTGAATGCCATAGATTGCTTTGCTGAGTGTATATTTTAGTTTTAGTTTGCTTGCGAGTACATTCAAAACTACTCAACGGCTTTTAACGTGGGCAGGTTCACATAAGGATCTGTCGTACGTGAGGAGTCAGATCCCTGTGGATTGGAGCTGCATCAAGACCATGCTGCCTTAGATAGAGCTTTTCCGCTGCCATCACCCTTGTGGCTCATCTTGTAAAACTCTTATATTCATTAATAGAAATGCCTATGTTCCTGATACCTGTTGTAAACTGATGCCGTGACAGCAGACCTTCCCCTGCAATGGCACCAGAAGAATGCTGCTAGCACTCTCCGGCAATCGAAACTAGAAGGATGTTGTTGACGGCCCACCAGCGCGTGGGATCGCATCAGTTTTCGAGGTTAGAGTATTCGACCCAAATTTGTTGATTGCCAAACAGGAGGTGAGAGGATACTCTCAAGTATTAGTAGCTGAATATGTCAGATTCAACCACACCTGAAAGATTAGTATCTGCAAGCAAAGTAGTAACAGCAAAGTAGTATGATAACAACGGTGTCAGAAACGATCTATTGACACGGCAGACTATTTCTGACGATTGTATCAATGGCGCCAAGTTGCCTCGTTGACAGAAATTGTCTGTTCCCATCAACGACCACCGTACCAAAATTGTAGCATGTAGCAGCAGTGTAACGAGTAATAGCAGTGGCAAGAAACAACAGTAGTGACAACAGTAGCAAGTAACAACAGTAGCAAGCGACAGTAGTAGCAACAGTAGCAGCAGAGCAAGACAAGTAACAGCAGCAGCGCAAAACAAGTAACAACAGCAGTAGGACAAACTCGTAGGCAATGGGTCGGTGATTTGTTTGGATGATATTCATCATGCAACAGTTATAACACGGAGAGATATGTGGCTAGCTCCCGTTCGTCAATGTGATGTAGGCATGCATTACGTGTGTCGTCATACGTGCTTAAGGAAAAGAACTTGCATGACATCTATTGTCCATCCCTCCCGTGGCAGCGGGGTCGAAAAGGAAACTACGGGATATTAAGGTTCTCCTTTTAATAAAGAACCAGACCAACGCATTAGCACCTCGTGAACACATGAACTCCTCAAACTATGGTCATCATCGGGAGTGGTTCCGGTTATTGTCACTCCGGGGTTGCCGGATCATAACACATAGTAGGTAACTACAACTTGCAAGATCGGATCTAAAACACACATATATTGGTGACAACATAATAATTTCGGATCAGAAATCATGGCACTCGGGCCCTAGTGACAAGCATTAAGCATGGCAAAGTAGTAGCAACATCAATCTCAGAACATAGTGGATACTAGGGATCAATCCCCATCAAAACTAACTCGATTACATGATAGATCCCATCCTACTCATCACCGCCCAGCGAGCCTATGAATAGATTACTCACGAACGACGAAGAGCTTCATGGATTTGGAGAGGGAAGAAGGTTGATGATGACGATGGCGACGATTTCCCCTCTCCGGAGCCCAAAACGGACTCCAGATCTGCCCTCCAGATGAAGAACAGGTTGTGGCCGCGCCTCCGTATCGCAAACGCGACGAAATCTTCTCTTTTTATTTTTTCTGGGACGAAAGTGAACTTATAGACCTGAGATTGGGGGCGGCAGAGCCGTATGGGCCCCACAAGCTTGCCCACCGCCACCAGGGGGGTGGCGGTGGCAGGGCTTGTGGCCCACTGGCCCACCCCCTCAGGTGGATCTTTGCGCAGGTATTTTTCATATTTTCCAAAAATGTTCCCCGTAAATTTTCAGGACGTTCTAAGAACTTTGATTTCTGCACAAAAATAACACCAAGGCAATTCTGCTGAAAACAACGTCAGTCCAGGTTAGTTCCATTCAAATCATGCAAATTAGAGTCCAAAACAAGGGCAAAAGAGTTTGGAAAAGTAGATACGATGGAGACGTATCAACTCCCCCAAGCTGAAAACCTTGCTTATCCTCAAGCAACTCAGTTGACAAACTGAGAGAGAAAGAAAAACTTTGACAAACTCTGTTTGATCTTGTTGTTGCAACTATGTCTAACTCATAACCAGAATTTCAGCAAGATCACAAGTTAACCACATAAGCAAGTGACACAAAGGTCTCACGGTAAACTAATATCAATGGCATAATCAGCTAACGAGCAAATAATAATGAGTTTTGAATACCAACACTTCAATCAAAACAAGCATGAAGCAATATGAATAGGTGGTATCTCGCTAGCTCTTTTTGAGACTGCAAAACATAAATGCAGAGCACTTTCAAAGATCAAGGGCTGACTAGACATTGTAATTCATAGCAATGAAGATCGAGTCATAGTCATACTCAATATCAATCAAAAGCAAAGCATAAAAATGACAGAGTGCTCTCTAATTGGTGCTTATAAAAGAGGAGGATGACTCAACAGGAAAATAAATAGACATGCCCTTCGCAGAGGGAAGCATTGATTTGCAGAGGTGCTAGAGCTCAAGCTTTGAAAACAGAGATAATAATTTTGGGTGGCATGCTTTCATTCTCAACGCAATGACCAAGAGTTCTCAATATCTTCCTTGCTACTCATGCTATAGGCGGTTCCCAAACAGAAAAGTAAAGTTTTAACTCCCCCACCACCAATCAATCACACTCCACGGCTAGCCGAATCCTCGGGTACCGTCCATACTAACATCAATCCGGGGGGAGTCTTGTTTTACAGTTATGTTTTCGATTTAAGCGTGGAACTAGGCATTCCAATTACCGGCCCCTTTCTCATGAATGATAGTGAATAAACACATGTCGAGGATAACACTCCTAGCATGGAAGATACCAATAGCCCCATGTCACCACATGAGCGGTTCGGGCATGCAAAACAGATTATTTCTTAAAGGTTTAGAGAGTGGCACATGCAAATTTACTTGGAACGACAGGTAGATACCGCAAATAGGTAGGTATGGTGGACTCTCATGGAAAAACTTTTGGATTTATGGGAGTGGATGCACAAGCAACATTCCGCTTAGTACAAGTGAAGGCTAGCAAAAGACTGGGAAGCGACCAACTAGAGAGCGACAACAGTCATCAAGATGCAATGAGTTTGACTAACATTGAATGCAAGCATGAACAGGATATAAATCACCATGAACACGAACATCATAGAGGCTATGTTGATTTTGTTTCAACTACATGCATGAACATGCGCCAAGTCAAGCCACTTGAATCATTCAAAGGAGAATACCATCCTATCATACTACATCATAGTCATCTCAAAATCTATGTTGGCATTCAAGACGAACCATTATAAGCTCTCAGCTAGTTAAGCATGGCATCAGAAACTATGATCTCTAAATTGTCATTGCAAACATGGTTCTCTCACAACAAAGCTGAATTTGGGATGACAAGATAGTCATATTTACAAAAACAAAATAGATAGAGTTCATACCAGCTTTTCAGTCTCAGTCACTTCATCATATATCATCATTATTGCCTTTCACTTGCACGATCGAACGATGTGAACAATAATAAGAGTGCTCGTGCAATGGACTAAGCTGAATCTGCAGGCAATCACAAAGGAGAAGACAAAGTAATATGGCTCTTTGAAAGCTAAACAGGTATGCATGCAAGAACCACTAAACATTGTAACCAATATCTTCTACCTTGACCCAAACAAAAAGAAAACTGTTTACACGGGAAGCTCCCACACAAGCAAAAGAAGAAAGAAAAATCTTTTTGGGTTTTTTCTCAAAAGGACACAAAACAAGAAAACAAGAAAACGAAAATAAACTAGCATGGATAATACAGTGGAAAAGTGTGAACACCGGCTAACAAAGTGAAAGCATAAGCATGAATGTAAAGTCGGTGAGAACACGTACTCCCCCAAGCTTAGGCTTTTGGCCTAGGTTGGTCTACTCCCAAGGATGGTCCTGGCGAAACCCAAAATCTATTTGGCCACTGCCTGAATAGCTGCCTCACGAAGTCGAGCAGTCGTCGCCTCCCTCTCATACTTCTCTGCCTCTCCTATGGTTATGTAGTATGTTCGTTTTACCTGAAAGTCAAAGAAAGCAGGAGCAGGAAGGGTAATATGGAAAACACGCTGCCGGTTAAATATCAAACGGTATAGGAGGGATCCATGATCCCTCTCAAGGAACTGGTAGCGTGTTAGAGTGACACGATCAAGGTAGGCTGTACGGAGAGGAGGGTCTTCTGAACGGATGGACACTCCAAGAAAATTTGCTAAGCGTGTAGCATAAACTCCACCAAAGAAATCCCCCTCACTGGCATTTTTATTCAGCCTCCTTGCTATCATAGCTCCCATATTGAAGCTCCTGTCACCTGTTACTGCACTCTTAAGGATACTAAGGTCGGAAGCGCATAGGTGAGAGTGTGCACCCTTACCGTTAATGCACCTACCTATGAAGAGGGCAAAGTAGTGCAAGGCAGGGAAATGGATGCTTCCTATGGTGGCTTGCGTGATATCTCTGGTTTCTCCAACAGTTATACTGGAGACAAAGTCTCTGGCCGAAGACTTAGAAGGATCATTAATAATACCCCCATCGGGTATCTTGCAAATACTATTCAAATCCTCCAAATCCATGGCATAGGATTTATCGTACAGATCAAACAGTATGGATGAGTCACGGCCAACTGAAAATTTAAATCTACACACGAAAGAGGCAGTGAGCATAGCATACCGTTCACATTTGTCTGAGAGGAATTCTTCTAACCCGGCATTGCTGACAAGTGTATCAAACTCATCCTTGAAACCTGCTTCGATCATAAACTCATCGGAAGGCCATTCACATGGTTGTACCGGTGCGTCCCTTAGTTGAAAAGGTTCGGGCTCCCGAAAAGAAAGACGGGGACCCTTCTTACTTGAGGAACCACCATGAAACTTCCTCGTGAACATAATTTCCTTTTTTTGAAATTTTTGAAGTTCAAGAGAAAAGTGAATGAAGACCAACCACACCTTGTAGCAACTACTCCTACTAGTGCCTAGAGACCGTATCACGCGCTAAAACTACTTGGGACCAGCTAAAATCCACATTTCTAGCTCAAGAACAGGGTCACCAAGGTAGCAATAATACGCGAAGGATAAAGCACTAGAGCAAAACCTAATTGGACCAATGGAGGAGTCACTTACCAAGGAGTAATTTCCCCAAAACGGTTCGGAGAATGGTGCTTTGAGCAAGCAGATTGAAAATCACAGCCAAATGAGCAAGAACACGGGTTTGAGCTGCGAAACAATTTTTTCTGGAGGTGGAAGAAGAGGCTGGGAGCTGGAATGAGTGGAGGGGGTCCCATGGGCCCCACAATCTTGCTAGCCGCCACCACGGGGGTGGCGGTGGCAGGGCTTGTGGCCCACTGGTCAGGCCCCCATGCCAGCTCTCAGGCCCAGTAATTTTCAAATATTCTAGAAAACATCATACTAAAGTTTCAGGACCATCGGAGAACTTTTATTTTCGAGGTATTTTTCTCCGGGACGCTAAAATAGAAAACAAGAAAGACTAAACTAAATCTATCATTTTTCTTCTAAGCAACAGAAAATGAAAGCCCAAAACAGAGGTATGTGATTCTTTGATTCATCCATTTCATGGTCATCGAAAGAAATCCGTCAATGGGGTTGATCAAGTCCTCATGACAAAAACCTTCTCGAATCGCAAGAGAGAACGGATAATTTTCGAATAGCCACTAAGTCACCTCAATGGGGATATGTATCTCCCCAACAAGCAAATCATACTTCATCTTGACACGAGGAATAGGGCATTCAAAGCTCCCAATAAGAATCGATGAAGTCTTTTCGATAGCATTGATGCATTGTACTTGATATCGTTTCTTCGGAAAGTGCACTATGTGCTCATTACCGTTGACATGGAAAGTGACATTGCCTTTGTTGCAATCTATAACAGCCCCTGCCGTGTTTGAAAAGGGTCTTCCGAGGATGACAACCATGGCATCGTCCTCGGGAATATCCAAGATAACAAAGTCTGTTAAGATAGTGGTGTTAGCAACCACAACAGGCACATCCTCGCAAATGCCGATAGGGAAAGCAGTTGATTTGTCGGCCATTTGCAGAGAAATTTCAGTGGGTGTCAACTTATCCAATTCAAGTCTACGATAAAGAGAGAGCAACATAACACTAACACCGGCTCCAAGGTCACATAAGGCAGTTCTTACATAGTATCCTTTAATGGAGCAAGGTATAGTGGGCACTCCGGGATCACCAAGTTTCTTAGGACTTCCACCTTTGAAAGTGTAATTGGCAAGCATGGTGGAGATCTCAAGATATGGTATCTTCCGTTTATTAGTCACGATATCTTTCATGTACTTGGCATACAGAGACATCTTGAGCATATCAGTTAACCGCATCTGCAGAAAGATGGATCTTATCATCTCAACGAAGTGCTCAAAATCCTCATCATCTTTTTCTTGGATGGCTTAGGAGGAAAGGGCATAGATCTCTGAACCCTTTCTTTACCATGCTTCCTAGCAGTGAAGTCATTCTTATCATATCTCTTAGGTTGTGGGTTATCAGGATTAACCGAAGGTTCAATCTCCACATCCTCATCATTGCTAGGTTGAGCATTATTATCAACATCACTGTCCATATTGTCACCAGGTTCATGTTCATCACCAGATTGTGTTTCTGCATCAGACGCAGAAATATCATTAAGTTCTTCAGGTGTGATAGTATTTGGTGAACTGGCATGTAGGTTTCTATCATCCTTCTTCTTCTCCTTAGGATGACTGGGTGTATCAGCATTGATTCCTTGAGAATCTTGATCAATTTTCTTAGGATGACCTTCAGGATACAAAGGTTCCTGAGTCATTTTGCCTCCTCTAGTAATGACTATGATAGAGTTGTCATTTAATTCATTGAGCAAGTCATTCTGAGCTTTAAGTACTTGTTCTACCTGAGTAGTAATCATAGAGGCATGTTTACTCGGAAGCTTCAGATCATTGACATTTCTGTCAACACAAGCACTTAAATGGCTAAGCATACGAGTACTTTGTTCCAAATGTCTGCTAACATAATCATTGAAACTCTGTTGTTTGGCAACAAAGTTGTCAAATTCATCAAAGCATAGGCTAGCAGGTTTGTCAAAAGGAATATCACTCTCGTCAATCCTACGTAGAGAAGTCACTTCTACTACTTGTATCGGGTTATCGAGACCATGGATCTCTTCGATAGGTGGTAGATTTTTGACATCTTCAGATCTAATGCCTTTCTCTTGCATAGATTTCTTGGCTTCTTGCATATCTTTGGGACTGAGGAATAGAATACCTCTTTTCTTTGGAGTTGCCTTAGGAGGTGGTTCGGGAATACTCCAAGCATTATCGTTTATCAAGATGTTATTCAGTAGGGTCTCAGCTTGTTCTACAGTTCGTTCCCTAAAAACACAACCGGCACAACTATCTAGGTGGTCTCTAGAGGCATCGGTAAGTCTGTTATAGAAGATATCAAGTATCTCGTTCTTCTTAAGAGGGTGATCAGGCAAAGCATTCTGTAGCTGGACGAGCCTCCGCCAAGCTTGTGGGAGACTCTCTTCTTGGAGTTGAGCAAAGTTGTATATTTCCTGCAAGGCAGCTTGCTTCTTATGGGCAGGGAAATATTTCTCATAGAAGTAATAGACCATATCCTGGGGACTACTCACACATCCAGGAGCAAGAGAGGTGAACCAGGCTTTAGCGTCATCCTTTAGAGAGAAAGGAAACAGCTTAAGGATATAGTAGTGGCGGATCTTATCCTCATTAGTGAAAAGGGTGGCTATATCGTGTAGTTTGGCAAGATAGGCTACGACCGTCTCAGACTCATAACCGTGAAAAGGATCAGATTCGACTAGAGAGATTATCTCAGGATCGACAGAGAATTCATAATCCTTATCGGTGATAAAGATAGGTGAAGTGGCAAACTTCGGGTCGTATTTCATCCTAGCTTTCACAGATTTTTCCTTCCACTTGAGAAGTAGTTTCTCAGCGTCATAGGCATCCTTACACGCAAGCAAATCCTCAGCTATCTCTCCCTCCATAACGCAACTCTCAGGTATATCAGGCAATTAATATCTAGGAGAGCTAGATCTAGCAGGAGCAAAAGCAGGTTCTATCTCAATAGTATCGGCAGTTTCAAAAGCATCACGAGCATTGGCAGTAACTCTAGCAATATGAGCATCAAGGAACACCCCTAGTGGAACATCAGGCAAAGTAGTGTCTCTAGCAGTATCAAGCATAGCATCATCAGGCATAGCATCTCTAGCAGTATCAAGCAAAGCAGTATCAGGCATAACATCTCTAGCAATATCAGGCATAGTATCTCTGACAGTATCAGGCAAAGCAGTATCAGGCATAGTATCAAGCATAGCATCTCTAGCAGTAGCATCATAAGCATCATCAAGCACATGCGACATATCAAGATTTCTAGCAGGAGGTGATGTCGCAAACTTACTCATAACTGAAGGTGAATCAAGTGCAGAGCTAGATGGCAATTCCTTACCTCCCCTCGTAGTTGAGGGCAAGAATTGGTTTTTGGATCCTTCAGATTCTTCATAGTGATTAGTAGATATAAATCCCAAGTAACTCAGAGAATATAGCAATACCTCCCCGACAACGGTGCCACAAAAATGCTGATTCCGTGACAGCACACCTTCCCCTGCAATTGCACCAGAAGAATGCTGCTAGCACTCTCCGGCAATCGAAACTAGAAGGATGTTGTTGACGGCCCACCAGCGCGTGGGATCACAACAGTTTTCGAGGGTAGAGTATTCGACCCAAATTTGTTGATCGCCAAACAGGAGGTGAGAGGATCCTTACAAGTATTAGCAGCTAAATATGTCAGATTCAACCACACCTGAAAGATTAGTATCTGCAAGCAAAGTAGTAACAACAAAGTAGTATGATAACAACGGTGTCAGAAACGATTTGTTGACACGGCAGACTATTTCTAACGATTGTATCAATGGCGCCAAGTTGCCTCATTGACGGAAATTGTCTGTTCCCGTCAACGACGAGCGTGTTCGAAATATGCCCTAGAGGCAATAATAATTAGTTATTATTATATTTCTTTGTTCATGATAATCGTTTATTATCCATGCTATAATTGTATTGATTGGAAACACAATACTTGTGTGGATACATAGACGAAACACTGTCCCTAGTAAGCCTCTAGTTGACTAGCTCGTTGATCAAAGATGGTCAAGGTTTCCTGGCCATAGGCAAGTGTTGTTACTTGATAACGGGATCACATCATTAGGAGAATCATGTGATGGACTAGACCCAAACTAATAGACGTAGCATGTTGATCGTGTCATTTTGTTGCTACTGTTTTCTGCGTGTCAAGTATTTGTTCCTATGACCATGAGATCATATAACTCACTGACACCGGAGGAATGCTTTGTGTGTATCAAACGTCGCAACGTAACTGGGTGACTATAAAGATGCTCTACAGGTATCTCCGAAGGTGTTCGTTGAGTTAGTATGGATCGAGACTGGGATTTGTCACTCCGTATGCGGAGAGGTATCTCGGGGCCCACTCGGTAATACAACATCACACACAAGCCTTGCAAGCAATGTGACTTAGTGTAAGTTGCGGGATCATGTATTACAGAACGAGTAAAGAGACTTGCCGGTAAACGAGATTCAAATAGGTATGCGGATACTGACGATCGAATCTCGGGCAAGTAACACACCGAAGGACAAAGGGAATGACATACGGGATTATATGAATCCTTGGCATTGAGGTTCAAAGGATAAGATCTTCGTAGAATATGTAGGATACAATATGGGCATCCAGGTCCCGCTATTGGATATTGACCGATGAGTCACTCGGGTGATGTCTACATAGTTATCGAGCCCGCAGGGTCTGCACACTTAAGGTTCGACGTTGTTTTATGCGTATTTGAGTTATATGGTTGGTTACCGAATGTTGTTCGGGGTCCCGGATGAGATCACAGACATCACGAGTGTTTCCGGAATGGTCCGGAAACAAAGATTGATATATAGGATGACCTCATTTGGTTACCGGAAGGTTTTCGTGCATTACCGGAAAAGTTTTGGGCTCATCGGTAGTGTACTGGGAGTGCCGGGAGGGGTGCCGGGGACCATCAGGAGGGGTGTCACGCCCCAAGGGGTCTCATGGGCTATGGTAAGAGATAAACCAGCCCCTAGTGGGCTGGAATAAGTTCCCACTAAGGCCCATAAGGTTTGAGAAGGAAAAAACACAAGGTGGAAAGAGTTTCCAAGTGGGAAGGTGGAATCCTAGTCGAAGTAGGATTGGAGTAGGACTCCTCCACCTCCAATTTCGGCCAAACCTTTAGGTTTTGAGGCTGCCTCCTCCCCTCCCCCCTCCTATATATAGTGGGGTTTTAGGGCTGATTTGAGACAACTTTTGCCATGGCAGCCCGACCACATACCTCCACGGTTTTACCTCTAGATCGCGTTTCTGCGGAGCTCGGGCGGAGCCCTGCTGAGATTAGATCACCACCAACCTCTGGAGCGCCGTCACGCTGCCGGAGAACTCATCTACCTCTCCGTGTGCTGAACGCGGAGGTGTCGTCCGTTCCGCACTAGATCGGAGCGGATCGTGGGACGGATCGCGGGACGGTTCGCGGGGCGGATCGAGGGACGTGAGGACGTTCCACTACATCAACCACGTTTCTTAACGCTTCTGCTGTGCGATCTACAAGGGTACGTAGATCGGAAATCCCCTCTCGTAGATGGACATCACCATGATAGGTCTTCGTGCGCGTAGGAAAATTTTTGTTTACCATGCGACGTTCCCCAACAGTGGCATCATGAGCTAGGTTCATGCGTAGATGTAATCTCGAGTAGAACACAAAAGTTTTTGTGGGCGGTGATGTGCGTTTTGCTGCCCTCCTTAGTCTTTTCTTGATTCCGCGGTATTGTTGGATCGAAGCGGCTCGGACCGACATTACTCGTACGCTTACGAGAGACTGGTTTCATCGCTACGAGTAACTCCGTTGCTCAAAGATGACCGGCGAGTGTCGGTTTCTCCAACTTTAGTTGAATCGGATTTGACCGAGGAGGTCCTTGGATGAGGTTAAATGGAAATTCATATATCTCCGTTGTGGTGTTTGCGTAAGTAATATGCGATCCTACTAGATACCCATGGTCACCACGTAAAACATGCAACAACAATTAGAGGACGTCTAACTTGTTTTTGCAGGGTTTGCTTGTGATGTGATATGGCCAACGATGTAATGTGATATATTGGATGTATGAGATGATCATGTTGTAATAGTTAATATCGACTTGCACGTCGATGGTACGGCAACCGGCAGGAGCCATAGGGTTGTCTTTAAACTAACGTTTGTGCTTGCAGATGCGTTTACTATATTGCTAGGACGTAGCTTTAGTAGAAATAGCATGAGTAGCACGACAACCCCGATGGCGACACGTTGATGGGGATCATGGTGTGACGCTGGTGACAAGAAGATCGTGCCGGTGCTTTGGTGATGGAGATCAAGAAGCACATGATGATGGCCATATCATGTCACTTATGAATTGCATGTGATGTTAATCCTTTATGCACCTTATCTTGCTTAGAACGACGTTAGCATTATGAGGTGATCTCTCACTAAAATTTCAAGACGAAATTGTGTTCTCCCCGACTGTGCACCGTTGCGACAGTTCTTCGTTTCGAGACACCACGTGATGATCGGGTGTGATAGACTCAACGTTCACATAAAACGGGTACAAAACAGTTGCACACGCAGAACACTCGGGTTACGCTTGACGAGCCTAGCATGTGTAGACATGGCCTAGGAACACATGAGACCGAAAGGTCGAGCATGAATCATATAGTTGATATGATTAGCATAGAGATGCTTACCACTGAAACTATTCTCGACTCACGTGATGATCGGACTTGAGATAGTGGATTTGGATCATGTACCACTCAAATGACTAAAGAGATGTACTTTTTGAGTGGGAGTTCTTAAGTAATATGATTAATTGAACTAATTGTCATGAACATAGTCTAATGGTCTTGGCGAATTACGATGTAGCTTGCGCTATAGCTCTACTGTTTTTTATATGTTCCTAGAGAAAATTTAGTTGAAAGTTGATAGTAGCAAACTTTGCAGACTGAGTCTGTAAAACCGAGGATTGTCCTCGTTGTTGTGCAGAAGGCTTATGTCCTTAATGCACCACTCGGTGTGCTGCACCTCGAGTGTCGTCTGTAGATGTTGTGAACATCCGACATACAAGTTTCTGATGACTACACGATAGTTCAGTACAAAATACTTAAATGGCTTAGAAGCAAGGCGCCGAAGACGTTTTGAAACGTCACGGAACATAAGAGATGTTCTAAAGAGATGAAATTGTGATTTCATGCTTGTGCCCTTGTTAAGAGGTATGAGACCTCCGACAAGATTCTTTGTCCATGAAGTAAAGGAGAAAAGCTCAATCGTTGAGCGTGTGCTCAGATTATCTGAGTACGACAATCGCTTGAATCAAGTGGGAGTTGATCTTCCAGATAAGATAGTGATGGTTCTCCAAAGTCACTGCCACCAAGCTGTGAGAGCTTCATGATGAACTATAACATATCAAGGATAGATACAATGATCCTTGAGCGATTCGCGATGTTTGACACTGCGAAAGTAGAAATCAAGAAGGAGCATCAATAGTTGATGGTTAGTAAAACCACTAAGTTTCGAGAAAGGCAAGGGCTAGAAGGGATACTTCGTGAAACGGCAAAGCAGTTGCTGCACTAATGAAGAGACCCCAGATTAAACCCAAGCCCGGGACTAAGTGCTTCTGTTGTGAGGGGAACGGTCACTGAGGCGGAGCAACTCTAGATACTTGGTAGATAAAGAAGGCTGGCAAAAGTCGAAAGAAGTATATTTGATATACATGATGTTGATGTGTACTTTACTAGTACTCCTAGTAGCACGAGGGTATTGGATACCGGTTTGGTTGCTAAGTGATTAGTAACACAAAATGAAAGCTACGGCATAAACGGAGACTAGCTAAAGGCGAGGTGACGATACGTGTTGGAAGTGTTTCCAAGGTTGATATGATCAAACGTCGCACGCTCCCTCTGCCATCGGGATTGGTGTTAAACCTAAATAATTGTTATTTGGTGCTTGCGTTAAGCATGAACATGATTGGATCGTGTTTATTGCAATACGATTATTCATTTAAAGAGAATAATGGTTACTCTATTTGCTTGAATAATCACCTTCAATGGTTTATTGAATCTCGATCGTAGTGTTACACATGTCCATGATATTGGTGCCAAAAGATACGAGGTAATGATGATAGTACCACTTACTTGTGGCACTGCCGCTTGAGTCATGTTGGTATAAATTGCATGAAGAGGCTCCATGCTGATGGATCTTTATACTCACTTGATTTTGAATCACTAGTGACATGCAAATCATACCACATGAGCAAGGCCTTGTTTTCATTGAGATGAAACAAGATAGTAACCTGTTGGAAGTGATACATTTTGATGTATGCAGTCCAATGGGTGCTGAGGCACGCAGTGGATATCATTATGTTCTTACTTCAGTGACGATTTAAGTAGATACAAGAGTATTTACTGAATGAATCACAAGTCTGAAATATTGAAAAGTTCAATTCTGTTTCGGAGTGAAGTTCGTCGTAACAAGAGATAAACTGTCTACGATATGATCATAGAAATGAATATCTGAGTTACGAGTTTTGGTACGCAGTTAAGACATTGTGGAAATTGTTTCGCAGTTCATGCCACCTGGAACATCATAGTGTGATGATGTGTCTGAACGTCATAGCCACGCATTATTCGGTATGGTGCATGCTATGATGTCTCTTATCGAATTACCAGTATCGTTTATGGGTTATGCATTAGAGACAACCGCATTCACTTTAAATAGGGCACCACGTATTTCTATTGAGATGACACAGTATAGACTAATGTTTAGAGAAATCTAAAATGTTGTTTCTTGAAAGTTTGGGGCTTCGACAGTTATGTGAAAAAGTTTTAGTCTGATAAGCTCGAACCCAAAGCGGATAAATGCATCTTCATAGGATATCCAAAACAGTTGGGTACAACTCCTATCTCAGATCCGAAAGCAAAGTGTTTGTTTCTAGAAACGGATCCTTTCTCGAGGAAAGGTTTCTCTCGAAAGAATCGAGTGGGAGGGTGGTAGAACTTGATGAGGTTATTGAACCATCACTTCAACCAGTGTGTAGCAGGGCGCAGGAAATTGTTCCTGTGGCGCCTACACCAATTGAAGTGAAAGCTGATGATGGTGATCATCGAGCATCGGATCAAGTTACTACAAGCCTCATAGGTTGACAAGGTCGCGTACTACTGTAGAGTGGTACGGTAACCCTGTCTTGGAGGTCATGTTGTTGAGCAACAGTGAACCTACGATTTATGGAGAAAGCAATGGTGGGCCCGGATTCCGACAAATGGCTGGAAGCCATGAAATCCGAGAGAGGATCCATGTATGAAAACAAAGTGTAGACTTTGGAAGAACTACTTGATGGTCATAGGACTATTGAGTAAAGATGGATCTTTAAAAGGAAGACAGACGACGATGGTGGTAAGTCACTATTAAGAAAAGCTCGACTTGTCGCAAAGATGTTTCCGACATGATCAAACAGTTGACTATGGTGAGACTTTCTCACTCGTAGCGATGCTAAAAGTGTGTTAGAATTATGTTAGTAGTTGTTGCATTATTTTTGAAATATTGCACATAGGATGTCCAAACACTGTTTCCTCGACGGTTTCCTTGAGCAAACATTGTATGTGATACAACCAGAAGGTTTTGTCGATCCTAAAGATACTAACAAGTATGCAAGCTCCAGCGATCCTTCAATGGACTGGTGCAAGCATCTCGGAGTTGGAATATACACTTTGATGAGATGATCAAATATTTTGGGTTTGTACAAGGTTTATGAGAAACTTGTATTTCCAAAGAAGTGAGTGGGAGCACTATAGAATTTCTGATAAGTATATGTGGTTGACATATTGTGGATCAGAAGTAATGTAGAATTTCTGTAAAGCATACAAGGTTGTTTGAAATGAGTTTTCAAAGGAATACCTGGATTGCGCTACTTGAACATTGAGCATCAAAGATCTATGGAGATAGATCGAAAGCGCTTAATAGAAGTTTCAACAAGATGCATGCCTTGACAAGTTTTTGAAGGAGTTCAAAATAGATCAGCAAAGAAGGAGTTCTTGGTTGCATTGTGAGGTGTGAATTTGAGTAAGACTCAAAACCCGACCACGACAGAATAAAGAGAATAGACGAAGGTCGTCTTCTATGCCTTAGCCGTAGACTCTAAAGTATGCCATGCTGAGTACCGCACCTGATGTGTGCCTTGCAGCAAGTCTGTTAAGAGGTACACAGAGTGATCCAGGATTGAATCACTGATCAGCGGTCAAAGTTATCCTTATTAACTAAATAGACTAAGGAATTTTTCTCGATTATGGAGGTGGTTAAAGAGTTCGTCGTAAAGGGTTACGTCGATGCAAGCTTTGACACTAATCCGAATAACTATGCGTAGTGAAACGGATTCGTATAGTTGATTAGATATTTGGAGCATTTCCGAATAACACGTAGTAGCAACATCTATAAGATGACATAAAGATTTGTAAAGAACGCACGGATCTGAAAGTTTCAGAACCATTGACTAAAACCTCTCTCACGAGCAAGACGTGATCAGACCCCAGAACTATATGGGTGTTGGATTCGTTGAAATCACATGGTGATGTGAACTAGATTATTGACTCTAGTGCAAGTGGGAGACTGTTGGAAATATGCCCTAGAGGCAATAATAATTAGTTATTATTATATTTCTTTGTTCATGATAATCGTTTATTATCCATGCTATAATTGTATTGATTGGAAACACAATACTTGTGTGGATACATAGACAAAACACTGTCCCTAGTAAGCCTCTAGTTGACTAGCTCGTTGATCAAAGATGGTCAAGGTTTCCTGGCCATAGGCAAGTGTTGTTACTTGATAACGGGATCACATCATTAGGAGAATCATGTGATGGACTAGACCCAAACTAATAGACGTAGCATGTTGACCGTGTCATTTTGTTGCTACTGTTTTCTGCGTGTCAAGTATTTGTTCCTATGACCATGAGATCATATAACTCACTAACACCGGAGGAATGCTTTGTGTGTATCAAACGTTGCAACGTAACTGGGTGACTATAAATATGTTGTACAGGTATCTCCGAAGGTGTTCGTTGAGTTAGTATGGATCGAGACTGGGATTTGTCACTCCGTATGACGGAGAGGTATCTCGGGGCCCACTCGGTAATACAACATCACACACAAGCCTTGCAAGCAATGTGACTTAGTGTAAGTTGCGGGATCTTGTATTACGGAGTGAGTAAAGAGACTTGCCGGTAAACGAGATTGAAATAGGTATGCGGATACTGACGATCGAATCTCGGGCAAGTAACATACCGAAGGACAAAGGGAATGACATACGGGATTATATGAATCCTTGGCACTGAGGTTCAAACGATAAGATCTTCGTAGAATATGTAGGATCCAATATGGGCATCCTGGTCCCGCTATTGGATATTGACCGATCAGTCACTCGGGTCATGTCTACATAGTTCTCGAGCCCGCAGGGTCTGCACACTTAAGGTTCGACGTTGTTTTATGCGTATTTGAGTTATATGGTTGGTTACCGAATGTTGTTCGGAGTCCCGGATGAGATCACAAGCATCACAAGTGTTTCCGGAATGGTCCGGAAACGAAGATTGATATAAAGGATGACCTCATTTGGTTACCGGAAGGTTTTCGTGCATTACCGGAAAAGTTTCGGGCTCATCGGTAGTGTATTGGGAGTGCCGGGAGGGGTGCCGGGGACCATCAGGAGGGGTGTCACGCCCCAAGGGGTCTCATGGGCTATGGGAAGAGATAAACCAGCCCCTAGTGGGCTGGAATAAGTTCCCACTAAGGCCCATAAGGTTTGAGAAGGAAAAAACACAAGGTGGAAAGAGTTTCAAGGTGGGAAGGTGGAATCCTACTCCAAGTAGGATTGGAGTAGGACTCCTCCACCACCAATTTCGGCCAAACCTTTAGGTTTTGAGGCTGCCTCCTCCCCTCCCTCCCTCCTATATATAGTGGGGTTTTAGGGCTGATTTGAGACAACTTTTGCCACGGCAGCCCGACCACATACCTCCATGGTTTTACCTCTAGATCGCGTTTCTGCGGAGCTCGGGCGAAGCCCTGCTGAGATTAGATCACCACCAACCTCCGGAGCGCCGTCACGCTGCCAGAGAACTCATCTACCTCTCCGTCTCTCATGCTGGATCAAGAAGGCCGAGATCATCGTCGAGCTGTACGTGTGCTGAACGCGGAGGTGTCGTCCGTTCGGCACTAGATCGGAGCGGATCGTGGGACGGATCGCGGGACGGTTCGTGGGACGGTTCGCGGGGTGGATCGAGGGGCGTGAGGATGTTCCACTACATCAACCACGTTTCTTAACGCTTCTGCTGTGCGATCTACAAGGGTACGTAGATCGGAAATCCCCTCTCGTAGATGGACATCACCATGATAGGTCTTCATGCGCGTAGGAAATTTTTTGTTTACCATGCGACGTTCCCCAACAGAGCGTACCAAAATTGTAGCAGGTAGCAGAAGTGTAACGAGTAATAGAAGTGGCAAGGAACAGCAGTAGTGACATCAGCAGCAAGTAGCAACAGTAGCAAGCGAGAGTAGTAGCAACAGTAGCAGCAGAGCAAGACAAGTAACAGCAGCAGAGCAAAACAAGTAACAGCAGCAGTAGGACAAACTCGTAGGCAATGGGTCGGTGATTTGTTTGGATGATATTCATCATGCAATAGTTATAACACGGAGAGATATGTGGCTAGCTCCCATTCGCCAATTTGATGTAGGCATGCATTCCGTGTGTCGTCATACGAGCTTAGGGAAAAGAACTTGTATGACATCTATTGTCCATCCCTCCCGTGGCAGCGGGGTCCAAAAGGAAACTACATGATATTAAGGTTCTCCTTTCAATAAAGAACCGGACCAACGCATTAGCACTTGGTGAACACATGAACTCCTCAAACTATGGTCATCACCGGGAGTGGTTCCGGTTAGTGTCACTCCGGGGTTGCCGGATCATAACACATAGTAGGTAACTACAACTTGCAAGATCGTATCTAAAACACACATAATAATTTCAGATCTGAAATCATCGCACTCGGGCCCTAATGACAAGCATTAAGCATGGCAAAGTAGTAGCAACATCTGTCTCAGAACAAAGTGGATACTAGGGACCAATCCCCATCAAAACTAACTGGATTACATGATAGATCTCATCCTACTCATCACCTCCCAGGGAGCCTACCAATATATTACTCACAAACGACGAAGAGCTTCATGGAATTGGAGAGGGAAGAAGGTTGATGATGACGATGGCGACGATTTCCCCTCTCCGGAGCCCAAAACGGACTCCAGATCTTCCCTCTAGATGAAGAACAGGTTGTGGCGGCGCCTCCGTATCACAAACGCGACGAAATCTTCTCTTTTTATTTTTCTGGGACGAAAGTGAACTTATAGAGCTGAGATTGGGGGCAGCAGAGCCGTGTGGGCCCCACAAGCTTGCCCACCGCCACCAGGGGGGTGGCGGTGGCACGGCTTGTGGCCCACTGGCCCACCCCCTCAGGTGGATCTTTGCGCAAGTATTTTTCATATTTTCCAAAAATGTTCCCCGTAAATTTTCAGGACGTTCTGAGAACTTTGATTTTTGCGCAAAAATAACACCAAGGCAATTCTGCTGAAAACAGCGTCACTCCAGGTTAGTTCCATTCAAATCATGCAAATTAGAGTCCAAAACAAGGGCAAAAGAGTTTGGAAAAGTAGATACGATGGAGACGTATCAGAAACGTGCATGCCAGAGTGATTTCCTGGGCTGGTATGCGCGGCGACCGTCTGGCTAAAGTGGTAATTAGGCGGAGCGCCACAACGAGTGGTATCAGAGCATCCAGGCTCACTATAGGCTACCCTATCCAGACCTCACTTTCTTGTGTTCAGTAGAAAGCCCAGATGGATTTCAGCCACCTTTGCCACTTGGCACGGCTACTATTGATCATAAGGCAACCCCATAGGTTTTCGGCTCCGTCAGACCCCAACTCTCGTGGCCCTTGCCTCCGGTGTGAAATGCTTGCACCCAGCAACAACCCATGAGCCCTGAAACCCCTTGGTCAACCAGATATCCTTACCCCTACTTGCTAGCCATGACATTCCTCTTCTCACTCTAGTTTCCTTTGGGAAACGCTTATAAATTCTATCTCTCCTCGACAACCTTAGGAACGTTGACTAAGCCACTTTCGCTATAGTCCTGTGTCGAGAGTGATGTTCCCTAAGGAAGTAGTAGGAGCTTGACACAGGTGCTATCAGGAGCATGGTTCGGTTTCGCTTCTAAATCCTTAGAAATGCATCGAGTGCGCTATATTAGTTATACTAGTGGATCCTTGGCAATGTTTAAGGTCCGCAACACTTGAGCTTATTTGCTTTCTGGTTTCTCGCGGTTCTCGTTTCTTTTGTCGGTTTCATTTTTCTGCCCCGACTAGATCCATCTGCAAGAGTTGTCTAAGAAAATCAGCATGCAACCGGGATAATACCCAATAATCCCCATTTCAACCAAAGTCAAGCCATGCCAACTTCGTGATATTCAAAACATTACCACCGGATCTGTCAAGAATGACAAATGGGTCAAAAGCAGAATCGTGTGCAACAGACAAGGCCCGAATATACCTAAGAGACTTGGCCTTAGAATCGATCATACCAAAGGAAACAGTCAGATGAACTACCGAGAATGAACATCCGTAGGGACAAAATATTCCGTCCGGAATACACGTATTATTTCAGTCAGTAAGGTAAACCTTGAGCCTTTTCTGAGTAAACTCAAGAGCCATTTATTCTTCACCAAGGACATATTTCAAGAATGCAAGTGGCCAAAAAGTAGCGACAAAACTCCGGTACGTTGGTACAAATTTCAAGGAAAATCTAAAGGAACATCGGTGCAAATATAAAATTTTCTGGACACTGTGAACAAGGTTTGCAAGGAATATGGATAAGTTCACGATTGTCCGAGTCAAGAAGCACCCAACATGATTGGAAGCTCAGCTGATCCAGATGGAATTATCCATCAATTGCTTATTATCGACAACACCTGGTTTGAACATATGGCATTCCGAATCAATTGTCCACATGAGGTCTGCAGCAGTCATGCAACCTTTACAACAACAACAACCAGACCAGCGGAAGGTCAAGCGATGTATGGAATATCTTCAACCAAGGTATAACCTCTATCAAGTTATGGCTCTACTATGGGTAAAATTCCGGATAATTCAAAAGGAAGCCAGAACCGGCTCTAGATCCGACGATACATCATAGCAAAAAGGCTTCTGGAATAAGTAACCTAGCCTCCCCCACAAGCTACCAAAAAGAGCTTATGGTACCACACTGTCTCGGTACGCCACTCGGTTAAACATTCTTATGGGATACGACACTCCCATCTTCCATAATAGGCTACCACGGAAATCTTCTAGCGTAAGGAACCCGACCTTCCGCAACAAGCCACATGAAGGAAAGATTTTGAGGTATGATAACCAGCCGTCTTTAGCACGCTACTCTAGCAGAAGCTTTGAGCATATAGAATTCAGTCTTCTTCAACATGCCATCGTGGCTACAACAAACTTGTCAGGAGCATGAGCTAGTCTGGAAAAACATTCTCTTCAGAACCCAGTGGTGATGGAAGGATCCATCCTACATTTGCATATGTTTAATGGATCAATTCATGTGAGCCACTCGTACCCGGGAATGACTGCGTTCAGATAAAAGTCAGCCCTATGTTTAAAAGAAGAATATGAGCACAACAACCCCTATGAGATACATAAGAGTAAGTTGTGAGAACAAGCTAATGCTCAGGGAAAACAATCAAGGAATGGTGATGGCGTAACATGAAAAGTACATCAAAGGAGTCCTCAAGACCAAAGCAGTCGTGGACAAACGACCTCCATGACGGTCAACAAGATACCATTTCGCAGACAAAGAGGCATTACCAACCCTTGTGAGACTCGTGCATATGCGGCCACAAACGAGCTTGCCGCACTCCTGATGAATATGGACCATCAACCCAGATAAGAAGCTATGCCCTGAAAGATACACGAAGTGATAGGCATACTATGCACATCTCAGTGATCACAACAAGGACTGCAGAGGCTATATATATGACAGAGCCATCCCCAGGAACAACAAAGTCTGAACGAGACATTAAGATCAAATGGTTCAAAGCACATCGACAACAACAGCTCGTAGACAGCATGACATCATAAGAGATTACTATCTATGATTATTTTGTGATCATGCCTGACGTTTCAGTGAAGGATATAGCAGCAATAGTTCAGTCATGTTGATTCCTTGAGTCATGAATCACCTAAGGACAAGGTCAAAATGCTGGAGGCAGCGAGAAACACCAATACGAAACACACAGCCAGACTGAACATTCTGACATTGCAAAAAGGAAGCCACTCCCATTCACTCGAGGACATGCGAGTACGTGAGCTTGGTACCAGGAAAGGATGAATTACCCGTGACATATAGGATCTAAAGCATTACAATAAAGCCCGAAGCAGATACTTCCAGGCCCTGAACCACGATGTTGGTTGGCAGTACCTGCTACCCTAGCCCGCAAGACCACTATAAGAATAAAGGGTATACCCGACAAGAAAGAGAAGGATTCAAGAAAGCCATGTGCAAATACAACACTTGGTCCCTCCGAAGAGGTAGTTATAAAGTCAGAGAATCAATGAAGGCAGAACAACTGATGGATCCAAATCGCACACAGGTAAGTACCCTCTTCCCCGGGAGGTAAGCGTGGAAATCTCGAGGACGAGATTTTCTTAAGGGGGGTAGGTTTGTAACACCCTAGTTTTTGCTCCGTGATTTTGTTTCATTTGCGGGATTTGACCCCCGTCTTTTTCTCGGCTTATCAGATTTCTTTCACCCTGGGAATGTGAAGATGGTCATCTAGCCTTGTCTTCCCTAAATTCTCCCCAGTTTACCCGTTCCACCCAAGACCTTTTCTCAGGGTTTTGCCGTCAAAAACCTACCTTTCGAATTGCCGGAAGGGAAACCCTTATCTCTCCTGTTTCAAAGGAACCCCAATTTCTTTTGCTCTATTGCCTCCGAACCTTTTCCCAATGATCATCCTTCATCTTTGAACCCTGGATATGCAAAAATAATGCCAAGTCATTTGCAATATTTTGATTTAGAATTAATTCCTTTTTCTGCCAGTTAAAGGAATTAAATCCAGGAAAATAGCTATCCATCTCCAAAGCTCATGAAAACTTGTATAGATACTCTTTGTGATCATATTGAGCTACCATAAAATATTGGCCATCATAGAATAAGGGAAAATTGCATTTTCCTATTTAATGCCAATATAGCATTTTGGGCACTTTCTAAAGGAACTACCATTTTGGTAGCCAGGAAATATCCCAAATAATTTGTGGAGCTTCTCCTATCCATATCTTCATCATTTACATCAAAATCCCAAGTTTCCTAGTTCAAATTTTGAGCCCAACATCAAATTGCAAATTCTTTCCAGTTGGGAAATTTGCAAAGGAAGTGCTCTATTCCTTGATCTCCTTGAGCTGAAACTTGTCATGATGGTTGAAATTGTTAAATCACTAGTGAATACCAAAAATCAGTTAAATCCCTCTCACCAGCTTTTCCCAGCAATTTTCCTAAGTTTCTGCCCATTTGGAAGCTTTGTGAAGGAAGTACCCTCTAGGAATTTCCAATTGAGATGAAACTTCTCGAGTATCTTCATTTGATCAAATCATCATCTTTCCCTAAGCTTGAGCCAAATTCATTTAGCCATTTGAGCCCAGCTTCAAATTCTAGTTTCTGGACTATTTTGTGGTTTGTGAAGGAAGTGTATGCAAACAGGGTCTAGAAGACTGAAAATTTTGCAAGCTTATAGTTCTTCCTATCCTATTTCATTTTCACAAAGATCCAACTCCAGTTATCCAGTCATTTCCCTAGAAACAACCAGAAACACCTTCATATCAGGATCTATTTTGGCAAGTTCCTTCTTCCCCAGAGCTTCCCAGCTCATTCCAACTTCCATTCTTATCTCCTGGAGCAGTGAGGGTGCTGTTGGACATGATTGGACACGCAGGAGGTGTCAAACCGGGTTGTGCACGTGGTGATCACCGGCAGAGCGTGCAATATGCAAGCTCTGTGCATTTGGGCCCCGACCCCGTCCACTCCCAGTGCCTCTCGCGTCCCCTCCATATCCAGTAGCTAGCCCGTGATCATGCAGTCCTTTCCCCCCTTTGTTCCTCGCCATGGACACCTCTGCCGACCACTAGAGCAATGCCGATCCTTCTGGAGCTTCGGACGCCGGCGAGAGATGCCCAGAAACTTCCCCTGAGGCTATTTAAGGAGCAGGCTGAGCCCCCCTCCTCGTTAGCAAGCCCAGAACTCCCCAAGCCCCTCCCACTCGAGCTCGAGGAGCTCTCTGACCGCCATGGCCGCCATTGCCGCATTCGGCTCCAGCTCAAGTTAGAGCACCTCGGCCCCTTCCTCCCTGCCTAGCCCCTGCCTGAGACCCCTCTGGATCTTGCGCGATCGCCGACCCTGCTAGGGAAAGCCCTGCCAGCGCCGGCCACTGCAACTCCTCACCCTCCGTGCACCGGCCCGTGGCAGTGGCACTGTGGTCCATCTCCGGTGGCCCCGTGGCCACCCTCGAGCACGGCGATGTGCGGTGGTTCTCCTGCGCCCGTCGGCCGGCCTCCCGGAGTAGCGTAGCGACGGCGAGGACCGGCGCTAGATCTTCCCCGTGGCCCTATCAGGAGGTTGAAGAAGAAGCAGGAGAGAGAGAGAGGAGCTGGGGCGAAGCCCGCATGTAAGAGAGAGAGAGAGAGAGAAAGGAGTGGATAAAGTGGGGCCCGTGCATGGCCTGAGGAGAGAGAGAGGGGACCCGACAGGTGGGCCCCGACCCCACCTGTCGGTGAGAGAAGACCTGGTCCAGCTGTTAAGTGTAAGCGTATTCTGGTAAATACGCTTTCATTTAAGCAGAAGCGCATTTCCAGCAATACGTTTTCTATTTTTCAGCCGAGGGACCTGTTGGAGAGGATATTTTTGCAGGTTGGTCCCTGATCTTCTTTCGTCCGTATCGTTTTAACCGTGACTACAATCAAGGTGAAACCAATGCTCACGTCTTCGTCTCGTCGAGCCCGTCATGTTGGTAACATTTTCACAAGGTGGTTACACTATGAAAATGACCCTTCTGTCCTTGTTTCCAATCAGCCCCCTTCGAGAGAGAGCGGTATCCGGCGATCCTTTCTGCGGACTCTCCGCACCTCTTCCGGGAGTATTCTTCAACCCCAGGCAAGCTGACCACCTGACATATGCCCTAAAGCTTGCTCTGTGTTGTTCCTGCATGTTCAATTAATATGCTTACGATTGTATGTATATTAACGTGTGGTACGTGACTCTGACGAACCCTTGCTCACATTTTCTTCAATGATGACACCACGCCCGAGTCTGAGCTGCTTTCAGCCGTCTGTGGTGGATGCCGCCTGTATAACTCTCTTGTCGACAACTAGCTCGTGTTCTGAGATGCTTTTCAGCCGTCGCATGCAGAAGTTGAATTTCTTTCCATGGCAGTGACCCTATGCTCTGAGCTGTTCTTCGGCCGTCTTAGGGAACTGCTATATTCTTTTTATCAACACCGCCTCATGCTGTGTGCTGATTTCCAGCCGTCCTGAGCTGGGGTTGAGTTATTCCGGTAACGTCCCTGATCTGTGTTGTAAAGACCGTTCTGGTGGCTACCGATTTATTTGCCAGTTTTATGCGAGGGTTCCGAGGGTCTAATTACAGTTAGATCTTGTAAAGTAATAACCTGTCATTTACATACTGTCTTATAAATGACTCATAATACAGAGATAGGTTGAGGTGTTTCTACCGTTGTTATTTCATGCAGAATCATCATTATGTTAAGTCATTGCTGACAACAACCATGCTTGATAAATATGTTTTTTAAACCAAACCTAATGGGTTGATCTCGAGTCACCTGTCCGGGCTTATCCGTGCAACCACATTTGCCGACATGGGACGACCGTGACTTGGGCTGATCGCGTGACCTTTCACCGGTACTCCCAAGGAGGGAGGATTATGCACGCGTGCTACCCTGATCAGGTGGGCGGTGATAATCCTATGAGCCCAGTTGAGTTGAGTTGGGCCCGTCCCTAGGTGGGATAGTTCAGTTTGGCCACGACGGTGGCAGGTGTCATGAGGACACAGGGCCATCTAGGGAAAGACTCCGGGGAGAGTGGTTGCCGGGGGTACGATGAAAGAGTCACGGGTTACGCAAGTTTCGTTGGAGTAATGCTGGTCCACCCGAATGGGATCACGAGGACAGTGCTCCATAGTGTGGGTAAAGTGTGCAACCTCTGCAAAGTGTCAAATCTATTCGAATAGCCGAGTCCAGGGTATTGGACAGCCCGACCAGACCTCAGTAGGTGATCAACCGTAAGAGCGATGATAATGATGGAAGAACTCATCTTGTGCAGACATTGGAAGATGTCCGGTATATGACATGTTAGCAATGAGATGGCTATGAGATGAGTGGTCGATGACCACATGAGTTGGATTGGATCAGATTCATACTGGATCATGAGAATAGTCGGAGTACAAATCATTTACCTAATATGCTTTACCTTATCGCATTTACTTTAGAAGTTATCTTGCTAGATAACCCTGTTATACCTTGATAATTAACCTTGCTAGATAGGTATGCTATGTCATGATGAGTAATATTGCTCTAATAACAAATGCATGCTTGAATGCCATAGATTGCTTTGCTCAGTGTATATTTTAGTTTTGGTTTGCTTGCGAGTACATTCAAAAGTACTCAATGGCTTTTAACGTGTCCAGGTTCACATAAGGATCCGTCGTACGCGTGGAGACATAATGTTCGCGGGCTAGGAGCGTAACCGAGTCAGATCCCTGTGGATTGGAGCTGCATCTAGACCATGCTGCCTTAGATAGAGCTTTTCTGCTGCCATCACCATTGTGGCTCATCTTGAAAAACTCTTATATTCATTAATAGAAATTCCTATGTTCCTGATACCTGTTGTAAACGTGCATGCCAGAGTGATTTCCTGGGCTGGTATGCGCGGCGACCGTCTGGCTATAGTGGTAATCAGGCGGAGCGCCACAGGTCTGTAATCGAAATTATGTATGGATATGTATGTCGAACTTGGCTAATATGAAGTATCTATCGCATTTCCCTTTTGTTATGCTTGTTACTTCATGAATGATTACATACCCCTGGAATTACATTATGCTAAACTATCCATGTTAAATTATAGCAGGATGGTTTGACAAGCTAGCCTCCCAAGTGGTGCCACCAACCCACCACCACCCCCTGAATATATGGCTGAAATGATCCAACGGTTTGAGCTGAATCACCAGTTTATGCAAGGTCTCATGGACCAATTCCGAAGGCCGAATATGTACAAGCAACAAGTCTTGATCTTGTAGGACTTCTGTCGGCTCAACCCTGCAATTTAGCGCAGCTCAACTCAGCCCCTTGACGCTGATGACTCGCTCTACGACATCACTTATGAGCTCGAGTTTGCTAATGTTCCTCTGGAAAGCTATGTCCCTTTGCGGCATCATTCGTAAAGGGTCCAACTGCTCAATGGTGGGACAGTCAGAGGCATACTCAGCATGCTGGAACCATCATTGATGTTTGCTAGAACTACGTCGGTATTTCCCCAACGAGGAAGGGATCATGCAGTATAGCGACGGTAGGTATTTCCCTCAGTGATGAGACCAAGGTTATCGAACCAGTAGGAGAACCTCCTCACACCACGTAAACATCACCTGCACATAAATAACAAATACTCGCAACCCAACGTGTTAAAGGGGTTGTCAATCCCTTTCGGGTACGACGCCTCAAGATAGGCAAATAACGCGACGTAAAAGTGGTAGATATGATAAATAGATCGCGAACAAATAAATTGCAGCAAGATATTTTTGTATTTTTGGTTTAATAGATCTGAAAATAAAAGCAAAGGAAAATAGATTGCAAAGGCAAATATGATGAAAATAAACCCGGGGGCTGTAGGTGTCACTAGTGGCTTCTCTCGAGAAAATAGCAACCGGTGGGAAAACAATTACTGTTGGGCAATCGATAGAACTTCAAATAATCACGACGATATCGAGGCAATTATCATTATATAGCCATCATGTCCAAGACTAGTAGACCGACTCCTGCCTGCATCTACTACTATTACTCCACACATTGACCGCTATCCAGCATGCATCTAGTGTACTAAGTTCATGGAAAAACGGAGTAATGCAATAAGAACGATGACATGATGTAGACAAGATCTATTTATGTAGAAATAGACCCCATCTTGTTATCCTTAATAGCAATGATACATACGTGTTGTTTCCCTTTCTTTCACTGGGATCAAGCACCGTAAGATCGAACCCATCACAAAGCACCTCTTCCCATTGCAAGATAAATAGATCAAGTTGGCCAAACAAAACCCAAATATTGGAGAACAAATACGAGGCTATAATCAATCACGCATATAAGTGATCAAAGAAGACTCAAATAACTTTCATGGATAAAAACATAGTTCTGATCATAAATTTAAAGTTCATCGGATCCCAACAAACACACCGCAAAAAGACTTACATCATATGGATCTCCAAGAGACCATTGTATTGATAATCAAGAGAGAGAGAGAGAGAGGAAGCCATCTAGCTACTAACTACGGACCCATAGGTCTACAAAGAACTACTCACGCATCATCGGAGAGGCACCAATGGACATGATGAACCCCTCCGTGATGGTGTCTAGATTGGATCTGGTGTTTCTGGACTCTGTGATGTCTGGAATTGATTTTCGTCCCCCTACTTACGGTTTCTGGAATATTGGGGTAGTTATAGATCAAAGAGGTGGTGCGGGAGGCCAACGAGGAGGGCACAACCCACTGGGGCGCGCCTGGGCCCCCTCATGGGTTGTGCTCCCATTGGAGCTCCCCTCAGGTGCGTTCCTGGCCCACTCGATGTCTTCTGGCCCCAAGAAAATCCGGTAAAAGTTTTGCTGCGTTCGGACTCCGTTTGGTATTGATTTCCTGCGATGTAAAAAACATGCAGGAAACAACAACTAGCACTGGGTACTATGTCAATAGGTTAGTAACAAAAAATGATATAAAATGACTATAAAATGATTATAAAGCATCCAAAAATGATAATATAACAGCATGGAACAATCAAAAATTATAGATACGTTGGAGACGTATAAATCATCACTTGGCCAGAGTTCCAAGTTGCTTTCCGTGGGTGCTGCACTCTTCACAGAATTATGGACCGTAAGAAGCGTGAATTCCGCAATCTCGTTTAGTGCAACAAGACCGAGGATGCTTATCAGCAGGAATTTCTGGACTTATCCCGCTATGCTGATGAAGACGTTGCTACTGATGCATGCACACAAGAGAAGTTCCATGATGGCCTTAACCCTGGAATCAAGCTTGTGCTCCTTGTTCAGGACTATCTTGATTTCGCCACCTTGGTGAAGAAGGTCATTGAGGTTGAATTTGGTCTATAGGAATACAAGGATGGCAACAAGTGCAACCGTGACATGGGCTCATCTTCACACAAGATCCATGACATGATACCATGCAAAGTTTCATGAATTTCTGATGATATTTTGATTTATTGCAATTTGAAAACACAGACTCTCAATGTCTACGGTCGAGCCAAAATACCAAGAGGTATGAAATTCATTTACATTTCTTGCATGAGACCAAAACTTTTATCGAATGACATATATATGTTTTTTCAATCCACTCAGGTGCACTCTAACATGCGCTTAACTACAGTTCATATTTGAACTATGCACATGAAATGACAAAAAACAATTTAAATATTCTAAAAGGCCTAAACCACCCTGAATAATTCCATATTTAACAGGAACTCCTATACTTGCACTTTCACTTGAGATAAATGTTTTATGCAATCCAAACACCATCAATTGCCGATGTAACCTCATTTTTTGTTCCAAAACAATATGAAAATCAAGTAAATTGCAAAAAGTTCTTGATCATGAAACGTGCGTGATGTGGTGTGAAATATCTTGTGCCAATCATCATATATGGCTTATGCTCGAAGCCTCATCGGCGGAAGTCCACCATCGGAGCATCAATCACACAGTCACACTTGCTTCCCAAGACCAATTTAATATTCAGACATCGCCGGTGAAAGATGGGAACATGCATCCGGGTCGTGAAGGTGACTTAGGCAACCAAGCGCGGCCGCATCACCCAATAATGCGCTCAGAACAGCCATTAGCGCAACCGCAATGTACGACAGGGCGGTTGCGGCGGCCGAAAGGGCAGCTGCTGCAGCTGAGATGGCATCAGCAACATCCGCGGCTGGGATAGCAAATGGTGAGAATGGAACAACATCTGTATGTTCCTTGGTGGCCATCGTAGACCTCATGGTGGCTGCCCATGCCTATGCCGAGGCCACCCATGCCCGTCTCGTGACGATCACCACACAAATAGAAGTGGTCTTCTCGGACATCAGTCAACAACCTACGTCCAAAGAGTTGGCACGCCGAGAGTTCTTGGGCAGCAATCCATTCATGGACAACCTCCCTAGACGAGATGGAGGTTGTCAACGCGTGGACCACATCCACCCACACCCGGCTCATGGCGGCCTTTTACAAAGAGATGGCAGACGCGGACTTCAAGATGTTGGCGACGGATGTGGCGATGGATGCCATGGAGCTCCTTCCCGTGGAGGTCGTCGATGGAGAGATGGTCATGGAGGATGCGGTGGATATCGACGAGCATCGCACGGGACATTAGTATTTGTTATAAATAAATCAAATGTAGATGTAGTATATACATGTGAAACATATACAATTGCTATATTTCCTAGTTCTTAGCATCCTTGGTTTAGATAACTGGCTTTTCCATGTGTCTCTAAATAATTTTTGGGTTTGCAATGTGTTTATTTTTAATTAACATATTTCATGGATAGTATGCAAAATATCACTTATGAGATGATCAATATCTATCTTAAATATGTTGCAAGGGAAACGATGGGAGACACCGAAGTTTCCCATCGAGGTTTGCACATCCATGGTCCTTTGGCTAATAGCATATTATTGTGCAATTGCAGGAACCATTCTAATATTAAGGTTTTCAATAATTTGTTCTTGCAAATGTACGTCCTGCTGTAAGAGGTTCAGACCCACTTTTAGACCCTTTTTGCATGTGGCGAAATGACGTGTCCATGAATATCAGTCAAATCGAGAAACTCAGAATGATTGTTAAGATAAAGAAACTAGCAACGAAAAATAACAAGATGTTTGTGTGCACAAGGATGGTACTATATATTAACCTTGTTCTTTTCCCTTTGTGCCATTTCAAATTTTAGAAAATATAGTTATGCATATATTGGTTTTTAGTCCTTTTTAAGGCAGTTGTACGATCCGAAGTATGTCTAGAGGGGGGTGATTAGACTACTTGACAAAATAAAAACTTAGCCTTTTCCCAAATTTTAGTTGTGGGCCACTTTTAGAAATTATGACTAGTCAAGTTCACCCTATGCATGCATTTCTGGGAGTATAGCAGCGGAAAGTAAAGACATGCAAATGTAATGTAGAGGGAAGGGTAGCAAGATTAAACGCAAAGGTTGACACGGCGATTTTTGGCGTGGTTTCGATAGGTGGTGCTATCGTACGTCCATGTTAGCGGAGACTGCAAGAGTCCATGGAGGGTTCCACCCACAAGGGGTCAATGAAGAAGCGGCCTTGTCTATTCCACCATGTCTTACGTCCACACGGGACTAGCCTCAGTCACGGTAGATCTTCACGAAGTAGCCGATCTCCTTGCCCTTACAAACTTTTTGTTTCAACTCCACAACACAAAGTAGGAGGCTCTCAAGCGACACCTAACTAATCTAGGAGGCACGACCCTCCAAAATGTAATAGATGCGGTAGAAAGATGAACTCCTTGCTCTTGTGCTTCAAATAATAGTCTCCTCTACACTCAATCACTCTCTCACAGACTTAGCATGGGTAGGAGAGATTAGTTTTGTGGAAAGTAACCTGGGGAGACCATAGGTTAAGTTTCAAATGGTTGGATTGGAATCTCTTGATCTCAACACAGAGTAGGTGGCTCTCTCACAAAAAAATGATCTGGAAGTGTGTGTGTGTTCTGAGTGGTTCCTCTCCGAATAAGAGGAGGTGGAGGGGTATATATAGGTATCTCCCAAAATCCAACCATTACAACATTATTTCCCAACTTGGTGACACCGAAATGAATCACGGTGGTACGGAGTTGCACTAAATGTGGCAACTTTTGAATTCTCGGTGAGACTGATATATAAATCTCGGTGGTACCGATACAATGACCTTGAGTAGTTTCCAGATCTTGGAAACTCCAATTCTTTGGATTAGCTCAACAGAAAGTTGGTCACTGACCTCGGTGGCACCGATATGAAAGTTGGTGGTACCGAGAGATTAGGGTTTGACATAGGATTTGTCTGGTGGAAAATCCATAGGGCCGAGTGGAACATATTTGTGGCACCAATTTTGTTGGTTCAGCCTGGGACATCGATATTTTGTGGGGGAATGAGTGAATATTTTTGGTGGTTATCTCTAAGCACTTGAGCAACCAATTCATCGTAGTACCTCACCCCCTTTTAATAGTATTATCTTTCCTATGGACTCAAAATGATTTCGCACAAATGTAAAATGAAGATTCTTCTTGCTTCAAGCTTGAGCCAATTTTATTCCTTTCATTCATCAAGGGGTTTCTCCTTACAATCCTTTAGACAAGGCATCTTTGAACTTTTCTGAAATATACTTGGATAAGATCATTAGTCCAATGATGCATATGTTGTGATTAATTACCAAAACCACATTAGGGAGCAATTGTGCTTTCAATCTCCCCCTTTCTGGTAATTGATGACAACATACAGATAAAAGCCTCGACAAAAGATATGATCAATGATTAGCATAGATGCTTTGAGAAGTATGTGAAAAGTAAGAACTCCCCTGAATTTGTGCATTATTTTAAATTTGTGTTTGAATGCAAATGCACAATCCATTAGGATCATGGGTCACTCTTCCATGTCACATGCAAGTTGGCAGTGCGCATAAATGATATGAATGAGTAGTAATACGCATAACACCAAACAAATAAGTGAATGATCATCATGGAGATAGCTCAAAGGTAATAACGTAGTAGCATCAACCAATCAAAGCGTATGATCAAACACTCCTCCCAAAAGATGAAGTCATCCAAAAGACCAAATGTTTTGAGAAAACAAATGAGAGCAAAATAAAAGGCAAAGCTCTCTCTCTCTCTCAGCCCTAATTGATCTATACACTTCTCCCCCTTTGACCACAAGTTACAAAAAAAATTCAAAGGTCTAGACTAATTGTCTCTGTGGGCTAGATCTCCTCCGGTAGCTGACGATGGAGTGGATAGGAGAGCATTGACGAAGGCTTCCATAGATGTCCTTGGAGTTGGAGGTGTTGACACTGGAGGTGCAGGAGATGGAGCTGAAGATGAAGGTGTTGAAGCTTGAGCTAATGAAGTTGGTCTTGCTTCCAGAACTGGCATAGGTGTTGACCTAGTCTGGTTCCTAAACTGAGTAATTGTGGGAAGAGGGGACTCTTCATCATCACTCCTGGAATGTGGAATCTGCACAGAATTAACTTCACGCTGGAGCTGCTGAACTGTGGTAGTCAACTCCATCACCTTAACATCGAGGCTAGGGAACTTTGTTTCCACAATCCTCTCAAGGTTTTCCTGGTTCAACAAGATCTCATAAATTTTCTTCTCCATCCTTTGGATGGTGCTAACAAGAAAAGACATATGCTCCTCTCTTCTCCTGAATTGTGGAGCTGGTGCTAGAGCATCTCTAGCTGCCCCTGCCTGTACTGCCTCTGCTGCTTCACATGCTAAAGCTGAGCTAGGATGGCTGGGGTTCATCACAACTTCATTATCCTCGAACTCTGACTGAAGTGGCAGGTGGGGGATGATCAAGTAGATATGCATGCTTGCCAATCTTGGCATTGATGAGCATCTGAATATATGGTGCATGTCCACATGATCTTTTCCGATCTGCAGTAGTCCTAGCGACAATCTCAACTATCAAGTCCATCATTCTGAACCGGGTGTGGGTGTCTAAGTGATGCAACATATTGATGGAATAACCTCTAATCATCTTCTCGTCTCCTGACTTGGTCATCAGGGTCTATCTCATTATGGTGTTTGTAGTAGGTATTCCTTCTTGCAAAAAGTAGACACAACCAAACTTGTGTGTGTGCACATACTTGTGGGGCACTGGATTGTACATATTTGCCATGGAGTTATGATTCATCTGGGACTGTGAGTACACATCCACATCTCGCTCTTGTGCCTTTGGGGAACCAATGATAGTGGCCCACTCATCCATGGTAGATTCATACCGGTGACCTTATGACATCCAAACAATCCTTCCATCAGCATAAAAATGAGTAGTTGAATAGAATTGCATGATCATCTCATTGTTCCAAGCAATCATCCCTTTGCCAACAAAATCTTCTATGTCAACTAGCCTGAAGTTTTCTCTCACATAAGGAAAATAATTCTCATTGGCTTTGATATATTCCCAATCAACATATCGTATGTCACTGACTGTAGGACTCTTGTCAAGAAACACAGTCTCATAGAAATCTTGTTGCTCCTTAGTGTGAAAACAAGGGTCAACAACAGTGCTTCTCCAAATAACATATGGATCAACAGACCTCCACTTCCTCAATCCTTGATCCCTACTCTTCTTCATATCCTCGGCTACTGGATGAACAACATTATGTAATGGCAGATGAGATCTTAGCTTCATTAGCACAGGTGCATCTTCTTCGTGCTCTCTAGCAAACTCTCTGGATGTAGAGCCATTTTTCTTCTCTGCTATAGGAATGTCCTTGTTAGTCATCTTGGGAGATGAAGGCTTCTTGGGAGCATAAGGCTTCTCTGGCATAGCATTTGTCATGGGAATAAACCTGACAATAGAGGTGTGGGGTACGAAAGGAGAGGGCAGAGTCCAAGCTAGAACAAGCTTGTATGCAATATGTATGAGTTCATGCCCCTCTCGTGGAGGTAACAACCCTACATCTCAGTGCTCGGGAGCTCTTGTAGGTTGGAATGCGTGTTATAGGGGGTGTGAATCCTGGTGCCAAAGGGGAGGGGTGGCTTATATAGAGTGCGCTACCCCTCATCAAGGCCCATGCATCTAAGGGTTTGATTAGTGGAGCTTAAATGCGTGCGTTACTGATAACGTACGTAATTAATGTTACTTATGACGACCAGCCGAACGCTCGCCTGTCGGCCTTCCTGGAGTGGCTTCTGGTCTTCTGCGTCGACTGGCTTCTGGTTCTGCCGAGTGGAAGTTCCAACTGTTGAGTGAAGGGGGAGGTTCTTCCAAGTGATTGCTTACCAAGTGATTCACACACTATGGCTATCCAGTCGGAACCCTTCTTGTAGTCTTCAAGTCTTTAATGAGGTGCCGTTAGGTAGGACAAGTAGGTCAGGCTATGGCCCTACCCTAAGTACATATCCCCATCATTAGCCCCCGAATGGATCGGGGTTCGAGTGAGGAAGGGGTCGATGCAAATTTTGTCGAGGCATACAGATCTTGAACGTGCTTTGGGGCTTAGTAGAATTGTGCATCGATTGAAGTCTTCATCATTCACCCTGATCGATTTTGTTGTGAAGTATGTACGAGTGATCTTGAGCATTGAGGTTGATTCGAGTGACTAACATGATCTTGAGATGTGACGGATCACTTCATCAAGTCCGGATTTCACGGGATTCGAAATTTTGGTTAGCGCACGCTGCATGGTGATGACGCAGCAAATAGGGAAAGTGGGGTAATGAAGCCTCGATTATCATGCTCCTTGATGGGGAGGTCAAGTCGGAGCCACGCGAAGGAGAACGGGTCCTCCTCCTTACTCACATTGAGCGAGGTTTCTCTTTGCCCCCTCATCCTTTCATCCATGGTTTTCTGAATTACTTTGGTGCACAATAAATCATCTTGCTCCCAATTCCATCGCATACCTTGTCGCATACGTAGCGCTGTGTGAATGCTTTTTGGGCTGTCCCCCCCATTGGTCTGGCTGGTGGTCTAGGGATTCAGAAGAGGAGTAGGAGTATGTATCCTCAGATGACCCTTCTCGAATCAGACGGGAAATGGCAGTCGACTTGATTTTACTATAATGATATTGCATCTCCAAACATGTCGACTGGTCTTCCCCCCATTCACTTTGGAGCGACCTACTCCTCCTAGAACGATAAACGTGTCGAATGAGGAGAAGACTGAGGTAGGGATTCTAGTAAATGAGGTGGTTAACTTGGTCAGTGGCGGAGTGACTGGGATGGACTTGCTTGAAACATTCCTTGGTTGACGTATTCACCCTCTTCATGCGAGGGATCATGCAATGTGGCATTACTCGGGCCCTAAGGATTCCACTCGGTCGCACCCAGAGAAGGTTTCTAAAGAAACCGTGGCTCAGTGTCTCAAAGGAATCACTGGTGCCTGCGACAATCCACTAGGAGACAAGATGGTCTTGCCTTTCTCTGCTGAAAACAAGCCACGAAAACCTGGTGAGTTATTTCCTTGTCGATTGCTTTCATATCTTTGTCGAGTGATTGAATCTTCGACCAACTGACTTTGCTATTTTTACATCTTGTAGGAGTGGACAAACATTCATTCACCCATGCCGAACGGGGATAAGCTTGACGTCGGTGGGGAAAGTGAAGGTGGCAGCTTCGACATCGAGTATGCTGAAGATAGCGAGGGGAGCGAAAACGACTCAGAGGAGAGTGAGGAAGAGAACCAGTCTCCTCCGTTCCCCGAGTCTCGATCCAAGCATCACCATGATCCGGCAGCTACCCCAAGCAAGACCTTAGTGTCCAGCACTAGGAATGTGAAGCGTGACTGAGCTGCCACAACTGAGTCGGCAGAAAAGGCCGCCAAACAACCCAAGCCTGACGCTCCCAAGCCTCGGAAGGCTCTGCCCCGAATGAGGATTGTCGTGCCAGTCGCTTCAATGTGAGTGTTTATCTCTTTATTTATTTTGTCGTTGTGAAATTTCATGCCTTTGATGTGCGAGTGGAATTTATTTGCCAGAGCTGCTACCTCATTGACGTCGCCTCCCAGCGATGAAGAGGATCCCATGGACTTGGATGTTGTGGAAATGGCCACCTCCCAACGAGGTATGACACGTCTTCATTCTGTTCTGTTTTCTAGACATGGTTCGTCTATTGGACTAACTAACATTTGTTGATTCACAACTATAGACGTCATCTTCTTGGAGGACGATGAAGAACTGCGACGGTTATCTGCTGAATTAGCTAAAACCATGTCTGAAACGTTGGTGTCGAGTGCTCCTCCAACCGGTTCGATTGTTGTGACTACAGCTCCTCCAGCCAGTTTGATTGTTGTGACTACAATGCTGACTGGCCTCTTCTGGTAACTCCCGTTAGCTCCACTGCAATGCCGACTCCTTCAATGCATGCATATCCTACGCACCGTGTCCCAGAAGACCATACTGGAGCTACTAAAGAGGCCATGATTCAGGCCGAACAGATGATGTTGCGGAGCAAGATGGCAAATGAGGCTAGCATGTTGGCATATGATGCCAGCTTGGTGATTCAAGCTAACGTCCGAGTAAGTACAATTGTAAGTTATTCCCGATTGAATCCTGTCCATCTTGACTTTACACCCACTGGGTGTTTTCTTGTGTTGTATAGTTGCTTGTTTCTGATCTAGTGGGGGCACGCTGAGTGAACCCACTAGGTATAGTCCCCGAGACCGCTGTCGAGTGCTTGCATCAGCAGGGGTCTGATTGGAAGACACACTCTTCTTTTTTTTGACTCGGCCAGGCCAGACCTAGTCGACTGGTTTTGTATCCAGCGGGGGCACGCTGTGTGCACTCAGTGGGTGTAGTCCCCGAGACCGCTGTCGATTGCTTGCATCGGTAGGTGTTGGGGATATTGCCTGCTGTTGTGACCCGCCGAATATGGGCCGGGTTACTGTTAAGGCGATTCATCCTTTAAGGCTAGTTGGGCCTCTGCCCGGGCGGTTCGAAGTTGCAGGATGATTATGATTTATGGAAGGACTTTGGGTTCGACAAGACGGCGACTTAGAGATCGTGCTGGTCACGATTGGTAGAAAGGAAGGGACTCTTGTAAACCCTACGGCTTCGACCTATATATAAAGGCGAGTCTGGAGGGGGAGAGACAGGTTAGAAATCATCGAGTGCTAGGTTAGGGCGAGTTACGCCTTCCTTGTAATCGAATCCACATCAATACACACAAGCAGGACGTAGGCTATTACCTCTTCTCGAGGGGCCGAACCTGGGTAAATCGCCGTGTCTCTCCCACTTAACCCCTTTGAGTCGCCACCAAGGTGCGATGGCTCCAGTACTAAGTCCTTTCACGAGGACATCTGCCGTGACAAAACCACGACAGTTGGCGCCCACCGTGGGGCCTGCGCACGGTGGAGTTGAGTTCTCAAAGGGAGCCCTACCAGGGTCTGGGAGTTATGCGGCGGCGCTCATGACTTGGAGCCGACGCGGCATAGCCTACATCGACAACCGGCGATGGGGACCTGAAGCAAATTCTCTCGAATCAGGCTACAGGGTCCCCTTCGGCAAGATCAACGTCTTCATCAGCATGATCGGGTCATCCGTTCCTGAGCCGGACACCTCCTCCGACATCGTCGAGCCGGCCAGGTACGTTCATCCAGTCATAACCCGGAATCTGACCCGCCCGGTCTTTGTGGGTTTCACACAGGGGTCGGAGGAGCCAGAGCGCGCGGCGGCTCAGGAGGTCACCCCCGTCAACTCTGACGACGAGTCATCCATGGGCGATTCCAATTCCATCCAGTCCCTCCACGGAGACGGTCTTGGGGGCTTGTCATTGGCCATGGATCCGGAAATCCTCGATCGAACCCGCCGCGAGATCGCCATCTACATGGCTGGGGCGACTCAACCCGCACCGAACCCCGCCGGGGGCGATGGAACCGGCGGGACGTCCAGAAGTGCGTCAGCAGTCCTAGTGGATTTATCGGCGGAAATCACAAGACTAATGTCAACCCCCTCACGCCAGAGAACCAAGGAGAGATAAATGCGGAGATAGCAAAACTGAGGGAGGCGGTGGCAAAGGCCCATCAGGATGCTGAGACGGAGTCCGCCAGGATGGAAACTCGACAGGCCCAGATTACGGCCGAAAGGGTGCGGTTGAACACCGACAATTGGCGGCTCGAAAGACAGCAGCGCGCGTCCGACGCCGTCCATCAGCGGAGGCACCAGGGACGCCTGCCCCATGATCTCAATCCGACTCGCGTGTTCGACACTCCCCAAACACCCGGGATGGGAGCCGCTCCAGCAGGAGGGATGGGCCGCCCTCCTAACCCGCCGATTCAGCCGACTGAGGGTCAAATCCCCCGTTTCCGTACCCCCCGAGGCCACTTCTCTAACCCGGTGGATAACGTGCTTGCCGCAACTCGCCATCTGGAGTCCCTCCCGATCCACGGCAACACCCCAGCTGAGATCGAAGCAAGGAACGCCATTGAGATGTTGAAAACGGCGGTGGTCCAAAACGCGCAGTTCTCACACAGCCCCGAACGGCTACACTCCACCCCCCAGGCGAGCTATACCAGGGGTTGGCCGGAGGATCAGCCAGCCGTAAACAGCGCCCCGCGAGACCTCCCGCAGGACAACCCGCCCGAGCGGGACCCACCGTGCGGAGGTCCACCCAACACTCAAGAGGCTCAGACTCCTCCCGCGGGGACCGGAGGGCGAGTTGGGGTGCCCTGCTTGTCCCTGGCCCTTCGAAACGAAAGAATGCCCAAGGACTTCAAAGGACCAAGAAAGGTGCCTAACTACACACCAGACCTCGAACCAACATCTTGGATCGAGGGCTATGAGATCGCCATGGACATGCTCGACGTAAACGAGGCGGTTTGCGCCAGATATTTCACCATGATGCTCGAGGGATCGGCACGCACTTGGTTGAAGAATTTACCCCCCAATTCTATCCAGTCTTGGGCCGAGTTAAAGGAACGTTTCATCAAAAACTTCCGGGGAACCTACAAACGACCGATGACAAACGTCGACTTACAACACTGCGTGCAACGCCCGGATGAGTCGGCGCATCATTGGTCGCGGCGAGTCGCGGAAATTATCCATTCATCGGATGGCATCACGACAGCGCAAGCTGTGCTTATCCTCGAGCACAACTGCCACTACGAACCGCTGGTCCAGAAGCTGGGGCGACTCAAACGGAAAGTTCAGGATATGGGCGAGCTGATGGATACCCTCACTAGGTACGCCGAAGCCGATGATACCAAGGATCCCGGCGAGGATGGTAAGGGTAACTCGCCCAAGAAGGGCGATTCAACGAATAAGCATACCCGCCTCCAAGGCCGCAACCGTCATAACCAGGGGACCAACGGCAAGCGTAGGCCGCATGAGGAGCCCTCGGATCTGGTTGCCAACACCAACGCCAATGACGGCAAAAAGAAGAATCGAGGCTTCAGCGGGAAAAGACCGCGTAACTACGAAGAGCTGCTCAAAGGCCCTTGCCCGCAACACGCCACGGCCGACGGCCCGGCGGGCCACTCCTGGGAGAACTGTTTCGTGATGCGGGAATTTCGGGCCGAGGCGATCAAGAAGAACCAGAGCGAAGACCCGAACCGTCGCCAAGACCAACTCGCCGCGCCCAACCAAAGGCACAACCCCTTCGGCGGTTTTCCCGAACAAGAGGCTCAGGGGGGGCCGCAGCCAGGCGGCGGCCAATACCCGGTGCACCACCACCGGCGGTACAACCCGCCAGGAGTCTTCCAGCAGCCGCCGCCGCAGGGGGCTCCGCAGGACCAGGATGAGCATGGGGGCTTCCGCAACAATCCTAAACAGCTAAGTAATGGGCAATACCATGTTTTCACCACTAATGCTTGCAGACGTGATAAAAAGGTAAATCACCGGGCGTACAGCGTAATTGAGCCGGCAGTTCCCAGATATCTCCACTGGTCCGAACAGACCATAACATGGAGCAGAGAGGATCACCCGCCGAGAATAGATAACTCGGGCGACCTGGTCTTGGTCGTGGCTCCCCAAGTGGCGGGCTACACTCTATCGAAAGTACTAATGGATGGCGGCAGCAGCATTAATATCCTATACTTCGACACCTTCCGGAGGATGAATCTATTAGAGAAAGACTTGATGCCTTCAACCACAGTTTTCCACGGCATCGTCCCGGGCAAATCCACTTATCCGATTGGCCGGGTCAGGCTCTCAGTAGCGTTTGGAACTGCACAGAACTACAGGTCGGAGTCTCTGGTGTTCGAGGTGGTCAAATTAAAAAGCCCGTACCATGCGCTGTTCGGACGACCGGCTTACGCTCGCTTCATGGCCCGCCCGTGCTACATCTACCTCAAGCTCAAAATGCCTGGTCCTAAAGGGCCCATCACGGTCGACGGAGATAGAAGGATTGCAAAGGAGTGTGAGGAAGGAGACGCGGCCTACGCGGAAGTCGCCTGCGCGGCAGAAGAGCTCAAAAACCACCGGGCCAATGTTGACCCGGCGGACATGACACCACTCAAGAAACCGACTACAGATTCCGAGTCGCCCCTCAAGTTCAAACCAACGGATGACACGAAGACAGTCGACTTCGTCCCTGGCGATTCATCCAAGCAGTTTACCATTGGGACGGGTCTGGACCCGAAATAGGAAAGCGCGCTCATCGAATTCATCCGTGAGAATCGGGACATCTTCGCATGGAAACCCTCTGACATGCCGGGTGTACCGAGAGAATTCGTTGAGCACCATCTTAATATTGACCCAAAATGCAAACCTGTCCAACAATACCTCCGCAGGTTTAACGAGGAGCGACGGAAGGCGATTGGAGAGGAAGTCGCCCGTCTTTTAGCCGCCGGGTTCATCGTGGAAGTCTTTCACCCCAAATGGCTAGCTAACCCGGTGTTAGTACTCAAGAAGAATGGCACTTTCCGTATGTGTATTGACTATACGGACCTCAACAGAGCTTGCCCCAAGGATCCTTTCGCTCTTCCCCGCATCGACCAAATCATTGACTCGGTGGCGGGATGCGAACGATTGTGCTTTTTGGACGCTTACTCAGGTTATCATCAGATCAAAATGGCTGTGGAAGATCAAGAAAAGACTGCTTTCATAACCCCCTTCGGGGCCTTTTGCTATGTGTCCATGCCATTCGGGCTCAAGAGCGCAGGGGCGACTTACCAACGTTGCATCCAGAATTGTCTTCACAGCCAAATTGGCCGCAACGTCCATGCTTATGTTGATGACATTGTGATCAAGACCCACCGGGAGGAGACACTTATGGAAGACCTTAAGGAAACCTTTGATAATTTACGGGTATATCAGATGAAGCTAAATCCTACCAAGTGCGTTTTCGGCGTACCTGCGGGAAAACTACTGGGTTTCTTGGTATCGGAGCGCGGCATCGAGGCTAACCCGGACAAAATTGAAGCGGTTGCCTCCCTCGGCAAGCCGACGAATGTTAACCAAGTTCAGCGATTGGCGGGTCGTATCGCGGCTCTCAGTCGTTTTGTAAGCCGCCTCGGAGAAAAGGCGATTCTGCTCTATCAATTGTTGAGGAAGTCTGACCGATTCGTATGGACAGAGGAAGCCGACGAGGCACTTCAGGCCTTGAAACATCAACTGGTTAACCCGCCGGTCCTGGCGGCCCCGACTGAAAAGGAGCCTATGCTCCTGTATATCGCCGCGAATTCCAAAGCGGTCAGCGTGGCTGTGGTCGTCGAAAGAAAGGAGGAAGGAAAGGAATACCCGGTACAACGCCCGGTGTACTTTATCAGTGAGGTGTTAACTCTCTCCAAACAACGATACCCCCATTGGCAAAAACTGGTCTATGGGGTGTTCATGGCGAGTCGGAAGCTTAAACATTATTTCCAAGAACACCCAATCACCGTGGTCAGTTCTGCGCCCCTCGGCGACGTCATCCAAAACCGCGAGGCAACAGGGCGAATCGCCAAATGGGCGATAGAACTTGGGTCACATCACATTCAGTATACCCCCCGCACAGCCATCAAGTCCCAAGCACTAGTTGATTTCGTCAATGATTGGACGGAGCTTCAGGCTTCGGAAGATCGCCCTGACCTTACCTATTGGACTATTTATTTTGATGGATCCAGGCAGTTGGAGGGCTCGGGGGCTGGTGTGGTGTTGATATCCCCTCAAGGAGATAAGTTCTGCTACGTCCTCCGGCTCATGTTCCCTTGTACAAATAATGCGGCAGAGTATGAAGCTCTGCTCCACGGTTTGCGACTAGCAAAAGAGATGAACCTAACCCGAGTCAGATGTTTTGGGGACTCAGATCTGGTGGCGCAACAGGTTTCGGGCACCTGGGACTCTCGAGATCCTATGATGGCGGCTTACAGGCGAGCCGTATTTGACGTGGCGGGCTATTTTCATGGATACCAGGTTGATCATGTTGATCGGCGACTCAACGAAGCAGCTGATGCCCTCTCGCGACTCGGCTCATAGAGAAAACCGGTCCCCCCTAATGTCTTCTTGGATATCTTGCATAAACCGTCCGTGACTGTACCCACGGAGGAGGAATTGGCGATACTAGATCCCGAGTCTCAGCTTGTGGCGGCTCTCCATGTCGCTCCAGATTGGGCTCTTCCTTATCTAGCTTACCTTGCCCGTGGCGAGTTACCCACTGACGAAGTTTTGGCTCGCCAGATTGTTCGGCGTAGCAAGTCCATGGTCATCATTAATGGCGAGCTATATAAACGAAGTGCTTCAGGGGTCTTTCAGCGGTGCGTCTCCTCCGAGGAAGGATGCACGATCCTTAATGACATCCATTCTGGAGACTGCGGACATCACGCCGGGTCACGTTCTTTGGTATCAAAAGCCTTTCGACACTGTTTCTTCTGGTTGACGGCTCACGCAGATGCAGAAGATATAGTACGGCGGTGTGAGGGGTGCCAACGATACGGGAGACAGGCTCATGTGCCGGCTCAAGAATTGAGGATGATCCCCATTACTTGGTCTTTCGCGGTCTGGGGGCTGGACATGGTCGGTCCCTTTAAGATGTCCTCCAACAAGAAAACTCACTTATTGGTGGCGGTTGATAAATTCACTAAGTGGATTGAGGCGGAGCCAGTTGGGGCTTGCGACGCGGAGACTGCGGTAAAATTTCTGAAGAAGCTGATTTTCCGTTTTGGATATCCGCACAGTATCATCACAGACAATGGTACTAACTTGTCCCAAGGAGCGATGCTGAATTTCTGTCGCCGTGAACATATCCGGCTTGATATCTCTGCGGTTGCTCACCCGCAATCAAACGGACAGGCCGAGCGGGCGAATCAGGAAGTTTTGCGAGGGATCAAACCTCGGCTCATAATTCCCCTGGAAAGAACTCCAGGATGTTGGGTGGAGGAGTTACCTTCGGTATTATGGAGCATCCGAACCACCCCGAATCGGTCCACGGGGTTCACCCCTTTCTTCTTGGTCTATGGTGCAGAGGCCCTCCTCCCTACTGACATAAGGCATGATTCTCTTAGAGTCGCCGCATATGTGGAGCAGGACAACGAGCTGGCGCGTCAGGACTCTCTGGACGCCTTGGAAGAGGCACGTGACTTAGCAGCGGCTCGTTCGGCGATCTATCAGTAAGATCTGCGGTGTTATCATAGTCACCGGGTGAAGAGTCGGACCTTCCAGGAAGGCGATTTGGTGCTTCGACTGATACAAGATCGGGCACGCATGCACAAGCTTTCGCCCCCTTGGGAGGGACCTTTCGTGTCAGCAAGAACCTCCACAATGGTTCTTACTACTTGATGGATCTTCGGTCTGATCGACCGACTACGGGGGCTGAGTCAACTCGCCCTTGGAATATTGCCCATTTGCGGCCTTATTACACTTGAGTTCTTAAAACTCCATGCTTTGTAAGTTTTTCAGTTTTTCATTATGGAATAATATAATGTTTCCCTAACTCGGGGGGCTTCTTCTTTAAGAAAAAGAAAGAGCAATTTCATGACATCCTGTTGCGACCTTATGAGCCGACAGAACATGCATTAAGGGTGGGTGCACGAGCTTTCTGACTCGCCTCCCCCTGTCGCGACCTTATGAGCCGACGAAACCTGCATTAAGGGTGGGTGCACGAGCTTTCTGACTCGCGTCCCCCTGTCGCGACCGTATGAGCCGACGAAACCTGCATTAAGGGTGGGTGGACGAGCTTTCTGACTCGCCTCCCCCTGTTGCGACCGTATGAGCCGACGAAACCTGCATTAAGGGTGGGTGCACGAGCTTTCTGACTCGCCTCCCCCTGTCGCGACCGTATGAGCCGACGAAACCTGCATTAAGGGTGGGTGCACGAGCTTTCTGACTCGCCTCCCCCTGTCGCGACCGTATGAGCCGACGAAACCTGCATTAAGGGTGGGTGCACGAGCTTTCTGACTCGCCTCCCCCTGTCGCGACCGTATGAGCCAACAAAATTGCTCGTGTTATGATTTGACTTTGGAAATTTTTATCCTCACTGCTTACTCGTTGAAACTGTTTGTGGTTCTTTTATTTTCACAGATAATGTGCTCGAGGTTTTCATCCTTGGCGGGTTGAGCATTTCAGGCGATTCTGATAAGGGTTAACAAAATATTTTAAACCGCCTCAAAGACAGTATAAGGGTTTTTTTGCGGAAGATGTCATCAAAAGATAGTACTGACTATTACATGGCTCTTGGGCCAAATTCAAGGAAAAACTATTCCGCTAAGTTCTGGCGTGAGCTCTGACCAGCTTCGATTTGTAAATCTCCCAAGACCCAATTGCATCTGGACAAAGAGGCAAAATCGTCTTCATCGGTCAAGATTGATGCCAGGTCTGTTTCCCAGTCAAAGGGATTCTTGGGTCGCCGAGGGATAAGGTTGGTCACCACGAAGGTTGGCGGGCTGATTTTCTTATTCTTGTCATCGTAAGCCGCCTGATATTTTGTCAAGTCAAGGCTGGCGGCGAGTTGGGTCGCGGCCAGTCGAGAATCCTTGACAACCTTCTGGTAGTCTTCTTCCACGAACTCCGAGCCGTCATCTTTAAGCTGAGGGAAGCCGGCAGCTACTTCTTCCAAATTAATTTCTGGAGCATACGCCAGGCAGCGACTCAGAGCCGTCAGGACACCCTTCCGGGCGGCTGATCGGGTTAACTCGCCGATCTGGGGAGGCAGTGTGGATAGATATCCAAGCACCTTCTTGATAGAAGTTATGGGCTCCTTTGCACCGATCACAACTTTGACGGTCAGCACACTGCCTGTGTACAGTTGTTCCGTCAGTGTATAGATCGCCTTCAGCATCAACACGCTGTCGTCTTGCAGATTGGCGACTCTCGAGCCTTTGATTAAATAACCGGTAAGTTAAACATTAAGGAATTCGCCCAAGAAAGGGGATAAGATTGGCGAGTTAGGTAAAGCTTACCAAAGATGGCTTGTGTCATGTTGGAAATATGGCGCTTTAAGCCGGATAGCTCCTGCTGCACAGTTGCCAGCTTTGCTTCTGCTTTTTCGGCTCTCGTCAAAACCGCGCTGTGATCAGACTGAGTTCTTTCTAACTCGACTTTGAGCTTTTCCAGTTCAACCAGAGCCAACTTATATTTGTCTTCCGACTGAGCTCGGGCATCTTGTTGGTCAGCCAAGTTTTTCCTTAAGTCGCCCAGGACCAGTTCGGTCTGGGTAAGGCTTTCCTGTTCAAAATTTAAAAACAGAGACAAGTCTCAGAATTATTGCAAGGCAATACCCCTGACACTTGGGGGCTAATGTATAATTTCTCAAGGGAAATTATACAGAAATCAAGACCCGGCTCATCATTTTACTGATGACCCGACCCTTGGGGGTTACTGGTCGCGAAGCTTTTAAAAAGACCCGGCTCATCATTTTACTGATGACCCGGCCCTTGGGGGTTGCTGAGAATAATATAGAGTATAAAATTTTACCTCATGTTTGTTATTTAACATCTTCAGTAGATTCTTTTCCATCTCGTAACTCGCTTCCAGGCGACTTGCGAAGCCAGAACAGAGTTCTTTAAACTCCAAACCTGCATAGTCAAAAAGTTTCGCCTTGGAAGGCCCAGACTCGAGAATTGATGGAGAAGGGGCTGCTGTATGTTTGGAGAGGATTGTATCTGCCGGCTTGGAGAAACCAAAACCAGTAATGACCACAGCATCTGGGTCATCAGTTGTCGCCATTACGACCAGTGATCTAGGGACATCCGTTGATCCTTTGGGCGACTCAGGAGGGTTTGCTTGAATTGTCGGCTCGTTTTGACTCGGATCCTCTTGAGTCGGAGTAGCTTTCCTTGGAGGTTCAGGAGTGGCGTCAGGGTTTGATCCACTGGTCTTCCTTTTTTTGGCTTGCGCCCTAATAAACCAGAGATATGCGTGTTTAAAAAAATATTAATATATTAAAAAGAGTATTATTCTCAAGGACAAGGAACTTACCCCGGGACTCGGATCATTGGTGGAAGGGTCGACATCACTGAGTCGCCAGAAGTGGGGGGGAGAATCCTGTAGAATTGGTACATCGATAACACTGGCGGGTTAGGACTGTGATCCAAAGCAGCACGAACAATGGTTGCTCAAATAAGAAAAGGAGGTACCTCGCTTGGTTTTCTTTTGTTCCTTGTTGGCAAGCCAGGTGTCAGGTCGCCAGAATGACTTCGCGTTTTCCGTTTTGAGGCGTGCTGCGTTTTCTTCAGTAAGAAATTTGGGTCCAAATGGGCATTTGGATGTGAGAGAGGTACTTTCCCACATATTCGCCGGGCCGGCTTAGGTGGAGAAGGAGATGAATCGGAAGAGACGGAAATTACCTCGACAGAGTCTTCCTGGCTCTCGTTATCTTCATTCTGTTATAAAAGGAGCAAGAGATAAGTAAAAGTTAAAAAGGTGATGAGTGGCGAGTGAAAATGGGGACGGATTGGTACCTCTGAGAGTGCGTCGCCAGCTTGAGATTCGTCGACTTCAGATGGCTCGGCCGCAGCCGATTTGCCTTTGCCTTTGTTTTTCTTGGAAGGCGGCTTAGCACTTTTCATGGCTTGTTTCTTAGGTCTCCTAGACCAGAACTTGTCGCCTTTCTGGAAGGGGATATGGCATGAAGTCATGATGACAGTAAACCAGTTGAAATAAAAGTTGAGGGCGAGTTAGCTTTGGTTACCTTGGGTGCCGGGTTAATCTTGCAGAAGGGCTTAAGGCCGATTTGGCCGCATTTCGCTGCAGGTTCGCCGGTCAGCTTCCTGATGATGGTGACTATGTCTTTTTCCGTTAATGCTGTGTGGAAGTAGCATTGGGGATGATCCAGAGTACCGTCGAAATCGCACATCAGGCCGTCTCGGCGGCTCAGAGGAAGGATCCGCCATTCGACCCAGCAGCGAATCAAGTCAACCCCGGTGAGACCGTTGTTCATCAAGGATCTCAGTTCGGATAGAATTGGGACGAATTCCGACTCTTCTTCCTCGGTGAGCTTGTCAGGGAGCTTGAAGTTGACTAGGAGGCGGCTTGGCCTGTAACCCTGAAGTTTGTTTTCGCCGGCAGGGGATGTTTCCTTGCAGTAAAACCAAGATTCATCCCAGCCTTTGGGATGGCTAGGCATAGTGAGTGCAGGGAACGGACTGTCCCTGCGACGCTGGACGTTGACCCCGCCGAGTTCCAAACTGGGGCCATTGTGGAATTCCGTCTGGCGATTCAAGTGGAAGAAGTACCAAAACAGAGGGACGGAAGGCTCGATCCGCAAATAAGCTTCGCAAAGGACTTGGAATTGACTCAGGTTGCTTATGGAATTGGGTCCCAAATCCTGGAGTCGGACGTTCATAAAATTCAGGGCGTCTCTAAGGAATTTAGATCCGGGCGGTTTAAAACCCCGTTCTAAGTGTTCCACAAAAACTACTATCTCTCCTTCCTTAGGGTTGGGTAGGTCTTCTCCTAACCCGGTGCGCCATCCAATGATGTCTTGAGGATCCAAGCAGCCCGCTTTCACGTAATTCGCCAAAACAACATCGTCAACTTTGGTGGGGAGCCAATCGCTCTTGAAAACGGCACCCATGCTACAAATAGGCAAGAAAATGGTATTACGTGTCTCGAGCATTTATTATGTGAGTCGGGACTAGCTTCTGCTTAACCCGCCGGATTGGGAGGCCGGGTTGGACTGATGTGGCGACCTATCGGAGCAGGGCTATTCTCAGAAGCGATGCTACTGTGGGTGGTAAAATTTATTCTTTCCGAAACACTAAGGGAAGGACGAGGTTTCCAAACAGTTTTTTGCAAACAGTGAAAGAGGAATGGATCTATCCGACAAATATAAAAGCTTACGGACGTGGCTAAAACATGAACGGTGTGTGATCAGGGGGGTGCCTCGTGTTTAAAAAGACTAGTTTGTTGCGAAAATTCGCAAGGGCACAGATGGATAGCATTGTCCGAAACACTAGGTGCCCTAATGGCGCTCGGACTAATCAGTTCAACAGTTAAGATGGTGGCGAACACAGAGCTTCGGAGCTGTGGCAATGGCGGCGGCAAGAACAAGAACTAAATCTACCCTTAAAGAAGGAAGCAGTGGCCTAACCTGAAGATCTTGGTCGAAGAAGATTGGTGACGATGGAGCCTGGCGACGGCGACGACGTGCGGGCGGCGCTGGAGTTCCTCGAACGGCGCCGGAGCTCTTCGAACGGCAGCGGCTTGCAGGCGGCGCCGGAGCTCTTCGAACAGCAGCGGCTTGCGGGTGGCGCCGGAGCTCCTCGAACGGCGACGGTTTGCGGGCAGCGCCGGAGTTTTCGGATAGCAACGGCGTGCGGGAAGCCCTGGAGTCCTTCGGACGAAGGTGGAGTTCGCGGCCGGCGGCAAAGCCTTCGGGATGCGGAGCGTTTTCTTCTCGCTGAGATGATGGTGAAGGGATTGATGGGACTGGTAGGTGGCCGGTGTCAGGCCTGTCCCTTCCGCCTATTTATCAGGACGGGCGCGGAGATCGAGGCGCTATGAGTGGGAACCGTTGAGGAAGGAAAGATTCGCTATGATGGCGCCCGAAAATTTCGGGATAATGACGCACCAAAAGATCCGTTGAGATTGTGTTGGAGTTCCCGAAAATCGAGGGCTAAGGAGAGTACTGATGGGAAATGCGTTGGCGGCTCAGAGACTTTTTCCGGCACCAATTGGCGAGTTAAGATTTCTGGTGCAAGGAGGAACACAGAAGAGTGAATCGCCTTCGACTAAAATGGAGGCATTGGCATGAAGATTCAAGTCAATTTGGGGCCTAATGTTGGGGATATTGCCTGCTGTTGTGACCCGCCGAATATGGGCCGGGTTACTGTTAAGGCGATTCATCCTTTAAGGCTAGTTGGGCCTCTGCCCGGGCGGTTCGAAGTTGCAGTATGATTATGATTTATGGAAGGACTCTGGGTTCGACAAGACGGCAACTTAGAGACCGCGGTGGTCACGATTGGTAAAAAGGAAGGGACTCTTGTCAACCCTACGGCTTCGACCTATATATAAAGGCGAGTCTGGTGGGGGAGAGACAGGTTAGAAATCATCGAGTGCTAGGTTAGGGCGAGTTACGCCTTCCTTGTAATCGAATCCACATCAATACACACAAGCAGGACGTAGGCTATTACCTCTTCTCGAGGGGCCGAACCTGGGTAAATCGCCGTGTCTGTCCCGCTTAACCCCTTTGAGTGGCCACCAAGGTGCGATGGCTCCAGTACTAAGTCCTTTCACGAGGACATCTGCCGTGACAAAACCACGACAGCAGGGGTCTGATTGGAAGACACACTCTTCTCTTTTTTTGACTCGGCTAGGCCAGACCTGGTCGAGTAGTTTTGTATCCAGTGGGGGCATGCTGAGTGCACCCACTGGGTGTAGTCGACGAGATTATTGTCGATTGTTTATGAAGGGCAATAGTATTTAAGAACTTGGACGCAGGGTCATTTTTCATACTTAGAGTACTTGCGCCACTCTGTCTGTCGAGTGAATATGTGTCTGTAGTTCGGTCGACTGAACTGCACTTCTCCACTCGGGAGTGGAAAAATATTAGTGTCGACTGAACTATTTCCTTGATGTTTTTAGAAAACCTGCGAGATTGGTGCCAAGTATGCCAACATGAAATCACAGAAGAACCAACTTTAGCTGGATCTGGAAGTGACAATCAATGACCTGAATGTCTTGAAGAAGGCACTAGTGGATAAGGATAAGGTCCTCACGGAGGCTAAGGAGAAATCCGTGGCCGCTGAGGAGAATCTCTTGGCAGTTAGCAAGATAGAAGAAGAGAACGCCAATTGAAGAAAGAACTATCTGAGTGGGCCAAAAAACTTGAGCAGATGGCCAAAAGGGGAAACACCATGGAGAAGTATATGGGGGACTTTGTGAGCAAGATGCTCAGCACGCTCACTCATACGCTTCTTTCACCGAATGAATCTCTTCAAACTTTACCGAATGAATCGTGACTGACCATTCATTTTTCCTTCACACAAAATTCTGCCAAGATTTTGATAAGGAGACTGAAGAAGTGGATCCACATCTAGACCCTATCAAGCCACCAGTTTCAGATGCTGTGTCCATGAATATGTTTCGCCTCAATGCTCGTCTTCTGAAGGTCCAAGGGTACGTCACCCGACTGCGAGCCACATTGGGGAAGATCAACAAGGAGTTGGGGCCTGAAGATACCCTCCAGACTGATGTGGAGTCAATAATGAGCCGCTTGGACCAGATTTCCAACAGGGTGCAGGCGTGAAAGAAGTCTACTACATGTTGTGGAGCTGACGTGACTCTTTCGCTCATCCGAGTCCATTGCAAGGAGGCTAGGGAAGATAAGCTGAAGGCGCTCCACGTGGCTAATACGAAGAAGCTCCAGTTTGAGGACTTCATGGAGACCTTCATCGACGTGGCCACTCGCATTGTTGATGGGATTGATCTTGACACCTTCGTTGAGCCTGCGAGTCCTGGTGAGCCTTGAAAAGAAACTTCGATTACAGTCCAAACTTTTATTCGCCTCGGTATGCTGAGTGTTAATGTATCCGTTAAAACTTCGTTCGGGTGTTGAACCCGAGTACTTTCGTCCGCATAGACAACTTAATCCGTGCTGGATATCTTTGAGTTTATCTGCGTTTGGCTGAGTTTGTTTAGTTTTTGAATGTTCTTGACATTCGGGAAAGTCCCTTACTTAAGCGAAGTCTGATTCATGGTTAAGTATCCCAGTGGAAAGATTATTTTTCACCTGGCTGGAGTCTAACTTAGGCGAAGACATGTTCGCAGCTAAGCCCCCGAGTGAGAGGATTGCTCGTTACTTGGAGTGAGTTTTATACTTAGGCGAAGACTGGTTCGCGGCTAAGCATCCGAGTGAATAAGTTGCTATTCACTCGGAGGGATTTTTAAATTAGGCAAAAACTTGTTCGCAGCTAAGCCCCCACGTGAGAGGATTGCTCGTCACTCGGAGTGAGTTTTATTCTTAGGCGAAGACTAGTTCGCGACTAAGCATCCGAGTGAATAGGTTGCTATTCACTCGGAGGGTTTTTTAACTTAGGTGAAAACATGTTCGCAGCTAAGCTCCCGAGTGAGAGGATTTCTCGTTACTCGGAGTTAGTTTTATACTTAGGCGAAGACCGGTTTGCAGCTAAGCATCCGAGTGAATAGGTTGCTATTCACTCGGAGCGGTTTTTAACTTTGGCAAAAACATGTTCGCAGCTAAGCCCCCGAGTGAGAGGATTGCTCGTCACTTGGAGTCAGTTTTATTCTTAGGCGAAGACTGGTTCGCGACTAAGCATCTAAGTGAATAGATTGCTATTCACTCGGAGGGGTTTTTAACTTAGGAGAAAAGATGTTCACAACTAAGCCCCTGAGTGAGAGGATTGCTCGTCACTCGGAGTGAGTTTTATACTTAGGCGAAGACCGGTTTGCGGCTAAGCATCCGAGTGAATATGTTTCTATTCACTCGGAGGGGTTGTTAACTTAGGCGAAAACATGTTCGCAGCTAAGATCCCGAGTGATAGGATCGCTCGTCACTCGGCGTGAGTTTTATATTTAGCTGAATACCGGTTCACAGCTAAGCATCCGAGTGAATAGGTTGCTATTCACTCGGAGGGTTTTTTAACTTAGGAGAAAACATGTTCGCAGCTAAGACCCCGAGTGAGAGGATTTTCATCACTCGGAGTGAGTTTTATACTTAGGCAAAGACCGGTTCGCGGCTAAGAATCCGAGTGAATAGGTTGCTATTCGCTCGGAGAGGTTTTTAACTTAGGCGAAAACATGTTCGCAGCTAAGCCCCCCAAGCATGAGGGTCGCTCGTCACTCAGAGTATATTTTGAGTGTGAAATTGCATGATCGGAATCGACAAAGACTATAGGAATCATGACTTTGACTGGTAATATTGTTCAGAAAACTCTCTTATTACATCAAACCAATCGGTTGTCAAGCATAAAAGCGTCGGAGTAGGTCTGCATTCCAAGCACGTGGTTCGTCGATTCTCTTGTTGAGGTTGTAAAGGTGTTAGGCTCCATTATTCAGTACTTTGGTGACGACGAAAGGTCATTCCCATGTGGGGGCAAGCTTGTAAGGTCGCTGTTGATCCACTCGGAGCACCAGATCGCCTTTGTGGAACGCCCGACTCCTAACATGCCTCGCATGGAAGCGACGTAGATCCTTTTGGTATAGTTTTGACCGAATCAAGGCTAGTTCGCTCTCTTCTTCTAGGAGATCTACTCCGTCCTGTCGCGCATGTTCAACCTCAGCCTCAGAATACAGATCCACTCGGGGAGAATTGTGAAGAAGATCACTCGGTAAGACGGCTTCAACTCCATACACCAAGAAGACGGGTGTGCGTCCAGTCGACCAGTTGGGAGTTGTCGTCAAGCCCCACAGAACAGATAGTAATTTAGATACCCAAGCTCCGGCTACATGTTCCAAGTCTAGCATGAGTCGAGGCTTCAACCCTTGAAGGATAAGGCCATTTGCCTGCTCAGCTTGTCCATTGGTTTGGGGGTGTGCGACGGACGCATAATCCACCCGGGCACCTTGAGCAGAGCAAAAGTGTCAGAACTCTTCCAAGACAAAGTTAGAACCATTGTCTGTGATGATGCTGTGAGGAACTCCGTATCGGAATGTCATTTCCTTCATGAACTTGATGGCGGTGCGCGAGTCCAGCTTCTTTATAGGTTTGGCTTCAATTCATTCAGTGAACTTGTCGACTACAACAAGCAGGTGTATGAATCCACTCTTGCCTGTTCGGAAAGGACCGACCATGTCCAAACCTGAAATAGCAAACGGCCAGACGAGTGGGATAGTCTTCAAGGTAGATGCAGGCTTGTGAGACAAGTTAGAGTAGAACTGACAACCTTCACAGTGATCAACGATATCTTTAGTCATCTCGTTAGCGCGCGACCAGAAGCACCCAACTCGGTATGCTTTGGCAACAATAGTCCGAGAGGACGCATGATGACAAGAGGTCCCCGAGTGGATTTCCTCCAGGATCAGTCGGCCCTCCTCAGGGGAGATGCACTGTTGAGTTAGGTTAGTAACACTTTCTTTGTAAAGTTGATCGCCCATCACAGTAAAAGCCTTTGATCTGCGGATAATCTGCTTAGCTTCAGTTTCGTCTTCCGGGAGTTATTGCCTCAAAATGTATGCAATGTATGGTACTGTCCAATCAGGCATGATCACCAGAATTTCCATGACTAAATCAACAACTGCTAGAACATCAATCTCAGTCGGATTGGAGGTGCTTATCGGTTGTGGGGGCTCTTCAGTGAAATTATCATCTTGCACCGAAGGAGTATGTAAGTGTTCCACGAACACATTGTTAGGGACAGGTTTCTTAGTGGATCCAATCTTGGCCAGCTCGTCAGCTACTTGATTTTTTAATCGGGGAACATGATGGAGTTCCAGACCTTCGGACTTCTTATCAAGCTTCCTTACCGCATGGAAATACCCAGTCATGGCGGGGTTTCTGGCATCCCATTCCATCATCACATGAGTGACCACTAAATCCGAGACGCCGTATACCATCAGGCGTCGGACGCCGAGTGAGATGGCTATTGGAAATATGCCCTAGAGGCAATGATAAAATAGTTATTATTATATTTCCTGTTTCAAGATAATCGTTTATTATCCATGCTATAATTGTATTGAATGAAAGCATAGATACATGTGTGGATATATAGACAAAACAATGTCCCTAGCAAGCATCTAGTTGGCTAGCCAGTTGATCAAGGATGGTTAAGGTTTTCTGATCATATGCAAGTGTTGTCACTTGATAACTGGATCACATCATTAGGAGAATCATGTGATGGACTAGGCCCAAACTATGAACGTAGCTTGTGATCGTGTCATTTTGTTGCTATTGTTTTCTGCGTGTCAAGTATTCATTCCTATGAGCATGAGATCATGTAACTCACTGACACGGGAGAAATACCTTGTGTGTATCAAACGTCACAACGTTACTGGGTGACTATAAAGGTGCTCTACAAGTATCTCCGAAGGTGTCCGTTGAGTTAGCATGGATCGAGACTGGGATTTGTCACTCTGTGTGATGGAGAGGTATCTCATGGCCCACTCGGTAATACAACATCACATACAAGCCTTGCAAGCAATATGACTCAAGTGTAAGTCACGTGATCTTATATTATGGAACGAGTAAAGAGACTCTCCGGTAACGAGATTGCAATAGGTATAGGGATACCGACGATCAAATCTCGGGCAAGTAACATGCCGAAGGACAAAGGGAATGTTATATGGGATTATGTGAATCCTTGGCACAGAGGTTCAACCGATAAGATCTTCGTAGAATATGTAGGATCAATATGGACATCCAGGTCCCGCTATTGGATATTGACTGAGGAGTGTCTCGGGTCCTGTCTACATAGTTCTCGAACCCGCAGGGTCTGCACACTTAAGGTTCGATGACGTTTTTTTTGGGTAACGTAGCATAAATTCAAAATTTTTCCTACGCATATTTAGATATTCCTATGGAGAGACCAGCAACGAGAGAGGGGTGAGTGCATCTTCATACCTTTGAAGATCGCTAAGCGAAAGCATTGCTATAACGCGGTTGATGGAGTCGTACTCGTGGTGATTCAGATCGCGGTGTGATTCCGATCTAGTGTTGTGATTCCGATCTAGTGCCGAACCACGGCACCTCCGCGTTCAACACACGTGCAGCCCGATGACGTCTCCCGCACCTTGATCCAGCAAGGCGGACAGAGAGGTTGGGGAAGATCTCCAGCAGCACGACGGCGTGGTGTCGATGGAGAGACGAGGTCTCCCAGCAGGGCTTCGCCAAGCACCGGCAGAGAGGAGGAGAAAGAAGAGGAGGGCTGCGCCGAGGGAGAGGGAAAACTGTGTCTCAAAACAGCCCCAAACCTCAACTATATATAGGGGAAGAGGGAGGGGGTGTAGCCCTTAGGGTTCCCACCCCCAAGGGGTGCGTCAGCCCCCATCTGCGCCAGGAGGTGGCGGCCAGGAGGGGAGGAAGGGTGTGGCGCACCCCTGGTGGGCCTTAGGCCCACCTGGCTTAGGGTTTGCCCCCCTTCCCTCTCCCCTGCGCCTTGGGCCCCTGGTGGGAGGCGCACCAACCCATTCTAGGTTGGTTCCCTTCCACCTTTTGGCCCATGTCACCTTTTGGGGGCTGGTGGCCCTCCCGGTGGACCTCCAGAACCCTTTCTGGTGGTCCCGGTACGCTACCGGTGACGCCCGAAACACTTCCGGTGTCTGAAACCATCCGTCCTATATATCAATCTTTACCTCCGGACAATTCCGGAGCTCCTCGTGACGTCCGGGATCTCATACGGGACTACGAACAACTTTCGATAACCTCGTATAACAATTCCCTATAACCCTAGCGTCATCGTACCTTAAGTGTGTAGACCCTACGGGTTCGGGAGACATGCAGGCATGACCGAGACACCTCTCCGGCCAATAACCATCAGCGGGGTCTGGATACCCATGGTGGATCCCACTTGCTCCACGATGATCTCATCTAATGAACCACGATGTCAAGGATTCAATCAATCCCGTATACAATTCGTTTTGTCTGTCGGTATAGAACTTGCCCGAGATTCGATCGTCGGTATACCTATACCTTGTTCAATCTTGTTACCGGTAAGTCTCTTTACTCGTGCCGTAGCACGTCATCGTGTGACTAACTCCTTAGTCACATTGAGCTCATGATGATGTTCTACCGAGTGGGCCCAGAGTTACCTTTCCGTCACGCGGAGTGACAAATCCCGATCTCGATTCGTACCAACCCAATAGAGACTTTCAGAGGTACCCGTAGTGCACCTTTATAGTCACCCAGTTATGTTGTGACGTTTGATACACCCAAAGCACTCCTACGGTATCCGGGAGTTGCACAATCTCACGGTCGAATGAAAAGACACTTGACATTAGAAAAGCTTTAGCATACGAACAATACGATCTAGTGCTACGCTTAGGATTGGGTCTTGCCCATCACATCATTCTCCCAATGATGTGATCCCGTTATCAATGACATCTAATGCCCATGACCAGGAAACCATGATCATCTATTGACTAACGAGCTAGCCAACTAGAGGCTTGCTAGGGACACATTGTGATCTATTTATTCACACATGTATTACTGTTTCCTGTTAATACAATTATAGCATGACCAATAGACAATTATCATGAACAGGGAAATATGATAATAACCATTTTATTATTGCCTCTAGGGCATATTTCCAACAGTTTTAGTATAGTTGAGTAATATGTGTTGGTGACCGAAGGTTGTTTGGAGTCCCGGATGAGATCACAGACGTCACGAGGGTTTCTGGAATGGTTCGGAAAAGAAGATTGATATATAGGATGGTTTCATTTGGTCACCGGAAAGATTTCGGGCATTACCGGCAGTGTACCGGGAGTGACGAATGGGTTCCGGGTATTCACCGGGAGGGGCCCACCCACCCGGGAGTGAGCCTAGTAATCCTAGGGAGGCGCACCAACCCTTAGTGGGCTGGTGAGGCCAGCCCAAGAGGGCTATGGCGCCACAAGTGGAAAAAACCAAAGGAAAAGAAAAAACAAGGAAAGAGGGAGGTGGGAAGGAAGGAGTGGACTCCTTCCCCCAAACCAAATTGGGATGGGAGTCCACCTCCTTCCAATCGGCCGGCGCCCTTGGGGCTCCCTTGAGCCGCAAGGCTAGCCCCTCCCCACATCCTATATATATTGGTGGTTTTAGGGCTTTTGAGACACAACTTTGCCACGTGCAACTCAAACCTATACCACGTAGTTCTTCCTCTAGATCGGATTTCTGCGGAGCTCGAGCAGAGCCCTGTAGGGGTAGATCATCACCACCACACTGCCGGAGAACTCATCTACTTCTCCGTCTCTCTTGCTGGATCAAGAAGGCCGAGATCGTCATCGAGCTGAACGTGTGCTGAACGCAGAGGTGCCGTCCGTTCGGCGCTAGATCGGCACGGATCGTGGGACGACGGTGATTTGAATCAAGAAGATGTACCACTACATCAACCGCGTTTCTTAACGCTTCCCGCTTAGCGATCTACAAGGGTATGTGGATCCAATCTCCCTCTCATAGATGAACATCACCATGATAGGTCTTCGTGTGCGTAGGAATTTTTTTTCCCATGCAACGTTCCCCAACAGTGGCATCATGAGATAGGTTCATGCGTAGATGTAATATCGAGTAGAACACAAAAGTTTTTGTGGGCGTTGATGTTTGATTTTCTGCCCTCCTTAGTCTATTCTCGATTCGGCGGTATTGTTGGATTGAAGCGGCCCTGACTGACATTACTCGTACGCTTACGAGAGACTGGTTTCATCGACCAAGATGCAACTCGTTGCATAAAGATGACTGGCGGGTGCCTGTTTCTTCAACTTGAGTTGAATTGGATTTGACCGAGGCAGTCCTTGGAGAGAAGTTAAATAGAAATTTGCACATCTCCTTTGTGGTTTTTGCGTAAGTAAGATGCGATCATACTAGATACCCATAACATCCACGTAAAACATGCAACAACAAATTAGAGGATGTCTAACTTGTTTTTGCAGGGTATGCTTGTGATGTGATATGGACAAAGACATGATGTGATATATTGGATGTATGAGATGATCCTATTGTAATAGTTAATATCGACTTGCACGTCGATGCTACGACAACCGGCAGGAGCCATAGGGTTGTCTTTAAACTAACGTTTGTGTTTGCAGATGCGTTTACTATATTGCTAGGTCGTAGCTCTAGTAGTAATAGCATAGGTAGCATGACAACCTCAATGGCGGCACGATGATGGAGATCATGGTGTGGCGCTGGTGACAAGAAGATCATGTCGGTGCTTTGGTGATGGAGATCAAGAAGCACAAGATCATGGGCATATCATGTCACTTATGAATTGCATGTGATGTTAATCCTTTTATGCACCTTATCTTGCTTAGAATGACGGTAGCATTATAAGGTGATCCCTCACTTAAATTTCAAGATGAAATTGTGACCTCCCCGACTGTGCACCGTTGCGATGGTTTGTCGTTTCGAGACACCACGTCATGATCGGGTGTGATAGACTCAACGTTCACATACAAACGGGTGCAAAACAGTTGCACACACGGAACACTCGGGTTAAACTTGACGAGCCTAGCATGTGCAGACATGGCGTCGGAACACAAGAGACCGAAAGGTCGAGCATGAATCGTATAGTTGATATGATTAGCATAGAGATGTTTACCACTGAAACTTTACTCAACTCACGTGATGATCGGACTTGAGTTAGTGGATTTGGATCATGCACCACTCAAATGACTAGAGGGATGTATTTGTTTGAGTGGGAGTTTATTAGTAATTTGATTAGTTAAACTCTAATTATCTTGAACATAGTCTAAGTCCACTTTGCAATATTTTAGGTTGTAGATCAATGGCTCACGGAGTAGCAACCCTGAATTTCAATACGTTCCTAGAGAAAGCTAAGTTGAAAGATGATGGAAGCAACTTTGTAGACTGGGCACATAATCTTAGGCTCATCCTACAAGCTGGAAAAAAGAATTATGTCCTTGATGCTGCGCTAGGAGATGAACCACCCGCTACATCTGACCAAGATGTTTTGAACGCTTGGCAATCGCGTAAGGAGGACTACTCAGTAGTTCAATGTGCAGTCTTGTATGGCTTATAACCGTGACTTCAACGACGTTTTGAGCGTCATGGAGCATATGAGATGTTCGAGGAGTTGAAGTTTATCTTTCAGAAGAACGCCCGGATCGAGAGGTATGAGACCTCCGATAAATTATATGCTTGCAAGATGGAGGAGAATTTGTGTGTCACTGAACATGTGCTCAAAATGTCTGGGGTACTGAAACCGTCTAGCTGATCTGGGGATTGAACTCCCGCAAGAGGCTATCACTGACAGAATTCTTCAATCACTGCCACATAGCTACAAGAGATTTGTGTTAAACTATAACATGCAAGGGATGAACAAGTCACCCGGCGAGTTATTCGCGATGCTGAAAGTCGCAGAGTCAGAACTCCGGAAAGAGCATCAAGTGTTGATGGTCAATAAGACCACTGGTTTCAAGAGAAGTGACAAAGGCAAGAAGGGTAGATCCAAGAAGAGAGGCAAACCTGTTGCCAATCCAACGAAGAAACCCAAGGCTGGACCTAAGCCGGAAACAGAGTGTTATTATTGCAAGGGGATGGGTCACTAGAAGTGCAACTGCCCCAAGTATTTGGCTGATAAGAAGGCGGCCAAAGAAAAATCAGGTATATGTGATATACATGTTATTGACGTGTACTTAACCAACTCTTGTAGTAGTGCCTGAATATTTGATACCGGTTCTGTTGCTCATATTTGCAACTCGAAGCAGGAACTGCAGAATAAATGAAGGCTGGCGAAAGATTAAGTGACGATGCGCGTGGGAAATGGTTCCAAGGTTGATGCAATCGCCGTCGGTACAGTCTCACTTCAGTTACCATCAGGATTAGTTAGGTACAGAGGCAATGCCTTCTCACCTAGACGAGAGATGAACCGACTCAACACCGCCATGCAGCCTGTGAGTCTATGGACATCGTGCACACGCACATGGATTTTCATTCGGACGATGGCGCCGATCTTCTCGGGGTTGACATCGATCCCACATTCGGAAACGAGGAAACCGAGTAACTTGCCGCCAGGAACTCCGAAAGTGCACTTAGCTAGATTCAACTTGATATAATACTTTCTCAGGTTGGCAAATGTTTCTGCCAAGTCAGTCAGCAGGTCGGAACCTTTGCGAGACTTGACCACAATATCATCCATATATGCTTCGACATTCCGACTGATTTGATCAAGCAGGCACTTCTGAATCATATGCACGAAAGTGGCGTCATCATTCTTCAAACTAAAATGCATGGTGATATAGTAGAAACACCCGAAAGGGGTGATGAAGGGTGTTTTTATTTCATCTAGACCAAACAGACGTATCAGATGGTAGCCAGAGTATGTATCTAGAAAGGATAAATGATCACACCCTGTAGTCGAGTCGACAATTTGATCGATGGGGGGAGGGGAGCGGAAAGTGATCTTTCGGACAGACCTTATTGATGTTCTTGAAATCGATACACATACGAAGGGACTTTTCCTTCTTGCGGACCATGACGACATTTGCGAGCCACTCGGAGTGGTAAACCTCGCGTATAACTTCACCTCCAAGAGTCGAGACACCTCCTCGCCGATTACCTTCCTCTTCTCCACATCAGACCGACGCAAATGCTCTTTAACAGGATTTGCCTTCGGATCCACTCCTAGTCGGTGCACAACCAGTTCCCTAGGCACACCCGGCATGTCCGCAGGCTTCCATGCAAACATATCCGAGTTCTCACGGAGGAACTGGATGAGATCGGCTTCCTATTTGCTATCGAGTGTTGTTGAGATGTTGGTCGGGGCAACATCAGGATCTGTTGGGTGGATGTTCACTTTTTTGACTTCACCTGCCGACTGAAAAGTGAACTCAGAAGTGGGCTTCTTGGAGCGCATCAGGTCGATGGGGTCAGTGTTCTTCCGGTATTCCTCCAATTCAACCACAAACATCTGTTGATCAGCGATCTTGGAGCCTTTTTGTAAGCAATCCTCGGCCCTGTACCGGTTGCCTGTGACTGTGATGACGCCCTTGGGCCCTGTCATCTTCATCTTGAGATACACGTAACATGGGTGTGCCATGAAACGTGCATAAGCGAGGCGACTAAGGATGGCATGATAAGCACTCTGAAAATCCACAACTTTGAAAGTTAACTTCTCCTTGCGAAAGTTCTTGTTTGTGCTGAATACCACATCCAGCGCAATCTGCTCGAGTGACTTGGCATTTTCCCCGGGATGACCCTGTGGAACTGCATATTGCTTTCACTCAGTCGGGACATCAGAATGCCCATTCCTTTGAGGGTTTCTGCATACAGAATGTTCAACACACTCCCACCATCCAACAAAACCTTGCGAATACGAATGCCTCCCACAACTGGGTCTACCACCAAAGCTTGTCGACCTGGGGTAGCGACGTGAGCAGGATGATCTGACTGATCAAATGTTATGGGAGTATGCGGCCATTTGTGGTATGAGGGGGTGGTCGAAACTGCAATGTTGACCTCTCTGTTTATGACCTTCAACCGACTTCTGCTCTCTACATCAGGCAAAATCATCAGGGTGGCATTGATATTTGGAAAATCTTCCTTATCTTCTTCATCCTCCTTCTCAGGAGTCTTCTCACTCGACAGAGTATCTTTGAACTATTGGATCAATAGTCTGCAATGACGAGTAGTGTGTTCGGGCAATATCAGATTTCCATCTTCATCTTTCTTCGTGTGGATTGCACACGGTAAATCCAGAACATCTGACTGATTCTTTGACTTCTTTGGGGGAAATTGTCCTTTGGGCTTTCCCTTGAACTTTCCTTGTGCCGATAGGACGGCCGCTTCTGCCGGAGTGGAACCATCAGCCTTGCGCTTCTGTTTCCCTTTGGAATTGCCACCAGCATCATTGTCGACTGCTTTTCCCTTACCGATGCGGATGCGGTATTCTTCTTCACCATTGACGTATCGGGCAGCGATCTGAACATTTTTCTCATGGACATGTCACCTGTCCGACCGAACTTCAGATATAACTCTCTGTACCTGACACCAGCCTTGAAAGCATAGCCTGCCTGGTGCTCAGAAACATTTTCCACCTTGTGATGAAGGTGGTCCAACGCTGGATGTAATCTCTCAAAGACTGATTCGACTTCTGCACGCAATGCTGCAACTCGGACAAACCAGCAGGGCGCTTGCACATGCCCTCGAATGTTTTGATGAACACTCGGGCGAGATCCTCCCAGCAGTAGATGCTAGAAGGAGCGAACTGATTCAGCCACGCCCTGGCCGAACCATCCATCATCCGAGGCAAATGCTTCATGGCGACATTGTCGTTAACTCCACCAATCTGCACTACCACTCGGTACTCATCGATCCATGTTTCAGGCTTAGATTCTCCTGTGAATTTAGTGATTCCAGCCGCCAACCTGAAGTTGGGGGGAATGTCAGCAGAACGGATTGCTCTACTGAAGCACTCGAGGCCAGAAACTGCAGTGTCGCTTCCACTCGGACGATCTCTGTCATAACCATCTCTGTGAGCTCTGCCCTTGTCAATCCTCCTCTGCGCGAGTACATTCCTCACATCAAACCCAAGACTCCGCTCATTACCAAACGAGATCCTATCGTCGTAGTGACGGGACACATACGTACCACTCCTCGGAGGAGATGCACCCGACGGCGGTCATCACGGTGGTAACAGGGAGCAAACTGGTTTCGCCCCTGATCTCTGTGTTGATCCTCTCGGTAACCCCCGTCTCTGTGATGCCGAGGTGACCCTAGACTGTAAACTGGACGAACGGTATCTGCTGTGGGTGAATTAATGTGAAACATATTGAGCGACAGTGGCACAACTGAGTTTTGTTGCTGCGCTGCTTGAAGCAAAGTACAAATCTGCTCTAAGCCTCTACCAGCCTCTGAGTTTGAAGGCTGAATGCAATCTGCTATCTTAGCAGCAGCTGCAACATTTAGTACCGGAATTCGAAAATACCTTGACGTTGTTCTGTCGTCCACTTAAAAAGAGTTGTTGCTGATGCCGACTGGAAACCGGAGGACGATGACGGGCGTGTCCACTCGATGGCTCTCCAGCTTCGCGTTCGCCGCGACCGAACCGAGGCAGGCTCTCCATAGGACCTGCCATGAAGACCTCCGCTGCAGGATTGCAACTCTCACACTTGGAAGGGACATCAGATTGATCTGACGCCGAGTCGGTCGCGCCTCGAAGATGTTCGGTAGGCTCGATTGCCACAATCTACAGAGATGATGAAGATGACGCGTGGCGAGCCAAGGCATGTTTCACCCATCGTTGGAGTCGCGAGCGGCCGGATCGCTAGTGACGACGAGCAGCAGGGTGAACAGTCGACACCGGAGTTGATGGCTGCCAAAGGAGAACGCCACAGGAACTTGCACAGAAGTGTGTCGCCGCACGGAACGGGAGTGCCTCGACATGGAGATGCACCTCTTGAAGCCATGCTGAGTCATCGACAACGAAGACGAGTGCGCCGAGACGCATCTCGCCACTCAAGAATGATTTGCAGCCGGAAGACATGACATAGAATGAAAATCGCAAACTTGCCGGAAATCGCTTAGACACCTGCCCCACGGTGGGCGCAAACTATCGTGGGAATGAACCTGACAGTAGAGGTGTGGGGTACGAAAGGAGAGGGCATAATACTAGCTACAACAAGCATGTACGCAAGATGTATGAGTTCAGGCCCCTCTCATGGAGGTAACAACCCTACGTCTCAGTGCTCGGGAGCTCTTGCAGTGTGGAATGCATGTTACAGGGGTGCTAACCCTTGTGCTAGAGGGGAGGGGTGGCTTATATAGAGTGTGCTACCCTCATCAAGGCCCATGCATCTAAGGGTTCGATTAGTGGAGCTTAAAGGTGTACGTTACTGATAATGTACGTAATTAATGTTACTTATGATGACCAACCGAACGTTTGCCTGTCGGCCTTCCTGGACTGGCTTCTGGTCTTCTGCGTCAACTGGCTTATGGTTCTGCCGAGTGGAAGTTCCAACTGTCGAGTGAAGGGGAGATTCTTTCGAGTGATTCAGATGCTATGGCTATCCAATCAGAACCCTCCTTGTAGTCTTCAAGTATTTAATGAGGTGACCTTAGGTAGGACATGTTGGTCAGGCCTATGGCCCTACCCTAGGTATATATCCCCATCAGGATGAGCCATAAGCTTCTTCTTCTTCTTCGAAGGAGGGACCTCAGCTGGAATTTCTTCCTCCTCCTCCTCAACAACTTATGATGGGTCTTCATACATAGAAGTTGGCCTTCCAACAACGTGCACTACTATCTTTGTAGTTCTTTTCTGACCTTGCTTCTTAGCAAGCCTAGAAGAAGTGTCTTCAAGGGTGATCTTCATCCCTTTCCGAGCAGCCATAAGAGCTCTCAAATCAGCAGGTCTCGCATACTCCTTCCTAATAGTCTTCTTGACTGTGGTATTCTCCTTATGCTTGTGAGAATAAATCTCCTCTGGGATAATACCTACATCTTTTCGTCCAAATTGAGCTTCTTCCTGGACCTGGTAGATGCCTTGGGCAAGCTATGGGACCTAGGTGTTCCAAGGTCAGAAGTTGTCCTCTCTGGACTAGTGCGAGAATCCATGTCACCACTAGGCTCACTGAAGTTTCCCTAACTATCCTCAGATCCTGATATACTGTCAAATCACCAAGCAGACAAGCATACCTTGTGAAAGGATTTAAAAGCGCTCGAAAAGATAAGCATCACAAAATTCAGAAGTTTTGCAAATATCTGAACTCTAAAAAATTAGGTTTAACATTCAGCAAAAAGGGATTTCGGTTCCACCGGGTCAAAAAATTTGGAGCCACCGAGACTGACATTCTCATAAACAGAAACTTGGCAACCCTTTTCGGTTTCACCGAAAAGTAAAACTCGGTTCCACCGAGAACATTCTCAGTAACCCTAAAATAAAATCAGTAAGAACGACTTTTCTGCCTTCATGACACCGAGATTCAGTTTTGCGGACGGCTAACCCTAAGTTTTCCATCGTTCTCTAATCTACGAGATTTTTCTTTTGGATAGAATGAGTGCAAACGTGGACATAATTTCATCAAGGCCTATTTGCGCAAGATCGAAAATAGGAGTGCAAAGGGGGTTTGGATCCATACCCTCGGTGATGACGACGATGATGATTTTCATCGACAGCGAAGTCTCCAATGGCGAGGATACATGGGAGAATCAAGGCGATATCCTATGGACTTGGGCGCGGCAGCGAAGAGGTGCGGGAGGTGATGTTTGAGGAAGTTATTTAAAACAACGGGTTACCCGAGATATATATATACCCCCTAGGTGTTGGTGACACCGAGATGGAATTTTTGATGCCACTGAGTTCCATAACTTTCAGCAAACAGTGAAACTCGGTGAGGCAGAAAATGACAACTCGGTGGTACCGAGATGAGAAAACCTGGTCAATCCTAGGCATCGGTGGGACCGATATTTTGAGGTTGGTCACACCGAGATGTACTTTGGGAGGTTTTGGAATTCAGCCCTTGTCGAGATGGATCTCCGAGTGCTCCTCACACAAAGTGTCCCTAAAGTGCTTGCTCAAATTTTGTGATGTAGCATGAATAGAATTTTAGATGAGAAAGCATAGATAGATAGAGAGAGGTACTTGGGCATTCTTGTATATCCAATTGGGCAAATAAAATAGAAAGCAAAATAACAACAATTGGATATTCTCGAGTGAGAAAAATATGCATACGAACATGCTGACATAATAAGAGGTCAAATGAAACATGGTGAACATGCACAAACACTCTAGTATCTACCAAGCACTTTGGCGATGACAAAGTCATCTGTATATGATTATATTGACTTAGAAGCCAAGCAAGAATACATTATCATAGGTCATACTCATCGTTTAAGGAGAAGTGGGGTTACCACTTTTACATAAAGCGTTAATGTGTTCACATCTTTAAGATATGTGTATACTCAAGTCTTAGAGTAAAGCTCCCCCTTGATGTGACATCTCCCCAAAGAGGGATAAACTAACCTTGGATTTTGTCGTAGAAGACTTCAAGTCGGTGTGGTAGTGGTGGATGCTCATTGTTGATGAAGATCGTCATGAGTTGGGAGCAATCCTTGTTGTTTCTTACTGTTATCGCCTACATGGGTTAGTCGCAAAGCACAAGGAACATATGCAAGAATAACTATGGACATGGAATGAAATGCATGTGATATGATGCCCAAAGATACATTAATTACCTTGTCCCTTGCTTAACTTTGAGGGAATGTGTGACTCCTTGAACTAGTACATATGGTTGGATTTGATTGCATATAGTTCTTGCCAAAATGAATAAGAGTGAATTTCATTGGTGGAGTTACCCCTCAAGAACTTTTCTAGTTCTTCCTCTTGGGGACCCACATGAACTTGATGGGGATCATTGGAGTTGTGGTAGCACTGCTTGAAGAGGTGCTAGAAGTGTCCTTTGGAATCCACTTGACCCTCGCTTGGCGCTCTTCCTCAAATGAGTCAATACCCTCTTGAAGCCTGCCCTTGCCCTCGGGGTCTTGTGGTGAAGGTCATCTTGAGATATTGTTCCCTTGGGGAGAGTAGGATCATACTTCTCCTCTAGAGGAACAAACTTCAGAATGGGATATGGACCTTCTTCCCATTCAACTTCGTTGGCATTGAAGTAGCCAACACCTTGCTTATTCCGATGTCCTCCTTGCTTGCACACAATTTCATCGAATTGCTTACTTCCGCCAAGACTCTTGAAGGCACCTCTCTCTATAATCCCTTTCAATAAATCATTTTCTTGATCAAGTGTAACTTGGATAAGAGAATCATTAGTGGAATCAAGAGAGCTAATAGTAACAACATCATTTGATTTAACTTTAGCATTGTTGTTACTCGTCGAAGAAACTTTCTTGCCTTTGTTACTAGTGTTCTTAGGTTTAACTTGTGGAATAAATGTAGACAAAATTAATTGTTTGGACATATAAGAAGAACTCTTCTTTCAAAGACCATCATTGATTGCTTTTAGAAACTCATGCTCTTGCTCTAAATTTAGCTTCTCGAAGCGTAGCTTCTCATGAGTTCTTGCAAGCTCTCTATGATCTTTTAGAGTAGTTTCATGAGCTAACTTAAGAGTGTTTAATTCTTTAGTTAGTCGTTCAATCTCTTTCTTATCATCATCATTCGACTTATCTTGACTAGAATGATTATTATCAAGTTCATTTTTAATGTTATCACTAGTCTAATCAAAGAGCAAGTCATCCTCTCCTACTAAGTCATCCTCGTCACTATCAAAGTCAAAATACTCGGGATGTGATACCTTGGGTCCTTTTGCCAATCCCTTCATCTGGTAAATCAAATAATTCATAGGAGTTGGAGAAAACGAGTGCAAGACCGGCAACACCCTCATCTTGACTATAGTCGGAGTTAGAGTGGTAGCTTCTCTCGGATTGGTTGTCAGACTTGGAGCCGGAAACCCATTCACCAACATGAGATTTATGTCTTCTTATAGAGCTGGTCTTGGTGCACTTGTCCTTCTTTTCCGATTCCTTGCCTCTCCGGGAGTGTCTTTGTTCAAAATGATCTTCTATACTCCTTCTCTCTCTGCAAGGTGACTCATATCTTGAGCTTCTTCTTCTAGGTGTCTCTTCTCTTCGTTTGTGGGGATGCGAGCACTCATTGGAATAGTGTCCGGTCTTTCCACAATTGTAGCAGTTTCTGTCTCGACTAGACGAATGCTTCTCATAATATCTTGAGTTTGAGCTTTTCTCTTTGCACTACTCTTGTAGAACTTGTTGAATTTTTTGACTATGAGGCTGATCTCTTCATTGGTAACAAGGTTGTCATTTGAAGTAGAAGGAGCATCACTTGAAGCTTTGTAAGCACCGCTTGACTTGGTGTGCAACTCATCTTTGTCCTTGAGTGACATTTCATGAGCAACAATCCTTCCAATGACTTTAGTTGGCTTGAGATCCTTGTAATTTTGCACCATTTGAATTAATGTGCACACGGTGTCGTATCTCCCATCCAAGTCTCTAAGTATCTTCTTGATGATGATTTTTTCACACATCTCTTCGCTTCCTAAGACGACAATCTCATTTTTGATGAGAGCTAGCCTAGAGTACATTTCACCGACTCCTTCACCATCCTTCATCTTGAACTTGTCAAGCTGACTTTGAAGCACATCCAACTTAGATTCCCTGACAGAATGAGTACCCTCGTGCATATCATTCGCAAGGTGGCTGATTTTGTTGAATTCATTGGGGCCCAAGCATTTGAACAGGATGTCACAGGCTTGAGCATTGTATTGCAACGTCTTCAATTCTACCTCTGTCGCATCACGATCCGGTTCTCTTCCTTCTCCAAAGAAATCACCTTGCACACCAAAACGAACAACAGCCCAAACGGAAGGATTATGACCAAGAATATGCATTTTCATCTTATGCTTCCAACTAGCGAAATTTGTACCATCAAAATATGGACCTCTACGGTGATAATTTCCCTCACTAGACTCCATAATCTTCTAGGTTGTGAAACCAATGCAATGGAGACCAAATCTGTGATACCACTTGTATGATCCGAAGAATGTCTAGGGAGGGGGTGATTAGACTACTTGACAAAATAAAAACTTAGCCTTTTCCCAAATTTTAGTTGTGGGCCTGTTTTAGCAATTATGAATAGTCAAGTTCACCCTACTTATGCATATCCAAGAGTATAGAAACGAAAAGTAAAGACATGCAAATGTAATGTAGAGGAAACGATAGGAAGATCAAACACAAAGGTTGACACGGAGCTTTTTGGCGTGGATAGGTGATGCTATCATACGTCCATGATAACAGAGACTTCAACCCACAAAGGGTAACGATTGCGAGAGTCCATGGAGGGCGCCACCCACAAGGGGTCCACAAAGAAGCGGCCTTGTCTATTCCACCATGGCTTACGTCCACACAGGACTAGCCTCACTCACGATAGATCTTCACGACACAACACGAAGTAGGAGGCTCCCAAGCGACACCTAACCAATATAGGAGGCACCACTTCCAAAATGTAATAGATGTGTTAGAACGATGAACTCCTTGCTCTTGTGCTTCAAAAGATAGTCTCCTCAACACTCAATCACTCTCTCACACACTTGGTATTGGTAGGAGAGATTTATTTTGTGGACAACAACTTGGGTAGGCTAGGTATCAAGTTTCAAATTGTTGGATTGGATTCTCTTGATCTCAACACATGAGTAGGTGGCTCTCTCTCAAAAAAATGGACCTGGCAAGTGTGTGTGTGTGTGTTCTGATTGCTTCCTGTGCAAATGAGAGGAGGTGGAGGGGTATATATAGGCATCCTAAAATACAATAGCTAAAACATTATTGCCCAACTCGGTGACACCGAAATGAATTTTTGTGGTACGGAGTTGCACCAAATGTGGCAACTTTTGAATTCTCGGTGAGATCGATATATAAATCTCGATGGTACCAATACGATGACCTCGATAGGTTTCCAAATCTCGATGAGACCGATTCCAATCTCAGAAATTCTAATTCTTGGAATTAGCTCAACATAACATTGGACATTGATCTCGGTGGCACCGATATGAAAGTTGGTTTTGCCGAGAGATTAGGGTTTGGCATAGGATCTGTATGGTGGAAAGTCGGTAGGGCCAATCGAAAAATATTGGTCGCACAAATTTTGCTGGTTTAGCATTGGACAAAGATATTTTGTGGCACAATGAGTGAATATTTTTGGTGGATATCTCTAAGCACTTGAACAACCAATTCATCATAGTACCTTACCCCTTTTAATAGTATTGGCTTTCCTATGGACCCAAATTGATTTCTCACAAATGTAAAATGAAGAGTCTTCTTGCTTAAAGATTGAGCCAATCTTATTCCTTTCCTTCATTAAGGGGTTTATCTTCACAATCCTTTAGCCAAGGCATCTTTGAAATTTTGTAATATATAATTGGATAAAATAATTAGTCCAATGATGCATATGTTGTGATTAATTACCAAAACAACCTTAGGGAGCAATTGTGCTTTCAGCAGTTCATCAATGATTATGTCTCAAACCACGTGTATGGTCAAGAGGCGAGCAAGGTATTTATACATCACCCATGTTATAATCTTGATGTCTTCCTCAAGAGGATGAAGGATGGGCGGGCAATCATCCACACGCACTGGGCTAAAGTTGTGAGGACCTTCATAATCATTCAAGGCTCAATATTCGCCTTCCACTTCGACGGTTTTCTAGATGAGACTCATGTGTCTATTTAGTGTCTATGATGATACCTAATTTCCGAAGGTTTTAGATGCTGCATTTCAAACTTTGTCCTGTGTGCAATTGGGTAGCTAGGTAGTACTCCCTCCATTCCTAAATGTAAGGTGTATTAGTTTAAAAAAAGTCAAACCTTGTTTACGTTTGACCAACTTTATAGTAAAATATATAATGTTTTACAATACCAAATATATAAAATACAAAAATATATTTCATGATGAATGTAGTGATTATGATTTGGTATTCTAGACCTTGATATTTTGGTGTACAAACTTGGTCAAAGTTAGACAAGTTTGACTTTTTGAAAAAATAATAAACCTTATATTTAGGAATGGAGGGAGTATATGCCTATATGATGTTGTACCCTTATGTAATTCAATTATGAAATCCTGGTTGTCGTAATACGAATAAGAGATATATTGTTTGTTGATTATTGGTGTTCCTATTGTGGAGGTTTCTAAGAGAACACCATGGGCGATGACCTCAACAAACCCACACGGTTTTGAGAAAGTTGGTGTGTTGGATCAGTGAACAATCACACGCGACTTATGGTCAACAACTATGTGTGTTCGGCCTCCCTATAACAAACGTTTTCACATAACAAGTGTGTGTGATGGACAGCCCAATGCCAAACAGTTTCTTCTAGGCACCGTGAGTGATGTATTAAATAACACAATTGAAAGAATTATAACTATCATGTGCGATGGTCAGCCCTATAACAAACAATGTTATGCAGAAAATTGTCGGAAATGGGCAATACAAACGGAGATGTATCTTTGCGATTCCCTGTGTGGGATGCTAGGCACATCTCACACAACTTCTGCAATATGTCTCTTTGTGATGGCCCTCCAAATCACACACGCTCTATTTTCCTAGAGTGTGTGATTGGACGGAGGCATCACCATTGATTTATCTGTGTCGTGGGGGATAGGCACCCCTATCGCCCACACACGCAAGGTAAAAGTTTAAAACTGCACCACCAAAAGAGGGTAAAAACCGTTTGTATAGCACGCGTCTCCACTAGTGCACGGAACCCTTTCACTCACCACAACCCTTGCAACATTCTCGCATTAATCCTATTGGCCTCCGCCCCTTTTGAAAGCTAATGTGTTTGCTAAGTGTAAGGTAGATATGGAGTCTCACATTCCAAGTACATCTACGCAATTACGGTGTATTGTGATCAACAGTTTGATCCCGAAGGACCCAACAAATCTCAATCCAAGGGCAGTTGTTGATGACCAACTCAATGCAACCTCCCACAACATCTTGTGTAATGATGTGACCGAAGACTATAGTGACTCCATTGCTCTTGTCAAGACCGCAAAGGAAATTTGGGATTGCCTTGAAGGGTCTCTTGAGGATGATGACGCAATTCGAAGATCTCGGTTGGCCTTGCTTAAGCAAGAGGTAAATTTCTTCGTAAGGAATGATGGTGCGACCGTGGAAGAAGTATATCCAAGATTGAAGTCTCTTGTTCTAAACTTCATAACCTTTGGATGCGCATGGTCTAATGATGGTTTCATCAAGGACACGTTCCTTGATGGAATGGTGCTAACGGAACACACCATGGTGATGATGATCCATCAACGCCCAGACTACCACAAGTTCACCACGACTCAAGTTGTGTCTACCTTCTCCATCCATGTGATTTTGGAGACTAAGTCAAAGAAGACCATTGTAATTTATCAAGCAACCAAGAACTAAACTCTTGCTTTAAAGGCTAAGAAAGTGATTGCTCAAGCTAGAGGAGAAGAAGTGGTTGAAGAGAGCGGTGAAGATGATGGTGAGACTACTTTCATGGAAAATGACTTTGCGGAAAACTTGGCTCTCTTAGTCAAGAAATATGCGTAAACTATGGACAATAAAGGGAAGAATCTTCAAGGAAGAAGATTTCGAAGAAGAAAGTGCTATAGTGTAATATCCCAAGACACTTTTGGCATGATTGCCCATACGAGAGACGTGAAGACAAGTCCGAGAAGCTTGTGCTGAAGAAGAAGAAGTTCACAAAGAGGAAATATGACAATGCCCTTGTTCATGAAGAATACATGTCGAGAGATGATGATGATGTTGATGATGACCAAGTGGGAACGGCTGGAATTGCCTTCATACTTATAATTCGTCCTCCTCCACAGGACTCTTCAAATCTCCAAATAAGCACAACCCCTTCACTCATCGATGCCACATGGATAAAGAGATAAAAACTAAGTCTAAATCTTCTATCCCCGCTAACCACACTCCCAATATATTGTGTAAGATAGTGGAAGATGAGTGTGATACTAGCATGGACATTGATAAGGAATCCTTGATGGCTTTCATGAAAACTCTTCATGGTGAATCACGTGCTCACTTTAGCGATCTCCTCAAGTCACGTGCTGAACAAGATGAAATTATTGATAATATTGAAAACCTCCTCATAGAATAAAAATACAGAGTCGAACTCCTCGAGCATGAACTACATGAAGAGAGTGCCATGGGAGACTCACTCATGGAAGGCATGTCTTCCCATGTCATTGACTTTGTTAAAACCAATGATGCCTTATAAATTTCTCTTGAGAACAAAAATGCCATTACTCTTAAATATGAGAAATGTTTAGGTGATCACTCTTGACTTAGTGAGGAACATGAGATCCTTGTGAAAAGTTACAAGGTTGTCAAAGCTGACCTCATTGCCCGCACCAAATCCTATGCTCAACTTATAGATACTACCATGAAGGATCTTATTATCGAATCTTGCATTGATTTAAATGATGAATCTTGTACGACTAACTTTATTCATGATTACACCTATCTTCAAGACTAGAATAATAATTTGGTAGCCCAAATAGACAAATGGCTTGTGTCATGCATTAAAGGAGAGAAAAACCTGAATGACCTCTTGAGCAACCAAAGGGAGAGTATTGCAAAAGAGGGAATTGGGTTTGATCGCTCTCTCAAGGCAAAGGAGGCCAAGAAGAAGAACAAAAATAATAGGATCGGTTCCACTTCCTCTCCTAAACAAAAGGTAGTTTTCGTGCAAGAAGGGCACAATGATAAGGAGAAGGAAAAATGGAAAGATGGAAATGACAAGGTCTATAGGGAGAAGGCCATTCCTAAAGTGTTTACTAGCAAGAACAACCCATCCTATGTCCTCATCAAAGGAACGGATGGTTAAACTTTTGCAAAATTCGTTAGCACTAATTATGATGATTATGCATGGACTATTTGGGTTCCTAAGAACCTTTTTGCTAACACTCTAGGACCCATTGTAAGATGATGAACTAAACTCAAATTTTGATTCTTGCAGGACTATATCTCAAGTGGATTGCAATGGGTGATCGATAGTGGATGCACCAATCATATGACTGGAGATAGAGAAATGCTTGTGGAGTTCGTTGATTCCCTCAATGCCTCCTCAACCATTTCTTTTGGTGACAATAGCAAGGTAAAGGTATTGGGTTTGGTAAAAGTGGTGACCTCTAGTGATTCATCACTCTCGAATGTCATGCATGTTCAATCCCTTCACTACAATTTACTCTCCCCGATTCAATTGGGACATGCATGTTATTATTCCCATTTCGATGAATTTCATGTGACTGTCTTTAAGAGGAGCATTATCACTGTGGTCTTTTTTGGGCATGTTGAAGACAACCTTTACGTGGTCGATTTCTCAAACGAGAAAACACATCTTGCAACATGCCTAATGGTCAAGGCCTACATGGGGTGGCTATGGCACCGACGACTAGCCCATGTTGGTATGAGAAATTTGCAAGATCTCTTAAAGGGGGAGCACATCTATGGACTAACCAATGTGTCTTTTGCCAAAGATTGTCCTTGTAGTGCTTGCATTGCTGTAAAGCTACATGAAAAAGCCCATAAAGTGTGTACTATCATTTCACCGCCCCTAGAGCTCCTTCACATGGATCTATTTGGACACCCATCTTATGATAGCTTGGGATGAAGGAGGTATTGTCTTTTCATTGTTGATAATTATACAAGATATACATGGGTATTCTTCCTCAAGACAAAAGATGAGACCCAAGGGAAGTTCATGAACTTTGCCAAAGAAGCTCAACGATAACATAATTGTGAAATCAAGGCAATTTATAGTGACCATGGCACCGAGTTCAAAAATTATACTATGAATGAGTTCTTGAGTGATGAGGCGATCAAGCGCTAATATGTCACGGCTTATACTCCTCAACAAAATGGTGTTGTGGAAAAGAAGAACCAAACTCTTATTGAAATGTCTAGAACCATGTTTGACGAGTACAAGTCTCCATACAAGCTTTGGGCCAAAGCCATCAACACCGCATGTCATGGACCACACCGACTTTATCTTCACAAGATAAAGAACACGACCCCATATGAACTCCTCATTGGGAGAAAACCCAACGTCAAATACTTTTGGGTATTCGGTTGTAAGTGTGTCATGCTAAACAAGAAACCCCATTTAGCTAAATTTGAATTTAAAACATATGAGAGCATATTTGTTGGATATGCTTTGAACTCCCATGCTTACGGTGTTCACAATAAATCCACCGGATGCATTGAGGGGACGGTAAATGTGGAGTTTTATGAACATACCGGCACCCGCGTAGAGCAAATGATTCGCGGTGTTGTAGGTGATGAGGCTCCTTCACAATCTATAAGGACCATGGGGATAGGCCACATTCTTCCACAAGAAATACCCCAAGTCCAAGTAGAGTAAGGAGTAAGAGCCCCTCTCGTGGAATCCCCACAAGGGAAGTTATCGCCTCCACCACTAGTGTAAGATGCTTCGGGAGATCATGAACCTATCCAAGAACAAGATAAAGTCCCTCATGTTCCCGAGCAAGATCAAGGACAAGCACAACCAAGTGGTGATGAACCTAACATTGAGGTCCAAGAAATTGCTCAAGATTAAGATTAACCCCAACCTCAAGTTTCTTCTACTATTCCACAACCATGTGTTCAACAAGTTGAGGTTGTGAAGAGAAGCGTGTCGCAAGACTCAAACACGCTCTTTTAGTTTTCACTAAAAGAGAGAAAAGTGGTCGCCAACTTAAAGCATCTTCAACATATCACCGAAAAGTTTTGTGAACATCACTCATTTGTCTCTTGTATTGAACCTCTTAAGGTGGAAGATGCTCTTGACGACTGTCTGTGACAAAATCAGCTAATCTCAAGTAGGGGGTCTGAACTTTGGATCTTGAACCGATGGGTAAAAAGGGACGAAACAGAAGGTGTTTTACCCAGGTTTGGGCCCTCTTGATGGAGGTAAAACCCTACATCCTACTCTTGTTATATTGATGAATTAGTATAAAGTACAGAGTCGATCTATCTCAAGGTCGGATGTTGTGCTCTAAAACCATAATCATAATGAGTGTAAGTCTTCTATGAACTACAACCCCCTGGTTTATATAGATACTAGGGGTATTTAGGGTATGCACAACGACGGTTACATCAAGGAAGGGAATATGAAGATTAGCACGTTGTCTTGGCCTGCACGCCAAGTCTTTGGAAGAGTTCACCTTGATCTCCATATCTTCAACGATGATCGAACGACCGAGGAGTTCGGCCCATAAGAACAGATAAGTGGATTGAAGACCCCCTTAATCCCGGGCTCCCTGAGTAGCCCCGAAACTAGCCTCTAGTGCCACAGTCTAGGCTTACCATCTTCACATTTATGCAATCTTCGGCTTGCGGAGCGATTTCCTCCTTATATTAGGCTGATCCTATTTCGCATTGTTTTCTTCTTTGTTTGATGAAACATCGTCTGGCCCACAAAAATAAATATTTTCCATCATAGGGTTAACCACCTCCTTGATTCCTACGCATAAATGAATACAAGCGGTTCCTTCTCAAGGAAAAAAGAGAAGTTACTTGTCATATAACCTGCACATGGCCCCAGCAATGCTCCCCAACCTCTCCAATACGCCGAGAAGAATGCTAGAGAAACAAAGATATCACGAGTGCTCCAGGTTCATCCTCACGCCCCCATGGCTATATTCAAGGAGATTCGGTAAGTTGTTTAGTCTCGCGCCTTCGTCTGCACGAGATCGAGGTGCATGCGTACTTGCCTGACTCAAGTCTGGCACCTTCCCGCCCTGGGCTAACCTCCGCCAATGGCGAGGCCTTTGCAGATAAATTCCCTATGTCCAACAGGATGGAGGGAGTATGCTTCGTCCCGGTCCTCTTACGAGGCGTGGGATTCCCTACTCACCCCTTTGTATGGGGCTTATTGGAGTATTACAGGATCCAACTTCATTACCTTACCCTCGGGTCCATCTTCCACATCGCGGGGTTTGTCGCTCTCTACGAGATGTTCCTAGGTTGCGAAGCCCATTTCGAATTGTGGAAGAAATTTTTCTGCCTTGTCCCTCGAACCGAGGGTGGGACTATTTTCAAAGTTGGCGAAGGTGAAGTACGGCGCATAGGTCAGACTGGGTATCAGGTAGGGACCCTAGGGAAGCTTCCAATGAGTGGACCTCAGAATGGTTCTATATCGAAGACGTGCCTTTTGTCGGTACCCCGATCCTAAGCCATAGGAATCCAGCCTGTAACACATCGCATCCCTTTGCGGTCTCACGCACGGTTAACCTGACGGCTGCAGCCTTACCTCAGCTGTGACCGTTTGCGCCTTTTGACTCACGTATGCAATTGTGTCGCTAGTATTCCAATGTCAAAGAACCTGGATCGACAAGTCTAGTCATAAACCAAAGTGGCAGTACCGCACAAGGACAGGCATACATGACCCAACAAAGCAGGTGTCGGTCATCAGCGAATGTAGACGAGTCGTAGCAAGCTACAAGGACTCCATTACATCGCGTGACATTTCCCAAACGGGGACAGACACAACAGCTAAGAAGGACACACGCCGATCAACCAATGTGTCCGGAGCAGTAGCGAGCTACCATGGCTCGTTGGATCACAAAGGGGCATTTCCCTGTAAGGAGTGCTACTAGAGTTTACGACTAGGTAATCGAACCCCATACATATCAAGTACGACACACGTACGTATGGCATACCGATATGTATAGATACATCGATGGCATCACAACATAACCATAAACATACAAGCTTTATTTAAGAGGCTCGGAAGAGCCACACACATAATATTACACAGTAAGGGTCTCACGACCCATAATAGCAGTCATTCAGTTACAAGCCAGCGGAAGTGTTAAAACTTTCTCAGTACAGACAGGTGAAACTAGAAGGCACATGGCCTGACTATACTACAGACCCAACCTAGGGCCAGATCGTAGCTGGGACACCAGCTACTCGTCGTCGTCGATGTCTATGAAGAACCCTCCATTAGGGTCATTAGCAACCTCTGCAACATTAATTAAGCAAACATGAGTACGGAGGTACTTAGCAAGACTTTAGGATAACTATCTACTCATGCAATGTATCAAAAAGGTATTGTGGGGTTTCATGCGGAAAGCCAACATTTGACTCGTGGCTAGACAACTTGATTTCTCGCACACGAGTCCACTAACACCACAACAATACTCCATCGTGGAATCATTCCGTCTCCATACGGAAATTCCGTCCACGACACTCACGCTTATCTTGACAATTTTATGAGTAACCATTGAAGTTATCTATGAACAACATATGTCTCCAAGTAGTCCATACCCGCGGACGCGGCTATTCGAATAGATCATAACCCTGCAGGGGTGTACTTCGTCACACACGCTCTCACCACTTATCGCCATGTGCACGTCATGCACCTCGGCAACCTTCAAACAGAAGCCCAGCGAGAGAGTCGGCCCCGACCATTAACCACAGTAGTACCTAGTCCAGGTTTATCGCTTATCTGAGACTAACCCGTACGGAAGTCCGGCCGAGGTTTCCGCCACGGCCTCAAACGATGTGCGCAGGGTTCCCAAGCCCACCATCCGGGTGCCACTTGGTACACCGTGCCACTGCCTACCGCATCACAGCCACCTCTCAGGTCAGCGCTATGCACGGCCTCCAGCATGACTACAAACACCAGAAACTACTTGCAACTCCTGGACCGAGTACTAAGCGATTAATAAGTCGAGAGGGTCAATTAAGTATCCCAACGTGTGGTAGTATCGAGTCTTGGATTACATACACGGAACTCAGTTCCTAAGGACGGTTCCAATGAAACAACCCGCCATGTACTCCTACACAGCCTTTCACCAGTATCTTTACCAAATCAGGTTCAACACACGGCCTTTGCTTACCGAACACATTCTCACAATTCTGTTCATCTCCCAGATGACAGACCATACACAACTCTAAGCATAGCATGCATAGCAGGATAAGGCACATCATGGCTCAAGCAACTACGAGGTATGCTAGGTTGCAAGTTCATCTATTTACTGTGACAAGGATAGGTCATGCAAAGGAAGTGGGTTCAACTAACGTGGCAAAAGCATTTGAAGCATTTGATCCTAATGCAATAAGTAAGTGCAGGAGCGAGAACATGGGATTTATCGGGATGATCAAAATGGTTGCTTGCCTTGTTGCTCAGAGGAGGGACAATATCCGTCAGTCGGATATTCGGTGGAATCCGGAGGAGTGGAGCCTACCGAAAGGAATGACAACAATCAATAACAAACATATGCAACAAGATGATGCATGAGCATGGCATGAAGATGCAAAGTGGTATACTATTATAGCTAACATTTATTAGGTTTGAAGTTGATTTGAATCAAATTCAACTATCACTTCAAACGGGGTATTCTCGAATACCATTTTAATTGATTCGACCTGATGCTCAGATCAACTTGCTTTTAACATGCATGGAACGACATGTTAGGTTGCTGGTTTGTAATTTGTATAGTGTTTGATCATATCATTTGTAGTGAGATTTAAATATTTTCCAAATTCCATCTCCAAAGTATTTATGAAAGTTAGCTTATTCATTAATCCATATGTTTGGGTTCAGTAACATTTTCAAACATGTTTGAAAATGACATATTAAGATTCCTTGAATTTTTCTGATACTTTTTCATATATAAATTATTTTCATTGGACTTACAGATTATTTTCTATGATTTTTAGAAGTTTTAGGCATTATCTGGAATTACATAAAATCCTGAAATGCATTTACTGCATCAGCCATACGTCAGCATGACCTCAGCAGGTCAAAGGCGCCAGCCGAGGTCAAACCTGACAGGGGGACCCACTGGTCAGCGTCTCAGGGGCTAATCCCGCGCTGACCAGCCCCTAAGTGGGTTTGACTTGGCCTTGGGCCCATTGTCAGCGAGCGATTAGGGTTTAAACTACCGGGTTAAGATGGTCACGTCGTTCCCCGGCGGAGCCTGGCCGGTGGCGACCAGATCCGCGGCAGAACCTCGCCGGAGACATGCTATAGCATGCTGTGGTGCTCGGAAAACGATGCCGAGAGCACTGGGATGATCCCCAGGCTCGACCTCATCCAGCGCTGGCCTCAGGGAGGGCTATAGGTGGCCGGAGCAAGTCGGCGACGAGCCGGGGCGGCTGCCGGAGTAGGGTTCTATGGTCCAGTGGCTAGGGGGCACGGATCCGAGGGGAAGGAGAGGGGAAATGATCGCAGGCTCACGGGGAGTGCAGAGGAGGGCTTAGGCGGCTTGGGGAAGCACTCAGGGCGACGAATCGAGCAAAGCTCGCCGGCGGCCGATGGTTGAAGACGACGGTGCCGTGGGCGTTGCAGAGCTCGGGGAGGCTTCGGCTTCTGTAGGGAGGACCAGCTCGACGAAGCGGAGCTAATGGCACACTCGGGAGGAAGATCCCGTGGCTAGGGGCACGGGCAGCTCGAGCTCGAGCTCCTGTCAATGGCGGCAGTGGAGATCGGAAGAACCGAGAGGAGAGGGGGAAGAAGGAGCACGAGAATGGATAGCTACGTGCTCGGGGAGGTTATCCCCGTGCTTGCCAGCGAAGCGGCGGCCAGGCAGGCAGGCAGAGAGTTGCGTGGAGGCGCGCGGCGTCGCGGCGGCCACCTCCTGCTCCTACTGGCGAGGAGGAAGACGACAGCGCGTCTGGGCGTGGGCTGAGGTGAGCGACAGGTATTTCCTTCTCTCTTTTTTCTGTTTTGTTTCTGTTTTGCTAACTAATTGATTTACTATTTATTTCAGCTCCAAAATAGTTTGTAAAAATTATTTTGAACACACCAGAATATTTGTTGGAATGTATCCAACCATTCCTAAAGTTTTCAACATTTTTGAAAACTTAAAGTTTTAAATTCAAATTTTAAACTTGAAACCAGTAGCTTTTTGCATTTATTTAAAATGCCAAAAGTGTTATGAAAATGGTTTTCTTCATTGCTTATTTGCTTCCATGATTTATTAGAAAAGTTGAACTTTTCTTGAGGCCATTTTGGGTTCATTGATTTTAACTTGTTTGAAAATTCCTTTAATTTGAGAAGTGGCTAGGGTTTTGAGTTTTCCTTCACCACTTACTTTGTTCTTGTTGAAAATTTCCTAGATGCAATGCAAAGAAGTCATGAGCACAAAGCTAACTTGATTAAGGTGTCAGGGATGTGACAACTCACCCCCACTCAAAAGAATCTCGTCCCGAGATTTAGAAGTCCTCGGGAATAACGCAGGATACTCAAGTCGGAGACGATCCTCTCTTTCCCAAGTTGCCTCCTTTTCAGAATGATTTGACCATTGAACTTTAAGAAACTTGAGGTTTCGACGTCGAGTGGTACGCTCTGCTTGATCAAGAATACGCATGGGGTAATCTCGGTATGAAAGGTTATCTTGGAGATCAAGCGTTTCGTGGTCCACTTGACGGATAGGATCCGAAAAGCAACGCCTGAGTTGCGAGACGTGAAAGACATCATGAACCTTGGAAAGATGCGGAGGAAGTTCCAACTGGTAGGCAACTTCTCCTCATTTGGTAAGAATGCGAAAAGGACCAATGTAACGAGGAGCCAACTTGCCCTTGATACCGAATCGATGGGTACCCTTCAAAGGTGTAACCCGAAGGTAAGCCTTCTCGTCAACTTCAAAGGTCACAGCCTTATGATGACGATCATATTGGCTCTTTTGACGAGACTGGGCTGTTTTCAACTTTTCACGAATAATACGAACCTGCTCTTCTGGATCCTGGATCATATCCGGGCCAAAGAGTTGCCTCTCTCCGGTTTCTGACCAATTAAGAGGTGTTCGACATCTTCGTCCATAGAGAACTTCAAAAGGAGCTTTGCCCAAGCTTGATTGATAACTATTGTTATAAGCGAATTCGGCGAATGGAAGGCACTTCTCCCAATTCATACCGAACGATATAACAAAAGCTCGGAGCATATCTTCTAGGATTTGATTCACTCTTTCTACTTGACCACTTGATTGGGGATGGAAAGCAGTGCTAAAAGATAAGTGAGTCCCCATGGCATTCTAAAAACTTTCCTAGAAGCGAGAAGTAAAGATACTCCCACGGTCCGAGTTAATCTCCAAGGGAACACCATGAAGAGACACTATTCGAGAGATATATAACTCCGCTAGCTGGCTAGCTGTTATACTCTCACGAACGGGAAGAAAATGAGCCACTTTGGAGAGTCGGTCAATGACCACAAAGATAGCATTATTTCCTTTCTTGGTCTTGGGAAATCCGGTAATGAAATCCATGCTAACTTTATCCCATTTCCATTCAGGAATATCTAGAGGTTGAAGGGTGCCAGCAGGCCTTTGATGTTCTGGCTTAACTCGACGACAAACGTCGCAGTTAGCAACGAACTCAGCAATTTCTCTCTTCATCCTATTCCACCAGAACCTCTGGCGTAGGTCCTGATACATCTTAGTACTAGCGGGATGAATGGTGAGAGGAGAATTATGAGCCTCCTTAAGGATTAATTTGCCGCACACGTTTGCTCTTAGGAACCACTAAACGGTTCTGAAAGAACACAACACCTTTCGCATTGATGGAGAAATCCCTAGCGTTACCGTTAGCAATATTCTCCTTGATCTGGGATATACCCTTATCATAAGCCTGCACGGCTATGATTTGATCCCTAAGAGTAGGCTTCACCACCAGAGTAGAAAGGAATCCTTGAGGAACAATATGAAGATTCAACTTCCGAAATTCCTCATAGAGATGTGGTTGACCTTGTTGTAGCATCAAATTGTTACAATAAGATTTACGACTTAGTGCATCGGCCATAACATTGGCCTTCCCTGGGGTGTAAGTTATCCCTAAGTCGTAATCCGAGATCAACTCAACCCACCATCTTTGCCTGAGATTCAAATCCGGCTGGGTGAAGATATATTTCAGACTTTGGTGATCAGTGAATATTTCGCAACGATTACCCAGAAGGTAATGTCGCCAGGTTTTTAGTGCATGGACCACAGCTGCAAGCTCAAGGTCATGTGTGGGATAATTATCCTCATGTGGACGCAACTGTCGAGATGCGTATGCGATCACATGACGATCTTGCATGAGAATGCAACCTAATCCTTGTCGCGAGGTGTCGCAATATATAACAAAGTCCTTAGAAAAATCTAGTGGTAGCAACACAGGTGCGGAAGTCAGGCGTCTTTTCAGTTCCTGAAAACTATGCTCACACTGTGGTGTCCACTCGAACTTTTTATCCTTCTTGAGGAGTTCAGTTAGAGGCTTTGCAACCTTGGAGAAATTCTCAACAAAGCGGCGACAATAGCTCGCTAGACCAAGAAAACTCCTAACTTGCTTAACCGATTCAGGTTGAGTCCAATCAAGGACAGCTTGAACTCTCTTGGGATTGACAGCAATACCCTTACCAGAGATTACGTGACCTAGATAGGTCACTTCTGGTAACCAAAATTCACATTTTGAAAACTTGGCATAAAGGCGATGCTCTCGAAGTTTCAACAATACCAGCCTTAGATGTTCGGCATGTTCTTGTTCGTTCTTCGTGTAGATGAGAATATCATCGAGGTATACCACGACGAATTTATCCAAATACTCCATGAAGATTGAATTCATCAGACGAGAGAAGGTGGCTGGGGCATTGGTTAAACCGAAGGACATGACGGTGTACTCGTATTGGCCATACCGAGTAACAAAAGCCATTTTTGGAATGTCCCCGTTCTTGATCTTGATTTGATGGTATCCCAACCTCAAATCCATTTTGGGGAAGACTGAGGACCCAGCGAGCTGATCGTACAGATCGTTGATCCTGGGGAGCGGATACTTGTTCTTTATGGTGACCAGATTAACTGGTCGTTAATCTACAACCATCCGATCCATTCCGTCTTTCTTCTTGACGAAGAGGACGGGGCAAGCCCAAGGAGAAGAGCTAGGACGAATGAAACCTTTATTCAAGGCCTCATCTAGTTGCTTCTTAAGTTCGGCTAGCTCCAGGGGTGCATCTTATATGGTCTTCTGGCTATTGGGACAGTTCCAGGAACAAGATCTATCACGAACTCTACATCTCTGTCAGGTGGAATTCCTGGCAGTTCCTCTGGAAAAACATCCGGGAAGTCACGGACTACGGGAATGTCTTCAAGTTCCGGAAGAGGGTTGGCATTTAGGGAATACAGTTGGCATTTGGCAACTCGAGTAGAGACATTGACTATCTCACCCGAGGGATGGGTAAGCTGAACATTCCTAGAATGAGTATCAATCTTGGCATAGTGAGCTGACATCCAGTCCATACCCAAGATGATATTAATATCCGAAGATTTCAAGGCTATCAATGAGGCTAGAAAAACTAGCCTGTCTACTAGAATTTCATTGTCATAGGTTATCCTAGAGGTTTGCCATTTACTACGAGGAGTTTGGACAACCAATGGAATTGGCATATCACAAAAAGACATGTTATGCAACTGTGCATAACTTTCTGAAATGAAGGAATGAGAAGACCCAGTGTCAAAGAGAACAGACGCTGGGTGATGATTAACAAGAAGCGTACCCAGTATGACATCGGGATCCTCTACAGCTTCTTCTGCTGAGACATAGTTCACACGGCCACGTGCAGGAGTTGGCTTCGCATAGTAAGCTTTGCCTGACTTGCCTTGCCCGAAGGACTTTCCGGGTTGCTTGGCACCCACATTTTGAGGACACTCACGGGAATAGTGCCCTGGTTCTCCACACTTGTAGCATATCACTTGGTTGGCACGTGGTGCAGCATTGCTAGCTGGACCACCATAAGTTTTTGCTGGAGGGTTGGTCTGATTCGTCTGAGGCGCCACGTAGGATGGCCTCGGAGTGTATATTGGTGGCAGAGAACTGTTCGTAACCCACAGCCTGCATTTTGGAAACGTGGAACCAGATGACGAGCCAAAGTCACGGGAGTGCTTCCTTGTGGCTTCAAAGTCAGTATGACCAGTCTCGGCACTGATCGCCTTGTTGACCAGGGCTTGACAGCTTGCACACTCTTGGAGGCGCAGATCACGATGAAGCTCAGGGCTTAGACCCTTACGGAATCTTGTTTGCTTCTTGGCGTCAGTAGACACCTCCTCTGTTGCATAGCGGGCGAGGTTACCGAACTCGCGGCTATAGGCATCCACGGACAACTTGCCCTGGGTGAAAGCACAGAACTCCTCTCTCTTTCTATCCATCAGGCCCTCTAGAATATGGTGCAGACGGAAGGCTGCACTGAAGTCTGCCCATGTGGCTGCTGGTTCAGCAGGACACATCGCCTCAAAGTTCTCCCACCACAGATTGGCGGGTCCTTCCAGGAAATACGCCGCAAAGGTCACCTTGTCGGCCTCAGAAACATTCGCAGAGCGAATCTTGCGTGAGATGCTACACAACCAGTCATCAGCGTCGAGGGGATCGATGGAGTGATGAAACTTTGGAGAATTCAGCTTCACAAAGTCGTTGAGGGACACTGCAGCATTCCTAGGCTGACGAGCCGTATTCTGCTCAATATGCTCTAACAGTCGGTTGGTCTCCCTTTTGTTCCTCTCTGCCTCAAGCATAACTTCCGCCAGAGAGGGCGGGTGAGGCACGTCTTCCTGCGACGCTTGACTACCCTCGCCTTGCTCATGAGCAGGGGCACGGTTCAACCTGGTGAACACCATCCTGACAAACAAACTCACAGCTTAGACCAATATCATATCAATGCTAGCTATGGATTAAGAATGTACTGAACACACGGAATGCGGGAATGAATATCCGAACAACATGGTAACAAGCAACTGTTATATATACACCATGGCTCATACACACCCTTACATAGTACAGTACAACCTTAACCGAAGAGCAGCTATTGAAATTATGAAACTACTCATCAGAGGCTTACAAGCTTCCTATACATTATTTATCTAGGCCTCCGGAATTCATTTCACATCACAGGCATACTTCACAAGTCACGCAGGACTGTGAACGTACGGCTACTACCATACTATCCTTCCGCTCACAGCTCAGGCATCCGCATAGAACATCTCATAGAGATTACGTCCATGGCCTGGAAGCTCAACCCGCGGATCAGGAAACACTCTGGCCTGAGATCCTTGGGATCCATAAGGATACGGATGTGGCCTTGGTCCCCTGACTGGTGGTAGTAGGGGTCCCCGAAGAGGGGTGACTCCTCCTATAGCTGGCCAGTCAACGTGGGCCGGAAGATGGGTCCCAACTGGGTACAGCATCTCCATATCTCCGTACCCTGTCTGGACTACCTGTGCCAGTTGCGTCAAAGCCATCCACAGACGGGCACGGGTAGCATAAAGCTCCATGCGGAGAGCACAAGCATCCCTGTCTCTGTTCTCTAGCATCTCAATAGTGGACTGAAGTAGTGGATCCTCCATAGAAGAATCAAAATAGACTCCACTGAGGTATCCCTCTGAATTCTACAGCAGTGCATGTCTCGCCCTCATAATGGTCAGCATTGAATAGGCAGCATCTTGTACTGCCATGTCAACAGTGACTCCCAACCCATAGGACCAATGGATTGGCTCCTCAGCTCCAGGGTAGTCTGGAAATACCCTAATAGTGCAGATATACTAGCTCTGGTTGAAGTCTCGGTACTGTTCCTCCACTGTGTACTCGGGGTACCAGCGGTAACCGCACACCGACATCACCCTGACCAGCATGGCCGTATGACCCGGCACATCAATGCACCTGGTCAGACGTACCACCTGACGAGAAGGACGACCAAGCATCTAAAAATAGAGAGTAATGCAAAAAGCATTAGAGCTCTGAATGCAAAATTGGGCAGCATAACGGCTGTAAATGCTCAAAACAAATTTTGAGACAACCCAAAATGGAATAGCGTAACCACTCAACTATCAAGTTAATTCTCTAATCATCAGACTTACTTCCTTTTTCCTAGGAATGAAAGAAACCCAAATATATTTTGACCCGTAGTCCTATAATCTACCGATCAGAAACACGAGCCTAGAAGAATATGAGTAACCTAGTCCTTAATTCCCGCAGAAAAGACGAGGATGACCAGAATAGAATAACTTGAGAAGAGAACAAGAGTCTTACGTTCCCTTCCACAAACAATTCCCTTATGTATAGCTAAAGCAATTCTAGACTCAACTTCGACCAGTTTGGCTTAGTAGTCCTACAGTCAGTCAGGCTCTGATACCAACGCTGTCGGGACCCCGATCCTAAGCCATAGGAATCTAGCCTGTAACACATCGCATCCCTTTGCGCTCTCACGCACGGTTAACCTCACGGCTGCAACCTTACCTCAGTCGGGACCGTTTGCGCCTTTTGACTCATGTATGAAATTGTGTCGCTAGCATTCCAATGTCAAAGAGCCCGGATTGACAAGTCTAGTCATAAACCAAAGTGGCAGTACCGCACAAGGACAGGCATACATGACCCAACAAAGCAGGTGTCGGTCATCAGCGAATGTAGACGAGTCGTAGCAAGCTACAAGGACTCCATTACATCGCGTGACATTTCCCAAACGGGGACAGACACAACAGCTAAGAAGGACACACGCCGATCAACCAATGTGTCCGGAGCAGTAGCGAGCTACCATGTCTCGTTGGATCACAAAGGGGCATTTCCCTGTAAGGAGTGCTACTAGAGTTTACGACTAGGTAATCAAACCCCATACATATCAAGTACGACACACGTACGTATGGCATACCGATATGTATAGATACATCGATGGCATCACAACATAACCATAAACATACAAGCTTTATTTAAGAGGCTCGGAAGAGCCACACACATAATATTACACAGTAAGGGTCTCACGACCCATAATAGCAGTCATTCAGTTACAAGCCAGCGGAAGTGTGAAAACTGTCTCAGTACAGACAGGTGAAACTAGAAGGCACATGGCCTGACTATACTACAGACCCAACCTAGGGCCAGATCGTAGCTGGGACACCAGCTACTCGTCGTCGTCGATGTCTATGAAGAACCCTCCATTAGGGTCATTAGCAACCTCTGCAACATTAATTAAGCAAACATGAGTACGAAGGTACTCAGCAAGACTTTAGGATAACTATCTACTCATGCAATGTATCAAAAAGGTATTGTGGGGTTTCATGCGGAAAGCCAACATTTGACTCGTGGCTAGACAACTTGCATTTTTAAATAATTTTGACAACTTGATTTCTCGCACATGAGTCCACTAACACCACAACAATACTCCATCATGGAATCATTCCATCTCCATACAGAAATGTCGTCCACGACACTCACGCTTATCTTGACAATTTTATGAGTAGCCATTGAAGTTATCTATGAACAACATATGTCTCCAAGTAGTCCATATCCGCGAACGCGGCTATTCGAATAGATCATAACCCAGCAGGGGTGTACTTCGTCACACATGCTCTCGCCACTTATCGTCATGTGCACGTCATGCACCTCGGCAACCTTCAAGCGGAAGCCCAGCGAGGGAGTCGGCCCCGACCGTTAACCACAGTAGTACCTAGTCCAGGTTTATCGCCTATTTGAGAGTAACCCGTACGAAAGTCCGGCCGAGGTTTCCGCCACAGCCTCAAACGATGTGCACAGGGTTCCCAAGCCCACCATCCGGGTTCCACTTGGTACACTGTGCCACTGCCTACCGCATCACATCCCACCTCTCAGGTCAATGCTATGCACGGCCTCCAGCATGACTACAAACACCAGAAACTACTTGCAACTCCTGGACCGAGTACTAAGCGATTAATAAGTCAAGAGGGTCAATTAAGTATCCCAACGTGTGGTAGTATCTAGTCTTGGATTACATACACGGAACTCAATTCCTAAGGACGGTTCCAATGAAACAACCCACCATGTACTCCTACACAGCCTTTCACCGGTAGCTTTACCAAATCAGGTTCAACACACGACCTTTGCTTACCGAACACATTCTCACAATTCTGTTCATCTCCCAGATGACAGACCATACACAACTCTAAGAATAGCATGCATAGCAGGATAAGGCACATCATGGCTCAAGCAACTACCAGGTATGCTAGGTTGCAAGGTTCAGCTATTTACTGTGACAAGGATAGGTCATGGAAAGGAAGTGGGTTCAACTAACGTGGCAAAAGCATTTGAAGCATTTGATCCTAATGCAATAAGTAAGTGCAGGAGCGAGAACATGGGATTTATCGGGATGATCAAAATGGTTGCTTGCCTTGTTGCTCAGAGGAGGGACAATATCCGTTAGTTGGATATTCGGTGGATTCCGGAGGAGCGGAGCCTACCGAAAGGAATGACAACAATCAATAACAAACATATGCAACAAGATGATGCATGAGCATGGCATGAAGATGCAAAGTGGTATACTATTATAGCTAACATTTATTGGGTTTGAAGTTGATTTGAATAAAATTCAACTATCACTTCAAACGGGGTATTCTCGAATACCATTTTAATTGATTCGACCTGATGCTCAGATAAACTTGCTTTTAACATGCATGGGATGACATGTTAGGTTGTTGGTTTGTAATTTGGACAGTGTTTGATCATATCATTTGTAGTGAGATTTAAATATTTTCCACATTCCATCTCCAAAGTATTTATGAAAGTTAGCTTATTCATTAATCCATATGTTTGGGTTCAGTAACATTTTCAAACATGTTTGAAAATGACATATTCAGATTCCTTGAATTTTTCTAATACTTTTTCATATATAAATTATTTTCATTGGATTACAGATTATTTTCTATGATTTTTAGAAGTTTTAGGCATTTTCTGGAATTATTTAAAATCCAGAAATGCATTTACTGCATCATCCATACGTCAGCATGACCTCAGCAGGTCAAAGGCGCCAGCCCAGGTCAAACCTGACACGGGACCCACTGGTCAGCGTCTCAGGGGCTAATCCCGCGATGACCAGCCCCTAAGTGGGTTTGACTTGGCGTTGGGCCCACTGTCAGCAAGCGATTAGGGTTTAAACTACTGGGTTAAGATGGCCACGTCGTTCCCCGGCGGAGCCTGACCGGTGACGACCAGATCCGCGGCAGAACCTTGCCGGAGACACGCTATAGCGTGCTATGGTGCTTGGAAAAGGATGCCGAGAGCACTGGGATGATCCCCAGGCTCGACCTCATCCAGCGCTGGCCTCAGGGAGGGCTATAGGTGGGCGGAGCAAGCCGGCGACGAGCCGGGGCGGCTGCCGGAGTATGGGTTCGATGGTCCAGTGGCTAGGGGGCACGGATCCGAGGGGAAGGAGAGGGGAAATTATCGCAGGCTCACGGGGAGTGCAGAGGAGGGCTTAGGCGGCTCGGGGAAGCACTGAGGGCGATGAATCGAGCAGAGCTCGCCGGCGGCCGAAGGTTGAAGACGACGGTGCCGTGGGAGTTGCAGAGCTCGGGGAGGCTTCGGCTTCTGCAGGGAGGACCACCTCGACGAGGCGGAGCTAATGGCACACTCGGGAGGAAGATCCCGTGGCTAGGGGCACAGGCAGCTCGTGCTCGAGCTCCTGTCAATGGCGGCAGTGGAGATCGGAAGAACCGAGAGGAGAGGGGGAAGAAGCAGCACGGGAATGGATAGCTACGTGCTCTGGGAGGTTATCCCCGTGCTTGCCAGCGCGAAGCGGCGGCCAGGCAGGCAGAGAGCTGCGTGGAGGCGCACGGTGTCGCGGCGGCCACCTCCTGCTCCTACTGGCGAGGAGGAAGACGACAACGCGTCTGGGCCTGGGCTGAGGTAAGCGACAGGTAATTCCTTCCTCTTTTTTTCTGTTTTGTTTCTGTTTTGCTAACTAATTGATTTACTATTTATTTCAGCTCCAAAATAGTTTGTAAAAACTATTTTGAACACACCAGAATATTTGTTGGAATGTATCCAACCATTCCTAAAGTTTTCAACATTTTTGAAAACTTAAAGTTTTAAATTCAAATTTTAAACTTGAAACCAGTAGCTTTTTGCATTTATTTAAAATGCCAAAAGTGTTATGAAAATGGTTTTCTTCATTGCTTATTTGCTTCCATGATTTATCAGAAAAGTTGAACTTTTCTTGAGGCCATTTTGGGTTCATTGATTTTAACTAGTTTGAAAATTCCTTTAATTTGAGAAGTGGCTAGGGTTTTTGAGTTTTCCTTCACCACTTACTTTGTTCTTGTTGAAAATTTCCTAAATGCAATGCAAAGAAGACATGAGCACAAAGCTAACTTGATTAAGGTGTCAGGGATGTGACACTTTTATTTGACCATGTCCGAAAGGATCTGGCCGAATTCTCAATCGCTCCTCTTAAGAAGCGGTTCAACTCACGTCTGAGGATCCCTTATAAAGTTGACATCTCAGAGGTGAAATCATTAGTTTCCAAGGTAAATATGTTGACACATTTCCAACTTACCATGATTAATGCAATAGTCGAGGCCATAAGGCGGTGTGTTCAACCTCTTCAACAAGTTCCCCATCCCCTCTGGCAATACAATGGTTCAAGTAATGCCACCCGGTACAAGCGGGATGGCCCGCTAGTCCAGCGGCATTGGTTGTCGTATTACCCGACCTCTAAGGACAAAAGGAAGACTTTATCAGTGAGAACACCAAGGAAGGATATTCTAGTCGTAACCCCATCAAATGGTTAGTATAGCTTAACTCCCCTAATTTAGATTTTTATTTATAGCGTTGCCTGTCTGGCTAAATCACTGAAATTTTGTTCAAATAGGAATGGAGGCGCGTGTCGTGGTTTTTTCACGGCAGATGTCCTCGTGAAAGGACTTAGTGTTGGAGCCATCGCACCTTGGTGGCGACTCAAAGGGGTTATGCAAGAGCGAGACAGAGATTTACCCAGGTTCGGCCCCTCGTGAGGAGGTAAAGGCCTACGTCCTGCTTGGAGTTTGTATTGATGATGTTTCGATTACAAGGGGGTGTAACTCGCCTGACCTAGCACTCGATGATTTCTAACCTGCCCTCTCCTTCCCTGGGACTCGCCTTTATATATAGGTCGAGTCCTTAGGGTTTACAAGAGTCCTTTCCTTTACATAAATCGTGATTCTTCTGATCTCTAAGTCGCCATCTTTCCAAGACTTGGAGATCTTTCCTACAATGGACTTCTTCCGAAGGTCCTGAACCGCCATACGACTCCCGGCCTCGCTGGACCAAAGCCGGAGCCATTTGGAGATGAGTCGCCCGCTTGGGAGACCCGGCCCAACTAGAGCGGGTTACCCAGCAGATAATATCCCCAACATTAGGCCCCAGATTGACTTGAATGTTTTTACGCCAATATCCTCACCCAGTTAGGGGCGATTCATCTCACTCTTTTTACACCCCATGCACTTAAACCGCCATCTGTTGCGGAAAAACTCAAGTCGCCGAACCACTTCTAGTTGGTGCCTTCTTATCCCTGTAATCTCGGAAGAGATGATGACGTAATCTCCAACGGATCCTTAGGTATCACTATCCCGAAAATTTTGGGCGCCATCATGGCGAATCTTTATCTTTTGGTAGTTCCCGCTCGTGGCGCCTCGATCTCAGCGCCTGACCCAATAAATAGGCGGGAGGAGGGGGCAGGGCGCATTTCCACCTACCATCTTGTCGCCCGCTTCTTCCTCACCATCGCACCGTGAGCCTCGCCGCCACCCGAGAGCTTCGTCGCTGCCCGAGCACTTCATCGCCGCCCGAGAGCTCCGCCGCCGCTCGAGAACTTTGTTGCCGTTCGAAAGCTTCGCCGTCGTCCGAGCACTTCGTCGCCGCCCGAGAGCTTCGTTGGCGCTTTGAGAACTTCGTCGTTGTCCGAGATCTTCGTCGCCGTCCAGGAGCTGCTGAATGTGCGGCGCTCGCCGTGAATCTTTCTTCGGACGCCTCCAGCTGCATTTACCAGGTCAGCCTCCCGCCATTGAAGGCAGATCTAAGCTTCTCGAGGTTCATGTCCACTGTTTCTTTTAGAACATCTCGAATAGCTTTGTAATTCCCGGCTAGTTGGTGGTGACGATAGTGAGTACAACAACATTTTCCATACCCTTAGTTGCTTAGCCTTGATTTGCAGACTTAGAAAGGATTTCACCATATAAACTGTACTGTTTTCATCTTAGTCATAGGACATTTTACCCAGACTTTTTTGCATTCATTTCTGCCTGTTCTGTAGATCCATATATTACTGCCTGTCGCGTGAAACCTGTTTATAGATTCATACTTCACCATTTTGGCGGACACTACTGAAGCTTTGAACCATTTTCCCCTTAAGTAGTAAGAATTTCATAAGTCGCCCTGGTATCCTGACCCGTACCTTGATCGGTGAGTCAAAAAACTCCCTCAGCTATCAGGCAAATTGTTTGGTGAATCAAATGAATCTGTTTCACCATTTAGTAGGTTCTTGGCGAGTTAATTTATCCGTAACCTTGTCCCTTTGTAGGATGGGCACTGTTTTCAAAAGTGATTGGCTCCCGACCAAGGTTGATGATACTCTCCTTAACAACTGTGTGAAAACGGGGAATCTGGACCCATAAGAGGTTATCGGTTGGCGTTCCAGGTTAGGAGAGGAGATCCCCAACCCGAAGGAAGGGGAGATAGTTGTTTTTGTTGAACACCTTGAACGGGGTTTTAAGCCGCCCGGATCAAAATTCCTCAGAGATGCCATGACCTTTATGAATGTCCGCCTCCAGGACTTAGGGCCCAACTCGATAAGCAATTTATGCCAGTTCCAGGTGTTCTGTGAGGCCTACTTGCTGATGGAACCCTCAGTTCCTTTATTCTGGTACTTCTTCCATTTGAATCGCCAGACAGAATTTACCAATGGCCCTAGCTTGGAGCTTGGAGGTGTCAATGTTCAACGCCGTAGGGGTAGTTCATTCCCGTCACTCGCCATGCCAAGCCATCCCAAAGGCTGGGGCGAGTCTTGGTTTTACTGCCAGGAGACTTCGCCTGAGGGTGAGAACAAGCTTCTTGGCTATAGGGAGGATCGCCTTCCAACCAATTTGAAACTCCCAGACAAGCTCACCGAAGAAGAGGAGTCAGATTTTATCCCAGTACTGTCCGAGTTAAGATCTCTGACAAACAATGGCCTTACTGGGGTTGACTTGATCCGCCGCTGGGTCGAATGGTGTATCCTCCCCTTAAGTCGCCGGGACAGATTAATGTGTGATTTTGACGGTACCCTAGATCACCCTCAGTGCTACTTCCACATAGCACTGACAGTAAATGATATTGTAACCATGATCAAGAAATTGACCGGCGAACCCACGGCCAAGTGTTGCCAAATAGGTCTTAAGCCGTTCTGCAAGATCAACCCGGCACCAAAGGTAAATAACTTAACCCGCTTTTGCTTTATTCTTTCCGTCTTACTTGAGCTATGACCTCTTATAAAAAATGCCATTTCAGAAAGGTGACAAATTCTGGTCCAGGAGGCCAAAAAAGATGGCCTTGAAGCAAGCCAGGCCGCCTCCAAAGAAGAAGTCCAAGGGCAAGGGCACAGCCGACGTCACCGAGCCATCTCACGTCGATGAATCCCAAATCGGCGACGTACTTTCAGAGGTAAAAATCCATCCTCTTTAACTCGCCATTCATTGTTGATAGTTTTGTGTTTACGCCTCTGTATCTCTTGTGTAGAATGAGGACAATGAAAGCCAGGAAGACTCCATAGAGGTAATTTCTATTTCCTCCGACTCATCTTCTCCTCCACCTAAGCCGGCCACGCGAATTTGTGGGAAAGTTCCCTTCTCACACCCAAATGCTTGTTTGGATCCAAATTTCCTTTTGAAGAAAGCGCAAAATGAGGTATCTTTTAATAGCAACTCTTCATTTCCTTTTGGATCGCGTCTATAACTCGCTCACATCTTGAAGTGTTATTTTTGCAGAGTTCTCCTCCTTCATCCGGCGACTCAGTGATGTCAGCACTTCCACCGATGATCCACGTCCTAGGGTAAGTCTTTTATAACACTTACCTTGTTCTGATGGTGGTAATGTCTGTTTCCTTAAGCGCACCCCCTTTTCCTTTTAGGGCACAGGCGAAGAAAAGGAAAACTGGCGGGTCAACTCCCATCACAGCTTCGGAGCCTGTTGAAAAATCGGCGCCGATCCAGGATAACCCGGACCAAGATAAACCTGAGGATCAAGTGGATCTCCCAAGCTCGCCCAAGCAAACCATGGAAACGCCTAATCCGCCAAGTCCATTGAACACAGCACAAGACCTAGACGCTGTGGTCATCACCGACACTCGCTTTTCTAAGCCGGCCACAGCAGTTTGGTCGAAGCATGTATCATCATCAGCTCAAACTGCTATTGAGCCTGAACTTTCCAAGGCTAAGCTCTCCCAATATGAAAATCTTGAATTCAGAGAACTTTGCTCGGGCTTTGTAAGTCGCCTCACTACTGGAATCTGCTGGTTTGCCGACAGCAGAGCTTACGGCAAAGGACAGTTTAACTGATGGCAAAGGCTTTGCCGTCAGTGTGCTGTCGGCAAAGGTACCGGCCAAGATTTTATCGGCAATCACCTTCTTTGCCGACAGCCGGAGCTCGACCGACGACAAAGACTTTGCCATCAGCTTTGTGGCACGGGCTGACGACAAAGAGCAGTGGCGGCAACGGCGCAGGCCGAGCTCCGTTAGAAGGTTAACGGCAGGCTTTGCCCACAGCCGTAGCAAAGCAGACAGCAAAGCCGAAACCCCTAGGTCCCCTAGGTCCCCTCTTTGCCCACAGCCGTAGCAAAGCTGACGGCCAAGCCGAAACCCCTGGGTCCCCTTGGCCGCCTCTATGCCGACAGCTGGAGCCCAGCTGACAGCAAAGCCGAAAATTTGGTATTCCCAGAGTTGCCAGGATACACAGGCTGCCGCCACGTGTCTTCTTTGCCGTAAGTCCACCGACGGCAAAGCCTTTGCCGTTAGTAAGTTGTAGGCAAAGACCCTCTCTGCTTTTTTTTCATATTTGTTTTCTGTTAATTCCCTGCATTTGCAAAGAATAGATACAAACAACAACATATATATATATATATATTTGCCCAGCCCCTAAGCAGCACCACAAGTGCATCACAAAGTGCAAACAGCACAACACAAGTGCAGACAACACGAATATATGTAATTAAAGTGCAAACAAGATCACAAAGTATTACAAAGCATCACAAGTGCATCCACAAATACAATTGCATTACAAAGTTCATCTAAGACTACACAAGTGCATTACAAAGTCCCTCGAGCATCCATCCATATGCCATGCTGCTTTATCAAAATCTGCATAATGAGAAAGAAGTTAGAAGAACAATACAATAAGAAAGAAGTTATCTAAATTAAGCTAAGCAATTAGAAGAAGAAGTGGAAGAATAATAAGAAGAAGAACAAGAAGAAGAAGTGGAAGAAGAAGAAGAAGAAGATAGAGAAAAAGAAAGAAGAGAAGTTATCTTTTTCTCCTCTTTCTTCTTCTCTTATTTCTTCATCTCTTGTTTGTTCTTCTCTTCTGGTTTCTTTTAAAACTTTCTAAACTAATTATGTCATTTTTGAGCTCTAATATCAACTAGAATTTACTAAGCTAACTAAACCATGGCTAATATCAACTAGAATTTACTAAGCTAACTAAAGCATGGCATAATCTAAGTTGATATAAACAATAAGAAGAATAAGAAGGAGAGGAATAACTTATCGAATGCCAAGAAACGGTGGAGAAGCTCCATCTCCGTTGGTCGCTGGGTTGCTAGGGCTCTCACCAGGAGAAGTACAGGGATCGTGGGATTCAACTCTGGAATGACGCTGCAACAAGGCAAGAGTTAAAATATGTGGTTAGCACGGCGACAGACAATGGTATAAGACTGTGCAAGGTTGGTCATTGAAAGGGAACTCAACGTTCCCACCGGAGAAGGCATCGGCGGAGGGGGCGGCAAACCTTGCTTCTCACACATAGCCTGCAAATTAGTTTTCGAGGAGTCAAAGAAATAGCCTTGTTGCGTCTCACACATAGCCTTGCTTCTCACACAACTGACTTACCGCAACGAAGTCGTGCATGGCCTTCGCATGGGCATTATTGCGTGCCCTCTCCTCGTCAAGCAACCTCTGCGTATTCCGGTCCCTCTCCTCCAACAAGAGCCTGGTGGCCTCCCTCTCCTTCATAAGTGCGACCTGCAACCACTCCTCAAAAGGAATTTTCATCATCCATCCAGGGACAAAAGAATGAAAGAAATAATGAAGAAAACTAACCTCGATGGCAAGATCAACTGACCTCGCGCGTTGCCGTATTGCAGGAGCGGATCTTGTTTGCCTCGACTTGATCTGAGATAGAGTCTCAGTGATAGGGACAAAGCCATCACACATGGCCAGCGTGCCATGACTCTTACCGCCACCAGAGATCATTAACGCCTCTGGATCGATAGGATTCTGGCTCGGGTCAAAGTCAGGCCCGCGCAACTGTTTGACCACCTCAGAATAAGACGTCATCTTGTTGTAGGCGGACAGGCTTGTGTACGCCGACGGCCCGTCCCCCTCGGAATATGCCTTCGCCGTCTTATACGAGCCCTTATGGGCCATGCTAAACGCGGCGTATCCCTCAGGCTCGGGCTGGTTATTGTGTTTGGCCTACACGAAAAGACAAAGAATTAGTACAACAAAAATCATGAACGAACGAATTATTGATGAAACAAAACAAGGCACACATACCCATTTTTTGGCGTATTGCTGGATGTTAGCATTGCCTTGGTGGTGTGGCACACCAACCAATTGGGCACGACGGTCCTTGGCCATAGTGTGGGTGCTCAACCAAGCCTCTGTGCACCACCTGTCCGCTATCATCTCCCAACAATCCATCTTATCGGCCAACCATCTCGGGGGCACCTATGAATGTAAGTTAATGAAGAATGAAACTAAGTATTATAACTAAATAGACCTAACTAGCCCTAAGAATTGATCTTTGGAATGTACATACCTCCATGTACTCGGTCTTATCAAGGAAAATCTTTCGACATTCAGTCTTTGTCTTCGGCTCCCCTTGCTTGGCGTACCAATCTCGAACAGCCTGAACACGCAGCTCGTGCCTCATGTTATTCAATAAACTCTTGCACTCTTTCACGAGGTTCTTCTTGGCCACCTCCTCCGTCCCCTCCTCGACCCTAAAGTAACTCTGCAATTATGCCAAATAGATGCACAGATGAATAGTGAAATGATTTGGAAGGAAATAACAATATATAACATTGTATACTTTTTATTGGCTAAAATAATAGTTACCCAAAAATCATCCAACACCTTGTCGGCCACGCTCACGCAAACAACACCATTGACATGTGTGTTTTCCGGGAGCAGAGCGGCTTGGTAGTGCTCCCACTTGAGTCCTGGCTCGGGAACCATACCCTCACCGGGCAACTGCACTATCCCGGGGAAGTGCTCCCTAAGTAAAGCACCAAGGAGGCAGTTTGGATTCCGGGTATTCTGCGGGTAATCCCACCCCCTACATAATGATAAGGCAAAGACATTAGCTACTTGGTGAAATATAAAGATATAAGGTAAACAATATATATCAACTTACTTCTCGCCATCTGGCTTGATGAACGACATGTGCTGCAACTCCAATCGGTCTGGAACTCGTGTCATACCACGTTGGTAGACCGACTTGCTGGCAGCCCCCTCAGCCTCTGCCCCAGCCCCCTCCACCTCAGCACCCTCTGCCTCAGCCTCCGCCTCATCACCCTCCGCCACAGCCCCCTCCGCCTCCGCCTCCGCCTCAGCACCCTCCGCCTCAGCCTCCGCCTCAGCCCCCTGCATCGGTGTCTGCTCCTGGACGGTAGGATCCCGCACCGGTGACACCCTCGTCTGCAAGGGTGAAGTGGCTGAGACAGAAGTAGCCGAGGGTGGTGGCGACTGGCTCCTATCATGTAGCCTCCCTCTCCCACGACCATGTCCTCTGCCTCTCTTCTTTCCTACGCCTATCCCACGGGGCTCCTCGGCAAAGCTCTGCAACAAAGTTCTCCGTAGCTGCCCAGGTGCTATCCTCAACTTATCCCCGCCTGCCATGTCTCACCACCTGTAACGATAAATAGTTAAATAATTAGTACAAAGTCAAGGACAATAATTAAATGAACAATAATAAATACATGAATAATTCAACTAATAATTGAATAATTAAACAACAATGTTTGGATGCATACAAAGTACTAATAGTCTGGATCATCTGTCTCTTCTCCATGGTCAATTGAAGCAAAATCATCATCAGTATCACACGTGTCGTCATGACTAATATCGTCATCGGGTTCAGTGACATCATGTGGAAGGCCTTTTTGTAACCGATCAAGCATTGATAGCTCATCGGCATTGGTAACTTCTTCTACTTCCACTTCTTCCTCATCATCACGTGAGTCTTGTTCCTCCGTGTTCAGGGTGGACGTAGAGCAGTTTCGGGTACGACGTCTGACACCACGTGATTCTTGGAAGAATTCTCCATCATATGTTATTGGGTCAATTTGAGGTTCATAATCGTCTTCATTTGGGGGAGGTGGTCTAAGATGTGGCGGCAGATCGAACACGACATACCAACCTTCTAGGTTCTTAACACTTTGACGACAGTATGGCAGATAGAAAACTTGGGTGGCCTGTTGAGCCACAATATAGACATCGGCACCGCTTAACTGCCTGTCTTGTCGAATTTCGACAATCCCAAGATGTTCATGAGTCCGTCTTGTCTTAGTAGGATCGAACCAATGACATTTGAACACAACAACGTTCGGAGGATTTTCACCATAATAATGAAGTTCGTAGACTTCTTCAAGTCTTCCATAATACTCGACACCTCCCTCGCCTATAGCAGAGACACCGGAATTCTTTGTTTTTCGACCGGGCATTGAAAGCTCTTTGCTAGCAGTACGAAAGCGATACCTGTTGATGTCGTACTTCTGAAATGTACGAACCTTAAAGTCAAAACCATTAGCTATTTTTCTCAATTCATCGTCGACTTGCTCATCTAAATTAGCCTAGAAGTTAAGAAAAGATAGAGTTTGGTGTGTTACTCATGAGTAATAGCAACAAAGGAAATCACTTATTATATATAAGGGAGGTACCGTTTTTTGAACCAAGAGATGAAACCGGGATAGCCGCCTCCTGTCTTTTCAAGAAGTTCATACTCGAGAATGGATTCTTTTTTGATTGCAACACCATTCGAGAATTTTTCGACGTATCGACTGTATCAATTAATAATAGTTGTTAGACACAAAACTTGTTAAAAGTTGCGAAACAATGTACAGAGCACTTACTCGATGTATGGCCGAACTTCTGTTAAATTGTTCAATATATACATCGTTAGTGTGCGCCACTCCTCGACGCACAACAACTTTGGTTTTCCCACACCAGAAGGTGCGAGCTTCCCTTTGAAAAGGCTGAGATTGGATTCACGTCGTTTGGGGTCACCCAGATTGTACCGAGGCTTTGGATTATGCAAGCTGTGCATAGTGGCATCATAGTGTGCTGTTACGAAGTTTGCCGCCTCCTCGGTAATGAACGCCTCGGCCATCGATGCTTCAATTCTACGTTTATTTTACATTTTCCTCGAAGTGTCTTCTACATTCTTTCAGTTGCGTAGCACCACCGATTTTGCACAGGGCCACCCAATCTTGCCTCGGTTGGGAGATGCAAAATCATGTGTTGCATCGGATTAAAGAAGCCCGGTGGAAAAATCTTCTCTAACTTGTAGAGCAACTCAGGCGCCAACTCTTCCATGTCATCTATCAAGGCACGCGACAACTCTTTAGCACAAAGAACACAGAAGAAATAGCTCAACTCGGCCAATACTAGCCATTCAGCCTCGGGGATTTAGCCACGCAACATCACGGGCATTATCCGCTCAAGCCATATGTGCCAATCATGACTCTTGAGCCCAAAAATTTTCATTTTTTCAATGCTCACTCCCCTTGCTAGATTCGCAGCATACCCATCGAGGAACAACAACTTTTTTTGCACCCACAAGAGGATTTCCCTTATTGCTCCCTTCTCAAGATTGTACCAGGGAGGTGGTTTGGACCAATTTTTTCTTCCTTTCGGCTCTCGCATGTTTAATGATGGCCTATCACACAGAGTCTCCTGGTCAACTCTAGCCTTTGTATTATCTTTGCCCTTATCAGTGCCGAAAAATGTGCCAAGAAGGGCCTCGGCAATATTCTTTTCAGTGTGCATCATGTCAATGTTGTGTGGAAGTAAGAGGTCTTCGAAGTAGGGGAGATCCCAGATGCATGGCTTGTGGGTCCAGGCGTGTTCCTCATTATAACCCAAGAAATACCCTGGACGGTTTGGATCAGGCTCCATAGATTTTAATTGTTCATTAATTTGTGCCCCCGTCAACGCAGGTGGTGCTGAGTGTTTGACAACTTTACCTTCCATGAAATTTTTCTTGTCTTTTCTGAATGGATGGTCCATAGGCAAGAACTGTCTATGCAAGTCAAAGCAGGAATACTTCCCACCCGCCGGCAACCAATGAAACTTAAGAGCTGCCTTGCATTGTGGGCATGGGAACCTTCCATGCACACACGAGGCAACGAAAAGCGCAAATGCTGGCAGATCATGCAACGAGTATTGGTACCAAACATACATTTGAAAGTTCTCTTTCTTACCTGCGTTGTATGTGTTGACCCCATTCACCCAAACTTCTTTCAAGTCATCCATCAGCGGTTGCATGTACACACTCATATTCTTCCCCGGGTATTTTGGCCCTGGAACTATCAACGTCAGAAATATGTGCTTTCTTTGCATAATGGATGATGGTGGAAGATTGAGGGGAATGACAAATACAGTCCAACAACTATATTGGGTAGCCGTCATACCAAAAGGATTGAACCCATCGAGGCTAATGGCGATTCGACAATTCCTTGGTTCTTTAGCTTTTTCCTTATGTATAATATCGAATGCCTTCCATGCGTCACCATCTGAAGGGTGTACCAACATCGGAACTCCGTGTTCATCTAATTCTTTCCTAATTCCATGTTTGTGCCATGTCATCTGTTTTGCTGTTTCTTCGAGCATGTAAAGTCGTTGAAGTCTTGGTAGGATCGGCAGATATCGTAGGACACTCACGGGGATTTTGCTCTGCTTCTTCTCACCTTCACCGTTTTCTACCTCAACATATCTGGAGGACTTGCAAAATGGACAATATGTTTCGTCTGCATACTCTTTCCTAAATAAGGCACATCCCTTCTCACAAGCATGTATCTGCTCATACGGCATCTTGAGTGCACTAAGGATTTTGTCTGACTCATATAGGTTTGAAGGCATAATATGACCTTCTGGTAGAAAGCGCCCAAATAGGGTCATCACTGAGTCAAACAGGTCTCTTCCAATATTGAACTAGGCTTTCAGAGCCATTACTTGTGCGATGGCATCTAGCTGAGAAATCTTAGTGTGCTCGTGAAGAGGACGTTTTGAAGACTCCAAAATGGCATCGAAGGCTTTCGCGGATTCCTCCATCTCTTCGTCCTTGTTCTGAGCATCATCAAAGTCATTCACCATGTCTTCAATCCCTGTACCATAATCATCGGTGCGTCGACGCAACACCTCGTCTCTGTTACGTTGGGCCGACTCACCAGGAAATGCCCACAAGGTATTGCCGGGAGTAAAACAACACATTTGCAGGTGTTTACCCATTACATCCTTTGTCTGTCGCGAATAATTCTTGCACTTAGTCCAGGGGCACCATGTTTTTGGCTGGCCTTTGGAAAACGTCGTTTCCACGAATTCATAGGTTTTGCTCAACCATTCATCGGTCATATCTCTCTGACTATGGTGACCGGTGTACATCCATTCACGATCAGTCATTCTGGCAAGCTAGCTACATAGTATCCACATATAAAACAATATAAATTATCAATTCATCAAGTATGTTAAATTAATTATGGCCATTTTTTAATCATGGTTAATACATTGGGATGCAGGGCATGCACACCTACCAGCTACTAGGTAAAGATGGGTCCTAATCCCACCCGAGTATGTGTAGATTGGGTCATTTCCCCATGCTCTGCTCCCGACCCAACACAAAATTTTGGCAGCACCTCCTCGCTGTTCTCCTGATACACGTCTCGGCAACTAACCGAGAGGATGTGTACCCGGAGAACAACAAGGAGGAGCTGTCGAAACTCTGCATGGGATCCGGAGCAAAGCGTGGGAAACGACCCAATCTACACATACCCGGGCTGTCCATGGATAACGTTGGACAATTCAAAAGAATCACCGTTATAAATATGCAAATGCATGCATATTTATGACAAGAACCCTTTCGAACGGGAGACGCATATTGGTTACGCAACACCTTTGCATTTTAATACTAAAAATACCTAGCTATATAGTGTCATCAGCACGAAGGCCGGAACAGAGCAAAATAAAGGGGGTGGAGGAGGAGTTAACAAATGTGCTCACTTTCGAATGCAGGGGAGGTCGTCGAAAACCAATCCCTCGCGGAGAAGCTACTTCACATTTAAATGCACTCAATGAACACAAATACGCACTCACGGTAATTAAGCTAACTAATACTAACATCTATTATTAATAATTTATTATTCAAGTTTTGTTACTCTTCTCTTCTTCTATTTCTTTTCTTCTTATTATTTTCTTTCTATTGCTAACAGCTAGCTAACTAATACTAACAGCTAGCTGACCAATACTAACAGCTAGCTAACTAATACTTACATGTACTAACATGTATTGCTAACTAAATCTAACTAAAAATCTACCACTAAGTAATTGCTAACTAAATTTAACTAAAAATCCACTACTAACAGATCTAACTAAGGCCTCCTTTGATTTGAAGGATTTTTCATAGGAAAAACACAGGAATGCAAATTCCATAGGATCTAACTAAGGCCTCCATTTCAAACGTCTCATTTGTTTCATATTCATGTACTTTTCCTCTGTTTTTCAATCCTCAACTTTACACATGCATCTTCTATTCTTAAATAGTTGCAACCCACAAAGTATTTTTCATAAGCATGCAATGCTTCCACACCAACAAACCATGCATGTATGCCACATAATTAATGTACAATCCCACTAAATATACTTTCTATGCATGCAACCCTTTTCTATTCTTAAATAGTTGCAACCCACAAAGTATTTTCCTAAGCATGCAACGACTTCCACACCAACAAAACATGTATTTTCCTAAGCATGCAACGACTGCCAAATCACTAGTTCCGATAGTTTTCCTACATTTTTCCTATTCCCATGTTTTTGCGATCCTGTAAATCTAAGAGGCCCTAACATAGAAAAAATAAACTAAATAAAACAAAAAAGGGGGAGGAGGAGCTCACCGGCGAGTCGGGGCGGGGCTGGCGCGGTGCGGCGGCGGGGCGGGGCTGGCGCGGGGCAGAGGCGAGTAGGGGCGGCGCGGGGCAGAGGCGGGTAGGGGCGGGCGCGGGGGCAGAGGCGAGTAGGGGCGGCGCGGGGCGGCGCTGGCGAGTACAGGCGGGCGCGGGGCGGCGCCGACGAGTAGGGGCGGCGCGGGGCGGCGCCGACGAGTAGGGGCGGCGCGGGGCGGCGCAGGGCGGGGTGGCGCAGGGTGGGGCTGGCGCGGGGCAGCGCGGGGCGACGCAGGGCGGGGCGGTCGCGGGGCGGCACAGGGCGGGGCGGGCGCGGGGCGGCGCAGTGCAGGGCGGGCACGGGGCGGCGCGGGGCGGCGCAGGGCGGGTAGGGTCGACGACGGTGGCGGGTCGGGAGAGCATGGTGGGAGAGGTACGTGAGAGAGAGAAGAGGGGTTAGGTCCTGGCACGGGGGGGATAAGGCACGTGGCTTTGCCCTCAGCCAGCTATCGACAAAGACAGGCGTTAGTCTTTGCCCTCAGCCAGCTGTCGGCAAAGACAGCCGTTAGTCTTTGCCCTCAGCTGGCTGTCGGCAAAGACGACCCCCGTTAAGCACTGGTCGAACGTGCGACCGGGTTAGCCCCCTATGCCGTTAGCCTCCCTATGCCGACAGTGTTTTTGTCCTTTGCCCTCAGCTGGCTAACGGCTTAGATAAAGCGGACGGCATAGATTTTCTATGCCGTCAGCCTCTCCTATGCCATCAGCATTTATTTTGGCTGAGGGCAAAGTCTCTTTGCCGTCAGCCCCGTGAAATTGCTGACGGCAAAGATTAAAGCTGTCAGCAAATTATGTTTTTCCAGTAGTTCCTGGAGGCGAGTTATGAGATGGAAAAAAGTCTGCTTCTTATGCTGAAGAACAAACATGAGGTACGTCTTATTGCATACTGTATTATCCTTATTAACTCCCAAGGGCCGGGTCATCTGTAAAAAGATGAGCCGGGTCTTGATAACTGAAGAAAAACTTTCGACCTGTAACCCCCAAGGGTCGGGTCATCTATAAAAAGATGAGCCGGGTCTTGATAATTGAAGAAAACTTTCGATCTGTAACCCCCAAGGGCCGGGTCATCTATAAAAAGATGAGCCGGGTCTTGATACTGTATAATTTGTCTAAAAAATTATACATTAGCCCCCAAGTGTCAGGGATGTTGCTTGCACTAATTCTGAGACTTGCGCCTTGACTATATATTTTGACAGGAATGACTTACCCAAGGTGAATCAACATTTGGCGATTTGAAGAAAAATTTAACCGATCAACAGGATGCCCGGGCAAAATCAGAAGAGAAGTGTCAACTGATCTTATCTGAGATGGAGAAGCTAAAAGCCGACTTAAAAAGGCTCAAGCTGATCAAGACGCCCTGATAAAGCGAGCAGAAAAAGCTTAAGCTAAGCTGGATACTGTGCAACAAGAGCTGGCCGGCTTAAAGCAACATATCTACAACATGGCACAAGCCGTCTTTGGTAAAAACCAAACCCTGACCTTGCACTTTGTAAATAAATAACTTGTAGAAATTGTTGACCATCATTGCTCCTTATGCAGGTCCGAGAGCCGCCAATCTTCAGAATGATTGTGTCCTGATGCTGAAGGCGATTTACACGTTGACGGAGCAGCTGTATACCGGAAGTGTGCTGACCGAGAAAGCAGTGATGGGTGCCAAGGAACCCATAACATCAATAAAGAAGATACTTGGCTACTTATCTACTCTTCCTCCTCAAATTGGTGAGCTAACTCGGTCTGCTACCCGAAAAGGGGCACTGACTATACTGAGTCAGTGTCTGGCGTATGCTCCAGAAATAAACCCTCAAGAAGTAGTGGCAGGCTTTCCCCAGCTCAAGGATGACGGGTCATAATTTGCTGAAGAAGATTACCAGCGTGTTGTCAAAGAATCCCGTTTGGAGTGACTCAGCTTGCCGCAAGCTTGGATTTATCAAAATACCAAGCCACCTATGAAAACAAGAACAAGAAAGTTAACCCGCCAACCTTTGTAACGACCAGCTTAACTCCGCGTCGACCCAAGAATCCCTTTGACTTGGAGGTGGATATCTCATCAGTGCTGAATGATGAAGATGAGTCCGCCGCGTTATCCAAGTGTAACTCGGTACTGGGCGACTTGCAAATTGAAGTCGGCCAAAGCTCGCAGCAGGCTGACCCGAGGACATCAGTAGAATAATCCTTCATAGATTTGGCCATAAGAGCCATGTAATAAGTCCTTTAGAGATCAAACTGCTTCTGTGATGTCTTGGAAACCCTTATGTCGCCCTTAAGGCGCCTTAGAACGCCTAGCCCGCCCTCAAGGCATTTTTATGATGCTTGACCCGCCATGGCTAGAATGATTTTGATCATCAACCTGTTTAGGCTTAAAAACATATATCAAATCATCTCAGTGAGTAATGGATGATAATAAATAATAACCGACCCAAGATATTTGAGGCGAGTCAGAAAAAAGTCTGAAAGACCTTGTGGCAGTGCCAGGAAGGTAAACAATAGCAATTTCGTCGGCTCATCAGGTTGCGACAGGATAGGACGAGTTATATAAACTCAAGTGCTACCCGGGGGAGACTTTTGTATAAAAAGCTCAAGTATTTAGACCGGCTGATCAGGCGCGAGCCAAGCTTCAGTGAAGCAGGTTCAGTGAACCAATGGTTTCTTTATTTTCCATGTGAGGCGCTAGCCGGTACCAGACATGTTTTAACCAAGGCGAGTTCAGGGTCCATGCGCGAAGTAACTCGCCAAGAGTTCATGGGTCCATATGGCGATTCGGCCAACACACAGTCCAGTATAACCATTTGTAATGCGGTAATTTTTCGCAGGCCAAATGGGTAGTAAGGCTGATCTCAGTGAGAGCAAGCCCCCAAGTGACCTATGATTAAGGGAAAGACCATCATAGGATTGTAGAAGCGTATACGCTATTACCACAAAACGACTTGAGAACAAACTGCCCTCAAGTAAGCCGGCCTAATCCACAAAATCATATAAGGCGCCTATGTTTGAATCGCGCGCTTGTAGCGACTTCGATCCTCTTTGGCTTATCGATACCCAGTTTGTAATAAGCGCATCGTGGCGACTTAAGCTCTTTGGTATAGATAGCGTCCATGCTTGGGCGACTTGTTGAAGAATAAAAATAAAGATCCATACTTTTCAATAAGATGAATTAGCAGGAAAACCCCAAGCTGGGAGGCATCAACTTTATTGTTTCATAAGAAATGAAAAACTTACAAAATGTAGAGCTAATAGCTCAAGTGTAATAAGGCCGCAAGTGGGCTATGTTCCAGGGGCGAGTTGACTCAACCACCGTGGTTAGCCGATCAGGCCGTAGATCCACCAGATAGTAGGACCCGTTGCGAAGGCTTTTGCTGACGATGAATGGTCCTTCCCATGGTGGTGATAACTTATGCATGTCGGTACGATCTTGTATCAATCGAAGCACTGAGTTGCCCTCCTGAAAAGTTCCGCTCTTGATCCGGCGGCTGTGATAACGCCGTAAGTCCTGCTGATAAATGGTCGATCGGGCTGCAGCTAAATCGCGTGCTTCCTCCAAAGCGTCCAAAGAATCTTGACGCGCCAACTCTTTGCCCTGTTCCACATAAGCGGCAACTCTGGGTGAGTCATGCCTAATGTCAGTGGGAAGAACGGCTTCTGCTCCATATACCAGAAAGAAAGGAGTAAAACCCGTAGAACGGTTCGGGGTGGTCCGGATGCTCCATAGTACTGAAGGCAACTCCTTAACCCAACACCCCGGGGTACGTTCCAATGGAACCATGAGTCGGGGTTTGATTCCTCGCAACACTTCCTGATTCGCCCGCTCGGTCTGTCCATTAGATTGCGGGTGAGCTACTGCAGAAACATCAAGCCGGATGTGCTCATGATGGCAAAACTCCTGCATCGCTCCTTGAGACAGATTAGTGCCATTGTCAGTAATAATGCTATGTGGATATCCGAACCGGAAGATCAAAATTTTCAAGAATTTGACCGCTGTCTCCGCATCGCAAGCTCCAACAGGTTGTGCTTCAACCCACTTGGTAAACTTATCAACCGCCACCAGCAGATGAGTTTTTTTGTTGGATGACATCTTAAAGGGGCCAACCATGTCTACCCCCCAGACCGCGAAAGGCCAAGTGATGGGTATCATCCTTAGTTCCTGAGTTGGTAGATGGGCCTGTCGTCCATAACGCTGGCATCCTTCACATCAACGAATTATCTCTTCTGCATCTGCATGGGCCGTCAACCAGAAGAAACCATGACGGAACGCTTTTGAAACCAAGGAACGTGACCCGGCATGATGCCCACAATCTCCAGAATGAATGTCGTTTAGAATTACGCATCCTTCTTCAGAGGAAACACATCTTTGGAAAACCCCGGAAGTGCTTCGTTTATATAATTCGCCATTGATGATCACCATGGATTTGCTTCGCCGAACGATTTGGCGAGCCAATACTTCATCCGAAGGTAACTCGCCTCGAGCGAGATAGGCCAGATACGGAAGAACCCAATCCGGCGTAACATGGAGAGCCACCACGAACTGAGACTCAGGGTCTGGTATTGCCAACTCCTCCTTCGAGGGTAACCTTACAGAAGGATTATGCAGAGTATCCAGAAAAACATTGGGGGGAACCGTCTTACGCTGCGAACCGAGACGTGAAAGGGCATCAGCTGCTTTGTTAGGGCGCCGGTCGATATGATCGACCTGATAGCCATGGAAGTGACCCGCCACATCAGACACAACCCTCCTCTAAGCCGCCATCAGGGGGTCCCAAGAGTCCCAAGTACCTGTAACTTGCTGAGCCACCAAATCAGAATCGCCAAAACATCTGACCCGCGTAAGGTTAATCTCCTTGGCGAGTCGCAAGCCATGAAGTAAAGTTTCGTATTCCGTAGTGTTGTTGGTACACAGAAACATGAGTCGGAGGACATAGCAGAATTTGTCTCCTTGAGGTGATATCAGCACCACGCCAGCCCCCGAGCCTTCCAACAGTCTAGACCCATCAAAATAAATAGGCCAGTATGTAAGGTCAGGCCTGTCTTCCGGGATCTGTAACTCGGTCCAATCGTTGACGAAATCAACCAAGGCGTGAGATTTGATAGCCGTGCGAGGGGTGTATCGCACGTGGTGCGGCCTGAGTTCGATTGCCCACTTGGCGATTCTCCCTGTCGCTTCCCGATTCTAGATGATGTCCCCGAGGGGAGCGGAGCTAACCACCGTGATGGGATGCTCTTGGAAATAATGTTTGAGCTTTCGGCTTGGCATAAAGACCCCATAAAGTAATTTCTGCCAGTGTGGGTATCGCTGCATGGAAAGAGTTAGCACCTCGCTAATGAAATACACCGGGCGTTGCACTGGATATTCCTTCCCTTCCTTCCTTTCGACGACCACTGCCACACTCACCGCTTTGGAGTTTGCTGCAATATACAGAAGCATGGGCTCTTTCTCAGTCGGGGCGGCCAAAACCGGCGGGTTGACCAGCTGCTGTTTTAAGGCTTCGAAAGCTTCATTGGCTTCGTCTGTCCAAACAAAATGGTCAGATTTCTTAAGCAATTGCTAAAGGGGAATAGCCTTTTCTCCCAGACGGCTTATGAAGCGACTTAAGGCCGCAATACGACCCGCCATCCGTTGGACTTCATTGATATTCGCTGGTTTCCCAAGGGAAGTAACCGCCTCGATTTTGTCCGGGTTAGCTTCAATGCCGCGCTCAGACACCAGGAAACCCAACAATTTTCCTGCAGGAACACCAAAGACACACTTGGTGGAATTAAGCTTCATCTGGTACATCCGCAGATTATCAAAAGTTTCCTTTAGGTCTCCTAGTTGTGTTTCCTTCCTGTGAGTTTTAACAACAATGTCATCAACGTAAGCATGAACGTTGCGTCCGATTTGGCCACGGAGGCAATTTTGGATGCAGCGGTGATAAGTCGCCCCTGCACTCTTGAGTCCAAATGGCATGGACACATAGCAAAAAGCCCCGAAGGGGGTTATAAAAGCTGTTTTCTCCTGATCTTCAACGACCATCTTGATTTGGTGATATCCGGAATAAGCGTCCAGGAAGCACAAACATTCGCATCCCGCTACTGAATCAATAATTTGATCGATGCGGGGAAGGGCGAAAGGATCCTTTGGACATGCTCTGTTAAGATCCGTGTAATCAATGCACATATGGAAGGTACCGTTCTTCTTGAGCACCAGGACCGGGTTAGCCAACCATTTGGGGTGGAAGACCTCTACGATGAATCCGGCGGCCAAGAGACGGGCAACTTCTTCCCCGATTGCCTTGCGCCGTTCCTCATTGAACCTACGAAGATATTCCTGAATCGGTTTGCTTTTGGGTCAACATTAAGATGGTGCTCAGCGAATTCTCTCGGCACACCAGGCATGTCAGAAGGTTTCCATGCGAAGATGTCCCGATTCTCACGGATGAATTCGATGAGCGCGCTTTCCTATTTGGGGTCTAGACCCGCCCCAATAGGTGAACTGCTTGGTTGAGACGCCAGGGACGAAATCCACTGTCTTAGTGTCGTTTGTTGGTTTGAACTTGAGGGGCAGCTCAGCGTCTGTCGTTGGCTTCTTTAAAGGTGACATGTCAGCCGGATCAACATTGTCCTGGTGATATTTAAGCTCTTCCGCAGCACAGGCGACTTCTGCGTAAGCCGCATCCCCTTCTTCACACTGTCTTGCGATCCTCCTATCACCATCAACTGTGATGGGTCCTTTAGGACCAGGCATCTTGAGCTTAAGGTAAACATAGCAGGGGCGAGCCATGAACCGGGCGTAAGCCGGTCGAACAAACAGCGCAAGATATGGGCTTTTTAACTTGACCACCTCAAATATAAGCGACTCACTCCTGTAGTTAGACGCCGTTCCAAATGCAACTGTGAGCCTAACTCGGCCTATGGGATACGCCAATTTACCTCGGACAATCCCATGGAATACCGTGGTTGAGGGTATCAAATCTTTCTCCAACAGGTTCATCCTTCGGAAGGTGTCGAAGTATAATATGCTGATGCTGCTATCACCATCCATCAGTACCTTCGATAAGGTATATCCTCCAACTTGAGGAGCCACGACCAACGCTAAGTCGCCGGGATTGTCAACTCTTGGCGGGTGATCCTCCCTACTCCATGATATAGTCTGCTCGGACCAGTGGAGATATCTAGGGAGTGTCGGCTCAGATACACTGTACGCTCGGTGACTCACCTTTTTATCACGCCTGCAGGAATTGGTGGTGAAAACGTGGTACTGCCCATTGCTTAACTGCTTGGGGTTGTTGCGGAAACCGCCATTGTCCTCTTCCTCCTGCGGAGCCCCTTGTGGGGGTGGTTTTTGAAAGACTCCTGGCGGGTTATACCATCGTTGGTGATGTACCGGATACTGGCCACTGCTTGGCTGCGAGCCGCCCTGAGCCCCGGGTTCGGGGAAGCCGCCGCAGGGGTTCTAGCGTTGATTAGGTGCGCCAAACTGTTCCTGCCGTTGGTCCTGGTCACCGCCTTGCCCTTTTTTGATCGCCTCCGCCCGAAACTCCCGCATCACGTAACAGTCCTCCCAGGAATGAGTCGCCGGTCCGTCTGCCATGGCGTGGTGCGGGCAGGGGCCCTTGAGTAACTCATTATAGTTGCGCGGCTTTTTGCCACTGTAACCCATATTCTTCTTCTGGCGCTGGTTGCCATTGTTGGCGTTGGTGTTGGCGACTAAGTCCGAAGACTCTTCCTGCTGCCTTCTTTTGCTATTCGCTCCATGATTATGGCGGGCGCATCCCTGGAACCGGGTATGATTTTTGGATGACTCGCCTTTCCTTGGCGAGTTAGCTTTACCACCATCTTCTCCTGGATCTTTGGTGTCGTCCGCCTCAGCGTACCTAGTGAGGGTGTCCATTAGCCCCCCCATGTCTTGGACCTTTCGCTTGAGTCATCCCAACTTCTGCACCGAGGGCTCATAGTGGCAGTTCTGCTCCAGGATCAGCATAGCCTGAGCCGTGGTGATACCATCCAACAAATGAATGATTTCCACGACCCGCCGCGTCCAGTGGTGGGCCGACTCATCCGGGCGTTGAACGCGGTGTTGTAAATAGACTATTGTGATCGGGCGCTTGCAGGTCCCTCGGAAGTTTTTGACGAAACGCTCTTTTAATTCAGCCCAAGTCTGGATGGAGTTGGGGGCAAGTTCCTTAACCAAGTACGTGCCGTCCCTTCGAGCATCATTGTGAAGTATCTGGCGCAGACTGCTTCACTTACATCAAGCATGTCCATGGCGATTTCGTAGCTCTCGACCCATGACGTCGGCTCAAGGTCCGGAGTGTAGTTAGGTACCTTCCTTAGTCCTTTAAAATACTTGGGCATTCGCTCGTTACGAAGGGCGGGGGCCAAGCATGGCACCCCCACTTGTCTGCCGCCTCCAACAAGAGGCGCTGGGGCGACTTGGGTGTCCGGGTGATCCCGACCTAGCGGGTCTCGGTGGTCAGGAGAGTTGACCTAGGGAAAGGGTCGCGGTCCAATGGTTATGGCGGGCTGGTCCTCTGGTCGACTCCTGGTGCGGCTTGCCTGGGGAGTGGAGTGCAGCCGATCTAGGCTGTGTGAGAACTGGGCGTTTCGAACCACCGCCGTCTTTAACATCTCAATGGTGTTCCTTGCTTCTATCTCTGCTGGAGTATTGCCATGAATCGGGAGGGATTCTAAATGGCGAGTCGCGGCAAGGACGTTGTCCACCGGGTTGGAAAAGTGACCTCGAGGTGTCTGGCATCGGGGAACGTGATCCAGAGCTGGCTGAAACGGCGGGTTTGGTGGCTGGCCCGGCCCTCCCCCCCGGGGCGTCTCCTACCCCGGGAGTTCGTGGAGTGTCGAACAGGCGGGTCGGGTTGAGATCAGGGGGTAAACGACCCTGATGCCTCCGCTGATGGACGGCATCAGATGCGCGCTGGTGCCTTTCGAGTCGCCAGTTTTCGGTATTCAAGCGAGCTACCTCAGCGGTAATTTGAGCCTGGCGAGTCTCGATCCTGGCGGCTTCCACCTCAGCGTCCCGCTGAGCCTTTGCCACCCCATCTCTTAGCTTTGTTAGCTCCGTGTTTATTGCGTCCTCGTTTTCTGACGTTATGGGGGTCGCCATGAGCCTTGTTATCTCCGCCACTAACTCAACCAAGATCGCGGCCGGGCTTCTAGAAGTTTCGCCAGGCCCATCTCCGCCTGCCGGGTTTGGTGAGGGCTGAGTCGCCCCTGCCATGTAAACGGCGATCTGACGGCGGGTCCGGTCGAGAACCTCGGGGTCCATGGCTAGTGACAAGCACCAAGAAAGCCCCCATGCAGAGACTGAATTGAATCTGAATCGCCCATGGATGATTCGTCATCGGTGTTGACCGGCGTGGTCTCCTGGGTTGCCGATTGTTCTGGTTCCTCAGATCCTTGCATGAACCCAACAAACACCGGACGGGTTAGGTTTGGCGTTGCGACAGGGCGGACGTACCTGGCCGGCTCGACGATGTCGGAGGGGATGTCCGTTTCACGTATAGGCGATCCAACCATGCCGACGAAGACGTTGATCTTGCCGAAGGGGACTCTGTAGCCGGATTCGATCGAATCGGCCTCGGGCCCCCATAGCAAGTTATTGATGTAGTACTTCCCGTGGCGGCTCCGAGTCATGAGCCCCGCTGCATAGCTCCTGGACCCTGGTAGGCCTCCCATTGAGAACTCAACTCCACCGTGCGCAGGCCCCACGATGGGCGCCAACTATCGTGGTTTTGTCACGGCAGATGTCCTCGTGAAAGGACTTAGTGTTGGAGCCATCGCACCTTGGTGGCGACTCAAAGGGGTTATGCGAGAGCGAGACAGAGATTTACCCAGGTTCGGCCCCTCGTGAGGAGGTAAAGGCCTACGTCCTGCTTGGAGTTTGTATTGATGATGTTTCGATTACAAGGGGGCGTAACTCGCCTGACCTAGCACTCGATAATTTCTAACCTGCCCTCTCCTTCCCTTGGACTCGCCTTTATATACAGGTCGAGTCCTTAGGGTTTACAAGAGTCCTTTCCTTTACATAAATCGTGATTCTTCCGATCTCTAAGTTGCCATCTTTCCAAGACTTGGAGATCTTTCCTACAATGGACTTCTTCCAAAGTTCCTGAACCACCATACCACTCCCGGCCTCGCTGGGACAAAGCCGGAGCCATTTGTATATGAGTCACCCGCTTGGGTGACCCGGCCCAACTAGGACGGGTTACCCAGAAGATAATATCCCCAACAGCGCGTGGTAGAGAAAATGAACTAACTTCCTAGTTAGCCAGAGAACTATGCCAAGGACGACGACCCATGATTCCATGACGATCCGGATACATGAATTATCTTTGAAGATGGGTTCTTTTTTCACATGAGCGTTGATGTCTTCGAGGTAACTCTCATAGCCGATTATCCCAAGATACCTCCTTCATCGACCAAGGAAAGAAAGAAAGCTCTGTCCCGAAAAGGTCGCCCACCTGCCACATTGGCCACTCCTGCCACAACGGGTCGTTGCTCCACGCGCTGGACACCTATTAATATAGGGTCTTCCGAACCCCTGCCGAACAATGGTCGGTCCTCTAAATGTGGAGCATCTACACAGACTAATTCAACTGCTCCTCCGACCAAGAGGTAACAAATCTACTACAAGCGTTGCCTTTCCAATCAACGACAAGTATTCATGCCTATTACCATATTTGTAGGAGCCGAACGTAGCCACCCCTATCAACGATAGTGGTCAATGCGGAGTCCCTTCTACAGATCAACCTCCCGAGGATCATGACGAGGTTTCGGTTACCAACTCCAAAGTGAAGAGCGTAATGAACCAGTGCCATCAGAAAGAATCATTGCGCCATCCTGAATTTTCTGAACACAAGTTTAACACCTTGAGTTTGGTAGATGCGCACCTCGGAGCCAACCGAGTAGGACTTGAGGGAGTCTCCAGCCGTATGTCAACAAGCCTTTAGGTATGTATTCATTTTTTTTCCATTGTGTACAAATCCCAAGCCACTAGACCCCGATCCTCGATTGGGTAGTGTGCCCGATCTGAGGATCTAACCACAATTGTCGACATGCTTATTAGGCTGCGAGGGACAAGAATAAGGAGTTGTTGCAGGAGATTGGGACATATTGAACACAACTCGAGACTGTGAAGGCCGAACTAGAACAAGTGAAGAGTTTCACGAGACAAACACATGGTGAGAATTTTATCTTTAACTTATGTCCATAGTTATCCTAATATGTTTCTTAAACGGAAGTGTATTTTGTAGCACTGAATCTATAGGTCAACTGGTAAAAGATCTGGAAGTGGCCAGACAATCACAAAGATACGCCGAATCTCAGAATGAGGCTAGCCGTAACTCGTTGTTCCGAAGCGTTCATGAAAATAAACAAAACTTAAGGCGTAAAAACAAGAACATATCACACAAATTGAGAGTTTAGAGACTGAGCTGGCACATGCCACTGAAGGGAAAAATATATTGAAGGGTGGAATGTTCGGTTAGTAATATGCCGAACTCGTAAATATGGGAATATACGTTATGAAATTAACATAAATTACACGCCTCTTTATAGCACTCCCAACTGGGCGGCCTGAAGAAGAAGCTAGTTCATTTAGTGGCGATCTTGTAAAGGAATTGCCCATAGTTTAGGAACGAGGGTGAAAGCGACGAAGAGCATGATGATGGCATTATAGCCGGCCGAGAAGCCTTTGGAAAGGATGGCTGAACTAGATGAGTGCTTTAAAGGAGCTCAGTGCCGATTTGAGTTGTGGAAAACATCGGCTTGCCAGTAAGGTGCTCGGGAGGCATGGGCAATGGTGAAGATGAGGTAAACTAAGCTTGAACCTGAAGAACTTGCATGAGTCGGGCCGGCGGGGCCCGATCGTCAAGAGGTGCCTATTCACTTTAGTTTATGATCAAGTGATGCCCGTCGCACGCTTGTCACAAAAATATTGTCTCATGGATGTAATAATAGACAACCTAGACTGGCAGCCAGATATGTGATTTTATGTAACTAAGTATTTATCTTAGTTTGTTCTCCGTCTGATGTGTTGATACTGTCTTAACCGACCATCCGCTTCTACCTTCCTTGTTAGAAATCAGGAAGTGTTCCATACTATATAAGTTGTGAAGTAGGTAAACAGTTCGAGGGACGAGGCAATCCGACCGTAAGGTGCTAGAAGATAGATAATTATCATGGAGTTATGTTATATTACTTTTATTTAGTAAGAAACATCTTCCTAAGAAAATAGTTCCTTTATGGGTTCCTTTATTTTTGTTTTGGAATATCCGCTCTATGCGGATCAAGTGTATGCTTGGGAAATTTAACCCTTGGTGATAACCACCTAATTATTGTCACATTCCTTGTGCCGGATCAATTTTCATTAAGAACCCTACCTTTCGGCTTCACCCGTGTGAGGTACGTATCCGGATTACGTAGTCGTAATAATCGTAGAGGTGCTCCCTTTATCCTCTAGCCGAACAATCAGGAACGTAGATGATAAACACAAGAGCGAGGCAACCCAGCTTGGCAAAATCTTAAGTCAAATTTAGTGCACATATAGGCTTAATTATAGGAAGAATAGACACATCATGAAAGAGATGCACAAATGTACTAGTATTGGCTTTAGAAAGTCCCCACGTGTCTAAGGAAAATACACCTTCATGGACACAATTCGGTTTATCTGAACATAAGCTAGGATACGTTAATCCACTTGAAAGAGGAAAAAGTTTACAGTCAAAACTGAAAAGATAACAAGGGAATAAATTAGCATGACTACACCAGCTTAGTTGTAGAAACTCCGAAGATGAGCCGCGTTCCATGTGTTTGGTTCAAGACGATTATCTAACGTGTTGCGGAGATGATGCGCCCCTCGTGTAAGCATGTCATTGATGATGAAGGGGCCCTGCCATTTGAGTGCAAGTTTATTCTTTTTCTTCTTAGGGAGACGCATCACAAGCTCGCCCATGCTATAAGTCTTCACCCGAACTTCCCTGCTCTAATAGCGTCGAGATATTGTTGATAGAAGGTGGAACGTGCGAAAGCAATATAACGCTCTTCTTCTAGGGACTCCAAGTCATCCTACCGATCCAACTCAGCTTCTTTTTCCTTGTACATGCACACTCTAGGTGCATCATGGATGATATCACAGGGGAGGATTGCTTCTGCCCCGTACACCATAAAGAATGGCGTATAACCCATGGACCTATTCCGAGTTGTGCTTAAACTCCACAGTAAGGAGTCGAGCTCCTCTACCCAATGGCAATCGGATTCTTTGAGAGATCAGATTAAACAAGGCGTGATTCTGCTCATGATAAGACTATTAGCCCATTCAACCTATCCATTTGTTTGCGGGTGATACACATAAGCGTAGTTGAGCTTAATGCCCAAGTTCACACACTAGTCCTTAACTTCATGGGCTGTAAAATTGGATCCATTGTTAGTTATTATACTGTGTGGAATGCCATAAAAGTGAACCACATCTGATATAAAATCGATTACCAGTTCGGACTTGATAGACGTTACTGGTTTATCTTTGATTCACTTTGTGAACTTATTGACCATAACTAGTAAATATTTATTTTTCTTGGATCCCCCTTACGAGGTCCAACCATGTCCAGCCCCTAAACCGTGAATGGCCAAGTGATAGGTATTGTCCAAAGAGCTGTTGCAGGCATGTGGCTTTGATTTGCAAAAAGTTGACATCCAACGCAATGTTGGACAAGTGTATAGGCGTCTGCTCGAGTTGTTGGCCAAAAGAAGCTAGCCCGAAATGCTTTGCCTACTAGAGCTCTAGCCGTTGCGTGGTGACCGCCCATGCTTGCATGTATGTCAGCCAACAATTGTTTACCTTCTTTTTGGGATATGCACCATCGGAGGACTCCAGTAGTGCTTTTTCTATATAGTTCTCCCTCATGAATATTATAAGACGTGGATTGTTGAACTATCCACCTTGCTTCTATTTGGTCATCTGGAACTTTCTAGTGGAGAAGATAGGCCAGGAAGGGTTCGGTCCATGGAGCGATTATAGTCATGATTTCGTGATCCGAAAGTGTTTCCTCCAATGCGGATCCGCCGATGATTTGATCATCTAGCTCGACTATAGGGTGAGTAACTTGTTCCTTTCCCGCGGCTTTGATGTCCTCCTTTTCATCCTACCATACCACGGATGGCTTTAAGAGTCATTCCAGAAAGGTATTTCTAGGGACGGGGTCGCACTTGGCGCCCATGCGAGCCAGCACATCCGTTGCCTAGTTGTTTTCTCTAGAGACATGGTGGAACTCGAGGCCTTCAAACCGAGTGGATATCTTGAGGACAACGTTCCTATAAGCTGCCATCTTCGTATATTTGGCGTCAAGTTCGCCATTGATTTGGGAGATAGCGAGGTTTGAATCCCCCGTACCTCCAGCCTTTGTACGCTCATTGAAGTTGCCATCCGTAAGCCATGCAGCATAGCCTGGTATTCAGCCGCATTATTGGAATTAGTATACATGATTTATAATACATACCAAACATTATCATTGGTGGGGGACGTAAGTATGACACCATCCCCAGGCCAGCAAGCGTCTTGGAGCCATCAAAGTACATTGTCCAATGGGAGTATGCACTGTGCTCTTTAGGGAGTTCGACTTTCGTCCATTCACCTAGAAAGTCTGCGAACATGTGAGATTCGATAGCTCGGCATGGTCGGTACATGATCTCAAAGGGGAAGAATCTATGGGACATTTGGCTATGCGGTCCATGGCATCCTTGTTATTGATTATATCATTCAAGAGTACTTCACATGCTACCATGACCGAACACTCTTTAAAGTAGTGTAGGAGCTTGCGAGATGCCACACAAACGTGTAAGCTATCTTTTGGTAGTGTGGATAGCGAATTTTGCACGGGGTAAGGACTTCGGACACATAGTAGACTTGTTTCTGTATCTATTGTTTGTGGTCCCCCTCCTGTTGTTCGACCACGGGTACTGTGATGACAACCTGATTTGTGGCCGATATGTACAATAGCATTGGTTCTCCTATTGCAGGTGCCGTCAATATTGGGTTATTAGAGAGCAGTGTTTTAATTTCCTCCAGGGCTACTGTTGCTTATTCGATCCACTCAAAGTTTTTGGTTTGCTTGAGTAGTCGATAGAGGGGTAGTGCCTTTTTGCCGAGATGGAAGATAGAAATGCTTAACGCTGCTACACAGCCCACCGGTTTTTGTACATGTTTCAACTCCATCGGGATCACCAGCTAGGATAGAGCTCAGATTTTTGCCGGCTTGGCCTCTATTCCTCTATGGGAGATGATGAAACCGAGCAGTTTACCTGCGGGGAAACTGTCGTGGGAATAAACTAGACAGTAGAAGAGTAGGGTACGAATGGAGAGAGCAGAGTCCTAGCTATGGCAAGCTTGTACGCAAGATGTATGAGTTCAGGCCCCTCTCCTAGAGGTAATAGCCCTATGTCTCAGTGCTCGGGAGCTCTTACTATGTGGAATGTGTGTTACAGGGGGTGCGAACCCTTGTGCCAGATGGGAGGGGTAACTTATATAGAGGGTGTTGCCCCTCATCAAAGCCTCAACATCTAAGCGTCCAATCAATGAGGTTTAAAGGTGTACGTTACTAATAACGTACATATGTAATTAATGCTATTCATGAATATTAGCTAAACGCCTTCCTGTTAGCCTCCCTGGAGGTGACTTCTGGTCTTCTGTATCGATTTGTATCTTCCGAGTGAAAGTTGGTTGTCGAGTGAAGGGGAATATCTTCCGAGCGACTTCGTACCGAGTGACTTTTTAAGTGCTATGTGCATCCAGTCGAATCATCTTTGTCACCCTCCAGCTAATAATGAGGTACCCTTAGGTAGGACACTTAGGTCAGGCTTGTGACCCTACCCTAGGTACATATCTCCATCATTAGCCCCCGAATGGATTGGGGTGCGAGTGAGGAAGGGGTCGATGCAGATTCTATCGAGCCATACTGATCTTGGACATACTTCTAAGTTTGATAGAACTTCGTGTCGACTGAAATCTTCATCATTCACCTTGATCGATTCTGTTGCGAAGCATGTCCGAGTGAATTTAAGTGCTTGAAGTTACTCCGAGTGACTGACATGGTATTAGGATGTTACGGATCACTTCGTCAGGTCCGGATTTCAAGGGATTCGAAATTTAGGGTTCCCCGCGCTACGCGGTGATGACACGACTGCCAGGGCAAGTGGGGCAAAGATGCCTCAATTATCGCGTCGTCATTACCGCCATGTGTCACATCTCCTCTATTATCGGGATAGGCAAGGATTTGGGGGGCCGCCAGTCAGCGACACAATCGAGCGATTATATAAATCCAGCCGGCGCTAGGGTTGAGGCTCCGCCTTCCTTTGATTCTTCCTTGCCTCCTCTCCACCTCCGTTCTGCAGGCGCTGCTTGGGCTCATCTCCGCCGTTGCAACCATGACTAAAAGCAAGACCACCAAGCTCGAGAGCGCCAAGAAGGGCGGGAAGACGAAGAAAACAGGCGGATGAACGACGCTGCCGCCGGGGTGGATTCAGGGAGACTTTCTCTCGTAAACCGTCAAGAAGGAGGACGTCCTGGAGCTCGTTGAGCACGGGATGGTTGCTGAAAAATCTTGGAAGCTTCTAGAGGGAGAGCTTGAGCCGGATCCCCGTGAAGGGGAACGAGTCCTTCTCCTGACCCACATCGAGCGAGGTTTCTCTCTGCCTCCGCATCCTTTTATTCACGGATTTTTCTATTATTTCGGAGCACAACTTCATCATCTCCCTCCAAACACCATTGTGTATCTATGCGCTTTTGTCACACTATGTGAGTGCTGCCAGGGCTGTCCTCCTCACTGGGGGCTGTTCAAGCACATCTTCTCTGTGCGATCCCACACAGTGAAGAAAGCGAACCCGAGTGACAGTAGGACCAATGCTATCCAATTATGCGGCTGTTTAGGAATCCAGAAGAGGGGTAGGAGTACTTATCCCCAAATGCCCCTTCCTGAATCGGTTCAGAATTGGCAGTCGTCATGGTTCTATTGCAATGGCGTTGCGTCTCCGAACATGTTGACTGGCCTTCCTCCTTTCACCATGGATCGTCCGACTGCTCCTAGGTCGATAAATGTGTTCGAAGATGAAAAGACTAAGGTGGAGATTTTGGTAGCTGAGGTGATTAACTTGGTCCGTAACGGAGTTACGGGAATGGATCTTCTTGAGACATTCCTTGGCCGGGGCATCCAGCCTCTTCAGGCGAGGGACCACGCCATGTGGCATTACTTGGGCCGGGGAGATTCCACTCGGTCGCATCCTGAGGAGGTTTTGGGAGAAACTGTAGCCCAGTGGATCAGGAGCATCACCGGACCTTGTGACAATCCCATAGGATCCAAGCGAGTTGCACCTTATTTTGCTGAGAATAAACCGCGGAGACTGGTATGTTGTATCCTATCCGATTGTTTTCATGCCTCTGTCGAATGATTGGGTATTTGACCGACTGATTTTGTTACTATTGTTCCTTGTAGGAGTGGATGAACTTGCATTCTCCTACACCCAACGGGGAGCAGTTTGACATAGGGGGGAAAGTGAAGGCGACAGCATCGACATCGATTATGTCGATGATAGTGAGGAGAGTGAAGATGACTCGGATAACAGTGCAGAAGAAAATCAGTCTCCGAACCGCGGTCCAAGCAACGCCATGACCCAACGGCTGCTTCGAGGAAGACCTTGGCATCCAGCAGCAGGAACGTGAAGCGCGACAAGGCTGTTGCGACCGATTCTGCAGAAAAGGCTGCCAAACAGCCCATCTGATTCGCCCAAACTTTGGAAGGCTCTGCCCCGTATGAGGATTGACGTTCCAGTTGTTTCAACGTGAGTATTCATCTCTTTTGTTTTGTCATTGTGACTTTCTGAGTTTCCAACGACCGAGTGAAATTTTCTTGCCAGAGCTGCTACCTTTGTGACGACCCATGTCGACGTCGAAGAAGACGACATGGACTTGGACGTGGTGGACATGCCTGCTCCTCAACAAGGTATGATAAGTATTTGTTTTACTCTGTTTTCTGGATTGAATCTGTCGACTGATCTAACCGCCCCTGTCGATTGTCAGCCTCAAATATCATTCTCTTGGACGATGATCAAGAAACACAGCGTACGGCTGCGGAACAGACTCAGGGCATTCCCGTAGCGCCTATATCAAGTGTTCCTCCAGCCAGTTCGACTGCTCTACTTACAACTCCTCCTACTGGATCGACTGTCATGAAAACTGTGCTGACTACGCCTCCGGTGGTAACTCGCGTTATCACTGCTGCAATACCGACTCCTTCAACACTTGCGTATTCTATGCATCATGTTCCGGAGAATCAGACTGGAGCCGCGGAAGAGGCTATGATCCAAGCCGGACTGATGATGCAGCGGACCAAAGAAGCGTACGAGGCTAGTAAGTTGGCATATGATGCTGGCTTGGTGCTTCAAGCAAACATCCGAGTAAGTGCCATTCTAAGTTAATTTCTGATTGAATCTTGTCAATCTTGCTTTCTGATTGTATCTTGTCAATCTTGTTTTTACACCCACAGGGGGTACGTTGTATGGTAGTTTGTCTTCATTCCAGTGGGAGCACACTGAGTGAACCCACTGGGGGTAGTCCCCGAGACCGCTGTCGAATGCTTGCATCGGCAGGGGTCTGATTTGAAGAGTTATTCTCTTTTTTTTTGATTCGACCAGGCCGGACTTGGTCGGGTGGCTTTGTATCCAGTGGGGGCACGCTGAGTGCACCCACTGGGTGTAGTCCCCGAGATCGCTGTCGAGTGCTTGCCTCGGCAGGGGTCTAATTGGAAAACACTCTCTATTTTTTTGTGACCCAGCCAGGACGGACCTGGTCGAGTGGTTTCATATCCAGTGGGGGCACGCTAAGTGCACCCACTGGGTGTTGTCCCCGAGACTAATCTCGGTCATTTACGAAGGGCATTAGTCTTAAGAACTTGGGTGGGTGCGGTGGACCGCTATTTGGTCACATGAACTGTATTTCTCCACTCGGAAGTAGAAAAATTACTAGCGTCGACTGAATTGTATTTCACCACTCGGAAGTAGAAAAAAACTAGCATCGACTAAAGCATTCCCTTGATGTTTTCAGAAAGCCTGTGAGATTGGATCTATGTACGCCAAGGTGGAATCAGAAAAGAACCAGCTTCAGCTGGATTTGGAGGTGAAGACCAATGATTTCGAGGCCTTGAAGAAGACACTTGAAGACAAGGACAAGGTCCTTGCAGAGCTTCAAGAAAGGTCCAAAGCTTCTCAGAAGAAGCTCGCGGACGTTGGTAAGTTGGAGGATGAAAACGCAAAAAAAATTGAAGAAAGAAAGACTTGAATGGGGAAAAAAGCTTCATTCTATGGCGAAGAGGGGAAACGCCATGGAAAAGTTTGTCAAGGACTTCGTGTCCAAGATGCTTGCGACGCTTATTGGTATGTTTCCTTCACCGAGTGAATATTTACGAACATCACCGAATGAACTATGACTGATTCTTCGTTTTTCCTCTCGCACAGAATTCTGCCCGGATTTCGAGAAGGAGATTTTCGAGGTTGAGCTGTATCTGGATCCCATCAAGTTGCGTGTTCCAAACGTTATGGCCGTAGACATGTTCCGTCTCAACTCTCGCCTCTGAAGGTTCAGGGGTACATTGTCCGGCTACGAGCTGCTGTGAGGAAAATTGAAAAGGAGTTGTGGCCTGAAGACACTTTCTAGACTAATCTCAAGGCTGTGATGACCCGCGTGGGTCTGATCCCCGACAGGGTGCGAGCGTGGAAGAAGTCTGCCGCGTGGTGCGGTGCTGATGTCACCCGCTCACTCGGTAGAGCCCATTGTAAGGAAGCAAGAGAAGACAAGTTAAAGGCACTCCAGGTTGAGAATAGGAAGAAGCCCCAGTTTGAAATTTTGATGGAGATCTTCATCAGCGTAGTGACTTGCATTGCTGATGGAATCGATCTTCATACCTTCGTCGAGCCGACAAGTCCTGGGGAGCCTTGAGATGAAATTATGGTTACTGTCAAAACTTTAATTTGCCTTGGTATGCTGACTATTTATGTATCGTTAAAACATTGTTTGGGTGTGGAACCCAAGTACTTTTCATCTGCACGGATGACTTTGATTCATGCTGAATTCCTTTGAATTTATCTGCATTTGAGATTTCCTTGATTTATGAAATGCTCTCGAGTGAATAGGTTTCTATTCATTCGGAAAAGTTTTTAGACTAAGGCGATTTACTCGCGGCTAAGCCCCTGAGTGGAAGGATTGCCCATCACTCGGAGTTTATGTTCTACTTAGGCGAAGACTGGTTCGCAGCTAAGCATCCGAGTGAGTACGTTGTTATTCACTCGTAAGGATTTTTTAACTTAGGAGAAACATGTTCACAGCTAAGCCCTCGAGTGAGAGGATTGCTCTTCACTCGGAGTAATTTCTATACTTAGGCAAAGACTAGTTCGCAGCTAAGCATCTGAGTGAATAGTTTTTTATTCACTTGGAAGGATTTTTTAACTTAGGAGAAACATGTTCGCAGCTAAGTCCCCGAGTGAGAGGATTGCTCTTCACTCGGAGTAATTTCTATAATTAAGCAAAGACTGGTTTGCAGCTAAGCATCCGAGTGAATAGTTGGTTATTCACTCAAAAGTTTTTTTTAACTTAGGCGAAACATGTTCGCAGCTAAGCCCTCGAGTTAGAGGATTGTTCTTCACTCGGAGTAATATCTATACTTAGGATAAGACTGGTTTGCAGCTAAGCATCCGAGTGAATAGTTTGTTATTCATCCAAAAGGGTTTTTTTAACTTAGGCGAAACATGTTCGTAGCTAAGCCCCCGAATTAGAGGATTGCTCTTTGCTACCTCCTGAGCTTGCGTTGGTTTTTCCCTTGTAGAGGAAAGGGTGATGCAGCACAGTAGCAGTAAGTATTTCCCTCAGTTTGAGAACCAAGGTGTCAATCCAGTAGGAATATCAAGCCAAGTCTCCAAAGTACCTGCGCAAAAACAGTAAACTTGCACCCAACGCTACAAAGGGGTTGTCAATCCCTTCACGATTGATTGCAAGGTGAGATCTGAAGGTGGAAAGTGCAACAAAGTTAAAGTGTAGAGCTGAAAATATGATGTGAAGTAGACCTGGGGGCCATAGTGTTCACTAGAGGCTTCTCTCATGATAACAAATATTATGGTGGGTGAACGAATTGCTGTCGAGCAATTGATAGAACCGCGCAAAGTCATGACGATATCTAAGGCAATGATCATACACATAGGCATCACGTCCGAGACAAGTAGACCGATACTTTCTGCATCTACTACTATTACTCCACACATCGACCGCTATCCAGCATGCATCTAGTGTATTGAGTTCATAACGAACAGAGTAACGCCTTAAGCAAGATGACATGACGTAGAGGGATAAATTCATGCAATAGATATAAACCCCATCTTTTTACCCTTGATGCGAACAACACGATGCGTGCCTCGCTACCCCTTCTGTCACTGGGTGAGGTCACCGCACGGTATGAACCTAAAACCAAGCACTTCTCCCATTCCAAGAATTATAGATCAAGTTGGCCAAACGAAACCTACAACTCGAAGAGAATTACAAGGATATGAAATCATGCATATAAGAGATCAGAGGAAACTCAAATAAGATTCATAGATAATCTGATCATAAATCCACAATTCATCGGATCTCGACAAACATACCGCAAAAGAAGATTACATCGGATAGATCTCCACAAAGATCATGGAGAACTTTGTATTGAAGATCCAAGAGAGAGAAGAAGCCATCTAGCTACTAGCTATGGACCCGAAGGTCTGTGGTGAACTACTCACACATCATCGGAGAGGCAATGGTGTTGATGAAGAAGCCGTTCATGTCCGAATCCCCCTCCGGCAGGGCACCAGAACGTGCCCCAGATGGGATCTTGCGGAGACAGAATCTTGCGGCGGCGGAATAGTATTTTCGTGGCTCCCTTGTGTGGATTCAGATTTTTTGGGGATTTATAGGCGGAAGAAGTAGGGCAAAGGAGCCATGGGGGGCCCACAACCCTGCTAGGCGCACGCCCCCACGATGAGGCTAGGGGGCTTGTGGCCTCCCCTGGTGCCCTTTGCCTTGGTTCTCAAGCTCCCTGCGTATCTTCTGTTCCGGAAAAAATCTTTTCAGAGGTTTTATTCCGTTTGGACTCTGTTTAATATTCTCCTCTGAAAAAGGTCAAAAACACAGAAAAAACAAGAACTGGCACTTGGCACTGAGTTAATAGGTTAGTCCCAAAAAAGATATGAAAATGCATACAAAGCTTCCAAAGTTGACAAGATAATAGCATGAAACCATCAAAAATTATAGATACGTTGGAGACGTATCAAGCATCCCCAAGCTTAACTCCTGCTCGTCCTTGAGTAGGGAAGTGATAAAGACAGAATTTTTGATGTGCAATGGTACCTAACATATTTATCCTTTGCAACTTATTTCATGTGACATGAAAAGTTCAGATCCGTAAGATTCAAAACAATAGTTTGATGTTGGCATGAAAACAATAATACTTCAAGCAAGCTAGCCAGATAATCAGGAACTTTCGAAATAAGAAGGCCAGAGAAAGTTATCCCTACAAAATCATATAGTCTCGTTATGCTCCATCATCCCGACACAACGAATTTAAATCATGCACAACCCCGGTATTGGCCAAGTAATTGTTTTCGCACTCTTACTTTCTCAAACCTTTTTCAACTCTCACGCAATGTATGAGCGTGAGCCATGGATAAAGCACTATAGGTGAAATAGAGGTTGTGAGGCAAAAAGTAGGAGATGGTTACATCGAGTCGGCGTATCAAAGGGCTATGGAGATGCCCATCAATAGATATCAATGTGAATGAGTAGGGATTACCATGCAACGGATGCACTTAGAGTTATAAGTGTGTGAAATCTCAAAAGGATAACTAGTGGGTGTGCATCCAACTTGCTTGCTCAAGAAGACCTAGGGCAATTTTGAGGAAGCCCGTCATTGGAATATACAAGCCAAGTTATATAATGAAGATTCCCACTAGTATATGGTGACGAAAAAATAAGAGACTCTCAATCATGAAGAACATGGTGCTATTGTGAAGCACAAGTGTGGAAAAAGATAGTAGCATTGTCCCTTCACTCTTTTTTTTGTTTGGGCTCTTTGGCCTCTTTCCATTTTTTGTGTGGGCAACTTTGGCCTCTTTTTTTTATTTCCTCACATGGGACAATGCTCTAATAATGATGATCATCACACTTTTAATTACTCACAGCTCAATGCTTAGAACAATGATGACTTCTATAGGAAATGCCTACGGCAGTGTACCGGTATGTGCAATGATCTAGCTTAGCGTGTGACGTTTAAACATCTCACTAGCCTTCGTATGATCATGCAATGGCAATATGAAAGTGACGGCACAAGTCATGAGATGGAACGGTGGGAGTTGCATGGCAATATACCTCGGAATGGCTATGAAAATGCCATAATAGGTAGGTATGGTGGATGTTTTGAGGAAGGTATATGGTGGGTTTGTGCACCAGCGAAAGTTGCACGGCACTAGAGAGGCTAGCAAAGGTGGAAGGTGAAAGTGCATCTATACCATGGACTCACATTAGTCATGAATAACTCATATACTTATTGTGAAAGTTTTTAATAGTAATCGAAACAAAGTGCTAAACGCATACTCCAAGGGGAAGGGTTGGTAGGTGTTAACCAACGCGCGATCCCGACCACAACACAAAGGATGACAATCGATAAATCGATTATGCTCCGACTTCCTAACATAGTGGTTCACCATACGTGCATGCTACGGGAATCACTAACTACAACACAAGTTTTTCTAGATTCACAACACCCTACTAATCATAACTCTAATATTACCATATCCATGTCTCAAAACTAATTGAGAGGAATCAAACTTCTCTTTACTAATCAATGCACATGAATATGGAAGTTTTATATCCTGTTTGGATGCATATCATTTTTAGGACTACTTTCATAGCACAAGCTAGTTACCAAGTTTCTCAAAGAGAGCACTCTCAAAAAGATATAAGTGAAGATGGAGAGTTATTATTTCTCCAAAATATGACACCGCCGTGCTCTAAAAAGAGCTAAGTGAAGCACTAGAGCAAAGTTATCTAGCTCAAAAGATATAAATGAAGCACATTCGAGCTAAATTGCCTAACTCAAAAGATATAAGTGAAGCTCAAAGAGTATTCTAGAAAATTCACGATGAGTGCATGTCTCTCTCAAAAAGGTGTGCAGCAAGGATGATTGTGACACAACAAAAAGAAAAGACTCCTATAATACATGACGCTCCAAGCAAAACACATATCATGTGGTGAATAAAAAAATAGCTCCAAGTAATGTTACCGATGGATTGAAGACGAAAGAGGGGATGCCTTCCCGGGGCATCCCCAAGCTTAGGATTTTTGGTGTCCTTCAATTGGCTTGGGATGCCTTGGGTATCCCCAATCTTGATCTCTTTCCACTCTTTATACCATTGTCCATGAGAACATCACGCAAAACTTGAAAACTTCACAACACAAAACTTAAACAGAAACTCGTGATATCATTAGCACAAGAAAGCAAATTACCAACTCTTTAGGTACTGTAGAAAACTTGATTTCTATTTATATTGGTGTTATATTACTGTATTCTCACTTTTCCATGGCTAGTACCCCCCCCGATACTATCCATAGTTTCATCAAAATAAGCAACCAACACAACAAAAAACAGAATCTATCAAAAACAAACCAGTCTGTAGCAATGTGTATACTTCGTATACTTCTGTTATCTCAACAATTCTGCAAAATTACGAAGATTTGGGAATTTGGCATATAAACCAACAGCAAAAAGAATCAACTCAAAAGCTCATTCTGGATAAGAATGAAAAATAATTTTGTGAGCGAAAAGTTTATGTCTTTTTCAGCACGATCAAACAACCATCACCAAAACTAGTCATAAAGGTTTTACTTGGCTCAAACACAAAAAGAAACACAAAAAACACAATTATAACAGAATTATGATGGTGTGGACGCAACAAAACCGAAAGCAAAAAAGCAAAGATAAATTCATTGGGTTGCCTCCCAACAAGCGCTATTGTTTAACGCCCTTAGCTAGGCATAAGGCGATAGAATCACGTATCGTCGTCTTTGGTGCTCAAACCATAAGTAGCCCTCATCATGGATTCATAATGCAATCTTATTTTCTTTCTAGGAAAGTGTTCCATGCCCTTCTTTAATGGAAATTGAAATCTAATATTCCCTTCCTTCATATCGATGACAACACCAATAGTCCTTAGGAAAGGTCTACCAAGAATTATAGGACACGTGGGATTGCAACCAATATCAAGCACAATGAAATCCACGGGTACATAGTTCCTATTTACAATAATAAGAACATCATTGATCCTTTCCATGGGTTTCTTAATAGTAGAATCCGCAAGATGCAAATTAAGAGAGCACTCATCAATCTCATTGTAGCCTAGAACATCACATAAAGACTTTGGAATAGCGGAAACACTAGCACCCAAATCACACAAAGCATTGCATTCATAGTTTTTGATCTTGATTTTGATAGTATGTTCCCACTCATCATGAAGTTTTCTAGGGATAGAAACTTCCAACTCAAGTTTCTCTTCAAGATATTTTATCATAGCATCGACGATATGATCGGTAAAGGCCTTGTTTTGGTTATAAGCGTGTGGAGAGTTTAGCATGGATTGCATCAGGGAAATACATTCAATCAAAGAGCAACTATCATAATCGAATTCCTTGAAATCCAAAGTAGTAATTTCATTACTACTCAAAGTATTGATATCCTCTACTCCACTTTTAATGCTTTTAGTATCAAGATAGATAGACTCCGAATCAGTGGGGCGTTTCTCAACCAAAGTGGATTCATATCCAGCCCCGTCATCATTAGGTTTGACATTAGAAAACAAGGATTTAATGGGAGTCACACCAAGCACTTTAAGTTGTTATTCTCATCACGAGAACACGCCTTTTTAAGCCATTCATCTTGAAAGTGCGTTATATCGACTAGAGGGGGGTGAATAGGAGATTTTTAGAATTTCATCACTGAGGAAATTCCTTTTGAGGAAATTCCTCACTGATGACTAACTTACAGCGGAAACAGTTAAGGATCAGTCGTGCAAACGTTCACAACAACAGTATTACAGAGTGAAGATTATGAAAACAGATTGCACAGTAAGCACGCACGCAGAATACAGATGATGATTAACTCAAGTGAAGAATTTGGGGTTGAGGAAATTCAGAGAAAGTCTTCAGCAAATTCTTCAAACAGTCACAGTGAATGTCATCAACACATAATACAGAGAATGTAAAGAGTTGAGGAATTAGAACCCGATTCTTGGTGAAGACTGTTGTTGATGACCCAGTTCCAATTGCTGTGACAGTTGTACATCTCGTTTGGAGCAGCTTGGTATTGAAACCAAAGGACACCCAGTCCCGGGACACACAGTCCCTACCGTATTCTCCTTGAGCTAAGGACACACAGTCCTCGCCCAACACTCGTGGTAAGTCTTCAGGGCAGACTTCCAAACCCTCACAAACTCGGTCACCCGACGATCCACAATTGACTGCTGGATTGCTCTAGACCATGACACCTAACCGTCTGGAGGATGCACAGTCCTCAAAGGTAAAAGGCTTCAGTCCCACACAGGAACAACTTCTTCAGTGATGCTCAATCACTAGGTTTGGTTTGTGGTTTTGGTGGGTGTATTTCCTCACTGATGATTTACTCTCGAAGGCTCTGAGGAATTTGGGTTGCTCTTATGACAAGTGTCAGTTTCTAACGGAGCAGCCAACCAGCTAGTGGTTGTGGGGGGCAGCTATTTATAGCCTGGGAGCATCCCGACATGATTTGACACTAATGCCCTTAAATAATATGACCGTTGGAGTGGATAAGACCAGTGACTTGGCGTGGCTATCGAAAACGGTCGGGACCCTCAACTGTGAGAGTCCTCATGTCACTCATATTCCTCACTTGAGGCTTTTGGTAGGATTTGGCTTGGGTTGAGCATCCTGAGGAAATTCATTCCATAGTGTTACTTTGACCCCCTTTAACAGTACGGTGTTCCTATTCATCAAATGCAAAGAAAGTAAAAAACAGAATGCGTAAATCTTCATGCTTCAATTTCTTCAAAATGATTTTCTTCAGGAACCACCGATCTTCTCGATATCAATATCTTCATGAGGAATATCAATTTCATCGCAGATTCCTCGTGATTCATTTCTTCAGCTTTAGACCAATTTCTTCAACTGAAGACATATATTTTTAGGGGTCGATATTCTTCAAATATCTCAAACTCCTCAATGACTTATATATCCTGTGTACACTTATAAACACATTAGATACTTAACCTATAAGTCTTCAAACCGCCTAAATCACTAAGGGGCACTAGATGCACTTACAATCTCCCCCTTTTTGGTGGTTGATGACAATTAGGTTAAGTCTTCAACAGGGATCAAAAATATGAAGTGTAAATACTCAATTGAGGAATTTGAAAAACAAGATTCACAGAGACTCCCCCTGAAGATGTGCATACCTTGACGATTTTGCTTTTATAGCAGATGCACATTGATGATTTATATCATGGAGATCTCCCCCTGAATCTTGTAAATCATGCATACATATAACATATCATATGAAGAAAATGAAGATGCATGATGGCAAATGGTATCTGACGAATTTCAGCATGCGTGCATTAAAAAATTGAGGAATAAGCATGCGAAGAAAAATGTTCAAAAAAAACGTCAGAGTACCATCGGGCTTAAGTTACAACTCATTACATAAAAACTTCACAAGAGCAAGAGTTTGTAACTTAAATATAGTTCTTAAGCCCCAAAAATAAATCCCGTTTGAAGACTAACTCTCAAGTTTCTCCCCCTTTGTCATCAAGTGAAAAAAAGGGACAAACTGAGGACTAACGCCCTTGAAGACTTCATTTCTTGGCGGTTGATGAAGATCCTTGACGCTTCTTGGGTGTAGTCTTCTTCCTTGGGCCTGTTGCGGTGTCGAGTTGTTCCTCATCAGATTCAGCGGTGCGGAATGAAGAGAAGGAGCTGTCTTCAAGATCTGGCACTGGAATGGGCCTGAACTTCTTCTTGGGAGGCCACGACCACTCAAAGTCTTGCTCAAAGTTCATTTCTTCAAGCTCAGTCTGGGTCTTCAGATGTGCAAGAGTAGCCCAGGTGCGATCGAAAACCTCATGCAGATAGTGATGATTAAGTTTCACAGAGTTCTGTGTCTCAGTGAGGGTTTTCACAATGGCAGCAAACTGGCGTTTGACCCATTTGTGGTTATGATCCACCTTCTGATGAAGACTGAGAAGAAGCTCTCTGGTGTTTAGCACGCGAGGAGGAACAGGGCTAGGTGGATGAGTCTCAGTATCGTTCCATGAAGAATAAGCGTCTGGTTCTTTAAACTGGCCATCAAGGGGCCTGCTGCCTTCGTCAATCACAGACTTTCCTTTTCCCTCAATGGGCTCGAAAGTCTTCTTGTTGACACGGATAGGAGGCATATAACCAACATGGTTCTGGAAATCTGCGTGGAAGTTGATACCTGTCCTTGTCCTGAGGAATCTCATGATCCACGGTGCATAAATTTTGTGATCATAGGGGCACATTGCATTGTCAGCCAAAGTCCTCAAGAAGAAATCATGGATATTCATAGGAATACCGTGAATGATGTTGAAGAGGATATTCTTCATGAGTCCTACTACATCTTCTTCATCGTCATGTCCTTTGATTGGCACGAGCACACTGCAGAGAATGCGGTAGACAGACCGGGGTGTGTACTTGAGCTCATGGACGAGGAATGTGGTTCCTGAGGGTTTTCCTGCAGCCAAAGGCTTCATGAGGACTTCCGTCATTCCATTTGGCAGCTCACGCTCACCATAAAGCTTCACTGCCCCTTCTGAAGGAATTGGTACGGGCAGTTCTCTGAGGAGTTCAGACGCTGGAGCCTTGTAGTGAGTGTTTTGAGTCATCCAGTCGAACACCCAACTGTTGATGTCATCAGCATTGCCAGAGATGTGCAGAGTGGCATAGAATTGAAGAATAAGTTCACTATTCCAATCTGATATGTCTGAGCACATAGGGAGCAAACCTGCATCATGGAGTACAATGAGGACTGGTTCCATGCAGGGAATTTCTTCAAGCTCAGCATGAGGAATGTGCCTGTGCTGAGGAATGGGAGGGGAAACAACCATGGCAGTCTCTGGGTTGAGCACAATGAAGTCATTGTCAAGGGCGGGAACATTTTCTTCAGCAGTTTCCTCAGATTGAGGAATTTCATCAGCTGGTATTTCTTGCTCTGGCTGAGCTTCAGGCTGAGGAATTTCTTCTTCCTTCTCAGCTTGAGGAGTTTGGTCAGCCTGTTCAGTGGGAGGAGCCTGCTCAGACTGGACATTTTCTTCAGCTTGTTTTTCATCAGCTGACTTTGTGGTAGAAGCAGATTCATCAGCTGCTGCAGCTGAAGCTTGAGTAGTCTCTTTCTGAGGAACATGAGGTTGAGGACTTTCATCAATCTGGATTTCCTCATCAGTATGCTCCTCAGAGGCAGCATCCTTCATTTCCTCATCTGCCCTTGTAGTTTGGTCACCAATGACGACCATTTCATATGAAGGTGCAACATTTAGAGGCACCGGGTCCAGAGGGGCAGATTTTTCAGTTTCCTTGAGGCGTTTTGCCTCAATCTTTTCTTCTGCTGAGGAAGCTTTTCTCTTCTTCGCTTCCTTCTCAGCAGCTCTTGTCTTTTTCGCGTCTGATGCAGACGAGATTAACTTCTTCACCTTTGAAGCTTTTGGTGAAGGTGTTTTCTCTACAGATTCATCAGTTGGTAGTGAGGAACCAGCTGGAACAGAGTCATCAGCCTGCTTTGGTGAAGCAGCTGGATCAAGAGCAGTTGCATCAGGGGTTGCAGTTTCATCAGGAGCGGTCTCGGTGATGATTTCTTCAATGGCCGGCTCATCAGCACGGCGCTGTTGGTGTTGTTCCTCAGCTTGAGGAATTTCCTCCTCATCCGGAGATGCATCTTCTGGCTGCTCAACGAGGGGCTGAGGAGTTGGTGCTGGTGGTGGGTGTCGTTTGTTGTAGTCATCAACAACACTAGTGGCTAGCTTGATGAAATTGCGTTTGATGCCTTTGCGGTCTGACAGTTTGTCACACTTGTCAGTCAAGACTTGCAGCTCTGCCTGGGTTGACACCAGTGCTTCAGGAGTCAGTTTGAGGAGATTTTGCCTGAGGAATTTCTCCTTTTTGGCCTTAGCAATCTTTGCCTGCTTGGCCTTCTGTTCCTTCCACTTGGCTTCGTTTATGAAGGTGGCCACCATGTGGCTGATGCCAGGAGGAAGTTTCAAATCATCAATGGGTGTGTTTGGGTCCTCATACCATACATTGATGAAGTCAAGGAGGACCTTGGGGTCCATGGCCAGAGGAATAGCACTGCCTGATGCTTGTGCTACCCGTTCTTGCTTGTTTGTGATGATGGCTTGCAGGGTTTCATCATCATACTCATCACTTCCTTCTGATGCAGACGGGACTGCGATGATTTTGCTGGGGCTGGGCAGAGGTGCACGTTCAGTAGTTGCCAAAGTCTTCACAAGAGGTGTTGAAGACTTTGTCTCCGAGCTAGTTGCAGCTGGGAGTGAGGAGCTGGAGCTGGCAGTCGTAGTCTTCACGACTTTCTTCTGTACTGGCTTTGGAGGTGGAGCTGAGGACTTTGGTGTAGATGAGATGGGTGCTGAGGGTTTTGGCGCTGATGGTTTTGGTGTTGACGGTTTTGGAACCGAGGGTTTTGGAGCTGAGGGTTTTGGAGCTGAGGGTTTTGTGACAGAAGCCTGTGCAGACTTCTCTTGAGGCTTTGGAGCCTTTGGCTTTGATGGCGCAGACTGCTTTTGAGGAATCTCTGAGCCTGAAGTTTCTGCTGCTGAGGAATGAGCAGCACCGGAGGCAGCAGCTGAGGATTCATTGAATTTCTTCACTTTTGTTTCAGCTTGCTTCTTGAGCTTGGCCAGATGCCTTTCTTTTTCATCTGGGTAGTCATCAAGTGTCATAAGGCTAGAGGGATGTGCTTCTTGATGATCCTCAAGTGGGGCCCTTCTGCCAGGAGGCTTCAAAGCGAATTTCTTCGCATATTTTGGAGTCACAAACCTGTACTCCTTCCACTCCTTTGCCCATCTGCGTTCAATTTTCTGCAGCCTAATCTTTCTCTTGGCCATTGTCTCAGGTTCTTCATCAGGCGTACAGTAGTCCAAGTATATGTCATCAGGAATATCAGCAGCTGTGTTCTGCTCCAGTTTCTTTCCTCCCTTCTGTTTCCTCTCTTCCTCCATTTTCTTCAGACGAGGAATTTTCTGATGATTTTGAACTCTTGAGGATTCTGATGAGCCTTGAAGAGTTTCTTCCAGAAACGCTGCAAATGAGTTAATGTGATGAGAACCGAGAGATTCATCAGCTGACATGTGTGTACCTGTGAACAGAGTATAGTTGCGAGGAATTTGGAGAGGTCATATGCGTTCTCAGATTTGAAGAAGATGAAAAAGTTTGACACTTTGAGGAATATAACCAGTGGTTGAGGAATTTGCCTAAGCATACTGTTCTTGGGTTCCAGAGTTGTACAGATCCGAAAATTCGCACAATTGAGGAATCTCGTGAAAATCTTAGATGCTTAGCTAGTTCATCAATGATTGTGGTGATAGATAGTGTTTGAGGAATCATGTGCGCATCGTATCTTGAGGAAAAACAGATTCCACATGGGAGAGGTAAAATTTCAGATCTAATCTTCTGTAAAAATGGGATATATTTACCCTGGAAGGTGCGAACGAAGAATACAAAAGGTGGTGTTGGAGAGGCTCTTCGGTCGAGTGTCCAATGCACCCTAACTTGGCAGCAGAGGACGTCTACGGCGGCGACGGACGTAGATGTTCTGACTCCGGCGTGATCCTGGCGGTGAAAAGGTTGAGGCAGTGAAGCTCTTCCTTGCCGGCAACAAGACAACCAGCGGTGGCGCTAGGGTTCGATGGAGAGTGTGATGGCAGGAGAGCGATGAGACGAAGAAGAAGATACCGAGGGGGATAAGGACCTATTTATAGCCCGAAAGTTACTGTTTGGCGCGAAAGTTTCGGACCGAATAGCCCTTGCCTCTACGTCTCTGCAGGACACGTGTAGCTCCCGTACGATGCGGTGGAGATATTGGAGATCGTGGTTATCCGATCGTGGGAAGTGGGGGTTCAGTTACTGTTCCTTTGAAGAAAACAATTTTTGAAGATTTGTGGATTTTTGTTACAAAATCTTCAGCTGACAAGGATGTAGTGAGGATTTTGAACAAAGTTCCAAGTAGAACGCATATGAAGAATTGAATAGACTGGATAAGTATAGCATAGAGGGAAAGTAGGATCCGATCACATTCACTTAGGAGAAACATCAACTTGAAGAAATAGCAATAAGTGAATGCTGTTGAGGACTAGAAATCACAGTCTACCTAGGCAAATGAAAGTCATCAAGTGTTTTTAAAGATTTTGTAATAGATCGTCACAATGAAGAATAACTATTTAAAAAAAGTGCATTGTGAGGTAACTGATCATTTGAAGAAAATCAACTTGAGGAATTTCACATTGGGCGGTGGCGTTACCCACCATATAAGAATGTTGATTACAGACGCCGCGTACAATTGTCATAGGGCCCTGAGAATCAATTTCTTCGTTAATTTCTTCACATTCAGAGTGACTTTCTTCATTAGTTGAAGAAAATCGTTTCATCATGTGTTGCACATCTAAGTCATCAACTTTGCATAAGTGTTAGGATGTGTGCATGTTTTTACAAAACATTTGAAGACTCTAAGATATTTAGCTCACACCGCAACTTGCAAAACCTTTTCTCATCCAACGGCTTAGTGAAGATATCAGCCAGTTGATCATCAGTCTTCACATGGTCGATGAGGATATTCCCCTTGAGGACATGGTCCCAAAGAAAATGATGATGAATCTGGATGTGCTTGGTCTTCGAGTGTTGTACTGGATTATATGCAATCTTGATAGCACTCTCATTGTCACAGTAGAGAGGCACATTCTTCATGTTGATGCCGTAGTCCTTGAGGGTTTGCTTTATCCATAGTAATTGAGCACATCAAGAACCAGCAGCAATGTACTCAGCTTCGGCAGTGGAGAGTGATACACAGTTCTGCTTCTTTGAGGACCAGCAAACTAGTGATCTTCCGAGGAAATGACATGTGCCAGACGTTGACTTGCGATCCACACGGTCACCAGCATAGTCTGAATCAGAATACCCTACCAGATGAAGATTGGAGCCCTTGGGATACCATAATCCTAGTGTTGGTGTGTGAGCTAAGTATCGAAGAATATGTTTCACAGCCTTATGGTGTGATTCCTTCAGTTTTGCTTGAAAACGTGCACACATGCAAGCACTAAGCATTATATCTGGCCTGGATGCACATAGATACAATAAGGAGCCAATCATAGAACGGTATACCTGCTGATCGAAGTCTTTACCATTTTCATCAGTGCCGAGGTGGCTGTTGGTAGGCATTGGAGTCTTGGCACCTTTGCATTCGTGCATGTCAAATTTCCTCAGAACATCCTTGAGGTATTTCTCCTGTGATATGAAGATTCCATTGCTTTGTTGACGAATTTGAAGACCTAAGAAGAATTTCAGCTCCCCCATCATGGACATCTGATATTCTTCACTCATCATGTAGGCAAATTCATCACTGTATCTTTTGTCAGTACAGCCAAATATGATATCATCAACATATATTTGACATACAAACAACTCATTATCATAAGATTTTGTGAAAAGAGTTGGATCGAGTGAACCAGGTTTGAAGCCTTTTTTCATGAGGAATTCCTTCAATGTATCATACCATGCCCGAGGGGCTTGCTTGAGGCCATACAGAGCGTTTTTGAGTCTGAAGATTTTGTCTGGATTCTTTGGATCCTCAAAACCTGGGGGCTGAGCAACATATACTTCTTTCTCAAGCTTACCATCGAGGAATGCACTTTTCACATCCGTTTGATATAAGGTGATGTTATGATGATTAGCATAAGCAAGTAGAATTCGAATAGCTTCAAGTCTAGCAACAGGTGCAAAAGTTTCATCGAAATCTATTCCTTCAACCTGGGTGTAGCCTTGGGCTACAAGTCGTGCCTTGTTCCTCACCACTTGACCGTCCTCATCTTGCTTGTTTCGGAAAATCCACTTGGTGCCGATGATGTTATGCTTGCGAGGATCTGGTCGTTTGACGAGCTCCCATACATCATTCAGCTTGAATTGAGGAAGTTCATCTTGCATGGCTTGGATCCACTCCGGTTCCAGAAAAGCCTCAGCTACTTTTGAGGGTTCTGTGATGGATACAAAGGAAAAATGCCCACAAAAGTTAACTAAGTGCGAAGCTTTTGAGTGAGTGAGAGGACCTGGCGCGTTAATGCCGCTGAGCATTTTGTCAAGTTCAACTTCATTTGCAATCCTCGGATGAGCTGGTTGAGGATTTTGTCTGGGCTGAGGAAGTGGTGCTGTTGCAATTTCCTCAGGAGCATCTTCTTGGTTTTCATCAGTGATGGGGATCGTTTCTTCACCAATTTCCTCAGTGGGGACAATGTCTTCAGTAGGCTTAAGCTTTATTGCTTCCTCAGGAGACAGCTTATCTGGATTAGAAGGCAATTGCTCTCTTTGCGAGCCATTAGTTTCATCGAACCGCACATCTACAGTCTCAACAACTTTGTTGTGATAGTTGTTGAAGACTCTGTAGGTGTGCGAGTCCTTTCCATAATCGAGCATAAAACCTTCATGTGCCTTAGGTGCAAATTTTGAGCTATGATGAGGATCTCTAATCCAGGATTTTGCACCGAAGACTTTGAAATAACTTACATTGGGTTTCTTGTCAGTGAGGAGTTCATATGAGGTTTTCTTGAGGAATTTGTGAAGATATACCCTGTTGATGATATGGCATGCAGTATTGATTGCTTCAGGCCAGAAGCAACGAGGAGTCTGATATTCTTCAAGCATTGTTCTTGCCATTTCAACCAGAGTCCTGTTCTTTCTTTCGACGACACCATTCTGCTGAGGAGTATAAGGTGCAGACAATTCGTGAGTAACACCAAGTTCATCAAGATAATCATCAAGGCCAGTGTTTTTGAACTCGGTTCCATTATCACTCCTGATATGTTTGATCTTGATGCCGAAGTTCGTCGAGGCCCTTGAAGAAAATCGTTTGAAGATTTCCTGCACTTCAGTTTTATACACTATAATATGCACCCAAGTGTATCTGGAATACTCATCAACTATGACAAAGCCATATAGAGATGCTACATTGGTTAGTGTTGCATAGTGAGTAGGTCCAAATAAATCCATATGAAGCAATTCAAATGGACGTGTAGTGGTCATGATGGTTTTGGAGGGATGCTTGGATCTGGTCATTTTCCCAGATTCACAAGCACCGCAGAGATTATCCTTAAGGAATTTGACTGATTCGATGCCAATGACATGCTTCTTCTTTGCAAGTGTGTGCAAATTCCTCATGCCTGCATGACCTAGTCTTCGGGGCCACAGCCATCCTTCTGAGGTTTTTGCTAGTAAGCAAGTGGCTGGTTGAGGACCTGTAGAGAAGTCAACAATGTACAAATCCCCTCTTCTTACACCTTCGAAGACTTTGGATCTGTCAGATTCCATGATGACTACACATCTATATCTACCAAAGATAACAATCATATCAAGATCACAAAGCATCGAGACTGACATGAGGTTAAAACCAAGGGATTCAACAAGCATCACTTTGTCCATATGCCTATCCTTGGAAATAGCTACTTTGCCAAGTCCGAATACCTTGCTTTTACCTTTATCAGCATTTGTGATTTGCTTCAGAGGTGATGGAGTTAGTGGCATATTCATCAGTAGGCTTTTATCACCAGTCATGTGATGTGTGCAGCCACTATCGAGAACCCACTCAGTATTTTTGGGTTTGTCATCCTGCAGATGAATTAGTACAGCTTACCATCTCATATGCTTCAGATTTGAAGAATATGATACTAATTTCATCAGTTTAGTGATTTCATCATAACAGAAATGTAAGGACGTGTGAAATATTTCTATTTCATCAATCATTAGCTTACGTCCTATCAAGCATTTCCTCAGGTCTCCAACAATTCTTCAAATGATGATTTTCATGTGGAGACCTGACCTGCAGAAGTGATTAGTTTGATTTCTTCACCACCCACATCTGAAGGGGTGGCAAAGCGTTCATCATCCTGCGAGCACCATATGAGAAAGGTGGCATTGAAGCTAATGCACCTCTCTTAACAGTAGGGGGGTTAAAGTACTCATATGAGTATGCAGAGAACTGGTTTGAGGATTTATGAACATAATGATTTGAGGAGTAGCACTCATAATCATATTCCTTGTAGTTTCCCTGCATGTTAGACGCATAAGCACGGGTACGAGCATAGTTTTGACCAGTTGAGGATTTTGATCCTCTTGAAGATTTTAGTCCTCCTGAGGAATTGGATCTTGGGTTCAAATTCTTCAGAGGTGGTGTCATGAGGACATTCACTTGAAGATTTTCAAGACAACTTTTGGGAACCCAGATTTTCCTCAGAGGAGGGCCATTCCTGCAGTTAGTTCCAACATATCGAGCAAATACTTCACCAGATTGATTTTTGAACAGTTTATAGTTGGAATCAAATGACTCATTCGAGGAATAGGATAATTCACATGAGAAGCCAGTTAGATTAGATGGATCAAAAGGAGGCCCAGTAGCAGCAACCCATGAGGTTTTGGGATACTGCCCAGGTTTCCAATAAGTTCCATCACCATTTAATTTCCTCTCAAAGGCGATTCCTTCTTTCCTCGGGTTCCTATTCAAGATCTTCTTTTTGAGCACATCACAAAGGATTTGGTGTCCTTTGAGACTTTTGTACATGCCTGTCACATACAATTCCTTCAACCCTGCATTTTGATCAGTAACATTTGTGTTTTCCTCAAGTGAGGAAATAGACACAACAGGTGTAGTTGAAGAATTTGTAGCATTTGATGATTCTGGTGAAGAATTAGCAGTTTCACGTTCAATGCATTTAAGACACGGAGGAATAAATTCAACTTGACTAGCACTAATCTGTTGAGCTAGTAATGAATCATTTTCCATACGAAGATCATCATGAGACATCCTCAGCTTCTCAAGATCAAGATTTCTTTGAAGGAATTCATAGGAAAGCTTCTCATGATCAGTGAGGAGTGTATCATGACTATCCTGAAGATTATCAAATCTAGACTGAAGATTTTTCATGTCATCAGCGAGGATTTGATTAAGATTCATTTCATCATTCAACAGATCATCATTTTTGTCTAGCAATTTTTGAAGCTTTTCAAGAGCAGTTTGTTGTTTACTGGCAATGATGGCAAGTTTACTGTAACTGGGTTTCTTGTAATCATCATGTTCACAGTCACTTGAATCAAAGGAGGAGGCATTATTTGATACCTTTGAACCTTTTGCCATGAAGCAATAGGTTGGAGCGAAGTCATCAACATAGTCATCAGTATGGATGGTGCAATCATTTTCTTCAAGATTGAAGATTGACTTGCTGACGAAATTGGTTGCTAGTGCAAGACTAGCCTGTCCGGATTCTGAGTCTTCTCCAGAGCCTTCTTCTTCATCACATTCCTCTGATTCTGCCTCGGAATCCATTTCCTTGCCAATAAGTGCCCGAGCCTTTCTGAAGCTAGTCTTCTTGTGTGAGGACGACTTTGAAGATGAGGATTTTGAAGATTTCTTCTTCTTCTTTGAGTCATCAGAACTGTCATCCTTGTATTTCTTCTTCTTTGATTCCTTTCCCCAGCGGGGACAATCAGCAATGTAATGACCTGATTTCTTGCACTTGTGACAGGTCCGTTTCTTGTAGTCCTCAGATGCAGATTCTGATTTCCTCATGTCTCTTCTTGATGATTTACCAAACTGGCCTCGTCGTGTAAATCTCTGGAATTTCCTCACAAGCATTGCAAGTTGCTGACCAAATTCTTCAGGGTCACAAGTGCTGTCATCTGTGTCTTCTTCTTCAGATGAGGAAATTGCTCTTGCCTTCAGTGCACGTGGTCTGGAATAGCTTTGTCCATATAGATCTCTCTTTTCTTCTAGTTGGAATTCATGAGTATTTAGCCTTTCGAGGATATCAGCTGGATCTAGCATCTTGTAGTCTGGTCTTTCTTGAATCATCAGAACTAGAGTGTCAAATGAAGAATCCAAATATCTCAGCAGTTTCTTCACAACTTCGTGATCAGTGATGTCTCGAGCTCCCAGTGCTTGCAGTTCATTTGATATGTCAGTGAGGCGATCAAAGGTGTCTTGGCAGCTTTCATTGTCATGTCTCTTGAAGCGATTGAAGAGATTGCGAAGAATATCAACACGAGAGTCACGTTGGGTTGATACTCCTTCATTTACCTTGCATAGTCTCTCCCAGATCAGTGTTGCAGAGCCCAAGGCACTTACTCTTCCAAACTGGCCAGGACTCAGATGACCACAAATGATGTTCTTCGCTTGAGAATCGAGTTGCTTGATTTCTTCACATCAGCTACAGTGACACTGGCAGAAATGATGGGGACACCATTTTCCACAATATACTAGAGATCATTGTCTATAGCTTGTAGATGCATTTGCATTTTGTTCTTCCAGAAGGGAAAGTTCTTTCCCTCGTAGGTAGGACATGCTGCAGTCACCTTAAACATGCCTGTAGTCGACATAACTAAAACTCCAGGTGGTTAAACCAAAATCACACAGAACAAGGGAGTACCTTGCTCTGATACCAATTGAAAGTGCGTTATATCGACTAGAGGGGGGGTGAATAGGAGATTTTTAGAATTTCATCACTGAGGAAATTCCTTTTGAGGAAATTCCTCACTGATGACTAACTTACAGCGGAAACAGTTAAGGATCAGTCGTGCAAACGTTCACAACAGCAGTATTACAGAGTGAAGATTATGAAAACAGATTTCACATTAAGCAGGCACGCAGAATACAGATGATGATTAACTCAAGTGAAGAATTTGGGGTAGAGGAAATCCAGAGAAAGTCTTCAGCAAATTCTTCAAACAGTCACAGTGAATGTCATCAACACATAATAAAGAGAATGTAAAGAGTTGAGGAATTAGAACCCGATTATTGGTGAAGACTGTCGTTGATGACCCAGTTCCAACTGCTGTGACAGTTGTACATCTAGTTTGGAGCGGCTTGGTATTGAAACCAAAGGACACCCAGTCCCGGGACACACAGTCCCTACCGTATTCTCCTTGAGCTAAGGACACACAGTCCTCGCCCAACACTCATGGTAAGTCTTCAGGGCAGACTTCCAAACCCTCACTAACTCGGTCACCTGGCGATCCACAATTGACTGCTGGATTGCTCTAGAACATGACGCCTAACCGTCTGGAGGATGCACAATCCTCAAAGGTAAAAGGCTTCAGTCCCACACAGGAACAACTTCTTCAGTGATGCTCAATCACTAGGTTTGGTTTGTGGTTTCGGTGGGTGTATTTCCTCACTGATGATTTACTCTTTAAGGCTCTGAGGAATTTGGGTTGCTCTTATGACAAGTGTCAGTTTCAAACGGAGCAGCCAACCAGCTAGTGGTTGTGGGGGGTGGCTATTAATAGCCTGGGAGCATCCCGACATGATTTGACACTAATGCCCTTAAATAATATGACCGTTGGAGTGGATAAGACCAGTGACTTGGTGTGGCTATCAAAAACGCTCGGGACCCTCAACTGTGAGAGTCCTCATGTCACTCATATTCCTCACTTGAGGCTTTTGGTAGGATTTGGCTTGGGTTGAGCATCATGAGGAAATTCATTCCATAGCGTTACTTTGACCCCCTTTAACAGTACGATGTTCCTATTCATCAAATGCAAAGAAAATAAAAAACAGAAAGCGTAAATCTTCACACTTCAATTTCTTCATAATTATTTTCTTCAGGAACCACCGATCTTCTCGATATCAATATCTTCATGAGGAATATCAATTTCATCGCAGATTCCTCGTGATTCATTTCTTCAGCTTCAGACCAATTTCTTCAACTGAAGACATATATTTTTAGGGGTCGATATTCTTCAAATATCTCGAACTCCTCAATGACTTATAGATCCTGTGTACACTTATAAACACATTAGATACTTAACCTATAAGTCTTCAAACCACCAAAATCACTAAGGGGCACTAGATGCACTTACACATGTCTAGCACGAATTTGGGCGGTTCTTTCTTTACTCTTATTCATGGAAACACACATAGCTTTTAAAGTTTCATCCATATTGATTTTGGGAGGAGCACATCTCAATTTCAAAGCATCAATATCAAGAGACATTCTATCAATGGTCCTAGCCAAGTCATCAATTTTGAGAAGTTTTTATTCTATGGACGCATTGAAAATCTTTTGCGAGTTGATAAACTCTTTAATATTACTATCTAGATTAGAGGGTAATTTATTGTAATTTCTAGGAGCACTGTTGTAGGAATTGCCAAAGTTATTAGAGGGATTACTAGGAAAAGGCCTAGGAATATAGTTACCTCTAAAAGCATTGTTGTTGCCAAAATTATTCCTACCAACAAAATTAACATCCAAGCTCTCATCGCTACTCTCAATCAAGGAAGACAAGGGCATATCATTTGGATCTAAAGGAGCACCTTTACTAGCAAACAATTTCATTAACTCATTCATCTTAGCACTCAAAGAGTTAATTTCTTCTATAACGTGCACTTTTTTACTAGTAGGTGACCTTTGAGTGTGCCATTGAGAATAGTTTGTCAGGATATTATCTAGGAGTTTTGTGGCTTCTCTTAATGTGATTTCCATGAAAGTTCCACGGGAGGCGGAATCAAGGATATTTCTAGAAGCAAAATTCAAGCCAGCATAGAAGATTTGTATAATCATCCAAAGATTCAAGCCATGAGGGGGACAATTTCTAATCATCAATTTCATTCTCTCCCAAGATTGTGCAACATGTTCATGATCTAGTTGCTTAAAATTCATGATATCATTATAGAGAGAAATAATCTTAGCTGGTGGAAAATACTTGGATATATAAGCATCTTTGCAATTGTTCCAAGAATCAATACTATTTTTGGGCAAAGATGAAAACCAAGTTTTTGCTCGATCTCGCAATGAGAACGGAAATAGCTTCAATTTAATCACATCATTATCCACATCTTTCTTATTTTGCATATCACATAACTCAATGAAGGTATTAAGATGGGATGCAGCATCTTCACTAGGAAGGCCGGAAAATTCCTCTTTATAACAAGATTCAACAAAGCAGCATTGATTTCATATGATTCCGCACTAGTGGCGGGAGCAATCGGAGTACTAATAAAATCATTATTATTAGTATTCGAGAAGTCACAAAGTTTGGTGTTTTCAGTCATGGTGACTTCAGCAAGCAAGACAACCACACAAGCGAACAGAAAGCTAGCGAAAGAAAAGGGCGAATGAAAAAAGGCAAATATTTTTGTAATTTTTTGTTTTTCAGAAGTGGGGGAGAGGAAAATGAGAGTAAAAAATAAATAAATGCAAGAGATGAGTTTGCGACAGTCACTTGGATAAGCTTCTCTTAGAATAATCCCCGGTGCCAGAAATTGACACGTTGAAGGAAGACTATTCTTGACTCGATATTCCCCGACAACGCCGCTAGAAATTCTTCTTGCTACCTCTTGAGCTTGCGTTGGTTTTTCCCTTGAAGAGGAAAGGGTGATGCAGCACAGTAGTAGTAAGTATTTCCCTTAGTTTGAGAACCAAGGTATCAATCCAGTAGGAGTATCAAACCAAGTCTCCAAAGTACCTGCTCAAAAACAGCAAACTTGCACCCAACGCTACAAAGGGGTTGTCAATCCCTTCATGATTGATTGCAAGGTGAGATGTGAAGGTGGAAAGTGCAACAAAGTAAAAGTGTAGAGCTGAAAATATGATGTGAAGTAGACCCGGGGGCCATAGTGTTCACTAGAGGCTTCTCTCATGATAACAAATATTACGGTGGGTGAACAAATTACTGTCGAGCAATTGATAGAACCGTGCAAAGTCATGACGATATCTAAGGCAATGACCATACATATAGGCATCACATCCAAGAGAAGTAGACCGATACTTTCTGCATCTACTACTATTACTCGACACATCGACCGCTATCTAGCATGCATCTAGTGTATTGAGTTCATAACGAACAGAGCAACGCCTTAAGCAAGATGACATGATGTAGAGGGATAAATTTATGCAATAGATATAAACCCCATCTTTTTACCCTTGATGGCAACAACATGATGTGTGCCTCGCTACCCCTTCTATCACTGGGTGAGGTCACCACACGGTATGAACCAAAAACCAAGCACTTCTCCCGTGGTGCCCTTTGCCTTGGTTCTCAAGCTCCGTGCGTATTTTCTGTTCCGGAAAAAAAAATCGGAGGTTTTATTCCGTTTGGACTCTGTTTAATATTCTCCTCTGAAAAATGTCAAAAACAAGGAAAAAACAGGAGCTGGCACTTGGCACTGAGTTAATAGGTTAGTCCCAAAAAAGATATAAAAATGCATACAAAGCTTCCAAAGTTGACAAGATAATAGCATGAAACCATCAAAAGTTATAGATACGTTGGAGACGTATCACTCTTCACTCGGAGTATGTTTTGGGTGAGAAATAGCTCAATCGGAATCAACACAAACTGAAGAAATTATGACTTCAACAAGCAACATTGTCCAGTAAACTCTCTTACTACATCAGTCTGACTGGTCGTCAAGCATAAAAACGTCGGAGCAGTTCTGCGTTCCAAGCTCGGGGTTCGTCGGCTCTCTTCTTCAGGTTGTAGAGATGATAAGCTCCACTGTTTAGTACCTTGGTGACGACGAATGGTGCGTCCCATGTAGGGGCTAGGAGGTCTTTGCTGATCCACCCGGAGCACCAGATCGCCTTCGTGGAACGCCCGACTCCTGACATGGTTTGGATGGAAGTGATGAAGATCCTGTTGATATGCAGTGACCAAATCAAAGCCATCTCACGCTCTTCCTCCTAGAGATCCACTCCATCTTGCCGCGCATGTTCAACTTGAGCTTCTGAGTACAAATCCACACGAGGGGAGTTTTGAAGGATATCACTCGGCAGGACAACTTCAGCTCCATACACCAGGAAGAAGGGTGTGCGTCCAGTTGACTGGTTGGGGGTCGTTCTCAAGCCCCACAAATTAGATGGTATTTCAGTTACCCAGTCTCTAGCTGCATGTTCCAAATCCCGCATGAGTCATGGCTTTAGTCCTTGAAGTATAAGCCCGTTTGCCCACTCAGCTTGTCCGTTGGTCTGGGGGTGTGCGACAGACGCATAATCCACCCGAGTGCCTTGAGAAGAGCAAAAGTGCCTCAACTCTTCTGAATCGAAGTTGGAGCCATTGTTTGTTATGATAATGTGAGGAACACCGTACCGAAAAGTTATGTCTCTCATGAACTTGATGGCGGTGCGCGAGTTTAGCTTCTTTCTTGGCTTGGGTTCAATCCATTTGGTAAACTTTTCGAGTGCAACAAGTAAGTGTGTAAATCCACTCTGACCTGTTCGGAAAGGGCCGACCATTTCCGGACCCCAAATATTAAATGGCCAGACGAGTGGAATGGTCTTCAACGGAGACGCAGGCTTGCGGGATAGATTGGAATAGAATTGGCAACCTTCGCAGCGATCAACGATATCTTTGGCCATTTCATTAGCACGTGGCCAGAAGAACCCAGCTCGGTATGCGTTGGCAACAATAGTCCGAGAGGACGCATGATTACCACAGGTCCCCGAGTGGATTTCTTCCGGGATTAGTTGGCCCTCCTCAGGGGAGATGCACCGTTCAGCTACGCCGGTAACGCTTTCCTTGTACAGCTGATTGCCCATCACAATTAAAGCTTTCGACCTACGGACAATCTGCTTGGCTTCGGCTTCATCTTCAGGGAGTTCTCTTCTCAGGATTTATGCGATGTACGGTACTATCCACTCGGGTGTGATCACCAACATTTCCATAACTAGATCAACCACTTGTGGGACGTCAATCGTAGTCGGATTGGAGGTGCTCACTGGTTGTGGGGGCTCTTCAGTGAAAGGATCCTCTTGCACCGAAGGAGTATGAAAATGCTCTAGGAACACATTGCTGGTGATAGGTTTTTGAGTGGATCCAATCTTGGCCAATTCATCAGCTGCTTAGTTTTTCAGTCGAGGAACATGGTGGAGCTCCAGACCTTCAAACTTCTTTTCAAGTTTCCTTACTGCATTGCAATATTCGGTCATGGCGGGGTTCCTGACATCCCATTCCTTCATCACCTGATTGACTACATAATCTGAGTCGCCGTATACCATCAAGCGTCGGACGCCGAGTGAGATAGCCATACACAACCCATCAAGGAGGGTTTCATACTCAGCCTCATTGTTGGAGGAATCGAAATGAATCTGGAGGACATAATTAAGCTTGTCTCCTTTTGGAGACACCAACACCACACCAGCACCAGACCCATTTAAGATTTTGGAGCCATCAAGGAACATAGTCTACTGTGTCGTGTGAGTCTGAGCTGGCTGCTGTTGTTCCACCCACTCGGCCATGAAATCAGCAAGGGCCTGAGACTTGATAGCTTTCTTTGCCTCAATTGTGATGTCCAAATATAGCAGCTCCATGGGCCATTTAGCCACTCGACCCGTTACATCTTGATTGTGAAGAATCTCTGATAGTGGGGCATCGCTGACGACTGATATAGAATGATCTTGAGAGCAATGCGCCACCTTCTATGCTGACAAGTATATTCCATATAGAAGCTTCTAGTAATGGGGATACCTTTGCTTCAGAGGGGTCAAGACTTCAGAAATGTAATAGACTGGGCGCTGGACCTTGTAGGCTTTGCCTTTTTCTTCTCTCTCGGTGGTCAAAACCATGTTGACGACCTAATTGGTAGCTGCGATGTATAAGAGTAGTGGTTCTTTGCTGTGCGGAACAGCAAGCACCGGCTGGGTAGAAAGTAGGGCTTTGAGATCCACAAACGTTGCTTCTGCTTCATCATTCGACTCGATCACATCTGATTTTTTCATCAGTCGGTATAAAGGCAATGCCTTCTCACCGAGACGAGACATGAACAGACTCAATGCTGCCAGATAGCCTGTGAGCTTCTGTACATCGTGGACCCACACATGGCTTTGCATCCGGACGATGGCGCCGATCTTCTCGGGGTTAACATCGATCCCACGTTCGGAAATGATGGCACCGATCTTCTCGGGAGTAACTTGCCTCCTGGGACTCTGAAAGTGCACTTAGCTGGGTTTAGCTTGATGTCATAGTTCCTCAAATTGGCGAATGTCTGTACTAGGTCAGTCAACAGGCCAGAACCTTTGTGTGACTTGACCATAATATCATCCATGTATGCTTCAACGTTCCGACTAATGTGATCAAGCACGCACTTCTGGTTCATACACATGAAAGTTGCACCGGCATTCTTCACACCAAAAGGCATGGTGATATAACAGAAACACACAAAAGGGGTGATGAAGGCCGTTTTTTATTTCGTATGGACCAAACAGACGGATCTGATGGTAGTGAGAATAAACATCAAGAAATGACAAACACTCACACCCCATAGCTGAATCGACAATTTGATCAATGAGGGGGAGCGGGAAGTGGTCTTTCGAGCAGACCTTATTAATGTTCTTGAAGTCGATACACATACGAAGGGATTTGTCCTTCTTGGGGACCATGACGACATTCGCGAGCAACCCGGAGTGGTAGACCTCGCAAATGAATTTGGCCTCCAAGAGTCGCGCCACCTCTTCGCCGATTGCATTTTTCTTTTCCGCTATGGACCGTCGCAAATGTTCCTTGACAAGCCTTGCCTTCGGATCCACTCTCAAGCGGTGCTAACCAGCTCCCTGGGTACACCCGGCATGTCAGCAGGCTTCCATGCAAAGATGTCCCAGTTCTCACACAGGAACTGGATGAGCTCGGCTTCCTATTTGCCATCGAGTGTTGTGGATATGTTGTCCGGAGTAGCATTGGGATCCGTCGGGTGGATGTTCACTGGTTTGACCTTGCCTGCCGACTAAAAAGCAAATTCCGAAGCGGGCTTCTTGGAGCGCGCAGGTCAGCAGGGTTGGCATTCTTCTGATATTCTTCCACTTCGACCACAACCATGAGTTGATTGGATATTTTAGAGCGTTGTTGCAAGCACTCTTCAGCTCTTTGTCGATTGCCTGAGATAGTGATGACTACTTTGGGCCCTGGCATCTTCATCTTCAGGTACATGTAACATAGTCAGGCCATGAAACGAGCATAAGCGAGACGACCCAGAATGGCATGATATGCACTCTGGAAGTCCACCACCTCGAACGTCAGCTTCTCTTTGCGAAAGTTCTTATTGAAGGCGAAAACAACATCCAATGCAATCTGGCTGAGTGACTTGGCCTTGTTTCCTCGGATGACTCCATCAAACTGCATGGTGCTCTCGCTGAGTCAAGACATCGGAATTCCCATTCCCTTGAGAGTTTTTGCATACATTATATTCAGCATGCTTCCTCCATCCATTAGGATCTTACGAAGCCGAACACCCTCCACAACTGGATCGACCACTAGAGACTGTCGACCTGGAGTAGGAACAAGAGCTGGGTGATCCGACTGATCAAAGGTTATGGGGGTCTACAACCACTTGAGGTATGTGGGGGTGGAGGGTACTGCCATGTTGACTTCTCTCTTGATGACCTTCAATCAACTTCTGCTTTCTACGTCAGCAAAAATCATCATAGTTACTTGGACTTCACGGAAATCATCTTTTTCTTCGTCGTTTTCCTTTTCAGGATCTTTTCCACTTGACTGATCCTCTTTAAACTATTGGATTGACAATTTGCACTTGCGAGTGGTATGCTTAGGCAATAACAGATTGCCATCTTCGTCTTTCTTCGTGTGGAGTACACACGGCTGATCCACAACATCCTACTGACCCTTGGACTTCTTGGGGGGGATGGTTCTTTGGACTTTCCTTTGAATTTTCTTTGTGCCGCCAGGGCGGATGCTTCTGCTGGAGTGGAACCATCAGCCTTGCGCTTCTACTTCCGCTTGGAATTGCCGCCAACGTCGTTGTCGACTGCTTTCCCTTTACCACTGCGGATGCAGTATTCTTCTTCATCGTTGGTGTATCGAACAACAATCTCCATCATCTTACTCATGGACATGTCGTCTATACGGCCAAACTTCAAGTACAACTCTGTGTATCTGACGCCATCCTTGAAAGCACAGACTGCCTGGTTCTCAGAAAATATTCTCCATCGTGTGATGATGGTTGGTCCACCGTTGAATGTAATCTCTCAATGACTCGTTTGACTTCTGCACACAAAGCTGCAGCTCGGACAGACCGGGTGGACGCTTGCATGTGCCTTCGAATGTCTTGATAAAAACTCGGGCGAGACCTTCCAATAGTAGATGCTAGAAGGGGCCAACTGATTCAGCCACACCCTGGCCGAACCATCCAACATCAGAGGCAAATGCTTCATGGTGATGCCGTCATTGCCTCCGCCAATCTGCATAGCCACTCGTCAGTCGTCAAGCCATGTCTCAGGCTTGGATTCTCCTATGAACTTGCTGATTCTAGCCGCCAACCTGAAGTTGGGGGGAATATCAGCAGAACGGATTGCTCTACTGAAGCACTTGGGACCAGAAACTGCAGTACCACTTCCACTCGGACGATCTCTGTCGAAACCATCTCTCTGAGCTCTATCCGAGTCAATCCTTCTCTGCACGAGTACATTTCTTGCATCAACCCCTGGATTCCGTTCATCACCGAACGAGCATCGGTCATTGTAGTATCGGGACACATACGTACCGCTCCGTGGAAGAGAATGCACCCGACGGCGGTCATCACGGTGATAACGAGGAGGGAACTGGTTCCGCCCCTGTTCTCTGTGTTGATTCTCTCGGTAACCCCCATCTTTGTGACGCTGGGGCGACCTTGGACTGTAATCTGAACGGACTGTATCTGCTTTGGGTGAATTGCTATGTAATCTATTGAGCGACTCCGATACAACTGAATTCTGTTGTTGTACTGCTTGAAGCAAAGTGTGAATCTGCTCTAAGCTTCTACCAGCCTCTGAATCTGATGGCTAACTAGAATCTGCTCTCTTAGCTGCGGCTGCAACGTTAAGTACCAGAGTACGATATATCTCAATGTTGTCATGTCGACCACTCGAGAAGAGTTGCCGCTGACACAGACTGGAAGTTGGAGGACGACGACGGCCGTTTCCAGTCGACGGTTCGCCGACCTTGTGTTTGCCGCGACCGAACCCGGGTGGGCTCTCCGCAGAACCCGCCATGAAGACCTCTGCAGCTAGATTGCAGCTCTCGCACTCGGAAGGAACATCAGAATGACCTGATGCCAAGTGGATCGAGTCCTGAAGAGGTACAACAGGCTCGATGGCAGCGACCTTCGGAGTCGACGGAGATGCCGCATGGTGAGCCACCGCATGCTTCACCCATCACTGGAGTGGTGAGCGGCCGGATCACTTGTGACCACGAACAACGAAGTGAACGGTTGACAACGGAGTCGACGAATGCTGAATGTGTACGCCAAGGAGCTCGCACGGAAGTGCGTTGCTCCATGGATCGAGAGCGCCTTGATGTCGAGTGGCGCTTCCTGAAGCCATGCCGAGTCATCGACGATGAAGATGAGCGCAATGAAATGGATCTCGCTGCCCATGAACGAATCGCAGCCAGAAGACATGACGGAGAGTGAAAATTGCAAACTTGTTGGAAGTCGCTTAGACGCCTGCCCCATGGTGGGCGCCAACTGTCGTGGGAATGAACCTGACAGTAGAAGAGTAGGGTATGAATGGAGAGGGTAGAGGCCTAGCTACGGCAAGCTTGTATGCAAGATGTATGAGCTCAGGCCCCTCTTGTACAGATAATAGCCCTATGTCTTAGTGCTCAGGAGCTCTTGAATTGTGGAATGTGTGTTACACGGGGTGCGAACCCTTGTGCCAGAGGGGAGGGGTGGCTTCTATAGAGTGCACTGCCCCTCATCAAGGCCTCATCTTCCAAGGGTCCGATCAATGAGGTTTAAAGGTGTACGTTAGTGATAATGTGCATATGTAATTAATGCTATTCATGAATATTATCAGAATGCGTGCCAATTGGCCTCCCTGGAAGTGACTTCTGGTCTTCTGTGTCGACTGGTATCTTCCGAGTGAAAGTTGGTTGTCGAGTGAAGGGGATATCTTCCGAGTGAATTCGTACCGAGTGACTTTTTAAGTGTTATGGCCATCCAGTCAGAATCTTCTTTGTGACCCTCTAGCTAATAATGAGGTACCCTTAGGTAGGACACTTAGGTCAGGCCTGTGACCCTATCCTAGGTACATATCTCCATCAGACACCGAAGACACACTTCTCTAGATTGAGTCGTATGTTATATTTTCTGAGTTTGTCAAAGGTTTGTTGGAGGTCATCCAAAACCTGACTAACGTGTTTGGTCTTGATGACCACGTCATGCACTTAAGCCTCGACTGTCTTGACAATTTGTTTGTCTAGGCATGCGTTTATATGTGGCACCGGCGTTCTTTAAGCCAAAGGGTATTGTGTTGAAGCAGAATGGCCCGTAGGGAGTGATGAAAGCAGTTGTGGCGTGATCGAATTCATTCATCTTTATTTGATGGTATCCGAAGTAAGCATCAAGGAAACATAGTGAGTCGTGTCCCACAGTGGCATCAATGATTTGGTCTATGCGAGGTAAAGGGAATGGATCCTTAGGACAGGCTTTACTGAGGTATTTGAAATCAACGCATAACCACCAGGATTTGTCCTTCGTTAGGAACATGACTAGATTTGTCAACCACTCAAGGTGTTTGATATCTCGAATGAATCCGTCTACGATCAATTTTGCTAGTTCGGTGCCCATGGCTTGACGCTTGGGCTCGGAGAAGCGACGTAATGTCTGTTTGACAGGTTTGAAACCATCAATTATGTTCAAGCTGTGCTCGGCCAGTCTTTGTGGGATTCCTAGCATGTCTGAAGGGTGCCAAGCAAATATATCCCAATTTTCATGTAAGAATGTGTGAATGCTTCATCGAACACACGGTCGGGTTGTGCTCCGATGGACGCTGTTTTAGTGGGGTCCATCGAGTGCACCTAGAATTTTACAATTTCATCGGCGGGCTTGAAGGATGTGGACTTGAGTCTCTTGCTAAGAGTTACATCCTCCCTATCAACCATCCATCTTAGTTTGGTGAGTTCTTCAGCCGCAAGGGCCTAGAAAAGTGCCTCGAGGGCGAGTGATGTGGTTTTATTCTCAGCCCAAAGAGGCCTGTCCGAGTCTCTTATGAGGGTAATGGCACCGTAAGTCCTGGGCATTGTGAGTTTCATGTACCCATAATGCGGTATGGTCTCGAATCTAGTGAATGCCTCTCATCCCAAAAGAGCGAGATAGTCGCTTTTGAAGGGTACAATATGGAAGATGAGTTCTTCGGACCTGTAACTCTCGTAGGTGTCGAATACTACATAGAGGGAGACTCGGCCTGTGCGTCGCGCTTCTCTTCCGGGGATTATTCCTCAAAAGGTTGTGTTGCTCCATTTGATGCGAGATCTATTGAGCTGCATTTTATCCAAGGTATCCTCATAAATAAGGTTTAAGCCAATGTCGCCATCCATTAGTACCTTGGATAGTTTGAAACCATCTATAATAAGGACTAATGCGGTGAGTGTTTAGTTAGAACGTATTCTAGGCTGGTCCTCCTCCGTAAAGCTTATAGGTGTGTTTGTCCAAGAATTTGTTGCTGCCACCAGGAATACCTAGTCGGTTTCTCAGAGAGCCCTTTTCCTTTGATTATTTGAAGAGAAAGTCTCGTAAATTGTGAGAACGTTGATACTGTTGTGAGGCAGTTTGAATGAACGCCCTTCTAGTGGTTTTGTCCCAAGGATAGCTGATACGTCTCCAACGTATCTATAATTTTTGATGGTTCCATGCTATTATCTTGTCAAACTTTGGATGTTTTGTATGCCTTTTATATCTTTTTTGGGACTAACTTATTAACTCAGTGCCAAGTGCCAGTTCCTGTTTTTTCTGTGTTTTTGACCCTTTTCAGAGGAGAATATAAAACGGAGTCCAAACGGAATAAAACCTCCGAAAAGATTTTTTCCGAAACAGAAGATACACAGGAAGCTTGAGAACCAAGGCAGAGGGCGCGAGGGGAGGCCACAAGCCCCCTAGCCACGACCTGGGGGGCATGCCTAGCAGGCTTATGGGCCCCCTGTGATGCCTCCGCCCTACTTCTTCCGCCTATAAATCCTTGAAAAATCCAAAACCACGGGAGAGATCCACGAAAATACTTTTCCGCAGCCGCAAGCTTCTGTCTCCGCAAGATCCCATCTGGGGCACGTTCTGGTGACCTGCCGGAGGGGGGATTCGGATACGGAGGGCTTATCCATCAACACCATTGCCTCTCCGATGATGCGTGAGTAGTTCACCATAGACCTTCGGGTCCATAGCTAGTAGCTAGATGGCTTCTTCTCTCTCTTGGATCTTCAGTACAAAGTTCTCCATGACCTTCATGGAGATCTATCTGATGTAATCTTCTTTTGCGGTGTGTTTGTCGAGATGCCATGAATTGTGGATTTATGATCAGATTATCTATGAATAGTATTTGAGTTTCTTCTGATCTCTTATATGCATGATTTCATATCCTTGGAATTCTCTTCGAGTTGTGGGTTTTGTTTGGCCAACTTGATCTATGATTCTTGCAATGGGAGAAGTGCTTGGTTTTGGGTTCATACCGTGTGGTGACCTCACCCAGTGATAGAAGGGGTAGCGAGGCACGCATCGTGTTGTTGCCATCAAGGGTAAAAAGCTGGGGTTTATATCTATTGCATGAATTTATCCCTCTACATCATGTCATCATGCTTAAGGCGTTACTTTGTTTGTCATGAACTCAATACACTAGATGCATGATGGATAGCGGTCGATGTGTGGAGTAATAGTAGTAGATGCAGATAGTATCGGTCTAGTTGTCTCAGACGTGATGCCTATATGTATGATCATTGCGTTAGATATCGTCATGACTTTGCGCAGTTCTATCAACTGCTCGACAGTAATTCGTTCACCCACCATAATATTTGCTATCTTGAGAGAAGCCTCTAGTGAACACTATGGCCCCCGGGTCTACATCACATCATATTTTCAGCCCTACACTTTTACTGCATTGCACTTTCCGCCTTCAGATCTCACCTTGCAATCAATCATGAAGGGATTGACAACCCCTTTGTAGTGTTGGGTGCAAGTTTGCTGTTTTTGCGCAGGTACATTGGTGCCTCATCTTGATACTCCTACTGGACTGATGCCTTGGTTCTCCAACTGAGGGAAATACTTACTGCTACTATGCTGCATCACCCTTTCCTCTTCAAGGGAAAAAACCAACGCAAGCTCAAGAGGTAGCAAGAAGAATTTCTGGCACCGTTGTCGTGGAGGAGGATCAAGTCAAGAATAATCTCCCGTCAACGTGCCAATTTCTGGCACCATTGCTGGGGAGCATCAAGTGAAGCTTATCCAAGTAAGTGTCGCAATCTCATCTCTTGCATTTACTTTTTTTGCCTCTTGTTTTCCTCTCCCCCACTTCTGAAAAACAAAATTTACAAAAATATTTGCCTTTTTCGTTCGCCCTTTTCTTTCGCTTGCTTTCTGCCTGCTCGAGTGGGATAGTCTACCTGTCCTCATGGCTAGACCTACCGCTTCGAACGATACTCCCGAGAGCGAAGTTCTAAATTTCAAACAAAATGAGGAAGAAAACTTAAAGGACGCTTGGTATAGGATTTGCAATGCTCAGAGTAGATCTACTCGTAAGCAATCTACTACCGTCCTACTTCGCAGCTTTTATGTGGGTATTTGCCCTTGGATTAGGTATGTTCTTGACACCATCGTAGGCGAAAATTTCTTAGGTAGCCAAACCGTTGATTCTTACGGTGCTTTAATAAATTTGGTAGGCTCACCCCCACTCATGGTTAATGGAACTACCTTAACTCTGGAACATGTGATGTGTAGGCTGGATATCATTGACAATAAAGTTGCTACGATCGAACTCATTGAGAATTTGGATAAAAATATCCACAATCAAATCACTCAGTACAGATCCAAGGTGGGAATGACTTTGAAAAATTTAAAGGAGAGGGAATCCACAGTTAACGAAAAACTAGGTGATGATTAAGCTAGGATTGGCAAACTAGAGGATATTATAACCAACTTGGGTTCCGCTTTTGCCGTTGTGCAGAAAACTCCAAATTTTGCCCACAATAAGGCCACAAAGTCTGTTTTTGTTCCTACAAATAGTGGTGAACCATCTAGTAAGAGAGATGAACACCTTAAGATGATGATTGTTCACCCTACTTATGGTTTGAGTACCAAAGACGACGATACGTGATTCTATCGCCTTATGCCTTGCTAAGGGCGTTAAACAATAGCGCTTTTTGGGAGGCAACCCAATGAATTTATCTTTGCTTTTTTGCTTTCTGTTTTGTTGCGTCCATACCATCATAGTTCAGTTATGATTGTGTCTTTTGTGTTTCTTTTTGTGTTTGAGCCAAGTAAAACCTTTATGACTAGTTTGGTGATGGTTGTTTGATCATGCTGGAAAAAGACATAAACTTTTTGCTCACAAAATTATTTTTTTTTATCTAGAAAGAGATTTTGCATTGATTCTTTTTGCTGCAAGTTTATATGCCAATTTCCCAAATTGTCATATTTTTTCAGAATTTTTCAGATACCAGAAGTATACGAAGTATAAAGATTGCTACAGACTGGTTTGTTTTTGACAGATTATGTTTTTGTTGTGTTGATTGCTTATTTTGATGAAACTATGGATAATATCGGGGGTTCTAGCCATGGAAAAGTGAGAATACATTAATCTAACACCAATATAAATAGAAATCAAGTTTGCTACACTACCTAAAGAGGTGGTAGTTTGTTTTCTTGTGCTAATGATATCACGAGTTTCTGTTTAAGTTTTGTGTTGTGAAGTTTTCAAGTTTTGGGTGATGTTCTCATGGAAAAAGGGATAAAGAGTGGAAAGAGCTCAAGCTTGGCGATGCCCAAGGCATCCCAAGCCAAATTCAAGGACACCAAAAAGCCTAAGCTTGGGGATGCCCCGGGAAGGCATCCCCTCTTTCGCCTTCAATCCATCGGTAACATTACTTGGAGCTATATTTTGATTCACCACATGATATGTGTTTTGCTTGGAGCGTCATGTATTATAGGAGTCTTTCCTTTTTGTTGTGTCACAATCATCCTTGCTGCACACCTTTTGAGAGAGACATGCACTCATCGTGAATTTGCTAGAATACTCTTTGAGCTTCGCTTATATCTTTTGAGTTAGGCAATTTAGCTCACCTGTGCTTCCCTTATATGTTTTGAGCTAGATAACTTTGCTCCAAGTTCTTCACTTAGATCTTTTAGAGCACGGCGATGTCATCTTTTGGAGAAATAGGAACTCTCGATCTTCACTTATATCTTTTTGAGAGTGCTCTCACTAAGTAACTTGGTAGTTGGCTTGTGCTATGAAAGTAGTCCCAAAGATGATAGGCACCCAAAGAGGATACAATAAAACTTCCATATTCATGTGAATTGATTACAAAGAGAAGTTTGATTCCTCTAAATTAGTTTTGAGACATGGATTTGGTAATATTAAGATTTATGTTAGTAGGGTGTTGTGAATCTAGAAATACTTGTGTTGAAGTTAGTGATTCCCGTAACATGCACGTATGTTGAACGCTATGTTAGGAAGTCAGAGCATAATTGATCTATTGATTGTCATGCTTTGTGTTGCGGTCGGGATCTCGCGATGGTTAACACCTACCAACCCTTCCCCTAGGAGTATGCGTTTAGCACTTTGTTTCGATTACTAATAAAAATTTCACAATAAGTATGTGAGTTCTTCATGACTAATGTTAGTCCATGGTATAGATGCACTTTCACGTTCCACCTTTGCTAGCCTCTCTAGTGACGTGCAACTTTCGCTGGCGCACAAACCCACCATATACCTTCCTCAAAACAGCCACAATACCTACCTATTATGGCATTTTCATAGCCATTCCGAGATATATTGCCATGCATCTCCCACCGTTCCGTCTCTTGACATGTGTCGTCACTTTCATATTTCCATTGCATGATCGTAAGATGGCTAGTGAGATGTTTCAACGTCATACACCAAGCTAGATCATTGTACATCCCGGTACACTGCCGGAGGCATTTCCTATAGAGTCATCATCGTTCTAAGCATAGAGCTTTGAGTAAATGAAAGTGTGATGATCATCATTATTAGAGCATTGTCCCAGGTGAGTAAAAAAAAGAGGCCAAGGTTGCCCACAAAAAAAAATATATATACATACATACATATATATATATATATATATATATATATATATATATATATATATATATATATATATATTTGGAAAGAGGCCAAAGAGCCCAAACAAAAAAAAGAGAGAGAAAAGGAGAGAAGGGACAATGCTACTATCTTTTTCCACACTTGTGCTTCATAATAGCACCATGTTCTTCATGATTGAGAGTCTCTTCTTTTGTCACCACCATATACTAGTGGGAATCTTCATTATGTAACTTGGCTTGTATATTCCAATGAGGGGCTTCCTCAAAATTGCCCTAGGTCTTCGTGAGCAAGCAAGTTCGATGCACACCCACTAGTTCTCCTTTTCAGCTTTCACATATTTATAGCTCTTAGTGCATCCATTGCATGGTAATCCCTACTCTTTCACATTGATATCTATTGATGGGCATCTCCATAGCCCTTTGATACGCCGAGTTGATGTGACCATCTCCTCCTTTTTGTCTCACAACCTCCACAACACTCTATTCCACCTATAGTGCTATATCCATGGCTCACGCTCATGTATTGCGTGAGAGTTGAAAAAGGTTTGAGAACGTAAGAGTGCGAAAACAATTACTTGGCCAATACCGGGGATGTGCATGATTTAAATTAGTTGTGTGGGGATGATAGAGCATAGCCAGACTATATGATTTTGTAGGGATAATTTTCTTTGGCCTTGTTATTTCAAAAGTTCATGATTACCTTGCTAGTTTTCTTGAAGTATTATTGTTTTCATGTCAATAACAAACTATTGTTTTGAATCTGACGGATCTGAACATTCATGTCACATGAAAGAAGTTACACAAGACAAATATGCTAGGTAGCATTCCACATCAAAAACTCAGTCTTTATCACTTCCCTACTCGAGGACGAGCAGGAGTTAAGCTTGGGGATGCTAGATACGTCTCCAACCCATCTATAATTCTTGATGGTTCCATGCTATTATCTTGTCAAACTTTGGATGTTTTGTAGGCCTTTTATATCTTTTTTGGGACTAACTTATTAACTCAGTGCCAAGTGCCAGTTCCTGTTTTTTCCGTGTTTTTGACCCTTTTCAGAGGAAAATATTAAACGGAGTCCAAACAGAATATAACCTCCGAAAAGATTTTTTCCGGAAAAGAAGATACGCACGAATCTTAGAACCAAGGCAGAGGGCGCCAGGGGAGGCCACAAGCCTCCTAGCCACGGCCTGGGGGGCGCGCCTAGCAGGCTTGTGGGCCCCCTGTGGCTCCTCTGCCCTACTTCTTCCGCATATAAATCCCCGAAAAATCCAAAACCACGGGAGAGATCCACGAAAATACTTTTCCACCGCCGCAAGCTTCTGTCTCCGCAAAATCCCATCCGGGACACGCTCTGGTGCCCTACGGGAGGGGGAGATTCGGATACAGAGGGCTTCTCCATCAACACCGTTGCCTCTCCGATGATGCGTGAGTAGTTCACCATAGACCTTCGGGTCCATAGCTAGTAGCTAGATGGCTTCTTCTCTCTCTTGGATCTTCAATACAAAGTTCTCCATGATCTTCATGGAGATCTATCCGATGTAATCTTCTTTTGCGGTGTGTTTGTCGAAATCCGATGAATTCTGGATTTATGATCAGATTATCTATGAATCTTATTTGAGCTTCTTCTAATATCTTATATGCATGATTTCATATCCTTGTACTTCTCTTCTAGTTGTGGGTTTTGTTTGGCCAACTTGATCTATGATTCTTGCAATGGGAGAAGTGCTTGGTTTTGGGTTCATACCGTGCGGTGACCTCACCCAGTGATAGAAGGGGTAGCAAGGCATGCATCATGTTGTTGCCATCAAGGGTAAAAAGATGGGGTTTATATCTATTGCATGAATTTATCCCTCTACAACATGTCATATTGCTTAAGGCGTTACTCTGTTTGTCTTGAACTCAATACACTAGATGCATGCTGGATAGCGGTCGATGTGTGGAGTAATAGTAGTAGATGCAGAATGTATCGGTCTACTTGTCTCGGACGTGATGCCTATATGTATGATCATTGTCTTAGATATCGTCATGACTTTGCGCGGTTCTATCAATTGCTCGATAGTAATTCGTTCACCCACCGTAATATTTGCTATCTTGAGTGAAGCCTCTAGTCAACACTATGGCCCCCGGGTCTACTTCACATCATATTTTCAGCCCTACACTTTTACTTCGTTGCACTTTCCACGTTCAGATCTCACCTTGCAATCAATCGTGAAGGGATTGAGAACCCCTTTGTAGCGTTGGGTGCAAGTTTGCTGTTTTTGCGCAGGTACATTGGTGCCTCATCTTGATACTCCTACTGGATTGATACCTTGGTTCTCAAACTGAGGGAAATACTTACTGCTACTGTGCTGCATCACCCTTTCCTCTTCAAGGGAAAAAACCAACGCAAGGTCAAGAGGTAGCAATAGCATCTCCGCTTTTAGCCACCTGCGTGATGACCCAACAGGCTCGAAGCATGTGAGTCAAAAAACTATTGGGTAATGCGGAATGCATATTACATGGGTTGTCCATTAGTTTATAAAGTACGGTTCTGGATACGATAAGGGGTTTGTTCTTCTTCCTCGAGGGCCCGCACTCGATCAGTCATTCGTGGGGCGTGCGCTTCCTCCGAGCTTCTGTGGGTTGCTCAGTATGGATTGGTTCCACATGCAATTGCTGAGACTGCCAGGTGCTTTCCATGGCACAGTATTTACGTATCAATCTAGAAATCTTGGTAAGGATTTGTATGTGGCGGCGGGTGAGGGCATTTAGGATTCCCTCCTTGTGGGACTTATGCCGAATATGTCTATAATATCATGCCCGGTGCAATCCGATATCTTGTTTCCCCTGTCTTTCACCGGACGTGGTGGAGATCCCCAGTGCTAGGCTTTTCTAAGATGCTTATATGGCGCCTAGATTGGGAGGTGGGTGGGAAAATTTTTGGTGTTTCAACAAAACACGTGCCTCTGGTATCGCCAATTGTATCCTATACGATTGAGGCGTTCGAAACGTCTAGTTCGAAGCATGGACAACCGACTGGACATGACTGCTTGCATTCTGAATTGAGTTCAGGGCATAACTTGATCGCCGGATCACTTGGAGTGTGTGGATTACCGAACACCGGGACATAGATGGTTCTGAGTTCTGGTGATCGAGAGGGAGAACCTCCCGCTGGTTCCTCAACAGTGGGGATCAGGTGCGTGATCAGTGGAATATGGGTTTCCCTGCCATCGGGTCTGATCCCGTTCTGGTCGTCATTTGCGGTTGGTCATGGGATACTCCCATTGCCTCAATTTTGCCAACCAACACAACTAATTCCTTAACATGCTCGGCGTTCATGTTTCCGAATCCATAGGATCAACCGGAGCCGTGCGGGAGTTGCATTCACCCGTCGGCGTTCCTCATAAAGCACCGGGTTTAGGCTTCAAGGCTGGAGTCTGGTCGGGAGTTGTCTCGAGGACGAGATCCGCATCCTCCATTGTCGCGGCATCGAAGAAAAAAAAGTTGTTGTCAGAATAAGGTAGCCCCGGGGATAGACGACGAACTCTAAGTTCCTAAACGTGATCTTTTGATCACGGGCAAGGCTTCCGACTCTATCTATGCAACTGGTTGGATTGGCATGCAGCACGACGCTGCCGAACGTGAACATCTGCCTAGGGACAAAAACAAACCCGGTGTGGATGTTGACATTAATGATGAAGCGGACCATCGATCCTTCATAGTTCCACAGCGGGCTCTCAATAAAAGCACCAATGTCGGTGTCAAAACCGACTGATCTCAAGTAGGAGGTCTGAACTATGGATCTTGGACCGATGGGTAACAAGGAATGAAATAGATGGTGTTTTACCCAGGTTTGAGTCCTCTTGATGGAGGTAAAGTCCTACATCCTGCTCTTGTTGTATTGATCAAGTAGTACAGAGTATAGAGTCGATCTATCTCGAGATCGGATGTTGTGGTCTAAAACCATAATCATAATGAGCGTAAGTGTTCTATGAACTACAACCCCCTCGTTTATATAGATACCAGGGGTGCTTAGGGTATACACAACGATAGTTACATCAAGTAAAGGAATATGCGGATTAGCATGTTGTCTTGGCCTACACACAGAGTCTTCAAAAGAGTCCACCATATCTTCATATCATCAACGATGATCGAATGACCCACGATTCCAGCACATAAGAACAGATAAGTGCCCGAACACCCCCCTTAATCCCGGACTCCCTCAACAATCCAGGGTAAATGGAATGCATGAAGAACTCAACAATTTCACCCAAAACAAAGTATGAACTCTAGTGAAGAGGCCACAAGAACATCATACTGTCATTAGGACCAAGTGAATCTTTAAGAACAAGTATGATGAACATGGACAAGTCACAAGGAACAAGACAAGGTTAGTGGCACAAGGTTTCATTCAAGTTGAAGGTTTTTACTTTGTTCAAATCTTTACTCAAGTTGCGTGTCTTGGGTCCATTCGGATTTTGCTTCCATATGCCTCTCATCATAATTTCAAGTTATATCAAATGGATGTGAAGAGTGCATTTCTTAATGGTCCTCTTAAAGAGTTAGTGTATGCCAAACAACCTGCCGGTTTCAAAGATCCTGACCAGCCCTCTCACGTCTATGAACTCCATAAGGCACTATATGGTCTCAAGCAAGCACCTCATGCTTGGTATGATCACCTTACATCGTTCCTAGGCAAGAAGGGGTTTCAGATTGGGTTAATAGTCTCCACTCTCTTCATGAAGAGGGTAAAAGTAGAATTGTTTGTGTGGAAAATTTATGTTGGTGATATTATTTTTGGTTGCACTAACGATGCTATTAACATTGAGTTTGAGAATATTATGACTAAGAAATTTGCAATGAGCATTATTGGAGAGTTGAAGTTCTTCCTCGGATTTCAGGTGAAGCAATTGAGGGGAGGAACCTTCATCAATCAATCCTTGTATATCCAAGACATGCTCAGGAAATTAAAAATGATAGATGTCAAGCCCAATAAGACACAGATGCCAGCAAATAGTAAACTTAATCTTCATTCCAATGGTAAAGTCGTGGATCAAAAGGTATACCGCTCCATGGTCGATTTTTTGCTTTACCTTTGTGCATTTAGACCAGATTTTGTTGAGTGTGTACATGTGTGCAAGATTTCAATCTGCTCTCAAGGAGAGCCATTATATGGCAATGAAAAGAATACTTCGATATTTGGTTCGTACCCCAAACTTGGGCCTTTGGTATCCCAAAGGATCATCATTCAAGTTGATTGGATATTCCAATTCGGATTAGGCCGGAGACAAGGTAGACCACAATCCACATCCAGTTCTCCTCAGTTCCTTGGAAGGACCTTGGTAAGTTGGTCCTCGAAGAAGCAAAATTGTGTGTCTCTTTCAACCGCCTAAACCGAATACATTACCGTCAGAAGTTATTGTTCTCAATTATTATGGATGAGGCAAACTTTGATGGATTATGGTGTCAAATGTGACAAAGTGCCTCTTTTGTGTGACAATGAAAGTGCAATCAAGATTCTGAACAATCTCGTACAGCACAAGCGGACCAAGCATAGTGATATTTGTCCTCATTTTATTCGAAATCCTATGGAAAGAAAGGACATTGAGCTATTTCAAGTTAACACCAAGCTTTAGCTTGTAGATATTTTCACCAAGCCACTTGATGAAGCAAGATTCTGCGATTTAAGGCATGACCTAAATATCATGGATTTTATAACTTGGTTTGAATTCCTTGCATGCACTCACATACTCAACTAGTATCTTGTTTTGTATGTAGACACCTATGTAGGGGGAGCTATCTCGACCCATGAGCTATCTTATCCTACTACTTTATAAATTAAACAAAATCTTTCACATTCACCAATCTTGGCACTTTTGCTTCAAAGACAAGTATTGGTCTTGGGCCCAATCTTCATATCGTCATAGTGTCATACAAAATAAACTCAAACATGGTGGCTATGACCACCGCCTTTACCCCGAGATTGATTGCTCTTATTGCATTTAGTTGGCTTTCCTGTCAGTCCTTGTGTGTTTCATGAATTATTTCATCTCTTGCAAGCTCTTCTCATATTCGCATCTATTAGCATAGGATTTCTCTTGAACGTATTCAGACATGAGATGGGGTGGAATTTCTGCTTTCGGGTAAAAATCTACATCCAGTCTCGACCAGTAGTTCCATCGGTATCAAGATCCTCTGAATAACCCGTGTGCATGGGCATATATCATGTGCACAAGGACCCATGTGCACGGGGTCCCGTTAGCCCGACTGCACGGGGTCGACGATTAAGGGGTTGGGCACGGGGTGGGGGGAGGAGGGGGGGGTAGGGCGCCCTCGTCTCCCCAAGCTTCTATAATGTCTCCTTGCGCCGGGAGGGCTTTCCTCTCCATGGAATCCATAAAATATGGGCTCCTCCTATGATAATGGACCCTCTCCTTTTATTTTCCTAACGTATTTTTCTTGGTTGAGGTCCCCTCTTGTCCTAGGGTTTGGTGGTTTTCCAGATCCTCTCCATAGATGTTGGTTTCTAAGGATGTAGTTTGTATTGCTGGCCTGTAGCGATCTAGCCTCATCTTCTCCTCAACTCGAGTTGCGAGGAGGTTGACGCTCGACAGAACCCCATGAACATGGGCATGTATCATATGCACGGTACTCCTCGTGTGCATGAGAATGTATCGCGTGCACGAGTCACCATGTCCATGTGCCTTCCCCATGCGCATGGGTTCTGTAGGGAGTAGTCAATCTGTCTTCTTCAGCCCTTTCCTCTCCATGTATTCTAGAACTTTCACTCATCTTGTTGTGTTTATTTTGGTGTTTGGATGTTTGTGTTTATTGCTTAGATTTCACTGACAAGGTGGCTCCCGCTCGTTGCAAACAATCAAAGATAGGGCATGCTCAGTTTTACAATCGCTCGTCGACGACCTTCAGAAGGAGTTTGTTAGGGCTCTCATGGTCTTGCTCGTTGTACTACATCTAAGAAGCCAGTAATAGAGGCTTCTGATTACTCCAAGGAAGAGTTTGATTCTGTGGAGGACGATAAGTATATAGTAGAAGAAGAGACACATGCAGGTACTGACATTGCAGATGATGATGGTGAAGAGGAGGGTGGTGTTGGAAATATGACCTAGAGGCAATAATAAATTGGTTATTATTATATTTCCTTGTTCATAATAATCGTTTATTATCCATGCTAGAATTGTATTGATTGGAAACTCAAATACACGTGTGGATACATAGACAACACACTGTTCCTAGTGAGCATTTGGTTGACTAGCTCGTTGATCAAACATAGTCAAGGTTTCCTGGCCATAGACAAGTGTTGTCACTTGATAACAGGATCACATCACTAGGAAAATGATGTGATGGACAAGACCCAAACTATAATCATAGCATATGATCGTGTACGTTTAATGCTACTATTTTCTGCATCTCAATGTATGTGTTCCTATGACCATGAGATCATGCAACTCCGAGACACCGGAAGAATACCTTGTGTGTATCAAACGACGCAACGTTACCGGGTGACTATATAGGTGCTCTACAGGTATCTCTGAAGGAGTCTGTTGGGTTGGCATGAATCAAGACTGGGATTTGTCACTCCGTGTGACGGAGAGGTACCTTGGGGCCCACTCGGTAATACAACATCACAATAAGCCTTGCAAGCAATGTGACTAAGGATTTAGTCACGGGATCTTGCATGACGGAATGAGTAAAGAGACTTGCTGGTAACGAGATTGAAATAGGAATAGAGATACCGACGATCGAATCTCGGGAAAGTAACATACCGGAGGAGAAAGGGAACTACATACGGGATTAACTGAATCCTTGACATAGAGGTTCAACCGATAAAGGTATTCATAGAATATGTAGGATCCAATATGGACGTCCAGGTCCCTCTATTGGATATTGTCTGGAGGTTGTCTTTGAACTTGTCAGAAACATCTTTGCAATAAGTCGAGCTTTTAATGGGGACTTTTCACCATCATCGTTTGTATTCCTTTTAAATATCCATATGTACTTAATAGTCTTACGACCATCAAGTAGTTCTTCCAAAGTCTACACTTTGTTTTCATACATGGATCCTCTTTCGTATTTCATGGCCTCCAACCATTTGCCGGAATCCGGGCCCACCATCGCTTCTCCATAGCACGTAGGTTCATTGTTGTCCAACAACATGACCTTCAAGACAGGGTTGTCGTACCACTCTATAGCAGTACGTGACCTTGTCGACCTACGAGGTTTGTTGTAACTTGATCTTAAGTTTCATGATCACTATCATTAGCTTCCACTTCAATTGGTGTAGGCGCCACAGGAACAACTTAGTGCGCCCTGCTACACACTGGTTGAAGTGACGGTTCAATAACCGCATCAAGTTTCCACCTGCCACTCAATTCCTTCGAGAGAAACTTTTCCTCGAGAAAGGACTAGTTGCTAGAAACAAACACTTTGCTTCTAGATCTGAGATAGGAGGTATACCCAACTGTATTGGGTGTCCTATGAAGATGCATTTATCCGCTTTGGGTTCGAACTTATCATGCTGAAACTTTTCCACATAAGCATCGCAACCCCAAACTTTTAAGAGACGACAACTTAGGTTTCTCCAAAGCATAGTTCATACAATGTCATCTCAATGGAAATACGTGGTGCCCTCTTCAAAGTGAATGCGGTTGTCTCTAATTAATAACCCATAAACGATAGTGGTAATTCGATAAGAGACATCATAGTATGCACCATATCAAATAGGGCGCGGCTATGACGTTCGGACACACCATCACACTATGGTGTTCTAGGTGGCATGAGATGTGAAACAATTTTCACATTTGTCTTAATGGTGTACCAAACTCGCAAGTCAGATATTCATCTCTATGATCATATCGTAGACTTGTTACCTTCTTGTCACGACGATTTTCAACTTCACTCTGAAACTACTTCAACCTTTCAATAATTCAGACGTGTGTTTCATCAAACAAATACACTAGTATCTACTCAAATCATTTGTGAAGTAAGAACATAACGATATCCACTGCGTGCCTCAACACTCATTGGACTGCATACATCCAAATGTATTACTTCCAATAAGTTACTTTATAGTTCCATCTCACTAGAAAACGAGGCCTTCAATCATCTTGCCCATGTGGTATGATTTGCATGTCTCAAGTGATTCAAAATCAAGTGAGTCCAAACGATCCATATGGATGGAGTTTCATCATGCGTTTATACCAATATGAATGGTTTGCATGTCTCAAACGTTTCAAAAACAAGTGAGTACAATGATCCATTAGCATGGAGCTTCTTCATGCATTCTATACCAACATGACTCAAGCGACAGTTCCACAAGTAAGTGGTACTATCATTACTACTTTGTGTCTTTTGGCATCAATATTATAAAAATTTGTAGCACTACGATCGAGATTCAGTAAACCATTGAAGGTATTTATTCAAGCCAATAGAATAACCATTATTCTCTTTAAATGAATAATCATATTGCAATAAACACTATCTAATCATGTTCAAGCTCAACGCAAACACCAAATAACAATTATTTAGGTTTAACACTAATCCCGATGGTAGAGGGAGCGTGCGATGTTTGATCACATCAACCTTAGAATTACTTCCAACACACATCGTCACCTCACCCTTGCTAGTATCCATTTAATCTGTAGCTATAATTTCGAGTTAGTTACACTTAGCAACTGAACCGGTATCTAATACCCTGGTGCTACTAAGAGTACTAGTAAGGTACACATCAATATCAGGTATATCCAATATACTTTTTTCGACTTTTCCAGCCTTCTCATCTACCAAGTATCTAGGGTAGTTCCGCCTAAGTGACCATTCCCCTCATAAGAGAAGCACTTAGTCTCGGGTTTGGGTTCAACCTTGGGTTTCTTCACTAGAGCAGCAACTAGTTTGTTGTTTCATTAAGTATCCCTTCTTGCCCTTGCCCTTCTTGAAACTAGTGGTTTTACTAACCATCAACAATTGATGCTCCTATTTTATTTCTACTTTCATGATGTCAAACATCGTGAATAGCTGAAGGATCCTCATATATATCCTTGATATGTTATAGTTCATCACGAAGCTCTAGTAGCTTGGTGGCAGTGACTTTGGAGAACCATCACTATCTCATCTAGAAGATTAACTCCCACTCGATTCAAGCGATTGTAGCACTCAGACAATCTGAGCACATGCTCAATGATTGAGCTTTTCTCCCTTACTTTGTAGACAAGTAATCTTGTCGTAGGTCTCATACCTCTCAACAAGGGCACGAGCATGAAATCCCAATTTCATCTCTTGGAACATCTCACATGGTCCATGATGTTCAAAACGTCTTCGGTGCCTCAATTCTAAGCCGTTGCAGCATTACGCACTGAACTATCATGTAGTCATAAAAAACGTGTATGTCAGATGTTCGCAACATCCACAGACGACGCTCGAGGTTCAGCACACCGAGCGGTGCATTAAGGACATAAGCCTTCTGTGCAGCGATGAGGACAATCCTCAGTTTACGGACCGAGTCCGCATAATTACTACTATCATGTTTCAACTAAATTTTCTCTAGGAACATATCAAAACAGTAGAGCTACAACGCAAGCTACAACATAATTTGCAAAGACCTTTTGACCATGTTCATGATAATTGAGTTTAGTTAATCATATTACTAATAACTCCCACTCAAAATAGACATCCCTCCAGTCATTCGAGTGGCGCATGCACTACAGGAATCAACTTCTTTGTTGTCTGCCATCACAGACGGCAAAGACAAAATCCCGAACGGCAAAGACAAAACAACAGATGGCAAAGATTCTCACGGCCGACAAAAATTCTGCGTCAGCCTAAGACGGCATAGGACCTTCTTTGCCGTCTGCCCCCCAAAGCGGACGACAAAGCTCTTTGCCGTCAGCTTTCCTTAGGAGCAGTCGGCAAAGTGCTCGAGACGGGAGCCGACAGGCGTTGCCTCCGTTAGGGGTTAACGAAGGCTTTGCCGTCTGCCTCCCCCTCATTCTTTGCCGTCTGCCTCCCCCTCCATATTTGCCGTCTGCCTACTCCTCCCCTCCCTCCCCTCCATCTTTGTCGTCTGCCTCCCCCTCCATCTTTGCCGTCTGCCTACTCCTCCCCTCCCCCCTCCACTCTTTGCCGTCTGCCTCTCCCCCCTCCACTCTTTGCGTCTGCCTCCTCCTCCCCCCTCCTCTGTGCCCTCTTCTTTTCCGTCTGCCCACCCTGGAGGCTGACGGCAAAGAGACTATATAGATACCCCAGGATGCACAGCTGGCTGCCATGTGGCACCTTTGCCATCTGCCAGCTGATGGCACATGTCTGTGCCATCAGCTGGCAGATGGCAAAGAGCCCATATAGTACCTGTTTTTTTGTTTTATATTATTTCACAGCACATATGTATATGTATATATTTTTTTTAACAGCACATTTATATAATTCACCACACATATATGATATATAGTTCACCACACATATACTTGCCAACACATATATATAATTCACCACACATATATGATATACATATAAATCAATGTACATCCCCATATATCCAAAGAACCAACATACAAAGTATTGCACTGTTTATCCATATATACATAAAGATATAGTTCGACATTGTTCATCAATTCAAATGAAAACTAGATGATATACATATAAAGTTCATCCATCGACATTGTTCAACTCCATGAATGCCAGCTTCCATGCATGTAGTATATCCAATCTGCAAAAATGTGAATAAGAAAGTCAAAAGAAGAACAAAATATGATGTTTTTAGCTAATTATGTCATTTTTAGCGGAAAACAAGCTAAGAATATAATATTCATGAGCTAACCAAGGTTCTTATGCCATTTTTAGCTTATTATGGTATTTTGGAGCTAAATGGGTTAATTAAAGCAAGGATAATATGAAAGAGGAGAAGAAAGAGGACGAGGAGGAGAAGAAGAAGAAATCAAGAAGAAGGAGGAGAAGGAGGAGAAGGAGGAGGAGGAGGAGGAGAAGGACTAGAAGGTCCTTGGCCTTCTCCTCCTCCTCCTGCTCCTCCTCCTCCTTCTCCTTCTTCTCTTCTTCTTCTTCTTCTTCTTCTTCTTCTTTCTTTTCATTTTGCCTATTTCTTCTCCTCTTCTCCTCTTGTTGGAGCTAAATTACCTAATTATGTCTTTTTGAGCTAAATGGGCTAATTATCCCATTTTAGAGGAAAACAAGCTAAGTATATAATATTCATGAGCTAACCAAGGTTCTTATTCCATTTTGAGTTTATTATGGTATTTTGGAGCTAACTGGGCTAATCATGTCATTGTTGGGGAAATTAAAGCAAGGATAATATGAAAGAGGAGAAGAAAGAGGAGGAGGAGGAGAAGAAGAAGAAATCAAGAAGAAGGAGGAGAAGGAGGAGAAGGACTAGAATGTCCTTGGCCTTCTCCTCCTCCTCCTCCTTCTCCTTCTCCTCCTTCTCTTCTTGTTCTTCTTCTTCTTCTTTCTTTTCATTTTGCCTATTTCTTCTCCTCTTCTCCTCTTGTTGGAGCTAAATTACCTAATTATGTCTTTTTTGAGCTAAATGGGCTAATTATCCCATTTTAGAGGAAAACAAGCTAAGTATATAATATTCATGAGCTAACCAAGGTTCTTACGCCATTTTTAGCTTATTATGGTATTTTGGAGCTAAATGGGCCAATTATGTCATTTTTGGGGAAATTAAAGCAAGGATAATATGAAAGAGGAGAAGAAAGAGGAGGAGGAGGAGAAGAAGAAGAAATCAAGAAGAAGGAGGAGAAGGAGGAGAAGGACTAGAATGTCCTTGGCCTTCTCCTCCTCCTCCTCCTTCTCCTTCTCTTCTTCTTCTTCTTCTTTCTTTTCATTTTGCCTATTTCTTCTCCTCTTCTCCTCTTGTTGGAGTTAAATTACCTAATTATGTCTTTTTTGAGCTAAATGGGCTAATTATCCCATTTTAGAGGAAAACAAGCAAAGTATATAATAGTCATGAGCTAACCAAGGTTCTTATGCCATTTTGAGCTTATTATGGTATTTTGGAGCTAAATGGGCTAATCATGTCATTGTTGGGGAAATTAAAGCAAGGATAATATGAAAGAGGAGAAGAAATAGGAGTAGGAGGAGAAGAAGAATAAATTAAGAAGAAGGAGGAGAAGGAGGAGAAGTACTAGAAGGTCCTTGGCCTTCTCCTCCTCCTCCTCCTCCTCCTTCTCCTCCTTCTCTTCTTGTTCTTCTTCTTCTTCTTTCTTTTCCTTTTGCCTATTTCTTCTCCTCTTCTCCTCTTGTTGGAGCTAAATTACCTAATTATGTCTTTTTTGAGCTAAATGGGCTAATTATCCCTTTTTCAAGGAAAACAAGCTAAGTATATAATATTCATGAGCTAACCAAGGTTCTTACGCCATTTTTAGCTTATTATGGTATTTTGGAGCTAAATGGGCCAATTATGTCATTTTTGGGGAAATTAAAGCAAGGATAATATGAAAGAGGAGAACAAAGAGGAGGAGGAGGAGAAGAAGAAGAAATCAAGAAGAAGGAGGAGAAGGAGGAGAAGGAGGAGGAGGAGAAGGACTAGAAGGTCCTTGGCCTTCTCCTCCTCCTCCTCCTTCTCTTCTTCTTCTTCTTCTTTTTCTTTTTTTTCCTTTTGCCTATTTCTTCTCCTCTTCTCCTCTTGTTGGAGCTAAATTACCGAATTATGTCTTTTTGAGCTAAATGGGCTAATTATCCCATTTTAGAGGAAAACAAGCTAAGTATATAATATTAATGAGCTAACCAAGGTTCTTATGCCATTTTGAGCTTATTATGGTATTTTGGAGCTAAATGGGCTAATTATGTCATTTTTGGGGAAATTAAAGCAAGGATAATATGAGAGAGGAGAAGAAAGAGGAGGAGGAGGAGAAGAAGAAGAAATCAAGAAGGAGGAGAAGGAGGAGAAGGAGGAGGAGGAGAAGGACTAGAAGGTCCTTGGCCTTCTCCTCCTTCTCCTCCTCCTTCTCCTCCTCCTCCTCCTCCTCCTCCTCCTTCTCCTCCTTCTCCTTCTTCTCTTCTTCTTCTTCTTTCTTTCTTTTCATTTTGCCTATTTCTTATCCTCTTGTTGGAGCTAAATTACCTAATTATGTCTTCTTGGAGCTAAATGGGCTAATTATCTCATTTTAGAGGAAAACAAGCTAAGTTTGGAGGAGAAACTTACCGTAGTGGTCATCAAGGAGGAGAAACACCACGGTTGCTCGCGCCGGCTTCGTTTGGAGACAGTTGCCCTCGAGAAGGGTCGTGCGATGCCGCTCGGGAGTTATTCTGCAGAAAAGATATTTTTCAATGTCTCAGTTAGCATGATGATACTCAATTATTAATACTAGTTTATAATGAAACTCACTGTGCCAATCGAAGAGAAGACGGGCATCGGCGGAGGGACTTGACCGCTCTTCTCGCACAGACCCTGAAGAGTGGGTCGTATTAGTTAGTATTCAAACAGACATTACACACATGATTTGGCTAATGTGAAAAAAAACATACCACAAAAAGCTCGTACAGGGCCCGTTGACCCGCCTCATTCCGGGCCCTCTCCTCGTCAAGCAATCGTGTCGTGGTCTGGTCCCTCTCATCAAGAGCAGCTTGGCTTGCCAATCTCTCTTTCTCAAGAGCAGCCTGGTTTGCCGCTCTCTCTTTCTGAAGAGCAGCCTGAAACACCATTCCTCGTTACCACAGTAATGATCTATGGTGACACATAATGAAATGGATGAAAGTGTTCTAAGTCCGTACAACTAACCTCGATGGCAAGTTCGACTGGGCGTGGATGACGCGTTATCTCAGGACAGCTGCTCGACTGGCGCGCCTTGATCTCCGGAAGAGTGAGTAGACAACGAATTATCCCATCTCCAATGGCTATCGAGCCATGGGGCCTCCCGCCACCAGATATCATCACCAGCTCTGGATCCAAATATTCCTGGCTAGGGTTAAAGTCATCCCCTTTCATAGCCTTCCCCGCGTCCCTGTATGCCACGAGCTTCTGGTGGGATGATATGTTGGTGAAGTTATTGGGATCATCTAGGTCAGACTCAGAGAATGCCTTCGCCTTCTTGTACGAGGCAGTATGGGCCATGCCATAAAGGTCGTACAAGTGTGGCATCTCAGTCTTATTGTGATGCGCCTAAAAGAGAGGAACAAAATATTAGCATCAAGAATGAATTGCATGAATCATGAAGCAAATCACATACCCAGTTTCGTCCAAACTGAAGTAAGTTGGCGCTGCCTTGATGGTGTGGCACACCAATCATTTGGCTACGCCGATCCTTCGCATTCTCGTGGACGGCTCGCCAGCTGCCTGTGCACCACTCATCAACCAGCGCCTCCCAACAATCCATCTTATCCGAACACCATCTCGGGGGCACCTGTAAGTTATTAGAAAGAATTTTCAGCGCTACGCCTATGAATGAAATCAAGAAAACTACGTAGAAGGACTTAAGAATAGGTAATTACCTTCATGTATTGCTCCTTCTTTAGAAACTTTCCACGGCAATGCTTCTTCTGCTTCTTAATACCACACGTGGCGTAGTAATCTCGAATAGCCTGCGGCCGAGCCTCGTGGCGCAAGTTCTGTAGTAACCGCCTACACTCGGCCTCGAGAACCCTGGCCGCCTCCTCCTCATATCCATCCTCACACCTATAGAAGTCTGCAATCAAACGTGAAAACACCGATTAGTACAATAATTAGCTATATTATTAATTTTAGATTCTGTAAAAGGATAATTTACCCAAAAGCCTTGATAACCATCTTGGCCCTCGTGTGGCACAAGACACCATCTATAATCTCCTCCGGCGGGGCCTGCGCAGCCTGGTAGTGCTCCCAGGTAAATCCTAGTGTAGGAACCTGACCCTCACCAGGCAACGTGACAAACCCCGGGAAATTTGTCCGGCAAAGCACACCAAGGACGGAGTTCGGCCTGCGGACTCCAAGAGGGTGTACCCATCCCCTGCAGTATGATAAGGTCAACGCATTAGATATTTGAACAAACTTGAAGGCAAAAGCTAAAAAAAGGGTAAATGTACTTACCTATCTCCTTCAGGTTTAATCACCAGCCTCTGCTCGCGGGTAGCCGGGGCGACCGGGAGATGTGTACTACCACGCTTGTACACGGTGGCCCCGTCCACCTGCACATCGCCCTCACTATCCGTAAGCTCATCCCCGCCATCCCCGCCCCCTGAGCCATCCGGACCCTCGGTCCAATCCGGCAACTCGGTAAGATCCGACCAGGTCTCCCATCCGAGCCTCTCCACGTCGGGTGAAGCCTCCAAAACTGTAGTCTCCTCCGGCTGCTCCTGGGCCGAATGCACCTTGACCCGAGGCTGCTCCTGGACCGGAGTCTCATGGGACGAATGCCCGTCAACACCAGGCTTATGGACCGGAGTCCCCGTAGCCTCCTCCGCAAACGGGTCGACCATACTAGTCCTATGCTCGGGTGAATGAGCTAGTGGTGGTGGCGAGGACGGCTGAACAGTCCTCCTGGATCTTCTATGGCCACCACCTCTCCCTGTACCCTTCCCCTTCTTCCCTACCCGACCAGCACCTCTCCCAGTGGGCAATGCCACCGACGAAGAAGAACCCGCGGGTGGTGTCGACAGACTGTCTGCCAAGGCTCTACGAAGAGATAGGGGTGGAAGGGAAGTACCACCCCTCGTGCGGGGCGCCTGGGAAGAACCCGTCGAGCGCTTTGGACCAGCGCCCACCATCTTTCCACACCTGGTGACCTGCCATGATAAAGATTAGAAGAAATTAGTACAACATAAAAAAATTGAATAACTGACATGAATAATAATATGTACATGAATAATAAAGATTAATATATATATAATTTAAGTTGTGAATCTTACAAACTAATAATCATCATCAATAAATGCATCATCATCATCACTATCACGCATGTCTTCATGAATGACGTGCTCATCGGGTTCAACGGCGTGAAGTTGTGAAAGGCCTTCCTTTAATCGTTGAAGCATTGACAGGTCATCTGCATCAGTAACCTCTACGAGTTCCAGGTCTTCTGGTTCTGGCTCAGGGCTGGAGTCGGATTCATTGTCGCTGTCTACTTCCATGTTCTTGGGTCAAGCACGGCGGTTCTTGAAACGTTTCTTGGAAAGACGTGTTTCTTGGAATAATTCTCCATCATATGTGCCTGGGTTAATGTGAGGTTCATAATCCTGTTCATTTGGGAGAGGTGGTCTGACATGTGGTGGCACTTCATAAACAACATACCAACCTTCCAGATTCTTATCCGTTTTGCATGCCCACGGTAGATAGAAAACTTGGGTCGCCTGTTGAGCCGTAATATAGACATCGGGAACATCTAAATGGGTGTTTGGATTGATTTCGACTAGTCCTATATGTTCATGAGTCCTTCTAGTCTTTTTCGGCTGGAACCAATAACATTTGATGACTACGACGTTCGGTGGGTTTTCACCATAGAATTGAAGTTCATAAATTGCTTCAACTCTTCCATAATAGTCGATAACACCTTCGCCGATAGCAGAGACACCACAATTTGTAGATTTCCGGTCGGGCATAGATAGCTCTTCGCCAAAGGTACGAAAGAGATACCCGTTGATGTTGTATTTCTCAAATGAACGAATCTTATAGTCAAAACCATTACCGACTTGTCTCAATTCAGCGTCCATAGACTCTGAATTAGCCTACAAGTTTAATACGAAACGGTTGTTGCATTAGCCGCAACTTAGACCAAGAATGAAATGGTCCATTATTGATAATTACCGTTTGTTTGAACCAAGAGATGAAACCGGGATAGCCGCCTCCTGTCTTTGACAGAAGCTCATACTCTTCGACGGAATCATTTTCGATCACCTCTCCATCCGAGAATATGACGACGTAACAGCTGTTTGAAATATCCGGGAATAAGAGCAGTTCAAATGAATTAGAAGTTATGGGAAAATGTGCCGAGAACTCACTCGATGTACGGCCGCACTTCTGTTAGGTTGTTGAAGATATAAAACGAAATGTTCTGCCATTCTTCGACATCCAACGTTATTGGTTTCGAAGCACCGGCTGGTGCGAGCTTCCCTTTGAATAGGCTCAGGTTGGACCCACTTTTTTAGGTTCTGCATCATTGTGCCGAGGCTTCGGATTATGCAAATGATGATTTTTGGCTTCGTAGTGTGCTGTCACAACGTTTGCCACCTCCTCAGTAATGAATGCCTCAGCCATCGATGCTTCAATTCTACGCTTATTTTTACATTTAGCTCGAAGGGTCTTCTACATCCTCTCTGTTGCATAGCACCAACGATCTTGCACGGGCCACCCAATCTTGCCTCGGTCGGTAGATGTAAAATCAAATGCTGCATTGGATTAAAGAAGCCCGGTGGAAAGATCTTCTCTAACTTGCACAACAACTCTGGTGCAAACTCCTCCATGTCTTCTACCACGCCAGGCGAAAATTCTTTTGCACAAAGAACACGGAAGAAATAGCTCAGCTCCACCAGTACAAGCCATTCATCCTCAGGAATAAAGCCAGGTAACATCACCGGCATTACCCGCTCTAGCCATATGTGCCAATCATGACTCTTGAGACCAAAGATTTTTAATTTTTCAAGACTTGCTCCCCTCTTTAGATTGGCTGCATACCCATCGGGGAACATCAAGTGCATTTTGACCCACAAGATAATTTCCCTCATAGATGGCCTTCCAAGATTGAACCAGGCCTTTGGCTTCGACCACTTCTGCTTTCCTTTGCCTTCTCGCATGTTTTGTAATGGTCTATGACATAGTGTCTCTTGATCGACTCTAGCCTTAATATTATCCTTTGTCTTCCCATCTATGTCGAACAATGTACCAAAAATAGCCTCTCCGATATTCTTTTCAGTGTGCATCAGGTCGATATTGTGTGGAAGAAGGAGGTCTTTGAAGTAAGGCAGATCCCAGAAGCATGGCTTGTGAGTCCAGGCGTGTTTTGAATTATACCCCTTGAAATACCCTGGACGCTCTGGATCAGGCTCGAGGGCATTTAACTCATCCAGGATCTGTTGGCCTGTGAACGCAGGTGGTGCCAAGTTTTTGACAACTTTACCTTTGGTAAAGTTCTTCTTGTCTTTTCTGAACTGATGGTCAGGATCCAGGAACTGTCTATGCAAGTCAAAGAAAGAATACTTCCGACCCTCCTGCAACCAATGAAACTGAAGAGCTGCCTTGCATTGGGGGCACGGGAACCTTCCATGCACACACCATCCAGAGAATAGCGCATACGCTGGCAAGTCATGCATAGAGTACATGTTCCACACAAGCATTTTGAAGTTTTCTTTTCTAGCGGCATCGTATGTCTTGACCCCATTTTCCCAAGCTTCTTCCAATTCATCCTTAAGAGGTTGCAGGTACACATTCATATTCTTCCCCGGATAATTAGGCCCTGGAATTATCAACGTCAGAAATATGTTCTTTCTTTGCATAATCTGCCCGGGGGGGGGGGGAGATTGAGTGGAATGACAAATACAGGCCAACAACTGTATTGGGTTGCCGTCATGCCGAAGGGATTAAAACCATCCGTGGCAGCGCAGACTCGAGGATTCCTTGGATCTGCCGCTTTATCCTGATGCAATCCATCGAAATGTTTCCACGCTTCCCCATCCGATGTGTGTACCATCATCTTATTCTCATCCGCATCTAGTTCGGTTCTTTTGCCCAATTTGTGCCATGTCATCTGTCTGGTTGTCTCTTCGATCATGAAAAGATGTTGAAGTCTTGGTACGATTGGCATATACCAAAGAACACTAACTGCAATTTTGGTCTGCCTCTTCTCTCCCATATCGTTGTCTACCACAAGATACCTTCAAGACTCGCAATTGGGACAATAGTCCAAGTGTGCATACTCCTTCCTAAATAAGACACATCCTTTCTCACATGCATCTATATTCTCATAAGGCATCTTAAGTACACGAAGTATTTTGTCCGACTGGTACAGGTTTGCAGGCATGACAAGGCCTTTGGGTAGGAAACATCCAAATAGTGTCATCATCGCATCGTAGCATTCTCTTCCCAAGTTGAACTGAGCCTTGAGAGCCATTACTTGTGCAATTGCATCCAGCTGACAGAGCTCAGTGTGCTCATGGAGAGGACGTTTTGAAGACTCCAACATTTCATAAAAGGCCTTTGCAGATTCCTCCATCTCATCTTCCGAATCCCGAGCATCATCAAAGTCTTGCAACATGTCTTCGATCCCGGTACCATGCTCGTCCGTGCGACGACGGACCACCTCAGCTCTTGTGCGTTGTATAGACTCACCATGAAATGTCCACACCGTATAATTAGGCTTAAAACCCCTCCTCTGCAGGTGTTTAATCATTACATCCTCTGTTGTCTTTTTATAGTTGTCGCATCCAGGACAGGGGCAATAGTTTCTTTCCTGGCCATTTGCGAATGCGGCTTTCACAAATTCCTTTGTTTTTACAAACCATTCTTTCATCATCTCTTTCTGACTAGGGTGACCGGTATACATCCATGCACGATCACTCATCTTGCGTAGCTACTAAAGACAGAAGAAATATATTTATATATAATTTAGCATTTATATTCGTCGGTTAATCAGGTTCGCCATTTTTATTATGTCCAGGCAACCTACACGCTAATGGGTAAAGATAGGTCCTAATCCCACCCGAGTATGTGTAGATTGGGTTTGTTTTCCCATGCTCTGCTCCGGATCCAACGCAAAATTTCAGCAGTACCTCCCCGCTGTTCTCCTGATACACGTCTCCGCAATAAACAGAGAGGATGTGCATCCGGAGATCAACAGGGAGGCAGTGATGAAATTCCGCATCGGATCCAGAGCACAGCATACGGGAAAACGAACCCAATCTACACATACTCTGGCTGTCCATGGATAATGTTGGATAATTCGAAAGGATGGTGGTTATAAATATGCAAAGACATGCATATTTATAGATGTCGCCCTTTTGAACGGGAGACGCATACTGGTCACGCATACTAATAAATTAATTGAATTACCTAAATCTAGAAAGTTTCATCCGGAAACCGAGCCACAGTAAATGAAGGGGCGGGGAGGAGATGAAATTTGTACTGACCCACGAATGCAGGGGCGGAGCTCGTACAACGCACGGGCAGGTCTTCGCACAGCAGACCTCACACCGACGAGACAACTATCACATGTAAATCCACCCGATCAACACAAATATTCCAATTATGTCATTTTAGAGGAAAACAAGCTAAGTATATAATATTCATGAGCTAACCAAGGTTCTTATGCCATTTTGAGGTTATTATGGCATTTTGGAGCTAAATGGGCTAATTATGTCATTGTTGGGGAAATTAAAGCAAGGAAAATATGAAAGAGGAGAAGAAAGAGGAGGAGGAGGAGAAGAATAAGAAATCAAGAAGAAGGAGGAGAAGGAGTCGAAGGAGGAGGAGGAGAAGGACTAGAAGGTCCTTGGCCTTCTCCTCCTCCTCCTCCTCCTTCTCCTTCTTCTCTTCTTCTTCTTCTTCTTCTTCTTCTTCTTTCTTTTCATTTTGCCTATTTCTTCTCCTCTTCTCCTCTTGTTGGAGCTAAATTACCTAATTATGTCTTTTTGGAGCTAAATGGGTTAATTATCCCATTTTAGAGGAAAACAAGCAAAGTATATAATATTCATGAGCTAACCAAGGTTCTTATGCCATTTTGAGCTTATTATGGTATTTTGGAGCTAAATGGGCTAATTATGTCATTGTTGGGTTAATTAAAGCAAGGATAATATGAAAGAGGAGAAGAAAGAGGAGGAGGAGGAGAAGAAGAAGAAATCAAGAAGAAGGAGGAGAAGGAGGAGAAGGAGGAGGAGGAGAAGGACTAGAAGGTCCTTGGCCTTCTCCTCCTCCTCCTCCTCCTCCTCCTCCTTCTTCTCTTCTTCTTCTTCTTCTTCTTCTTCTTTCTTTTCATTTTGCCTTTTATTCTCCTCTTCTCCTCTTGTTGGAGCTAAATTACCTAATTATGTCATTTTGGAGCTAAATGGGCTAATTATCCCATTTTAGAGGAAAACAAGCTAAGTATATAATATTCATGAGCTAACTAAGGTTCTTATGCCATTTTGAGCTTATTATGGTATTTTGGAGCTAAATGGGCTAATTATGTCATTGTTGGGTTAATTAAAGCAAGGATAATATGAAAGAGGGGAAGAAAGAGGAGGAGGAGGAGAATAAGAAGAAATCAAGAAGAAGGAGGAGAAGGAGGAGGAGGAGAAGGAATAGAAGGTCATTGGCCTTCTCCTCCTCCTCCTCCTCCTCCTCCTCCTCCTTCTCCTTCTTCTCTTCTTTTCCTTCTTCTTCTTATTTTTTTCTTCTCCTTTCTCCTTCTTCTTCTTCTTCTTCTTCTTCTTCTTTCTCCTTCTTCTTCTTCTCCTTCTCCTTTATTCTCCTTCCCTTCCTTTTCCTTCTTCTTCTTCTTCTTCTTCTTCTTCTTCTCCTTCCCTTACTTTTCCTTCTTCTTCTTCTTCTTCTTCTTCTTCTTCTTCTTTCTTCTCCTTCCCTTCCTTTTCGTTTTAACCCCCCTGTTCGTGCGCCACCACAACATAAGCCCCCCTGTTTGCCTGGCTCCCTTTTAACCCCCTAGTTGTGCTAACGATGTTGCTAATGGCCCCCTTTGAGTTGATTAGCTCTACATTAAGCAAATAATAGCACAGACTAGTCTAATTATTTTCTGAAATGAAAAAACTGCCCTCGGTCATCTAGTATAAGTCACACGAGCTGGGCAGAAGCTGCTAACGTTCTCTGCTCGTTCCCCTCCCTGACCTAGCTGCCCCAAGCGCTGCTGCGCCTCGCCTCCGCCGCAGCTGCCCCAGCCGCCGCATCTGCCCCAGCCACCCCATCTCCATTGCTACTCCAGGTAAGAGAAGCCTCTTCCCTTCCCTAGCCGCCCCATTGCTGCTACACCAACAAAGTCTCCTTCCCTTCCTTTTCCTTCTTCTTCTTTTCCTTCTTCTTCTTATTTTTTTCTTCTCCTTTCTCCTTCTTCTTCTTCTTCTTCTTCTTCTTCTTCTTTCTCCTTCTTCTTCTTATCCTTATTCTTTCTTCTCCTTCCCTTCCTTTTCCTTCTTCTTCTTCTTCTTCTTCTTCTTCTTCTTCTTCTTCTTCTTCTTCTTCTTCTTCTCCTTCCCTTCCTTTTCCTTCTTCTTCTTCTTCTTCTTCTTCTTCTTTCTTCTACTTCCCTTCCTTTTCCTTCTTCTTCTTTTCCTTCTTCTTCTTATTTTTTTCTTATCCTTTCTCCTTCTTCTTCTTCTTCTTCTCCTTTCTCCTTCTTCTTCTTCTCTTTTATCCTTCTTCTTCTTCTCCTTTCTCCTTCTTCTTCTTCTCCTTTCTCCTTCTTCTTCTTCTCCTTTCTCCTTCTTCTTCTTCTCCTTTTCTCCTTTACTAAACACAAACTAACCTAACTAAACCTAAACTAAACTAATTTAACAACCTAACTAACTAGCCTAACTAACCTAATAAACTAAAAAACTAAACTAACTAATTTAACAGAAATAAAAATAAGGAAAAAAATGGGGGGACTCACCGGCGGGGGCGGCTGGGGTGTCGGGGCGGCGAGGAGGACCGATGCGACAAGGCGGTGGGGAGTCGCCGGGGGCAGTGCGGCGGCGGGGGGCAGTGGTGGCGGCGGGGGCAGTGGTGGCGGCGGTGGGGTGCTGTGCGGCGGCGGGGGGCAGTGGTGGCGGCGGTGGGGGCAGTGGTGGCGGCAGTGGGGGGCAGGTGAGGGGGTGGCGCAGGGGGTGGCACAGGGGTCGGCGTAGGGGGCGGCACAGGGGTGGCCGGCCGCCGGTGGTGCAGGAGGGAGGCGCGCACGACGGTTCGAAGGAGAGACAGAGCGGGGAGTGGGGAAGTGGAGCGGGGGGTAGGGGATAACGGCCGTCAGCTTTGCTGTCTGCCCCCGCACGGCAAAGGGCCCAACGGCAGATGGCAAAGGTCAGGCCAATGACAAAGAGCCCGTCCGTTGGACCTGGCCAGGCCCAAGGTCTAGTGGGACCCATCTGCCCTCTTTGCCGTGTGCCCTAGGTATCTTTGTCGTCCGCAGGCAGACGGCAAAGCCCTAGCAGATGGCAAATAATCTTTTTACCATCAGTGAGCCCTTTACTGTCCGCTTTAGGTCAGCTGACGGCAAAGAGGGTCTTTGCCATCAGCCAGCAGACGGCAAAGAACTGGTGATGGCAAATTACTGTTTTCCAGTAGTGATGATCCAAATCCAGTACACTACTAGAATTCAGTTATTTGTCGTCTGCCAGATCTTTGTCGTCTGCTGGTTGATGGCAAAGAGTGTCTTTGCCGTCAGCTTCTACAAACCGGACGACAAAGAACTGGCTGATGGCATAGAACTGGCTGATGGCAATAATGAAAAGAAGGACGAAGAAGAAGAAGAGAAGAAGAAGGAGAAGGAGGAGGAGGAGAAGGAGCCCTCCTTCTCCTCCTTCTTCTCTCCTCCTGCTTCGCCTTCTTCTGCTCCTTCTTCTCTCCTCCTGCTTCTCCTTCTTCTTCTCCTTCTTCTTCTCTTCTTCTTCTCCTGCTCGTCCTTCTCATTCTCCTCCTCCTCCTTCTCCTTCTCCTCCTTCATCTTCTTCTTATATTATTGCTTCTTCTCTTTCTTCTTCTATGTAGCTTATTTTCCCCAACAAAGACATACTTAGAAAATTATCCTCCAAAATGACATAATTAGTTTAGTTAGGGTAAAAACATCATAAGAACCTTGGTTAGCTCACAACTTAGCTAATTATACTCCAAAATGACATAATAAGCACAAAATGGCATAATTACCTTAGTTAGCTCAAGAATATTATACACTTAGCTTGTTTTCCTCTAAAATGACATAATTAGCCCATTTAGCTCCAAAAAGACATACTTGGCTAATTTAGCTCCAAGAAGAGGAGAAGAGGAGAATAAATATAAAAAATGAAAAGAAGGAAGAAGAAGAAGAGAAGAAGAAGAGAAGAAGAAGGAGAAGGAGGAGGAGGAGAAGGACCCCTCCTTCTTCTTCTCCTTCTTCTCTCCTCCTACCGACAGAAGAAGAAGAGAAGAAGAAGAAGAAGAAGAAGAGGAAGAAATGGAAGAAGAAGAAAAGAAAGAAGAGGGAAAAAAGAAGAGGAAGAAGAAGAAAATGACACCCTGACACCCTGATACGATGCCCCAACACCCCGACACGACACCCTGACACGACATCCTGACACCCTGCTACTACAACAAAAGACCTTCCAACGGCGCCAGAAACACGTGCTGACGGGAGACTATTCTTGTCTTGATTCTCCTCAGAAACGGCACCAGGAATCCTTCTGCTACGGCTACGCCTTTAGGGACTTCCTAGGCAAATATCCAAAGGATTTCCCCGCGGCCTTGGAGCCTTGCGTTTGTGTTCCCTCGAAGCGGAAAGGGTGATGTAACGCAGTGGTGGCAAGTATTTCCCTCGGTTTTGAGAACCAAGGTATCGATCCAGTGACGGAGTATCACAAGTGCCTCCACAAACACAAAAAGCTTGCTCGCAATGCTATGAAGGGGTTGTCAATCCCTTATAGATTGTTTGCCAAGTGAGAACTGAAAGCAACAAAGTAACAAAGAAAAGTAAAAGCGAAAGTGGAAACGATAGGTGTGAATAGACCCGGGAGCCGTAGTGTTTACTAGTGGCTTCTCTCATGAAAGCAAGTAGACGGTGGGTGAACAAATTACTGTCGAGCAATTGATAGAACCGCGCAAAGTCGTGACGTCATCTATGGCAATGATTATATCTATAGGCATCACGTCCAAAACAAGTAGACCGATACTTTCTGCATCTACTACTATTACTCCACACGTCGACCGCTATCCAGCATGCATCTAGTGTATGAAGTCCAAAAGAACAGAGTAACGCCTTAAGCAAGATGACATGATGTAGATGGACAATCTCATATCTACGACAAAGCCCACCTTGTTACCCTTGATGGCAACTACACGATGTGTGCCTTGGTGCCCCTACTGTCACTGGGAAAGGTCACCACACGGTAAGAACCCAAAACCAAACCCGTAGGTCTAAAGTGAACTACTCATGAGTCATTGGAGGGGCGATGATGTTGATGTAGAACCCCTCCAACTCCAAAGTCCCCTCCGGCACGGCACCGGGAAGGGTCTCCAAATAGATCTCGCGGAAACGGAAGCTTGCAGCGGCGGAAAAGTGTTTTCGTGGATTCCCTGTTTTTTTTCTGTATTTTAGGGAATATATAGGCGAAGGAGCTAGGTCAGGGGGCGCCAGGGATGCCACAAGCCTGCTAGCCGCCGCCCCCTGGTGGCGGCTACAGGGCTTGTGGGCCCCCTGTAGCTCTCCTGGCTTGGCCCTCAAGCCCCCTAATCTTCTTCCGTTCGGGAAAAATTTATTTCGGGGATTTTATTCGGTTTGGACTCCGTTCGAAAATCAGATCTGAAAAGAGCCAAAAACACAGAAAAAACAAGAACTGGCACTTGGCACTGAACTAATAAGTTAGTCCCAAAAAAGATATAAAAGGTACATAAAACATCCAAAGATGACAAGATAACAACATGAAAACATCAAAAATTATAGATACGTTTGAGACGTATCAAGCATCCCCAAGCTTAACTCATGCTCGTCCTCGAGTAGGGAAGTGATAAAGAATGAATTTTTGATGCTTTCATGCTACCTAGCATAGATGTCCTTTGTAACTCCTCTTATGTGACGTAAATGTTCAGATCCATTAGATTCAAAACAATAGTTTGCTATTGACATGGAAACAATAATAATTCAAGCAAACTAGCAAGGTAATCATGAACTTTCAAAATAACAAGGCCAAAATAAAGTTATCCCTACAAAAGCATATAGTTTGGCTATGCTCTATCATCATTGCACAACGAATCTAAATCATGCACAACCCCGGTATTGGCCAAGTAATTGTTTTCACACCTTTACTTTCTCAAACCTTTTCAACTCTCATGCAATACATGACCGTGAGCCATGGTTTTAGCACTATAAGTGGTGTGGAGTGTGGTGGAGGTTGCAAGACAAACAAGGAGAAGATGATCACATTAACTAGGCATATCAATAAGCTGTGGAGATGCTCATCAATAGATATCAATGTGAATGAGTAGGGATTGCCATACAAATGATGCACTAGAGCTAAGAGTATGTGAAAGCTCTTAAAGAAAACTAGTGGGTGTGCATCCTACTTGCTTGCTCACGAAGACCTAAGGCAATTTTGAGGAAGCCTATCATTGGAATATGCAAGCAAAGTTATATAATGAAAATTTCCCACTAGCTATATGGTGGTGACAAAACAAGAGACTCTCAATCATGAAGATCATGGTGCTTAATATGCACAAGTGTGGAAAAGTGGTAGCATTGTCCCTTCTCTCTTTTTCTCTCATTTTTTTGTGGGCTCTTTGGCCTCTCTTTTTTTGGTGGGCATCTTTGGCCTCTTTTATTTCCTCACATGGGACAATGCTCCATCAATGATGATCATCACACTTTCAACTCAAAACTTAGAGCAAGGATGACTCTATATGGAATGCCTTCGGTAATGTACCGTGACAATGATCTAGCATGGCATAGACATTAATGGAAACATCATGCTAGCTATATTAAGATCATGCAATGGCAATGTAGAAGTGGTGGCACATGTCATGGTGGTAGTTGCACGGCAATATATCTCGGAATAACTTTGAAAAAGCCATAGTAGGTAGGTATGGTGGCTGTTTTGAGGGAGGCTAATGGTGGGTTTTGTGCACCGGCGAAAGTTGCATGGCACTAAAGAAGATAGTGATGGTGGAAGGTGAAAGTGCATCTAAACCATGGACTCAACATTAGTCATAAAGAACTCATATACTTGTTGCAAAAGTTTTATTAGTAATCGAAACAAAGCATTCAGCGCATATTCCTAGGGGAAGGGTTGGTAGGTATAAACCATCGCGCGATCCCGACCGCCACACAAAGGATGACAACCAAAAGACTAATCATGCTCAGACTTCATCACATAGAGATTCACCATACGTGCATGCTATGGGAATCACTAACTTCAACACAAGTATTTCTAGATCTACAACACCTTACTAGCATAACTTCAATATTACCACAACCACAACTCAAAACTAATTGAGATGAATCAAACTTCTCTAACTATTCAATGCACATGAAGGTGGAAGTTTTTGTATCCCTTTGGATAACTACCCCTTTTGAGACTACTTTCATAGCATAGATCAACTACCAAGACACGCACCGATGTGCTCTAAAATATATAAGTGAAGCACATAGAGCAAAATCAACTAGCTCAAACGATATAAGCGAAGCACATATGAGCAGAATTGTCTACCAAAGGATATAAGTGAAGCTCGACAAAATCACGGTGAGTGCATGTCTCTCTCTAGGTGTGCAGCAAGGATGATGGTGACCCAACAAAAATAAAAGACTCCTACGATACAAGACGCTCCAAGCAAAACACATAACATGTGGTGAATAAAAATATAGCCCCAAGTAACGTTATCGATGGATTGAAGACGAGAGAAGGGATGCCTTCCCGGGGCATCCCCAAGCTTAGGCTTTTACGGCATCCTTGAATCTCTTGGGGTGCCTTGGGCATCCCCAAGCTTGAGCTCTTTCCACTCTTTATCTTTTTGTCCATAAGAACTTCACCCAAAACTTGAAAACTTCACAACACGAAACTTAAATAGAAACTCGTGATAACATTAGTATAAGAAAGCAAACCACCACTTCCTTAGGTACTGTAGAAAACTTAAATTCTACTTATTCTGATGTTGGGTTATTGTATTTTCAATTTTCCATGGCTAATACCCCCCGATACTATCCATAGTTTCATCAAAACAAGCAACAAACATAACAAAAAACAGAATCTGTTAACAGCAGACCAGTCTATAGCAATGTGTATACTTCGTATACTTTTGGTACTTCAAAATTTCTGAAAACTTACGACAGTGTGAAGAATTTGCATAGCAATCAGCATCAAAAAGAATAGACTCAAAAGCTCTTACAGAAAAAAATGAAAATTTTTTTCGTGAGGAGAAAGTTTCTGTCTTTTCCAGCATGACCAAACGATCATCCCCAAGACTAATCATAACGGTTTTACTTGGCACAAACGCAAAAAGAAACACAAAAATCACAATCATGACAAAATTATGAAAGTGTGGAAAACACAAAACAGAAAGAAAAAAGATAGATTCTTTGGGTTGCCTCCCAACAAGCGCTATTGTTTAACGCCCTTAGCTGGGCAAGAGGTGATGGAATCACGTATAGTCATCTTTGGTGCTCAAACCATAAGTTTCCCTCATCATAGATTCATAAGGAAATCTTATTTTCTTTCTAGGAAAGTGCTACATGCCCTTCTTTAAAGGAAATTGAAATCTAATATTCCCTTCCTTCATATCGATGATAGCACCAATAGTCCTTAGGAAAGGTCTACCAAGAATAATGGGACATGAAGGATTGCAATCTATGTCAAGTACAATGAAATCCACGGGTACATAGTTCTTATTTGCAACAATAAGAACATCATCGTTCCTTCCCATGGGTTTCTTGACAGTAGAATCCGCAAGATGCAAATTAAGAGAACACTCTTCAATCTCATCAAAACCAAGAATATCACATAAAGACTTTGGAATCGCGGAAACACTAGCACCCAAATCACACAAAGCATTGCACTCATAGTTTTTGATCTTGATTCTGATGGTAGGTTCCCACTCATCACGAAGTTTTCTAGGTATAGAGACTTCTAGTTCGAGCTTCTCTTCAAGAGATTTCATCATAGCATCTATGATATGCGCGATAAAGGCTTTGCTTTGGATATAAGCATGTGGAGAGTTTGCAATGGATTGCATCAAAGAAATGCATTCAAACAAGGAGCAATTATCATAATGGAATTCCTTGAAATCCAAAGTGGGAGTTTCATTACTACCCAAAATTTTGATTTCTTCTACTCCACTCTCCACACCTTTCTCATCAAGATGGGTAGACTCCGAATCATTGGGGCATTTTTCAAACAAAGTGGATTCATATCCAGCCCCTTCATCAATAGGTTTGACACGCGAAAACAAAGATTCAAGAGGAGTCAAACCAAGCACTTTAAGATCTTCGTGATTTGCATCACTAGAACGCACCCTTTTCAACCATTCATGCCTAGCGCGAATTTGGGAGGTTCTTTCTTTGCTCTCATTCATGGAGACACCCATAGCTTTTAAAGTTTCATCCAAGTTGACCTTGGGAGGAGCACATCTAACTTTCAAAGCATCAATATCACAAGACATCCTATCGACGATCTTAGCCAAATCGTCTATTTTGAGTAGTTTATCCTCTATGGACGCATTGAAAATCTTTTGAGAGTTGATGAACTCTTTGATATTACTCTCTAAATCAGAGGGTAATTTTTTGTGATTTCCATAAGTGTTGTTGTAGGAATTGCCATAATTGTTAGAGGAGTTACTAGGAAAAGGCCTAGGAACATAGTTTCCTCTAAAAGCATTGTTGTTGCCAAAATTGTTCCTACCAACTAGCATAGTTTCCTCTAAAAGTTAACGTCCAAACTAGCGTTGCTACACTCAATCAAGGAATATAGTGGCATGTCATTAAGATCTAAAGGAGCGTTTCGACTAGCAACCAAATTCATCAACTCGTCCATCTTAGCACTAAGCGAGTTAATTTCTTCTATAGCGTGTACCTTTTTGCTAGCAGGCGACCTTTCAGTGTGCCACTGAGAGTAGTTGGTCATGATATTGTCTAGGAGTTTTGTAGCGTCTCCTAACGTGATTTCCGTGAACGTTCCACTTGAGGCGGAGTCCAAGATATTGCGAGAAGCGAAATTCAAGCCAGCCTAAAAGATTTGTATAATCACCCACAAACTCAAGCCATGAGCGGGACAATTTCTAATCATAAGCTTCATCCTCTCCCAAGATTGTGCAACGTGTTCATGCTCAAGTTCCTTGAAATTCATGATATCGTTACGTAAGTAGATGATCTTAGCCGGCAGAAAATACTTGGATATGTAAGCATCTTGGCACTTATCCCAAGAATCGATACTATTTTTAGGCAAAGAAGAAAACCAAGTTTTTGCGCGATCTCGCAACGAGAAAAGAAAAAAGCTTCAACTTAATCACGTCATTATCCACATCTCTTTTCTTTTGCATATCACAAAGCTCAATGAAGGTCTTGAGATGGGATGCGGCATCTTCACTAGGAAGGCCAGAAAATTGCTCTTTCATAACAAGATTCAGCAAAGCTGCGTTGATTTCATACGATTCCGCACTAGTGGCGGGAGCAATCGGAGTACTAATAAAACCATTATTATTGATACTCGAGAAGTCACAAAGTTTGTTGTTTTCATCCATGATGACTGCAACAAACAAACAAGCACACAAGCAAGCAAGAAAACCGGCGAAGAAAAACGGCAAAAACGCAAAAGAAAAAGGCAAAGGAGAAAGGCAAAAGAGAAAGGCAAATGAAGACGGCAAATGTGAAGTGGGGGAGAGGAAAATGAGAGGCAACTGGCAAAAAAGTAAATGCGAGAGATGAGTTTATGAGACCTACTTGGATAGATCTCTCCTTCCCCGGCAACGGCGCCAGAAATACTTCTGCTACTACAACAAAAGACCTTCCAACGGCGCCAGAAACACGTGCTGACGGGAGACTATTCTTGTCTTGATTCTCCTCAGCAAAGGCACCAGGAATCCTTCTGCTACGGTTACGCCTTTAGGGACTTCCTAGGCAAATATGCAAAGGATTTCCCCGCGGCCTTGGAGCCTTGCGTTGGTGTTCCCTCGAAGCGGAAAGGGTGATGTAGCGCAGCGGTGGTAAGTATTTCCCTCAGTTTTGAGAACCAAGGTATCGATCGAGTGAAGGAGTATCACAAGTGCGTGCACAAACACAAAAAGCTTGCTCCCAACGCTACGAAGGGGTTGTCAATCCCTTATAGATTGTTTGCCAAGTGAGAACTGAAAGCAACAAAGTAACAAAGCAAAGTAAAAGGGAAAGTGGAAACGATAGGTGTGAATAGACCTGGGGGCCGTAGTGTTTACTAGTGGCTTCTCTCATGAAAGCAAGTAGACCGTGGGTGAACAAATTACTGTCGGCAATTGATAGAACCGCGCGAAGTCGTGACGTCATCTATGGCAATGATTATATCTATAGGCATCTCGTCCAAAACAAGTAGACCGATACTTTCTACATCAACTACAATTACTCCACACGTCGACCGCTATCCACCATGCATCTAGTGTATTAAGTCCAAAAGAACAGAGTAACACCTTAAGCCAGATGACATGATGTAGATGGACAATCTCATATCTACGACAAAGCCCACCTTGTTAACCTTGATGGCAAGTACACGATGTGTGCCTTGCTGCCCCTACTGTCACTCGGAAAGGTCACCACACGGTAAGAACCCAAAACCAAGCACTTCTCCCATTGCAAGAATCATAGATCAAGTTGGCCAACCAAAACCCAAGACTCGGAGAGACTTACAAGGATATCAAATCATGTATAAAAGAAATCAGCAAAGACTCAAATATATATCGTAGATAATCTGATCACAAATCCACAATTCATCGGATCTCGACAAACACACCGCCAAAGAGGATTACATCGGATAGATCTCCATGAAGATCATGTAGAACTTTGTATTGATGATCCAAGAGAGAGAGGAAGCCATCTAGCTACTAACTACAGACCCGTAGGTCTGAAGTGAACTACTCACGAGTCATTGGAGGGCGATGATGTTGATGTAGAAGCCCTCCAACTTCAAAGTCCCCTCCGACAGGGCACCAGGAAGGGTCTCTAGATGAGATCTCGCGGAAACGGAAGCTTGCGACGGCAGAAAAGTGTTTTCGTGGATTCCCTGATTTTTTTTGTATTTTAGGGAATATATAGGCGAAGGAGCTAGGTCAGGGGGCGCCAGGGAGGCCACAAGCCTGCTAGCCGCCGCCCCCTGGTGGCGGCTATAGGGCTTGTGGGGCCCGTGTAGCTCTCTTGGCTTGGCCCTCAAGCCCCGTGATCTTCTTCCGTTCGGGAAAATTTTATTTCGGGGATTTTATTCCGTTTGGACTCCGTTCCAAAATCAGATTTGAAAAGAGCCAAAAACACAGAAAAAACAGGAACTGGCACTTGGGACTGAATTAATAAGTTAGTCCCAAAAAAGATATAAAAGGTACATAAAACACCCAAAGATGACAAGATAACAGCATGAAACCATCAAAAATTATAGATACGTTTGAGACGTATCACACCCCAGCACGAAACTCCGCGCAACTGTTAATATGCTGTATATTTGTGTTAGGTCGTATATTTTTCGATTTTATTAATGAACACAAAATATTTTTGTTCATCGGGTGGATTTACATGTGAGAGTTGTCTCGTCGCTGTGAGGTCTACTGTGCGAAGACCTCCCCGTCCATTCTACAAGCTCCGCTCGTGCATTCGTGGGTCACTACAAATGTCATCTCCTCCTCACCGCTTCGTTTACCGTGGGTCGGTTTTCGGATGAAACTTGCTAGATGTAGGTAATTAAATTAGTTTATCAGTATGCATGACCAGTATGCGTCTCCCGTTCGAAACGGTTATAGTTATAAATATGCATGCATTTGCTTATATTTATAACATTGATTCTTTCGAATTGTCCAACGTTATCCATGGACAGCCCGAGTATGTGTAGATTGGATTCGCTTTCCCATATGCTTTGTTTCGGATCCGATGCATAATTTCGTCAGTGCCTCCCTGTTGTTCTCCAGATACACATCCTCTTTGTTTATTGCAGAGACGTGTATCAGGAGAACGGCGGGGAGGTGTTGCCGAAATTTTGCGTTGGATCCGGAGCAGTGCATGGGAAAATGAACCCAATCTACACATACTCGGGTGGGATTAGGACCTATCTTTACCTATTATCATGTAGGTTGCATGGACGTAATAAAACTGGCTAACTTGATTAAATACTGAATATATATGCTAAATTATATATAAATATATTTCTTGTGTGTTTCGTAGCTAGGCAAGATGAGTGATCGTGCGTGGATGTATGATACGTCTCCATCGTATCTACTTTTCCGAACTCTTTTGCCCTTGTTTTGGACTCTAATTTGCATGATTTGAATGGAACTAACCCGGACTAATGCTATTCCTCCTGTTGAGATGAAGTATGATTTGCTGGTTGGGGAGATACACATCCCTATTGAGGTAACCTAGTGACTATTCAAAAATTCTCTGTCTTCTTTTGCGATTCAAAAAGGTTTGTCAAGGAGACTTGATCAACCTCATTGACTGATTTCTTTCGATGACCATGAGATGGATGAATCGAGGAGTTACAAACCTCTGTTCCAAGCTTTCACCTTTGGTTGCTTAGAAGAAAAATGACAACTTTAGTTTAGTTTTCCCTGTTTTCTGTTTTAGCGTCCCATAGGAAAGTACCCCGAAAATAAAAGTTCTCCGAACGTCCTGAAAATCAAGTATGATTTTTTCTGGAATTTTTGAAAAATACTGAGACAAAGAGCTAGTCTGGGGCTGCACCAGTGGGCCACAAGCTCTGGAGGCGCGGGCACCCCCTGGCCGTGCCTAGCAGGCTTGTGGGGCCCACGTGCACCCCCTCCACTCATGCTAGCTCCCATCTGCTTCTCCTACCTCCAAAAAAATCGTTTCGTAGCTCAAACCCGTGTTCTTTCTCTTCTTGCTGGGATTTTCGATCTCCTTGTGCAAAGCACCATTCACCAAACTATTATGGGGAAATTACTCCTTGGTAAGTGAGTCCTCCATTGGTCAATTAGTTTTTGCTCTAGTGCCTTATACTTCGCGTATTTTTGCTGCCTTGGTGACCCTGTTCTTGAGTTTTGCATGCTAATTTTAGCTGGTCCCAAGTAGTTTTGATGTGTAATATGGCTTCTAGGCACTTGTGGGAGTAGTTGCTACGAGTTTCGTTGAGCCTTGTTCACTTTTCCTTTGGGTCACTGAAAATTTCAGAGAAGGAAGATATTCAGGAGAAACTATCATGGTGGTTCCTCAAGAAAGAGAGGTCCCCGTCTCGCGATTCGGGAGCCCGATCCTTACAAACCGAGGAACGCACAGGTACAATCATGTGAATGGCCTTCTGATGAATTCATGATTGAGGCAAGTTTCAAAGACGAGTTTGATACACTTGTTCACAACGTCGAACTCGAAGAATTCATCTCCGATAAATGTGAACAGTATGTCGCTCTCACTGCCTCTTTTGTTTGTAGATTCAAATTTTCAGTTGGCCATGATACATCTGTACTGTTTGATCTCTATGACAAATCGTATACCATGGATTTAGAGGATTTCAATAGAATTTGCAAGATACCTATTTGGGGTAGTCTCAATGATCCTCCTAAATCTTCGGTTAGAGATTTTTTCTCTCGTATAACTGTCGGAGAAACTAGAGATATTACACAGGCTACCATGGGGAGCATTCATTTTCCTGCCTTGCATTATTTTGCCCTCTTCATAGGAAGATGCATTAATGGCAAGATTGAGCATTGTCACCTCTGCGCACCCGACCTTAGTATTCTTAAGAGCGCAGTAACAGGTGATAGAAGTTTCAACATGGGAGCTATAATAGCAAGGAGGCTGAATAATAATGCTAATGAAGGGGATTTATTTGGTGGGATCTATTCCACTCGCATAGCAAATTTTCTTGGAGTACCCATCCGCGAAGGAGATCCCCGCTCCATACAGCTTTCCTTGATCGCGCCGCTTTGACACGCTATCAGTACCTTGAGAGGGATGATGAATCCCTCCTATACCGTTTGATATTTAACCGGCAGCGTGTTTTCCATATTACCCTTCCTGCTCCTGCCTTCTTTGACTTTCAGGTAAAACGGAGCTATCACATAACTAGAGGAGAGGTAGAGGAGTATGAGAGGGAGGCAAAGGCTGCTCGCCTCCGTGAGGCAGCTATTCAGGCAGTGGCTGCAGCGCTCCCATACAACCCCCATTATGATTTTGGGTATCTCCTGGACCATCCTTGGGAGTAGACCAACTCAGGCCAAAAGCCTAAGCTTGGGGGAGTACGTGTTTCTCACCGACTTTATATTCTTGCTTACGCTTTCACTTTGTTCGTCGGTGTTCACACTTTGCATTGTATCATCCATGCTAGTTTATTTTCTTTTTCTTGTTTTCTTTTCGTGTATCTATCTAGTTTGAGAAAACCCCAAAAAGATTTTCCTTTTCTTATTTTGCTTGTTGGGAGCTTTCCCGTGTAAATAGTTTTTTTTCTTTGGGTCAAGGTAGAAGACCATGGTTACAATGTTTAGTGGCTCTCGCATGCATATCTGTTTATCTGTCAAAGAGCCATATTACTTTGTCTTCTTTTTTGTGTTTGCTTGCAGATTCCAGCTTAGTCCAATGCACTAGCACTCTTATTATTGTTCACATCATTCGGTCGTGCAAGTGAAAGGCAATAATGACAATATATGATGAAGTGACTGAGTCTGGAAAAGCTTGTATGAACTCGATCTATTTTGTTTTTGTCAATATGACTAGCTCATCGTTCCTGATTTAGCTTTGTTGTGAGAGAAACATGTTTGCAATGACAACTTAGATATCATAGTTTCTGATGCCATGCTTAATTATCTAGGAGCTTATAATGGTTTGTCTTGGTTGCCAACATGAATTTTGAGATGACTATGATGTAGTATGATAGGATGGTATCCTCCTTTGAATGATTCAAGTGGCTTGACTTGGCGCATGTTCACGCATGTAGTTGAAACAAAATCAACATAGCCTCTATGATATTCATGTTCATGGTGATTTATGTCCTACTCATGCTTGCACTCAATGTTGGTTAATCTCAATGCATTTTGATGACTGTTGTTGCTCTCTAGTTGGTCGCTTCCCAGTCTTTTGCTAGCCTTCACTTGTACTAAGCGGGAATACTGCTTGTGCATCCACTTCCATAAACCCAAAGTTGTTCCATATGAGTCCACCATACCTATCTATATGCGGTATCTACCTGCCGTTCCCAGTAAATTTGCATGTGCCACTCTCTAAATCTTCAAGAAATAATTTGTTTTGTATGCCCGAACTGCTCATGTGGTGACAGGGGGCTATCAGTATCTTCCATGTTAGGCGCGTTATCCTCGATATGTGTTTATTCACTATCATTCACGAGAAAGGGGACGGTAATTGGAGTGCCCAGTTCCATGCTCAAGTCGAAAAGATAATTGCGAACAAAACTCCCCCTCGATTTATGTTGGTATGGACGGCACCCGAGGATTCGGCTAGTCGTGGAGTGTGATTGATCGGAGGTGGGGGAGTCAAAACTTTACGTTTCTTTTTGGGCGGAACCGCCTATAGCATGTGTAGCGTGGAAGATGGTGAGAACCCTCAGTCATTGCGTTGACAATGAAAGCATGCCACCCAAAATTATTATCTCTGTTTTCAAAGCTTGAGCGCTGGCACCTCTGCAAATCAATTCTTCCCTCTGCGAAGGGTCTGTCTATTTATGTTCCTATTCAGATATCGTCGCTTATAAAAGCACCAATTAGAGAGCACCTCTATCATTTTTATGCTTTGCTTTTAACTGTGATTGAGTATTACTGTGACTGGATCTTCTTTGCCATGAATTACAATGTTTAGTCAGCCCTTGGTCTTTGAAGGTGCTTTGCATTTATGTTTTGCGGTCTCAGAAAGAGCTAGCGAGATACCATATGTTCGTACTGTTTCATGATTGTTTTGATTGAAGTTTTGACGTTTGAGACTTATTATTATTTGCTGGCTAGTTGATTATGCCATTGATATGAGTTTACCGTGAGACCTAGATGTCATTTGCTTATGTGGTTAGCTTGTGATCTTGCTTAAATTCTGGTTATGAGTTAGACATAGTTGCAACAACAAGATCAAACAGAGTTCGTAAAAGTTTTTCTTTTGTCTCTTTCAGTTTGTCAACTGAATTGCTTGAGGACAAGCAAGGTTTTAAGCTTGGGGGAGTTGATACGTCTCCATCGTATCTACTTTTCCTAACTCTTTTGCCCTTGTTTTGGACTCTAAGTTGCATGATTTGAATGGAACTAACCCGGATTAACGCTGTTTTCAGCAGAATTGCCATGGTGTTGTTTTTGCAGAGAAATAAAAGTTCTCGGAATGACCTGAAAATTTACACAGAATTTTTGTGGAATATATAAAAAATACTGGCGCAAGAATCAGCGGAGGAAGTGGAGCGTGGAGCCCACAAGCCCACCAAGCGTGGGCCCACCCTAGCCGCGCCTGGCAGGCTTGTGGGGCCCACAACGCTCCGCTCCCTAGTTACTTTGCTGCTACTGTTGTCACTGCTGCTACTGCTGTTACTTTGCTGCTACTGTTGTTACTCTACTGCTACTGGTTACTATTGCTACTTCTGCTATCACCCTACCTTGCTACTGATACTTTGCTGCAGATACTAAATCTTTCAGGTGTGTTTGAATTGACAACTCAACTGCTAATACTTGAGAATATTCTTTGGCTTCCCCTTGAGTCGAATCAATAAATTTGGGTTGAATACTCTACCCTCGAAAACTGTTGCGATCCCCTATACTTGTGGGTTATCTATGTACACCGGTCACCCTAGTCATAAAGAGATGACGAAAGAATGGTTTCTAAAAACCAAGGAGTTTGTGAAAGCTGCATTTGCAAATGGCCAGGAAACAAACTGGTTCCCTTGTCCTGAATGCGACAACTATAAAAAGAGGACAGAGGCTATAATGATTAAAGACCTGCAGAGGAGGGGTTTTAGTCCTAATTATACGGTTTGGACATTTCATGGTGAGTCTATACAACGCACCAGAGCTGAGGTTGTTTGTCGTTGCACCGACGAGCATGGTACCGAGATTGAAGACATGGTGCAAGACTTTGATGATGCTCGGGATTCGGAAGATGAGATGGAGGAATCTGCAAAGGCCTTCTATGAAATGTTGGAGTCTTCATCCTCTCCATGAGCACACTGAGCTTTGTCAGCTGGATGAAATTGCACAAGTAATGGCTCTGAAGGCTCAGTTCAACTTGGGAAGAGAATGCTACGACGTGATGATGACACTATTTGGACGCTTCCTACCCAAAGGCCATGTCATGCGTGCAAACCTGTACCAGTCGGAAAAAATACTTCGTGTACTTAAGATGCCCTATGAGAAGATAGATGCATGTGAGGAAGGATGTGTATTATTTAGGAAGGAGTATGCACACTTGAACTATTGTCCCAATTGCAAGTCTTGCAGGTATCTTGTGGTAGACAACGGTATGGGTGAGAAGAGGCAAACCTAAATCACAGTTAGTGTTCTTTGGTATATGCCAATCATACCAAGGCTTCAACGTCATTTCATGGTCGAAGAGACAGCCAGACGGATAAAATGGCACAAAATGGGCAAAAGAACCGAACTACATGCGGATGGGAATAAGATGGCGGTACACACATCGGATGGGGAAGCGTGGAAACATTGTGATGGATTGCATCAGGATAAAGCGGAAGATCCAAGGAATCCTCGAGTCTGCGCCGCGACGGAAGGTTTTAGTCCCTTCGGCATGACGACAACCCAATACAGTAGTTGGCCTGTATTTGTCATTCCACTCAATCTCCCCTGGGCAGATTATGCAAAGAAAGAACATATTTCTGACGTTGATAATTCCAGGGCCCAATTATCCGGGGAAGAACATGAATGTGTACATGCAGTCTCTTAAGGATGAATAGCAAGAAGCTTGGGATAATGGGGTCAAGATATACGATGCCACTAGAAAAGAAAACTTCAAAATGCATGTGTGGCACATGTACTCTATGCATGACTTGCCGGCGTATGCGCTATTCTCTGGATGGTGTGTGCATGGAAGGTTCCCGTGCCCCACATGCAAGGCAGCTCTTCAGTTTCATTGGTTGTAGGAGGGACGGAAGTATTCTTGCTTTGACTTGCATAGACAGTTCCTGGATCCTGACCATCAGTTCATAAAAGACAACAAGAACTTTACCAAAGGTAAAGTTATGAAAAACTTGGCACCACCTGCGTTGACAGGCCAATAGATCCTGGATCAGTTAAACGCCATCGAGCCTCATCCAGAACGTCCAGGGTATTTCAAGGGGTATAAATAAAAACACGCCTGGACTCACAAGCCATGCTTCTGGGATCTCCCTTACTTCAAAGACCTCCTTCTTCCACACTATATCGACATGATTCACACTGAAAAGAATATCGGAGAGGCTATTTTTGGTACATTGTTCGACATAGATGGGAAGACAAAGGATAATACTAAGGCTAGAGTCGATCAAGAGACACTATGTCACACACCGTTACAAAACATGCGAGAAGGAAAAGGAAAGCAGAAGTGGTCGTAACCAAAGGCCTAGTTCAATCTTGGAAGGCCAACTATGAGGGAAATTATCTTGTGGGTCGAAATGCACTTGATGTTCCCTGATAGGTATGAAGCGAATCTAAAGAGGGGAGCGAGTCTTGAAAAAATAAAAAATATTTGGTCTCAAGAATCATGATTGGCACATATGGCTAGAGCGGGTAATGCCGGTGATGTTACGTGGCTTTATTCCTGAGGATGAATGGCTAGTACTGGCGGAGCTGTGCTATTTCTTCTGTGTTCTTTGTGTGAAAGAATTGTCACCTGGCGTGGTAGATGACATGGAGGAGTTTGCACCGGGGTTGTTGTGCAAGTTAGAGAAGATCTTTCCGCCGAGCTTCTTTAATCCAATGTAGCATTTGAGTTTACATCTACCGACCGAGGCAAGATTGGGTGGGCCCATGCAAAATTGTTGGTGCTATGGAACTGAGAGGATGCAGAAGACGCTTCGAGCTAAATGTAAAAAATAAGTGTAGAATTGAAGCATCGATGGATGAGGCATTCATTACTGATGAGGTGGCAAACTTTGTGACAGCACACTACGAAGCCAAAAACCATCATTTGTATAATCCGAAGCCTCCGCACAATGATGCAGACCCTAAAAATGGTGGGACCAACCTTAGCTTATTCAAAGGGAAGCTCACACCAGTCGGTACTTCGAAACCAATAACGTTGGATGTCGAAGAATGGCAGAACATTTCCTTGTATATCTTCAACAACCTAACAGAAGTGCGGCCGTACATCGAGTAAGTTCTCGGCACATTTTCCCGTAACTTCTAATTCCTTTGAACTGCTCTTATTCCCGGATATTTCATACAGCCGATACGTCGCCAAATTCTCGGATGGAGCGGTGATCCAAAATGATTCCGTCGAAGAGTATGAGCTTTTGGCAAAGACAGGAGGCGGCTATCCCGGTTTCATCTCTTTGTTCAAACAAACGGTAATTATCAATAATGGAACATTTCATTTCTTGGTCTAACTTGCGGCTAATGCAACAATCGTTTCATATTAAACTTGTAGGCTAATTCAGAGTCTATGGACGCCGAATTGAGACAAGCCGCTAATGGTTTTGACTATAAGGTTCGTTCATTTGAGAAATACAACATCAACGGGCATCTCTTTCGTACCTTTGGCAAAGAGCTATCTAAGCTCGACCGGAAATCTACAAATTGTGGTTTCTCTGCTATCGGCGAAGGTGGTATCGAGTATTATGGAAGAGTTGAAGCAATTTATGAACTTCAATTCTATGGTGAAAACCCACCGAACGTCCTAGTCTTCAAATATTATTGGTTCCAACCGAAGGAGACTAGAAGGACTCATGAACATATAGGACTAGTCAAAATCATTCCAAACACCCATTTAGATGTTCCCGATGTCTATATTGCCGCTCAACAAGCGACCCAAGCTTACTATCTACTGTGGGCATGCCAAACTAATAAGAATCTAGAAGGTTGGTATGTTGTTTATGAAGTGTCGCCACGTGTTAGACCACCTCCCCCAAATGAATAGGATTATGAACCTCACATTAACCCAGACACATATGACAATGGAGAATTCTTCCAAGAAGCACGTCTTTCCAAGAAACGTTTCAAGAACCGTCGTGCTTCACCCTAGAACATGGAAGTAAATAGCAACAATGAATCCGAGTTCACCCCTGATCCGGAACCAGCAGAGCTGGAACTAGAAGAGGTTACTGATGCGGATGACCTGTCAATGCTTGACCGATTATAGAAAGGCCTTCCACAATTTCATGCCGTTGAACCCGATACGCACGTCATTCATGAAGACATGTGTGATACTGATGATGATGATGCATTTATTGATGATGATTATTAGTTTGTAAGATTCCCAACTTAAATTATATATGTACATATTATTATTCATGTCAGTTATTCAAATTTTTTATGTCGTACTAATTTTTTTAATCTTTATCATGGCAGGTCAGCAGGTGTTGAAATATGGTGGGCGCGGGTCCAGATCGCTCGACGGGTTCTTCTTTGACAGCCCGCACGAGGCGTGGTACTTCCGTTCCACCCCTATCTCTCTATAGAGCCTTGGCAGACAGTCTGACGAAACCACCCGTGGGTGCTTCTTCGTCGGGGACATTTCCCACTGGGAGAGGTGCTGGTCGGGTAGGGAAGAAGGGGAAGGGTACATGGAGAGGTGGTGGCCGCGGAAGAGGTAGGAGGACTGTTGCGCCGTCCTCGCCACCACCACCAGCTCATTCACCCGAGCACATGACTACTATGGTGGACCAGTTTGCGGAGGAGACTACGGGGACCCCGGTCTAGGAGCCTCAGGTGGACGGGCATTCGGCCCATGAGACTTCGGTCCAGGATCAGCCTCGGGTCGAGGTACCTTCGGCCCACGAGACTCCGGTTTCTCAGACTACGTCCCAAGAGACTCCTGCCACACATGCTTCAACCGACGTGGAGAGGTCCGTATGGGGTGCCTAGCCGGATCCGACTGAGGTGCTAGATTGGACCGAGGATCCGGGTGGCTGTTCTGTTGACGGCGGGGATGAGTCTACGGATAGTGAGGGCGACGTGCATGTGGACGGGGCCACCGTGTACAAGTGTGCTAGTACACGTCTCCCAGTCGCGCCGGCTACCCGCGAGCAGAGGCCGATTATTAATCATGAAGGGCATAGGTAAGTACATTTACTCTTTTTTAGCTTCTGCCTTCAAGTTTCTTCAAATATCTAATGCATTGACCTTATCATACTGCAGGGGATGGAAACACCCTCGAGGAGTCCGCAAGCCGAATAGCGTCCTTGGTGTGCTTTGCCGAAAAAATTTCCCGGGGTTAGTCACGTTGCCTGGTGAGGGTCAGGTTCCTACACTAGGATTTACCTGGGAGCACTACAAGCCCGCGCAGGCCCCGCCAGAGGAGATTATAGATGGTGTCTTGTGCCACACGAGGGCCGAGATGGTGATCAACAACTTTTGTGTAAATTATCCTTTTACACAATTTAAAATTAACTATAGAGCTAATTATTGTACTAATCGGTGTTGTCTCGTTTGACTGGATACCTTCTATAGGTGTGAGGACGGACATGAGGAGGAGGCGGCCAAGGTTATCGAGGTCGAGTGTAGGCGGTTATTACAGAACTTACGCCAAGAGGCTCGGTCGCAGGCCATTCGAGACTACTACGCCACGCGTGGTATTAAGAAGCAGAAGAAGGAGTGCCGCAGAAAGTATCTGAAGAAGGAGCGGTACATGAAGGTAATTACCTATTCTTAAGGCCTTGTACGTAATTTATTGATTTGATTCATAGGCGTAGCGCTCAAAATTCTTTCTAATAACTTATAGGTACCCCCGAGATGGTGTGCGGATAAGATGGATTCTTGGGAGGTGTTCGTGGATGAGTGGTGCACAAGCAACTGGCGAGCCGTCCACGACAATGCGAAGGATCGGCGTAGCCGAATGGTTGGTGTGCCACACCATCAAGGCAACGCCAACTTACTTCAGTTCGGACGAAACTGGGTATGTGGTCTGCTTCATGATTCTTGCAATTCATTCTTCATGCTAGCTTGAGCCCCTTACTAATACTTTGTTCCTCTCTTTTAGTCGCATCACAATAAGACGGAGATTCCAGAGTTGTACGACCATTATGGCATGGCCCATACCGCCTCGTACAAGAAGGCGAAGGCATTCTCTGAGTTTGACCTCGATGATCCAAATAACTTCACCAACATCTCATCCCACCACAAGCTCGTGAAATACAGGGACACGGGGAAGGCTTGGAAAGGGGAGGAATTTAACCCGAGCCAGGAACCTTTGGATCCAGAGCTGGTGATGATATCTGGTGGGGAGGAATGGTGTTGCAGCTTGCTATTAAGAAAGAGAGAGCGGCAAACGAGGCTGCTCTTGAGAAAGAGAGAGCGGCAAACGAGGCTGCTCTTGATAAATAGAGAGCGGCAACCGAGGCTGCTCTTGAGAAAGAGAGAGCGGCAAGCCAGGCTACTCTTCAGGCTGCTCTTGACGAGAGGGACCGGACCACCAAGGCTCGGTTGATTGGGGAGGAGAGGGCCCGGAATGAGGCGGCTCACCTGGCCATGTACGAGCTTATTGTGGTAAGTTTCTTTTTCACATTAGCCAAATCATGTGTGTAATGTGTGTTTCATTACTAACTAATATGACTCACTCTTCAAAACTGAATGTGCAGTCTATGTACGCGAAGACCAGTCAAACCCCTCTGCCGGTGCCCATCTTCTCTGCGATTGCCACGGTGAGTTTCATTTCAATAGTCATTATAAACTAGTATTAACAATTGAGTGTCATCATGCTAACTGATACATTGCAAAATATCTTTTCTGCAGAATAACTCAAGAGCGGCATCTGATACGTCTCCAACGTCTCTATAATTTTGATGGTTTCATGCTATTATCTTGTCAAACTTTGGATGTTTTGTATGCCTTTTATATGTTTTTTGGGACTAACTTATTAACTCAGTGCCAAGTGACAGTTCCTGTTTTTTCCGTGTTTTTGAACCTTTTCAGAGGAGGATTTTAAACGGAGTCCAAACGGAACAAAACTTCCGAAACGAGTTTTTCCGAAACAGAAGAAGATCGGGGAACTTGAGAATCAGGGTAGGGGGCCACCAAGGACCCCACAAGCCCCCTAGCCACGGCCAGGGGGTGCGCCTCCCAGGCTTGTGGGCTCCTTGGGCCACCTGTACCCTAGGTTTTCCGCCTATATATTCCCTAAAATCCCATAAAAAATGAGGAGATCATCGAAAGTACTTTTCCGCCTCCAGATCTCACTTTGCAATCAATCTTGAAGGGATTGACAACCCCTTTATAGCGTTGGGTGCAAGCTCTTTTGTGTTTGCGCAGGTACTCTGGACTTGACGAGATTGTCCTACTGGATTGATACCTTGGTTCTCAACCTGAGGGACATACTTACTGCTCCTGTGCTGCACCACCCTTTCCTCTTCAAAGGAAAAACCAACGCAAGCCCAGCCTCCGTCAACGTGTCAATCTCTGGCGCTGTTGTCTGTTGCCGTAGGAGAAGAATTTATGGCGCCGTTGCCAGGGAGGATCAAGTCAAGAACTCATCCAAGTAAGTGTCGCAAACTCATCTCTTGCATATACTTTTTTGCCTCTCGTTTTCCTCTCCCCCACTTCTGAAAAACAAAAATTTATAAAAAAATATTTGCCTTTTTCGTTTGCCTTTTCGTTCGCCCTTTTCTGTCCCTTGCTCTTTGTTTGCTTGTGTGCTTGCTTGCTTGCTGAAGTCACCATGACTGAAAACACCAAACTTTGTGACTTCTCGAATACTAATAATAATGATTTTATTAGTACTCCGGTTGCTCCCGCCACTAGTGCGGAGTCATACGAAATCAATGCCGCTTTGCTGAATCTTGTTATGAAATAGCAATTCTTCGGCCTTCCTAGTGAAGATGCCGCATCCCATCTTAATACCTTTGTTGAGCTTTGCGATATGCAAAAGAAGAAAGATGTGGATAATGATGTGATTAAATTGAAGCTTTTTTCCTTTCTCGTTCCGAGATCGAGCAAAAACTTGGTTTTCGTCTTTTCCCAAAAATAGTATTGATTCTTGAGATAAGTGCAAAGATGCTTATATATCCAAGTATTTTCCGCCAGCTAAGATCATCTCTCTGCGTAATGATATCATGAATTTTAAGCAACTTGATCGTGAACATGTTGCACAATCTTGGGAGAGAATGAAATTGATGATTAGAAATTGTCCAGCTCATGGCTTGAGTCTTTGGATGATTATACAAATCTTCTACGCTGGCTTGAATTTCGCTTCTAGAAATATCTTGGACTCCGCCTCAGGTGGAACTCTCATGGAAATCACGTTAGGAGAAGCCACGAAACTCCTAGACAATATCATGATGAACTACTCTTAGTGGCACACTGAAAGGTCACCTACTAGTAAGAAGGTACACGCTATAGAAGAAATTAACTCGTTCAGTGCTAAGATGGATGAGTTAATGAATTTGGTTGCTAGTAGAAGTGCTCCTTTAGATCCTAATGATATGCCCTTGTCTTCCTTGATTGAGAGTAGCAACGCTAGCTTGGACGTTAATTTTGTTGGTAGTAATAATTATGGCAACAACAATGCTTTTAGAGGAAACTATGTTCCTAGGCCTTTTCCTAGTAACTCCTCCAATAACTTTGGCAACTCCTACAACAATACTCATGGAAATTACAATAGATTACCCTCTGATCTAGAGAGTAATATCAAAGAGTTTATCAACTCGCAAAAGATTTTCAATGCGTCCATAGAGGAAAAACTACTCAAACTTGACGATTTGGCTAAGAGCTTTGATAGAATGTCTAGTGATATTGATGCTTTGAAAGTTAGATGTGCTCCTCCCAAGATCAATATGGATGAAACTTTGAAAGCTATGTGTGTTTCCATGAGTGAGAGCAAAGAAAGAACCGCACAAATTCGTGCTAGACATGAATGGCTTAAAAAGGCGTGTTCTCGTGATAAGAATCACGAAGATCTTAAAGTGCTTGGTGTGACTCCCATTGAATCTTTGTTTTCTTGTGTCAAACCTAATGATGATGGGGCTGGATATGAATCCACTTTGGTTGAAAAACGCCCCAATGGTTCTGAGTCCATCTATCTTGATGTTAAAAGTATTAAAAGTGGAGTAAAAGACATTAAAACTTTGAGTAGTAATGAAATTACTACTTTGTATTTCAAGGAATTCAATTATGATAGTTGCTCCTTGATTGAATGCATTTCCTTGATGCAATCCATGCTAAACTCTCCACACGCTTATAGCCAAAACAAGGCCTTTACCGATCATATCGTCGAAGCTATGATAAAATCTCTTGAAGAGATACTTGAATTGGAAGTTCTATCCCTAGAAAGCTTCACGATGAGTGGGAACCTACTATCAAAATCAAAATAAAAAACTATGAATGCAATGCTTTGTGTGATTTGGGTGCTAGTGTTTCCGCGATTCCAAAGTCTTTATGCGATGTTCTCGGTTTTAATGAGATTGAAGAGTGTTCTCTTAATTTCCATCTTGCGGATTCTACTGTCAAGAAACCCATGGGAAGGATCAATGATGTTCTTATTATTGCAAAAAGGAAGTTTGTACCCGTGGATTTCATTGTGCTTGACATCGATTGCAATCCGACATGTCCTATTATTCTTGGTAGACCTTTCCTAAGGACTATCGGTGCTATCATCGATATGAAGGAAGGGAATATTAGATTTCAATTTCCTTCAAAGAAGGGCATGGAGCACTTTCCTAGAAAGAAAATACGATTGCCCTATGAATCCATGATGAGGGCTACTTATGGTTTGAGCACCAAAGACGACGATACGTGATTCTATCGCCTTATGCCTAGCTAAGGGCGTTAAACAATAGCACTTATTCTGTTATGATTGTGTCTTTTGTGTTTTTTTTGTGTTTGATCCAAGCAAAACCTTTATGACTAGTCTTGGTGATGGTTGTTTGATCCTGCTGGAAAAAGACAGAAACTTTTCGCTCACGAGATGATTTTTCATTTTTATTCAGAAAGAGATTTTGAGTTGATTCTTTTTGCTTCTAGTTGATATGCCGTTTTCCCACGCTGTCCTAATTGTTCAGCATGTTTGAGGTACCAGAAGTATAACAAGTATACAGATTGCTACAGACTCGTCTGTTTTTTACAGATTCTGTTTTTTGTTGAGTTGGTTGCTTGTTTTGATGAAACTATGGATAGTATCGGGGGGTACTAGCCATGGAACAGTGAGAATACAATAATATAACACCAATATAAATAGAAATCAAGATTGCTACAGTATCTAAAGAGGTGGTAGTTTGTTTTCTTGTGCTAATGATATGACGAGTTTCTGTTTAAGTTTTGTGTTGTGAAGTTTTCAAGTTTTGGGTGATGTTCTCATGGACAAAGAGATAAGGAGTGGAAAGAGCTGAAGATTTGGGATTCCCAAGGCATCCCAAGCCAAATTCAAGGACACCAAAAAGCCTAAGCTTGGGGATGCCCCAGGAAGGCATCCCCTCTTTCGTCTTCAATCCATCGGTAACATTACTTGGAGCTATATTTTTATTCACCACATGATATGTGTTTTGCTTGGAATGTCTTGTATCGTAGGAGTCTTTTTTTTTGTGTCACAATCATCCTTGCTGCACACCTTCAGAGAGAGACATGCACTCATCGGGATTTTGCTAGAATGCTCATCGTGCTTCACTTATATCTTTTGAGCTAGATAATTTTGCTCTATGTGCTTCACTTAGATCTTTTAGAGCACGGCGGTGCGTGACTTGGTAGTTGACTTATGCTATGAAAGTAGTCACAAAGGTGATAGGTACCCAAAGAGGATACAAAAACCTCCATCTTCATGTGCATTGAGTAGAAAGAGAAGTCTTGATTCCTCTCAATTAGTTTTGAGACCTGGATTTGGTAATATTAATAGTTATGTTAGTAGGGTGTTGTGAATCTAGAAATACTTGTGTTGAAGTTAGTGATTCTCGTAGCATGCACGGATGGTGAACCTCTATGTTAGGAAGTTGGAGTATAATTGATCTATTGATTGTCATCCTTTGTGTTGCGGTCGGGATCGCGCGATGGTTAACACCTACCAACCCTTCCCCTAAGAGTATGCATTTAGCACTTTGTTTCGATTATTAATAAAAACTTTCGCAACAAGTATGTGAGTTCTTCATGACTAATGTGAGTCCATGGTATAGATGCACTTTCACCTTCCACCATTGCTAGCCTCTCTAGTGCCCCGCAACTTTCGCTGGTGCACAAACCCACCATATGACTTCCTCAAAACGGCCACCATACCTACCTACTATGGCATTTTCATAGCCATTCCGAGATATATTGCCATGCAACTCCAACCGTTCCGTCTCATGACTTGTGCCGTCACTCTCATATTTCCATTGCATGATCGTAAGATAGATTATTGCACATCCCGGTACACTGCCGGAGGCATTTGAGGAAATAAAAAAAAGAGGACAAAGAGCCAAAATAAAAAAAAGAGAAAACAAAAAAAGAGAAAAAAAGAGGCCAAAGAGCCTAAATAAAAAAAAGGGAGAGAAAAAGTGAGAAGGGACAATGGTACTTTCTTTTTCCACGCTTGTGCTTCATAATAGCAGCATGTTCTTCATGATTGAGAGCCTCTCGTTTCGTCACCACCATATGCTAGTGGGAATCTTTATTATATAACTTAGCTTGTATATTCCAATGATGGGCTTCCTCAAAATTTGCCTAGGTCTTCGTGAGCAAGCAAGTTGGATGCACACCCACTAGTTCTCCTTTTGAGCTTTCACATAATTATAGCTCTAGTGCATCCTTTGTATGGCAATCCCTACTCATTTTGATGGTTTGTATCTATAATTTTTGATGGTTTCATGCTATTATCTTGTCAAACTTTGGATGTTTTATATGCCTTTTATATCTTTTTTGGGACTAACTTATTAACTCAGTGCCAAGTGCCAGTTCCTGTTTTTTCCGTGTTTTTGACCCCTTTCAGAGAAGGATTTTAAATAGAGTCCAAACGGAACGAAACTTCCAAAAAGATTTTTTCTGAAACAGAAGAAGATCGGGGAACCTGAGAATCAGGGCAGGGGGCCACGAGGGACCCCACAAGCCCCCTAGTCGCGGCCAGGGGGGCCACGCCTTCCAGGCTTGTGGGCTCCCTAGGCCACCTCTGTCGTAGGTTTTCCGCCTATATATTCCCTAAAATCCCAGAAATACTGAGGAGATCATCGAAAGTACTTTTCCGCCTTCAGATCTCACTTTGCAATCAATCTTGAAGGGATCGACAACCCCTTTATAGTGTTGGGTGCAAGCTCTTTTGTGTATGTGCAGGTACTCTGGACTTGACGAGATTCTCCTACTGGATTGATACCTTGGTTCTCAAACTGAGGGAAATACTTACTGCTCCTGTGCTGCACCACTATTTCCTCTTCAAGGGAAAAACCAATGCAAGCCCAACCTCCGTCAACATGTCAATCTCTGGCGTTGTTGTCTGTTGCCGTAGCAGCATCGCACGACCTTTCTCGAGGGCAACCGTCTCCAAATGAAGCCGACGTGAGCAACCCTGGTGTTTCTCGTCCTTGATGACCACTTTGGTAAGTTTTCTCCAAAATGACATAATAAGCTCCTACTTGATTTCTAGTAGGAAAAATGGATAGTGAAACCACTAGTTTCATAACTTAGCTAATTAAGCTCCAAAATGGTTAGTGTAACCACTAGTTTCATAACTTAGCTAATTTAGCTCCAAAATGACATAATAAGCTCAATTGAAACAGTAAATAAGGAATAAGAAGAAGTAGAGAAGAATAAGATAAGAAGAAGGAGAAGAAGAAGGAGAAGGAGGAGAAGAAGGAGAAGGAGCCCTCCTTCTTCTCCTTCTCCTTCTTCTCCTCCTTCTCCTTCTTCTTCTCCTTCTTCTTCTATTCTTCTTTTTCTTCTTGTCTTCTTCTTCATCTCCTTCTTGTCTTCTTTCTTCTTCAATTTAGCTTATTTTCCCCAACAAAGACATACTTAGCTAATTATCCTCCAAAATGACATAATTAGCTTAGTTAGGTAAAAACATCATAGGAACCTTGGTTAGCTCATTAAAATGACTAATTGAGCTCCTAAAAGACATAATAATCTCAAAATGGCTTAAGAACCTTGGTTAGCTCATTAATATTATATACTTAGCTTGTTTTCCTCTAAAATGACATAATTAGCCCATTTAGCTCCAAAAATACATACTTCGCTAATTGAGCTCCAAGAAGAGGAGAAGAGGAGAAATGAAAAGAAGGAATAAGAAGAAGAAGAGAAGAAGAATAAGAGTAGAAGAAGGAGAAGGATGAGAAGAAGGAGCCCTCCTTATTCTCCTTCTTCTTCTCTCCTCCTTCTTCTCCTTCTTCTTCTCTTCTTCTTTTTCTTCTTCTCTCCTTCTTCTTCTCCTTCTTCTCTTCTTTCTTCTTCTCTTTCTTCTTTAATTTAGCTTATTTTCGCCAACAAAGAAATACTTAGCTAATTATCTTCCAAAATGACATAATTAGCCTAGTTAGGTAAAAACATCATAAGAACCTTGGTTAGCTCATTAAAATGACTAATTAAGCTCCTAAAATACATAATAAGCTCAAAATGGTATAAGAACCATGGTTGGCTCATTAATATTATATATTTAGCTTGTTTTCCTCTAAAATGACATAATTAGCCCATTCAGCTCCAAATACATACTTAGCTAATTTAGCTCCGAGAAGAGGAGAAGAGGAGAAATGAAAAGGACAAAGAAGAAGAAGAAGAGAAAAAGAAGAGAATGAGAAGGAGAAGAAGGAGGAGGAGAAGAACAAGAGAAGAAGGAGAAGGAGGAGAAGAAGGAGAAGGAGCCCTCCTTCTTCTCCTTCTTCTTCTCCTCCTTCTTCTTCTCCTCCTTCTTCTCCTTATTATTATCTTCTTCTTCTCCTCTTCTTTGCTTCTTCTTTTCTTCTTCTTCTCCTATTCCTTCTCCTTCTTCTATTTCTTCTCCTTCTTGTCTTATTGCTTCTTCTCTTTCTTCTTCAATTTGGCTTATTTTCCCCAACAAAGACATACTTAGCTAATTATCCTCCAAAATGACATAATTAGCTTAGTTAGGTAAAAACATCATAAGAACCTTGGTTAGCTCATTAAAATGACTAATTAAGCTCCTAAAAGACATAATAATCTCAAAATGGCATAAGAACCTTGGTTAGTTCATTAATATTATATACTTAGCTTGTTTTTCTCTAAAATGACATAATCAGCTCATTTAGATCCAAAAATACATACTTAGATAATTTAGCTCCAAGAAGAGGAGAAGATGAGAAGAAATAGGAAAAATGAAAAGAAGGAAGAAGAAGAAGGAGAAGAAAAAGGAGGAGGAAGAGGAGAAGAAGGAGAATGAGGAGGAGAGGAGGAGGAGAAGAAGGAGAAGGAGGAGGAGACCTTCTCCTCCTCGTCCTCCTTGTCCTTATTCTTCTCATTCTTGATTTCTTCTTCTTCTCCTCCTCTTTCTTCTCCTCTTTCATATTCTCCTTACCTTATTTTCCCCAACAATGACATAATTAGCCCATTTAGCTCCAAAATGACATAATAAGCTCAAAATGGCATAAGAACCTTGGTTAGCTCATGAATATTATATACTTGGCTTGTTTTCCTCTAAAATGACATAATTAGCCCATTTAGCTCCAAAAAGACATAATTAGATAATTTAGCTCCAATAAGAGGAGAAGAGGAGAAGAAATAGGAAAAATGAAAAGAAGGAAGAAGAATAAGAAGAAGAAGAGAAGAAGGAGAGAAGGAGAAGGAGGAGGAGGATAAGAAGGAGGAGGAGGAGTAGAAGGAGGAGGAGGAGGAGAAGGAGAAGGTCTTCTTCTCCAACTTCTCCTCATTCTCCTCCTCCTCCTCCTCCTTCTCCTTCTTCGTCTCCTTCTTCTTGATTTCTTGTTCTTCTTATCCTCCTCCTCTTTCTTCTCCTCTTTCATATTCTCCTTACCTTATTTTCCCCAACAATGACATAATTACCCATTAAGCTCCAAAATGACATAATAAGCTCAAAATTTCATAAGAACCTTGGTTAGCTCATGAATATTATATACTTAGATTGTTTTCCTCTAAAATGACATAATAAGACCATTTAGCTCCAAAAAGACATAATTAGATAATTTAGCTCCAAGAAGAGGATAAGAGGAGAAGAAATAGGGAAAATGAAAAGAAGGAAGAATAAGAAGAAGAAGAAGAGAAGAAGAAGAGAAGGAGAAGGAGGAGGAGGAGAAGGAGGAGAAGGTCTTCTCCTCCTTCTTCTCCTTCTTCTCCTCCTTCTCGTCCTCCTCCTCCTTCTCCTTCTTCTTCTCCTTCTTCTTGATTTCTTCTTCTTCTTCTTCTCCTCCTCTTTCTTCTCCTGTTTCATATTCTCCTTTCCTTATTTTCCCCAACAATGACATAATTAGCCCATTTAGCTCCAAAATGGCATAATAAGCTCGAAATGGCATAAGAACCTTGGTTAGCTCATGAATATTATATACTTAGCTTGTTTTCCTCTAAAATGACATAATTAGCTCAAAAACATCATATGTTGTTGTTGTTCTTCTTATGACTTTCTTATTCACATTTTTGTAGATTGGATGTACTACATGCATGGAAGCTCGCATTCATTGAGTGCTTTAGTTCTAGTTTTCATTTGAGTAGATGAACAATGTAGAACTATATGTATATGTATCTATGGATGAACAATGTAAAACTTTGTATGTTGGTTCTTTAGATATATGGGATGTACATTGATGAACTTTATATGTATATCATATATGTGTTGTGAACTATATATATGTGTTGTGAAATATATATCATATATGTGTTGTCAAATGTATATATGTGTGTTGTGAAATAATGTAAAACAAATAAAAAAGTTACTATATGGGCTCTTTGCCGTCTGCTAGCTGAACGCAAAGGTCTTTGCCATCAGCTGGCAGACGGCAAAGGGGCCACGTGGCACCCAGCTGTGCACCCTGGGGGCAGCAGCAGCTGGCCCATATAGCCTCTTTTTCGTCTGCTGCCTGGGTAGGCTGACAGCAAAGAGAAGAGCTGGCTGGGGCAGTTATGGGCTGGCCCATATCAGCAGATGGCAAACAGAAGGGGGAAGCAGATGACAAAGAGAAGGGGGGAAGCAGAGGACAAAGAGAAGGGGGAAGCAGATGGCAAAGCCTCCGTTAGCACTAACGGAGGCGTTGCCTGTCAGCTGCCGTCTCAAGACTTTTGCTGACTGCCCGGTGCCAGAGACTGGAGGCAAAGCCCTTTGCCGTCCGCTTCAGGAAGGTAGAAGACAAAGAAGCTACTATGTCATCAAAAGCTGACGTAGAAACTTTGCCGACAGGACGCAGACGGCAAAGGTCTTTGCCGTCGGTGGAACACCTCTTTGCCGTCTATTATGGCACATGACAAAGTGTTTGATTCCTGTAGTGCTAACTCAAGTCCGATCATTACGTGACTTGATTATAGTTTCAGTGATGAACATCTCCATGTTGATAATATCAACTATAAGATTCATGCTTGACCTTTCGGTATCTTGTGTTCTGAGGCCATGTCTGTACATGCTAGGCTCGTCAAGTTTAACCCGAGTGTCCCGCGTGTGCAACTGTTTTGCACCTGTTGTATGTGAACGTTGAGTCTATCACACCCGATCATCACGTGGTGTCTCGAAACGACGGACTGTCGCAATGGTGCACAGTCGGGGAGAAGAAAATTTTATCTTGAAATTTTAGTGAGGGATCACCTTATAATGCTACCGTCGTTCTAAACAAAATAATGTGCATAAAAGGATTAACATCACATGCAAATCATAAGTGACATGATATGGCCATGATCTTGTGCTTCTTGATCTCCATCACCAAAGCACCGGCATGATCTTCATCGTCAGTCGCGCCACACCATGATCTCCATCATTGTGCCACCATCGATGTTGTCATTCTATCTATGTTATTACTACTAAAGCTACTACCTAGCAATATAGTAAACACATGTGTAAGCACAAACGTTAGTTTAAAGACAACCCTATGGCTCCTGCCGGTTGCCGTAGCATCGACATGCAAGTCGATATTTAACTATTACAACATGATTATCTCATAAATCCAGTATATCATATCAAGTCTTTGTCCATATGACATCACATGCATACCGTGCAAAAACAAGTTAGACGTCCTCTAATTTGTTGTTTCATGTTTTACGTGGCTGCTATGGGTATCTAGTATGATTTCATCTTACTTACGCAAAGCCACAACGGTGATATGCAATTTGCTATTTAACCTTCTCCAAGGACCGCCTCGGTCAAATCCGATTCAGCTAAAATTGAAGAAACAAACAACCGCTAGTTATCTTTATACAACAAGTTGCATGTTAGTCGATGAAACTGGTGTCTCTTAAGCGTACGAGTAAGGTTGGTACAGACCGCTTCAATCCAACAATACCGCCGAATCGAGAAAAGACTAAGGAGGGCAGAAAATCGAACATCAATGCCCACAAACTCTTCTGTGTTCTACTCGAGATATCATCTACGCATGAACCTAGCTCTTGATGCCACTGTTGGGGAACGTTGCATGGGAAACAAAAAAATCCTACGCACACGCAATACCTATCCATGGTGATGTTCACCTACGAGAGGGGAGAGTGAATCTACATACCCTCGTAGATCGCTAAGCGGAAGCGTATATAACGCGGTTGATGTAGTGGAACATCTTTGCGATCCAAATCGCAGCCCTTCCCGCGATCTCATCATGATCCGTCTCGCGATCCCATCACGATTCATCCCGATCTAGTGCCGAACGGACGGCACCTCCTCGTTCAACACATGTACAGCTCGATGACGATCCCCGTCTTCTTGATCTAGCAAGAGGGGGGTGGATAGGTAGATGAGTTCTCCAGCACGGCGGAATGGTGGTGGTGGTGGTGGAGCTATTCCAGCAAGGCTTCGCCTAAGCACCGCTGAAACTAGACTAGAGGAGAAACAAATCTAGAGAGAGGGCAATACGTGGTTGTTTTTCTGTGTCTCAAAAACCCTAAATACCTATAGGATATATAGGAGGGAGGGAGGAGACGAGGCAGCCTCAAACACTCAAGGTTTGTCCCAAATTGGAGGTGGAGGAGTCCTACTCCAATCCTAGTAGGAGTAGGATTCCTCCTTTCCACTTGGAAACCCTTTCCACCTTTTTCCACCTTTGGGTTTTTGCCTCTCAAACCTCATGAGCCGTAGTGGGAGCTTATCTCAGCCCACTAGGGGCTGGTTTGTATCCTCCCACAGCCCATAAGGCCCCTCGGGGCGTGACACCCCTCCCAATGGTCCCCTGTACCCTCCAGGCACTCCCGGTACACTACCGATGAGCCCAACAAATCTCCGGTGACCAAACCAGGACTTCCTATAAATCAATCTTTACCTCCGGACCATTCTGGAGCTCCTCGTGACATCCGGGATATCATACAGGACTCCGAAAAACTTCCGGTTACCAACACCTATAACTCAATTATACTGAAACGTCACCGAACCTTAAGTGTGCAGACCCTGCGGGTTCGAGAACTATGCAGACATGACCTGAGACATTCTCCGGTCAATAACCAATAGCGGGACCCGGATGTTCATATTGGCTCCCACATATTCTACGAAGATCTCTATCGGTTGAACCTCTATGTCAAGGATTCAGTTAATCCCGTATGTTGTTCCCTTTGTCCTTCGGTATGTTACTTGCCCGAGATTCGATCGTCGGTATCTCGATACCTAGTTCAATCTCGTTACTGGAAAGTCTCTTTACTCGTTCCATAATACAAGATCCCGTAAGTAACTCCGTAGTCACATTGCTTGCATGGCTTGTTGTGATGTTGTATTACCGAGTGGGCCCCGAGATACCTCTCCGTCACACGGAGTGACAAATCCTAGCCTTGATCCATGCCAACCGAACACACACCTTTGGAGATACGTGTAGAGCACCTTTATAGTCACCCAGTTACGTTGCGACGTTTGATACACATAAGGTATTCCTCCAGTGTCCGGGAGTTGCATGATCTCGTGGTCATAGGAACGACATGAAGAAAACAATAGCAATAAACTCACACGATCATATGCTACGTTTATAGTTGGGGTCTTGTACATCACATCATTCTCCTAATGATGTGATCCCGTTATCAAGTGACAACACTTGTCTATGGCCTGGAAACCTTGACCATCTTTGATCAACGAGCTAGTCAGCCAGAGGCTCACTAGGGATAGTGTGTTGTCTATGTATCCACACATGTATTTGAGTTTCCAATCAACACAATTCTTGCATGGATAATAAACGATTATTATGAACAAGAAAATATAATAATAACCAGTTTATTATTGCCTATAGGGCATATTTCCAACACAAGTATCTAGGGTAGTTCCTCTTCAGTGACTGCTCCCCTCATTACAGAAGCACTTAGTCTCGGGTTTGAGTTCAACCTTGGGTCTCTTCACGAGAGCAGCAACTGGTTTACCGTTTAATGAAGTATCCCTTTTTGCCCTTGCCCTTCTCGAAACTAGTGGTTTTACTAACCATCAACAATTGATGCTCCTTTTTGATTTCTACTTTCGTGGTGTCAAACATCGCGAATAGCTCAAGGATCATCATATCTATCGCTGATATGTTATAGTTCATCACGAAGCTCTAGTAGCTTGGTGGCAGTGTGTAATGCCCAAGATGCGATCCTATCCTTATTTTGGCGGGAGGGCCTGATGGCCCACAAGTATAAGGGATCTATCGTAGTCCTTTCAATAAGTAAGAGTGTCGAACCCAACGAGGAGCAGAAGGATCTAACAAGTGGTTTTCAGCATGGTATTCTCTGCAAGCACTGAAATTATCGGTAACAGAAAGTTGTGTGACAAGATGATTCGTAGCATGTAGCAAGTAGCAATAGTAACAAAGGTGCAGCAAAGTGGCCCGATACCTTTTGTAGCAAGGGACAATCCTGGACAAACTCTTATAGGAGGTAAAGCGCTCCCGAGGACACACGGGAATTTTTGTCAAGCTAGTTTTCATCATGTTCATATGATTCGCGTTTGCTACTTTGATAGTTTGATATGTGGGTGGATCGGTGCTTGGGTGCTGACCTTACTTGGACAAACCTCCCACATATGATTAACCCCTCTCGCAAGCATCCGCAACTACAAAAGAAGAATTAAGACAAAGTCTAACCATAGCATTAAACTAGTGGATCCAAATCAGCCCCTTACGAAGCAACGCATACACCAGGGTTTAAGCTTCTGTCACTCTAGAAACCCATCATCTACTTACTAGTTCCCAATGCCTTCCTCTAGGCCCAAATAATGGTGAAGTGTTATGTAGTCGACGTTCACATAACACCACTAGAGGAAAAACAACATACAACGCATCAAAATATCTAACGAATACCAAATTCACATGACTACTTATAGCATGACTTATCCCATGTCCCCAGGAACAAAAGTAACTACTCACAAAGCATAATTATGTTCATGACCAGAGAGGTACTGAATAGCATCAAGTATCTGAACACATAATCTTCCACCAAGTAATCCAACTAGCATCAACTACAAAGACTAATTAACACTGCTAGCAACCTTACAAGTACCAATCGGAGTCGCGAGACGGAGATTGGTTACAAGCGATGAACTAGGGTTTGGAGATGAGATGGTGCTGATGAAGATGTTGATGATGATGAGTCCCCTCCGATGAGAGGAGTGTTTGTGATGAAGATGGCAACGATTTCCCCCTCCGGGAGGGAAGTTTCCCCGACAGGACGACCCTGGTGGAGCTCTAGATTGGTTCTGCTCAAGTTCCGCCTTGTGGCGGCGGCGATTCCTCCCGAAAGCTTCCTCCTGATTTTTTCTGGAACGAAACCCTCCTTATAGCAAAAGAGGGGAGCCAGAGGGCCAACAGGGAACCCACAAGCCCCCTAGGCGCGGCCAGGGGATAGGCCGCGCCTAGCAGGCTTGTGGCCTCCTGGTGGCTCCCCTCTGGTACTTCTTCGGCCTAGTATTTTTTTATAAATTCAAAAATAATTCCTCGTTGATTTTCACGGCTTTTGGAGTTGCGCAGAATAGGTATCTCAAACTTGCTGCCTTTTCAGGCCATAATTCCAGCTGCCGGCATTCTCCCGCTTCATGTAAACCTTGCAAAATAAGAGAGAAAAGGCTTAAGTATTGTACCGTGAAGTGTAATAACAGCCCAAAAACCGATAAATATCAACATAAAAGCATGATGCGAAATGGACATATCAACTCCCTCAAGCTTAGACTTTGCTTGTCCACAAGCGGAAATCGAGTTCAATAAATATGCCCACATGTTTAGAGAGAGAGGTGTTGACTAAACAAGATATGGACATGCAGGCATCATGATCATAGTTAGAACAACAATATCATCATATAATCTCTCATGCTAAAGTGACAATTCCTTCACAAAGTAAAGTAAGGATCAAGAACCTTATTGAGAATTAACAACCAATAGCCTTTAGTCATCGAAGCAATTGCAATTTATCATAACATCGGAAAGAGCCAAATAAGATCTTGTAAAGCAAATCCACATACTCAACGACCCTTTTGTCTTCTACAATTGCTACAACTCACGTGGTACTCAAGAGATCAAAGTTTCAGTCAGACACAGAGAAAGATAGGGGCTTATAGTTTCGCCTCCCAACTATTTACCTCAAGGGTAATGTCAACAATAATAATTCATGAATACTTACTTCCAAGTTGACATATGAATATAGATCTTTCCCTAGCATATGACATTCGCCAAGATAAAGGTGAAATAAGGAATTGGTGTAGATCACCATGACTCTTTCAAGGGCAAAAAGTAAAGGTACAAGATAGGCCCTTCGCAGAGGGAAGCAGAGGTTGTCATGCATTTTTGAGGTTTGGATGTGTGTCTTCTTAGTGTGAAGGAACGTCACTTTATATTGCCTCCTGTGATAAAGAACCTTATTATGAAGTCTATCGCTTTTATGTCTTCCTCATCACAGGTTCGTACAAAGCTTATTTTCCACACACTAATAGATCATACATATTTAAGGAGCAATTTTTATTGCTTGCACCGATGACAACTTACTTGAGGGATCTTATTCAATCCATAGGTAGGTATGGTGGACTCTCATGGAAAAACTTGGTTGAAGGTTTATGGATGCACGAGTAGTATCTCTACTTAGTGCGGAAGTTTTGGCTGATATGAGGTGGAAGCAAGCGTCACATGCTAAGGGATCTCTAGTCATATAATCATTGTTCGGAACCAAGAAAACACAATTCATTATGTTGTCTTCCTTGTCCAACATCTACTTCTAAGCATGCAATATTTTAGTGAGTGTTCACAGTCATAGATGGTGCCCAAGACGATATATTTATATGTGGACCTCTCTTTCTTTATTACTTCCTATTAATTGCAGCAATGACGAAGGTCTACGTTTGTCCACCCACAACAAGTTTCAATCAACATTCTTTTTATTTGTGAAGCCGTCACTTCCCATAAGATCATTACATGATCTTTCGTTCTTTTGTTCTTTTATCATTCTTTTCTTTCAGATCATGGCATGAAGCAAGGCCCTTAACTAAAACACTCTTTATTATATGACTCACGAACTCGAATACATCGGGGGTGACACAAAGCAAAACTCAAGCCTAAAACACAAAGAACTTTATTCTACTAGATAAAGATAAAACCAAAAAGGATCAAACTAAGAAAAGGTAAAGGCAAAAGATGTGATGGTGATATGATACCGGGGCAACTCCCCCAAGCTTGGCACAAGCCAAGGGGATTGCCCATACCCGTGCTTAGTTGTCTTCCTTTGGAGGTGATGGTGGTGGAGTTGTTTTGTCTTTTGATTCCAAGAGGGCCACAATCTTTGATTTATAACTTGGAGCTCTCTGATATGTTTCTCCAACAAAACAACTTCACGAGTGAGATAAGTATTACGAACACGAGTTATTTCACATAACCTCAAGAGCTCGATCAAGGATGGAGGTAAAAGGTGGAGGTATGGTTGAAGAAAATCCTCTTCCTCAGCTTCTTCCTTGTTGAGCATAGATTGCCCTTTGCCCAACGCCGGATTCTTCTCCTTACTTTTGCCCTTAGTTTCTTCAGGTAGCCTTTCCTTGGCCTCCATGACCAACATTCTTTTCAGACCAGCATTTACTTCTTCATAGACTTGAGGGAGATCATTCTCCCCTACAGATTCCTGAGATGATATCTTGCTCTAAATCTGCGGCACAAACAGGCTCGAAACAAAAACAGACAAAAATTGTGTGATACTAGGGTCAGACCTTTCGCGAGAATATATAACGAATCTTTTCCGACCAGAAGGAGTACTCCGCAAGAAAACGGAGTCCGGGAGGCACACGACATGGTCACAAGCCCCCCAGGCACGACCAGGGGGTGGCCCGCGCCTGGCAAGCTTGTCGCCTCCTCGTGCGCTTTTCGGAGTACTATAATTTTTTCTATTTTTCTAAAAAATCCAAAACGGAGAAAAAATCCTACTAGAAAAGTTTTGGAGTCGGTTTACTAATCGAATCACATACCTCTTCGTTTTCGGAGTCGGAAACAGGCTGATAAATATCCCTTATATACTCCTCTGGGGTTATGGTATTGATAATATTGCTTTCAATATTTATGGTAGTACCTGAGATATAATTCTTGATCCTTTGCCCATTTACGACTCACGGAAAATTATCTTCTGTGTTGTTGATCTTGATGGCACCAAAACTACATACTTCCTCAACAACGTATAGACCTTCCCATTTAGAGAGAAGCTTGCCTGCAAAAAATCTTAAACGAGAATTATATAACAAGACATAATCTCCTACATTGAACTCACATTTTTGTATGCTTTATCATGCCACCTCTTAACCTTTTCTTTGAACAACTTGGCATTTTTATATGGCTGAGCTCTCCATTCATCAAGTGAGCTAATATCAAATAACCTCTTCTCACCAACAAGTTTGAAATCAAAGTTGAGCTCTTTGATTCCCCAATAAGCCTTATTCTCTAGCTCAAGAGGTAAATGACATGCTTTACCGTAAACCATTTTGTACGGAGACATTCCCATGGGATTCTTATAAGTAGTTCTATAATCCCAGAGTGCATCATCGAGCTTCTTAGACCAATTCTTTCCAGACCTATTGACAGTCTTTTGCAGAATTTGTTTAATCTCTCTATTACTTAGCTCTACTTGACCGTTGGACTGAGGATGATAGGGAGATGCAATTCTATGGTTGACATCATACTTAGCAAGCGTTTTACGGGAAGCACCATGAATGAAATGTGAACCACCATCAGTCATTAGATATCTAGGGACTCCAAATATAGTGAAAATAACTTCTTTAAGCATCCTGATAGCGGTGTTGTGATCAGCACTACTAGTTGGGATAGCTTCTACCCACTTAGTAACGTAATCAACAGCAACTAGGATATGAGTATACCTGTTGGATTATGGAAAAGGTCCCATATAATCAAAGCCCCAAACATCAAATTGGTCAATCACAAGAGAATAATTCATAGGAATTTCCTGACGTTTACTCATATTATCTATTCTTTGACATTCGTCACAAGACAAGACAAACTTACGGGCATCCTTGAAGAGAGTGGTCCAATAGAAACCTAATTGAAATACCTTGTGTGCAGTTCTATCTCCCGCATGGTGTCCTCCACAAACCTTGGAGTGACACTTCTATAGGATCTGTCCCTGTTCATGTTCAGGTACACAACGTCTAAAACACCATCTACTGCTTCCTTATAAAGGTGAGGATCATCCCAAAAGTAATGTCTCAAATCAAAGAAGAATTTCTTCTTTTGCTGGTATGTGAAACTAGGTGGTATATATTTGGCAACGATATAATTTGCATAATCAGCATACGATGGTGTACTACGTGAAGTATTGATGACATTCAGTTGCTCATCACGAAAGCTATCATCAATAGGTTGTGGGTAATCAAGAGCATTCTCCAACCTAGACAGGTTATCTGCTACGGGGTTCTCAGCACCCTTCCTCTCAACAACATGGAAATCAAATTCTTGTAGCAAGAGAACCCATCTCATAAGTCTAGGTTTAGCGTCTTTCTTTTCCATAAGGTACTTAATAGCAGCGTGATCAGTGTGAATAGTGACTTTGGAATCAACTATGTAAGATCTGAACTTTTCACATGCAAACACGACTGCTAAAAATTCCTTTTCAGTAGTAGCATAGTTTCTTTGGGCACTGTCTAGAGTTTTACTAGCATAGTGAATAACATTCAACTTCTTATCAACTCTTTGTCCTAGGACAATGCCAACAGCATAATCACTAGCATCACACATGATTTCAAAAGGTAAGTTCCAATCAGGTGGTTGAACAATAGGCGCAGTTATCAAGGCCTTTTTAAATGTTTCGAAGGCTTCCTCTCAATCATCGTCAAAAACAAAAGGAATATCCTTTTCCAAGAGATTGGTAAGAGGCCTAGAAACCTTAGAAAAGTCCTTAATGAACCTTCTATAGAAACCAGCATGACCAAGGAAACTTCTTATACCTTTGATATCTGTAGGGCATGGCATTTTCTCGATCGCATCAACCTTAGCCTTATTGACTTCAATACCTCTTTCTAAAATTTTATGTCCTAAGACAATGCCTTCATTAACCATAAAGTGACACTTCTCCCAATTCAATACAAGATTGGTATCTTTACATCTCTACAAGACTCGATCAAGGTTGCTAAGGCAATCATCAAAAGAAGACCCGTAAACGGAGAAGTCATCCATGAAAACCTCAACCATCTTTTCACAATAGTCAGAGAATATACCCATCATATATCTTTGAAAGGTAGTAGGTGCATTACATAGGCCAAAAGTCATACGTCTGTAAGCAAAGTTACCGAAAGGGCAGGTGAAAGTGGTTTTCTCCTGATCAGATTGTGCAACAGGTATTTGGGAGAAACCAGAATAACCATCTAGAAATCAGAAGTGTGTGTGTTTAGACAGTCTTTCTAGCATTTTGTCGATAAAAGGCAAAGGGTAATGATCTTTCCTAGTGGCTTTATTCAATTTCCTAAAATCAATCACCATCCTATAGCCAGTAATAATCCTCTGAGGGATCAATTCATCCTTATCATTAGGGACAACGGTAATACCTCCCTTCTTAGGGACACAATGCACCGGACTTACCCAATCACTATGAGCAACAGGATAGATAATACCTGCTTCCACGAGCTTTAGTATTTCTTTTCTTACTACCTCTTTCATCTTAGGATTTAATCTCCGTTGATTATCGGCAACTGGTTTGGAATCAGGATCGGTTTTAATCTTGTGCTGGCATAGACTGGGACTAATGCCCTTATGATCATCAAGAGTATATCCAATAGCAGCACGGTGCTTCCTCAGAATTTTTAGTAACTTCGTTTCTTCATGCTCTGAGAGGCTAGCACTAATAATAACAGGATATATCTCTTTTTCATCAAGATAAGCATAATTAAGAGTATCAGGCAACTGTTTAAGCTCGAACACAAGATCACCCTTTGGTGGGGGTGGATCTCTGATACGTCTCAAACGTATCTATAATTTTTGATGGTTTCATGCTTTTATCTTGTCTTCTTTGGTTGTTTTATGTACCTTTTATATATTATTTGGGACTAACATATTAATTCAGTGCCAAGTGCCAGTTCCTGTTTTTCTGTGTTTTTGACTCTTTTCAGATCTGATTTTGGAACGGAGTCCAAACGGAAGAAAAACCCCGAAATGATTTTTTTCCCGAACAGAAGAAGACCAGGGGCTTTTGGGCCAAGCCAGGTGGGCTCGAGGGAGCCCACAAGCCCCCACTCCGCCACCAGGGGAGGCAGCGGTGGGCAGGCTTGTGGCCTCCCTGGCCGCCCCTGACCTAGGTCTTTGGCCTATAAATTCCCAAATATTCTGCAAAAAATCAGGGGAGCCTCGAAAATACTTTTCTGCCGCCGCAAGCTTCCGTTTCTGCGAGATCTCATCTGGAGACCCTTCCCGGCACCCTGCCGGAGGGGACTTTGGAGTTCGAGGGCTTCTTCATCATCATCATCGCCCCTCCAATGACTCGTGAGTAGTTCACTTCAGACCTACAGGTCTGTAGTTAGTAGCTAGATGGCTTCTTCTCTCTCTTGGATCTTCAATACAAAGTTCTCCATGATCTTCATGGAGATCTATCCGATGTAATCTTCTTTGGAGGTGTGTTTGTCGAGATCCGATGAATTGTGGATTTGTGATCAGATTATCTATGATATATATTTGAGTCGTTGCTGATTTCTTATATGCGTGATTTGATATCCTTGTAAGTCTCTCCGAGTCTTGGGTTTTGTTTGGCCAACTAGATCTTTGATTCTTGCAATAGGAGAAGTCTTTGGTTTTGGGTTCTGCCATGTGGTGACCTTTGCCAGTGACAGTAGGGGCAGCAAGGCACACATCGTGTAGTTGCCATCAAGGGTAACAAGGTGGGCTTTGTCGTAGATATGAGATTGTCCATCTACATCATGTCATCTTGCTTAAGGCGTTACTCTGTTCTTATGGACTTAATACACTAGATGCATGTGTTGGAATTATGCCCTAGAGGCAATAATAAATGTGGTTATTATTATAATTCCTGTATCAAGATAATAGTTTATTATCCATGCTATAATTGTATTGAATGAAGACTCATTTACATGTGTGGATACAAAGACAAAACACCGTCCCTAGCATGCCTCTAGTTGGCTAGCCAGTTGATCGATGATAGTCAGTGTCTTCTGATTATGAACAAGGTGTTGTTGCTTGATAACTGGATCACGTCATCGGAAGAATGACGTGATGGACTAGACCCAAACTAATAGACGTAGCATGTTGATCGTGTCATTTTGTTGCTACTGTTTTCTGCGTGTCAAGTATTTATTCCTATGACCATGAGATCATATAACTCACTGACACCGGAGGAATGCTTTGTGTGTATAAAACGTCGCAACGTAACTGGGTGACTATAAAGATGCTCTACAGGTATCTCCGAAGGTGTTAGTTAAGTTAGTATGGATCAAGACTGGGATTTGTCACTCCGTGTGACGGAGAGGTATCTCGGGGCCCACTCGGTAATACAACATCACACACAAGCCTTGCAAGCAATGTAACTTAGTGTAAGTTGCGGGATCTTGTATTACGGAACGAGTAAAGAGACTTGCCGATAAACGACATTGAAATAGGTATGCGGATGCTGACGATGGAATCTCGGGCAAGTAACATACCGAAGGACAAAGGGAATGACATACGGGATTATACGAATCCTTGGCACTGAGGTTCAAACGATAAGATCTTCGTAGAATATGTAGGATCCAATATGGGCATCCAGGTCCCGCTATTGGATATTGACCGAGGAGTCTCTCGGGTCATGTCTACATAGTTCTCGAACCCGCAGGGTCTGCACACTTAAGGTTCGACGTTGTTTTATGCGTATATGAGTTATATGGTTGGTTACTGAATGTTGTTCGGAGTCCCGTATGAGATCACGGACGTCACGAGGGTTTCCGGAATGGTCCGGAAACGAAGATTGATATATAGGATGACCTCATTTGATTACCGGAAGGTTTTCGGAGTTACCGGTAATGTACCGGGAATGACGAATGGGTTCCGGGAGTTCACCGGGGGGGCAACCCACCCCGGGGAAGCCCATAGGCCTTGGGGGAGGCACACCAGCCCTTAGTGGGCTGGTGGGACAGCCCACAAGTGGTCTATGCGCCAAGAGAAGAAAAATCAAGAGGAAAAGAAAAAAAAGGGGGAGGTGGGAAGGGAGGGGGACTCCCTCCCACCAAACCTAGTCCAACTCGGTTTGGGGGGGGGGAGAGTCCTCCCCCTTGGCTCGGCCGACCCCCTTGAGGGTCCTTGGACCCCAAGGCAAGGCCCCCTCCCTCCCACCTATATATACGGAGGTTTTAGGGCTGATTTGAGGCGACTTTTCCACGGCAGCCCGACCACATACCTCCATGGTTTTTCCTCTAGATCGCGTTTCTGCGGAACTCGGGCGGAGCCCTGCTGAGACAAGGTCATCACCAACCTCCGGAGCGCCGTCACGCTGCCGGAGAACTCTTCTACCTCTCCGTCTCTCTTGCTGGATCAAGAAGGCCGAGATCATCGTCGAGCTGTACGTGTGCTGAACGCGGAGGTGCCGTCCGTTCGGTACTAGATCGTAGGACTGATCGCGGGGCGGATCGAGGGACGTGAGGATGTTCCACTACATCAACCGCATTCTCTAAAACTTGTGCTGTACGGTCTACAAGGGTACGTAGATCACTCATCCCCTCTCGTAGATGGACATCACCATGATAGGTCTTCGTGCGCGTAGGAAAATTTTGTTTCCCATGCGGCGTTCCCCAACAGTGGCATCATGAGCTAGGTTCATGCATAGATGTCTTCTCGAGTAGAACACAAAAGTTTTTGTGGGCGGTGATGTGCGTTTTGCTGCCCTCCTTAGTCTTTTCTTGATTCCGCGGTATTGTTGGATTGAAGCGGCTTGGACCGACATTACTCGTACGCTTACGAGAGACTGGTTTCATCGTTACGAGTAACCCCCCTTGCTCAAAGATGACTGGCAAGTGACGGTTTCTCCAACTTTAGTTGAATCGGATTTGACCGAGGAGGTCCTTGGATGAGGTTAAATAGCAACTCATATATCTCCGTTGTGGTGTTTGCATAAGTAAGATGCGATCCTACTAGATACCCTTGGTCACCACGTAAAACATGCAACAACAAAATTAGAGGACGTCTAACTTGTTTTTGCAGGGTATGATTGTGATGTGATATGGCCAATGATGTGATGTGATATATTGGATGTATGAGATGATCATGTTGTAATAGGAATATCAACTTGCACGTCGATGGTACGGCAACCGGCAGGAGCCATAGGGTTGTCTTTATACTAACGTTTGTGCTTGCAGATGCGTTTACTATTTTGCTAGGATGTAGCTTTAGTAGTAATAGCATAAGTAGCACGACAACCCCGATGGCAACACGTTGATGGAGGATCATGGTGTGGCGCCGGTGACAAGAAGATCGTGCCGGTGCTTTGGTGATGGAGATCAAGAAGCACGTGATGATGGCCATATCATGTCACTTATGAATTGCATGTGATGTTAATCCTTTTATGCACCTTATTTTGCTTAGAACGACGGTAGCATTATGAGGTGATCTCTCACTAAAATTTCAAGACGAAATTGTGTTCTCCCCGACTGTGCACCGTTGCTACAGTTCGTCGTTTCGAGACACCACGTGATGATCGGGTGTGATAGACTCAACGTTCACATACAACGGGTGCAAAACAGTTGCACACGCGGAACACTCGGGTTAAGCTTGACGAGCCTAGCATGTGCAGACATGGCCTCGGAACACATGAGACCGAAAGGTTGATCATGAATCATATAGCTGATATGATTAACATAGGGATGCTTACCACTGAAACTATACTCGACTCACGTGATGATCGGACTTGGGATAGTGTAAGTGGGTCATGAACCACTCAAATGACTAGAGAGATGTACTTTTTGAGTGGGAGTTTAGCATATAATTTGATTAAGTTGAACTCTAATTATCTTGAACATAGTCTAAAGTCCATTTTGAATATATTTGTGTTGTAGATCATGGCTCACGCGACAGTCATCCTGAATTTTAATACGTTCCTAGAGAAAGCTAAGTTGAAAGATGATGGAAGCAACTTTGTAGACTGGGCTCGTAATCTTAAGCTAATCTTACAAGCTGGGAAGAAGGATTATGTCCTTAATGCTGCGCTAGGAGATGAACCACCCGCTACGGCTGATCAGGATGTTAAGAACGCTTGGCTAGCACGTAAGGAGGACTACTCAATAGTTCAATGTGCAGTCTTGTATGGCTTAGAACCGGGACTTCAACGTCGCTTTGAGCGTCATGGAGCATTTGAGATGTTCCAGGAGTTGGAGTTTATCTTTCAGAAGAACGCCCGGATCGAGAGGTATGAGACCTCCGATAAATTCTATGCTTGCAAGATGGAGGAAAACTCGTCTGTCAGTGAACATGTGCTCAAAATGTCTGGGTACTCAAACCGTCTAGCTGAGCTGGGGATTGAACTCCCGCAAGAAGCTATCACTGACAGAATCCTTGAATCACTGCCGCCAAGCTATAAAGGCTTTGTGTTGAACTACAACATGCAAGGGATGAACAAGTCTCCCGGCGAGTTGTTTGCGATGCTGAAAGTCGCAGAGTCTGAACTCCGTAAAGAGCATCAAGTGTTGATGGTGAGCAAGACCACTAGTTTCAAGAGAAACGGCAAAGGCAAGAAGGGCAATTCGAAGAAGAGCGGCAAGCCTGTTGCCAATCCGCCGAAGAAACCCAAGGCTGGACCTAAGCCAGAAACAGAGTGCTTCTATTGCAAGGGTATGGGTCACTGGAAGCGCAATTGCCCCAAGTATCTGGCAGATAAGAAGGCGGGCAAAGAAAAATCAGGTATATTTGATATACATGTTATTGATGTGTACTTAACCGGCTCTCGTAGTAGTGCCTGGGTATTCGATACCGGTTCTGTTGCTCACATTTGCAACTCGAAGCAGGAACTGCGGAATAGACGAAGGCTGGCGAAAGATGAAGTGACGATGCGCGTAGGAAATGGTTCCAAGGTTGATGCAATCGCCGTCGGCACAGTGACACTTCATATACCATCGGGATTAGTGATGAACTTAAATCGTTGTTATTTAGTGCCTGCGTTGAGCATGAACATTATATCTGGATCTTGTTTATTGCGAGACGGTTACTCTTTTAAGTCCGAGAATAATGGTTGTTCTACTTCTATGAGTAATATCTTTTATGGTCATGCACCGAATGTGAGAGGATTGTTCATATTGAATCTTGATAGCGATACGCATATACATAACATTGAGACCAAAAGAGTTAGAGTAAACAATGATAGCGCCATATTTTTGTGGCACTGCCGCTTGGGTCATATTGGTGTAAAGCGCATGAAGAAACTCCATGCTGATGGACTTTTGGAGTCACTTGACTTTGATTCACTTGACACGTGCGAACCATGCCTCATGGGCAAGATGACTAAGACTCCGTTCTCCGGAACAATGGAACGTGCAAGTGACTTGTTGGAAATCATACATACCGATGTGTGTGGTCCAATGAGCATAGAGGCACGCGGCGGATATCGTTATTTTCTCACCTTCACTGACGATTTAAGTAGATATGGTTATGTCTACTTGATGAAGCACAAGTCTGAAACATTTGAAAAGTTCAAGCAATTTCAGAGTGAAGTGGAAAATCATCGTAACAAGAAGATCAAGTTCCTACGGTCTGATCATGGGGGTGAATATCTGAGTTTCGAGTTTGGTGCTCACTTAAGACAATGTGGAATTGTTTCGCAATTAACACCGCCTGGAACACCACAGCGTAATGGTGTGTCCGAACGTCGTAATCGTACTTTGTTAGAGATGGTGCGATCTATGATGTCTCTTACTGATTTGCCGTTATCATTTTGGGGTTATGCATTAGAAACAGCTGCATTCACTTTAAATAGGGCACCATCAAAATCCGTTGAGACGACACCATATGAACTGTGGTATGGCAAAAGGCCAAAGTTGTCGTTTCTTAAAGTTTGGGGATGTGATGCTTATGTCAAAAAGCTTCAGCCTGAAAAGCTGGAACCCAAAGCGGAAAAGTGCGTCTTCATAGGTTACCCAAAAGAGACAGTTGGGTACACCTTCTATCTCAAATCCGAGGGCAAAGTGTTTGTTGCTAAGAACATAGCTTTTCTCGAGAAGGAGTTTCTCTCGAGAGAATTGAGTGGGAGGAAGATAGAACTTGACGAGGTTGTCGAACCTCTCATCCCTCTGGATGGTGGCGCAGGGCAAGGGGAAACCTCTGTCGTTGCGACGCCGATTGAGGAGGAAGTTAATGATGATGATCATGAAACTCCAGTTCAAGTTTCTGTTGAACCACGCAGGTCGACGAGATCACGCGCTGCTCCAGAGTGGTACGGTAATCCCGTCTTATCAATCATGTTGTTAGACAACAATGAACCTGCAAATTATGAAGAAGCAATGGTGGGCCCAGATTCCAACAAATGGCTAGAAGCCATGAAATCCGAGATAGGATCCATGTATGAGAACAAAGTGTGGACTTTGGAGATACTACCTGAGGGCTGCAAGGCTATTCAGAACAAATGGATCTTTAAGAAGAAGACGGACGCTGACGGTAATGTGACCGTTTATAAAGCTCGACTTGTGGCAAAGGGTTTTTCACAAGTTCCGGGAGTTGACTACGATGAGACTTTCTCACCCGTAGCGATGCTTAAGTCCGTCAGAATCATGTTAGCAATAGCTGCATTTTTCGATTATGAAATCTGGCAGATGGATGTCAAAACGGCGTTCCTTAACGGTTTCCTTAAGGAAGAGTTGTATATGATGCAACCCGAAGGTTTTGTCGATCCTAAAAATGCTGACAAGGTGTGCAAGCTCCAGCGATCCATTTATGGACTCGTGCAAGCATCTCGGAGTTGGAACAAGCGCTTTGATGAGGTGATCAAAGCATTTGGGTTTATACAACTGGTTGGAGAATCTTGTATTTACAAGAAAGTGAGTGGGAGCTCTGTGGCGTTTCTAATCTTATATGTGGATGACATATTACTGATTGGAAACAACATAGAGCTTTTGGAGAGCATAAAAGGTTACTTGAATAAAAGTTTCTCTATGAAGGACCTAGGAGAAGCTGCTTACATTCTAGGTATTAAGATCTATAGGGATAGATCAAAACGCCTGATAGGACTTTCACAAAGCACATACCTTGATAAAGTTTTGAAGAGGTTCAAAATGGAACAGTCCAAGAAAGGGTTCTTGCCAGTTTTACAAGGTACGAGATTGAGTAAGACTCAGTGCCTAGCAACTAATGAAGATAGAGAGCATATGCGTTCCGTCCCCTATGCTTCAGCCATAGGTTCTATCATGTATGCGATGCTGTGCACTAGACCGGATGTTAGCCTGGCCATAAGTATGGCAGGTAGGTTCCAGAGTAATCCAGGAGTGGATCACTGGACAGCGGTCAAGAATATCCTGAAGTACCTGAAAAGGACTAAGGAGATGTTTCTCGTGTATGGAGGTGACGAAGAGCTCGCCGTAAAAGGTTACATCGATGCAAGCTTTGACACAGATCCGGACGACTCTAAGTCGCAAACCGGATACGTATTTATTCTTAATGGGGGTGCAGTTCCAAGCAAAGCGTCGTAGCAGATTCTACATGTGAAGCGGAGTACATGGCTGCCTCGGAGGCGGCTAAGGAGGGTGTCTCGATGAAGCAGTTCATGACGGATCTTGGAGTGGTGCCAAGTGCACTGGATCCAATAACCTTGTTCTGTGACAACACGGGTGCCATTGCCTTAGCAAAGGAACCACGGTTTCACAAGAAGACCAGACACATCAAACGACGCTTCAACCTCATCCGCGACTACGTCGAGGAAGAGGACGTAAATATATGCAAAGTGCACACGGATCTGAATGTAGCAGACCCGCTGACTAAACCTCTTCCACGGCCAAAACATGATCGACACCAGAACTGTATGGGTGTTACATTTATTACAATGTAATTCACATGGTGATGTGAGGGCTGGATTATTGACTCTAGTGCAAGTGGGAGACTGTTGGAATTATGCCCTAGAGGCAATAATAAATGTGGTTATTATTATAATTCCTGTATCAAGATAATAGTTTATTATCCATGCTATAATTGTATTGAATGAAGACTCATTTACATGTGTGGATACATAGACAAAACACCATCCCTAGCATGCCTCTAGTTGGCTAGCCAGTTGATCGATGATAGTCAGTGTCTTCTGATTATGAACAAGGTGTTGTTGCTTGATAACTGGATCACGTCATTGGGAGAATCACGTGATGGACTAGACCCAAACTAATAGACGTAGCATGTTGATCGTGTCATTTTGTTGCTACTGTTTTCTGCGTATCAAGTATTTATTCCTATGACCATGAGATCATATAACTCACTGACACCGGAGGAATGCTTTGTGTGTATCAAACGTTGCAACGTAACTGGGTGACTATAAAGATGCTCTACAGGTATCTCCGAAGGTGTTAGTTGAGTTAGTATGGATCAAGACTGGGATTTGTCACTCCGTGTGACGGAGAGGTATCTCGGGGCCCACTCGGTAATACAACATCACACACAAGCCTTGCAAGCAATGTAACTTAGTGTAAGTTGCGGGATCTTGTATTACGGAACGAGTAAAGAGACATGCCGGTAAACGACATTGAAATAGGTATGCGGATGCTGACGATCGAATCTCGGGCAAGTAACATACCGAAGGACAAAGGGAATGACATACGGGATTATACGAATCCTTGGCACTGAGGTTCAAACGATAAGATCTTCGTAGAATATGTAGGATCCAATATGGGCATCCAGGTCCCGCTATTGGATATTGACCGAGGAGTCTCTCGGGTCATGTCTACATTGTTCTCGAACCCGCAGGGTCTGCACACTTAAGGTTCGACGTTGTTTTATGCGTATATGAGTTATATGGTTGGTTACCGAATGTTGTTCGGAGTCCCGGATGAGATCACGGACGTCACGAGGGTTTCTAGAATGGTCCGGAAACGAAGATTGATATATAGGATGACCTCATTTGATTACCGGAAGGTTTTCGGAGTTACCGGGAATGTACCGGGAATGACGAATGGGTTCCGGGAGTTCACCGGGGGGGGCAACCCACCCCGGGGAAGCCCATAGGCCTTGGGGGAGGCACACCAGCCCTTAGTGGGCTGGTGGGACAGCCCACAAGTGGTTTATGCGCCAAGAGAAGAAAAATCAAGAGGAAAAGAAAAAAAAAAGGGGGAGGTGGGAAGGGAGGGGGACTCCCTCCCATCAAACCTAGTCCAACTCGGTTTGGGGGGGGAGAGTCCTCCCCCTTGGCTCGGCCGACCCCCTTGAGGGTCCTTGGACCCCAAGGCAAGGCCCCCTCCCTCCCACCTATATATACGGAGGTTTTAGGGCTGATTTGAGACGACTTTTCCACGGCAGCCCGACCACATACCTCCACGGTTTTTCCTCTAGATCGCGTTTCTGCGGAGCTCGGGCGGAGCCCTGCAGAGACAAGGTCATCACCAACCTCCGGAGCGCCGTCACGCTGCCGGAGAACTCTTCTACCTCTCCGTCTCTCTTGCTGGATCAAGAAGGCCGAGATCATCGTCGAGCTGTACGTGTGCTGAACGCGGAGGTGCCGTCCGTTCGGTACTAGATCGTGGGACTGATCGCGGGATTGTTCGCGGGGCGGATCGAGGGACGTGAGGACGTTCCACTACATCAACCGCGTTCTCTAACGCTTCTGTTGTACGGTCTACAAGGGTACGTAGATCACTCATCCCCTCTCGTAGATGGACATCACCATGATAGGTCTTCGTGCGCCTAGGAAAATTTTGTTTCCCATGCGGCGTTCCCCAACAACATGCTGGATAACGGTCGACGTGTGGAGTAATAATAGTAGATGCAGACAGTATCGGTCTACTTGTTTTGGACGTGATGCCTATAGAAATAATCATTGCATAGATATTGTCACGACTTTGCGCGGTTCTATCAATTGCTCGACTGTAATTTGTTCACCCACCTTCTACTTGCTTTCATGAGAGAAGCCACTAGTAAACACTACGGCCCCCGGGTCTATTCACATCCATCGTTTACATCTCCGCTTTTACTTTGCTTTGTTACTTTGTTGCTTTCAGTTATCACTTGGCAAACAATCTATAAGGGATTGACAACCCCTTCATTGCGTTGGGAGCAAGTTTTGTGTTTGTGCAGGATCTTGAGATACTCCTCCACTGGATTGATACCTTGGTTCTCAAACTGAGGCAAATACTTCCCACCGCTATGCTACATCACCCTTTACGCTTCGAGGGAACACCAACGCAAGGCTCCAAGGCCACGGGGGAAATCCTTTGCATACTTGCCTAGGAAGTCCCTTAAGGCGTAGCCGCAGCAGAAAGATCAAGCCAAGTATTCTCCCGTCGACGTGCCTATTTTTGGCGTCGTTGGAAGGTCTTTTGTTGCAGTAGCAGAAGTATTTCTAGCGCATTTGCCAGGGATACATAGCAAACATAAGAAGTATTTAAGGCGCCGTTGCCGGGGAGGAGAAATCAAGATCTATCCAAGTAGGTCTCACAAACTCTTCTCTTGCATTTACTTCTGTTGCTAGTTGCCTCTCGTTTTCCTCTCCCCCACTTCACATTTGCCGTTTCGTTCGCCTTTCGCCTTCGCCGTTTTCTTTTGCCTTTGCCAGTTTTCTTGCTTGCTTGTGTGCTTGTTTGGTTGTTGAAGTCATCATGTCTGAAAACACCAAACTTTGCGACTTCTCGAGCACTAATAGTAATGATTTTATTAGTACTCCGATTGCTCCCGCCACTAGTGCGGAATCGTATGAAATCAACACAGCTTTGCTGAATCTTGTTATGAAAGTGCAATTCTCTGGCCTTCCTAGTGAAGACGACGCATCCCATCTCGATACCTTCATTGAGATTTGTGATATGGAAAAGAAAAGAGATGTGGATAATGACGTGATCAAGTTGAAACTTTTTCCTTTCTCGTTGCGAGATCGCGCAAAAACATGGTTTTCTTCTTTGCCTAAAAATAGTATTGATTCTTGGGATAAGTGCAAAGATGCTTACATATCCAAGTATTTTCCGTCGGCTAAGATCATCTCCTTACGTAACGATATCATGAATTTCAAGCAACTTGATCATGAACACGTTGCACAATCTTGGGAGAGGATGAAGCTTATGATTAGAAATTGTCCCGCTCATGGCTTGAGTTTGTGGATGATTATACAAATCTTTTACGCTGGCTAGAATTTCGCTTCTCGCAATATCTTGGACTCCGCCTCAGGTGGAACGTTCATGGAAATCACGTTAGGAGACGCTACAAAACTCCTAGACAATAACATGACCAACTACTCTCAGTGGCACACTGAAAGGTCGCCTACTAGCAAAAAGGTGCATGCTATAAAAGAGATTAACTCGCTTAGTGCTAAGATGACGAGTTCATGAATTTGGTTGCTAGTAGAAATGCTACCGTAGATCCTAATGACATGCCACTATCCTCTTTGATTGAGAATAGCAACGCTAGTTTGGACGTGAATTTTGTTGGTAGGAACAATTTTGGCAACAACAATGCTTTTACAGGAAACTATGTTCCTAGGCCTTTTCCTAGTAACTCCTCTAACAATTATGGCAACTCCTATGGCAACACTTATGGAAATCACAACAAATTACCCTCTGATTTAGAGAGTAATATCAAAGAGTTCATCAACTCTCAAAAGATTTTCAATGCGTCCATAGAGGAAAAACTACTCAAAATAGACGATTTGGCTAAGAGCGTTGATAGGATGTCTTGTGATATTGATGCTTTGAAAGTTAGATGCGCTCCTACCAAGGTCAACTTGGATGAAACTTTGAAAGCTATGTGTATCTCCATGAATGAGAGCAAAGAAAGAACCGCCCAAATTCGCGCTAGACATGAATGGTTTAAAAGGGTGCGTTCTAGTGATGCAAATCACGAAGATCTTAAAGTGCTTGGTGTGTCTCCTCTTGAATCTTTGTTTTCGCGTGTCAAACCTACTTATGGAGGGGCTGGATATGAATCCACGTTGGTTGAAAAATTCCCCAATGATTCGGAGTCCACCTATCTTGATGATAAAGGTGTGGAGAGTGGAGTAGAAGAAGTCAAAATTTTGGGTAGTAATGAAACTCCCACTTTGGATTTCAAGGAATTCAATAATGATAATTGCTCCTTGTTTGAATGCATTTCTTTGATGCAATCCATTGCAAACTCTCCACATGCTTATAGCCAAAGCAAAGCCTTTACCGCGCATATCGTAGATGCTATGATGTAATCTCTTGAAGAGAAGCTCGAACTAGAAGTCTCTATACCTAGAAAACTTCATGATGAGTGGGAACCTACTATCAAAATCAAGATCAAAAACTATGAGTGCAATGCTTTGTGTAATTTGGGTGCTAGTGTTTCCGCGATTCCAAAGTCTTTATGTGATATTCTTGGTTTTCATGAGATTGAAGAGTGTTCTCTAAATTTGCTTCTTGCGGATTCTACTGTCAAGAAACCCATGGGGAGGATCGATGATGTTCTTATTTTTGCAAATAAGAACTATGTACCCGTGGATTTCATTGTACTTGACATATATAGATTGCAATCCTTCATGTCCCATTATTCTTGGTAGACCTTTCCTAAGGACTATTGGTGCTATCATCGATATGAAGGAAGGGAACATTAGATTTCAATTTCCTTTAAAGAAGGGCATGGAGCACTTTCCTAGAAAGAAAATAAGATTGCCTTATGAATCTATGATGAGGGCTACCTATGGTTTGAGCACCAAAGATGACTATACGTGATTCCATCACTTTCGCCTAGCTAAGGGCGTTAAACAAAAGCGCTTGTTGGGAGGCAACCCAACGAATCTATCATTTTTCTTTCTGTTTTGTGTTTTCCACACTTTCATAATTCTGTTATGATTGTGTTTTTTGTGTTTCTTTTTGCATTTGTGCCAAGCAAAACCGTTATGATTAGTCTTGGGGATGATCGTTTGGTCATGCTGGAAAAGACAGAAACTATCTGCTCACGAAAAGAATTGTCATTTTTTCTGTAATATATTTTGAGTTGATTCTTTTTGGTTCTGATTTCTACGCAAATGCTCCAGGCTGTCGAAATTTGTCAGAATTTTTGAAGTACCACAGGTATACGGAATATACAGATTGCTACAGACTGGTCTGCTGTTAACAGATTCTGTTTTTGTTGTGTTGGTTGCTTATTTTGATGAAACTATGGATAGTATCGGGGGTATTAGCCATGGAAGATTAAAAGTACAGTAACCCAACATCAGAAAAAGTATAATTTAAGTTTGCTACAGCACCTAAGGAAGTGGTGGTTTGCTTTCTTGTACTAATGTTATCACGAGTTTCTGTTTAAGTTTCGTGTTGTGAAGTTTTCATGTTTTGGGTGAAGTTCTTATGGACAAAGAGATAAAGAGTGGAAAGAGCTCAAACTTGGGGATGCCCAAGGCACCCCAAGAGATTCAAGGATGCCGTAAAAGCCTAAGCTTGGGGATGCCCCTGGAAGGCATCCCCTCTCTCGTCTTCAATCCATCGGTAACGTTACTTGGGGCTATATTTTTATTCACCACATGTTATGTGTTTTTGCTTAGAGCGTCTTGTATCGTAGGAGTCTTATTTTTTTTGTGTCACAATCATCCTTGCTGCACACCTAGAGAGAGAGACATGCACACACCATGATTTTGTCGAGCTTCACTTATATCTTTTGGTAGACAATTCAGCTCACATGTGCTTCACTTATATCTTTTGAGCTAGATACTTTTGCTCTATGTGCTTCACTTATATCTTTTAGAGCACAACGGTGCGTGGCTTGGTAGTTGATCTGTGATTTGAAAGTAGTCTCAAAAGGGGTATTTGTCCAAAGGGATACGAAAACTTCATGATTAGTATATTGAATAGTTAGAGAAGTTTGATTCATCTCGATTAGTTTTGAGTTGTGGTTATGGTAATATTGAAGTCATGCTAGTAAGGTGTTGTGGATCTAGAAATACTTGTGTTGAAGTTAGTGATTCCCGTAGCATGCACGTATGGTGAACCGCTATGTGATGAAATCTGAGCATGATTAGTATATTGATTGTCATCCTTTGCGTGGCGGTCGGGATCGCACGATGGTTTATACCTACCAACCCTTCCCCTAGGAGTATGCGTTGATTGCTTTGTTTCGATTACTAATAAATTTTTTGCAACAAGTATATGAGTTCTTCATGACTAATGTTGAGTCCATGGTTTACATGCCCTTTCACCTTCCACCATCACTATCTTCTTAGTGTCGTGCAACTTTCGTCGGTGCAAAAAACCCACCATTAGCCTCCCTCAAAACAGCCACCATACCTACCTATTATGGCTTTTTCAAAGTCATTCCGAGATATATTTCCATGCAACTACCACCATGACATGTGCCACCACGTCTACATTGCCATTGCATGATCGTAAGATAGCCAGCATGATGTTCCCATTGATGTCTATGCCATGCTAGATCATTGCCACGGTACACTACTGAAGGCATTCCATATAGAGTCATCGTTACTCTAAGTTTTGAGTTAAAAGTATGATGATCATCATTAATGGAGCATTGTCCCATGTGAGGAAATAAAAGAGGTCAAAGAAGCCCACAAAAAAAAGAGGCCAAAGAGCCCACCAAATAAAAAAAAGAGAAAAAAAGAGAAGGGACAATGCTACCACTTTTTCCACACTTGTGCATATTAAGCACCATGGTCTTCATGATTGAGAGTTTCTCGTTTTTTCACCACCATATAGCTAGTGGGAAATTTTCATTATATAACTTGGCTTGTATATTCCAATGGTAGGCTTCCTCAAAATTGCCTTAGGTCTTCATGAGCAAGCAAGTTGGATGCACACCCACAAGTTTTCTTTAAGAGCTTTCACATACTCGTAGCTCTAGTGCATCATTTGTATGGCAATCCCTACTCATTCACATTGATATCTATTGATGAGAGTCTCCACAGCTCATTCATATGCCTAGTTAATGTGACTATCTTGTCCCTTTTTGTCTTGCAACCTCCACTACATTCCACACCATCTATAGTGCTATAACCATGGCTCACGCACATGTATTGCGTGAGAGTTGAAAAGGTTTGAGAAAGTAAAAGTGTGAAACAATTACTTGACCAATAACGGGGTTGTGCATGATTTAAATTCATTGTGCAATGATAAGAGAGCATAGCCAGACTATATGCTTTTGTAGGATAACTTTCTTTTGGCCTTGTCTTTTTGAAAGTTCATGATTACTTTGCTAGTTTGCTTGAATTATTATTGTTTCCACGTCAATATCAAACTATTGTTTTGAATCTAATGGATCTGAACATTCACGTCACATAAGAGGAATTACAAAGGACACCTATGCTAGGTAGCATGAAAGCATCAAAAATTCATTCTTATCACTTCCCTACTCGAGGACGAGCAGGAGTTAAGCTTGGGGATGCTTGATACGTCTCAAACGTATCTATAATTTTTGATGGTTTCACGCTGTTATCTTGTCTTCTTTGGTTGTTTTATGTACATTTTATATCTTTTTTGGGACTAACTTATTAATTCAGTGCCAAGTGCCAGTTCCTGTTTTTTCCGTGTTTTTGACTATTTTCAGACCTGATTTTGGAATGGAGTCCAAACGGAACAAAAACCCTGAAATGATTTTTTTCCCGAACGGAAGAAGACCAAGGGGCTTTTGGGCCAAGCCAGGTGGGCTCCAGGGAGCGCACAAGCCCCCACTCCGCCACGAGGGGGGAGGCGGCGGTGGGCAGGCTTGTGGCCTCCCTGGCTGCCCCCTGACCTAGGTCTTTGGCCTATGAATTCCCAAATATTCCGCAAAAAATCAGGGGAGCCTCGAAAATACTTTTCCGTCGCCGCAAGATTCCGTTTCCGCGAGATCTCATATGGAGACCCTTCCCAGCACCCTACCGTAGGGGACTTTGGAGTTGGAGGGCTTCTTCATCATCACCGTTGCCCCTCCAATGACTCGTGAGTAGTTCACTTCAGACCTACGGGTCCGTAGTTAGTAGCTAGATGGCTTCTTCTCTCTCTCTCGGATCTTCAATACGAAGTTCTCCATGATCTTCATGGAGATCTATCCGATGTAATCTTCTTTGGCGGTGTGTTTGTCGAGATCTGTTGAATTGTGGACTTGTGATCATATTATCTATGATATATATTTGAGTCTTTGCTGATTTCTTATATGCATGATTTGATATCCTTGTAAGTCTCTCCGAGTCTTGGGTTTTGTTTGGCCAACTAGATCTTTGATTCTTGCAATGGGAGAAGTGCTTGGTTTTGGGTTCTGCCATGTGGTGACCTTTCCCAGTGACACTAGGGGAAGCAAGGCACACATCAAGTAGTTGCCATCAAGGGTAAAAAGATGGCGTTTTTATCATTGGTTTGAGATTATCCCTCTACATCATGTCATCTTGCTTAAGGCGTTACTCTGTTCTGATGAACTTAATACACTAGATGCATGTTGGATAACTGTCGACGTGTGGAGTAATAGTAGTAGATGCAGACAGTATCGGTCTACTTATTTTGGACGTGATGCCTATAGAAATAATCATTGCATAGATATCGTCATGACTTTGCGCGATTTTATCAATTCCTCAACAGTTATTTGTTCACCCACCGTCTACTTGCTTTCATGAGAGAAGCCACTAGTAAACACTACGACCCCTGGGTCTATTCACATCCATCGTTTACATCTCCGCTTCTACTTTGCTTGTTACTTTGTTGCTTTCGGTTCTCACTTGGAAAACAATCTATCAGGGATTGACAACCCCTTCATAGCGTTGGGAGCAAGTTTTGTGTTTGTGCAGGATCTTGAGATACTCCTCCACTGGATTGATACCTTGGTTCTCAAACTGAGGGAAATACTTCCCACCGCTATGCTACATCACCCTTTCCGCTTCGAGGGAACACCAATGCAAGGCTCCAAGGCCATGGGGAAATCCTTTGCATACTTGCGTAGGAACTTGCTTAAGGCGTAGCTGCAGCAGAAAGATCAAGCCAAGTATTCTCCCGTCGACGTGCCTATTTCTGGCGCCGTTGGAAGGTCTTTTGTTGCAGTAGCAGAAGTATTTCTGGCGCATTTGCCAGGGATACACAGCAAACATCAATCTACAAGTATTTCAACAGGCAAATTATTCTTAAGGATAGGATTTTGTTCAAAAATAACTCTATCTATCTCATTCCTTTCATCCATATGCATATCATTTTCATGCTCAAGCAAGTATTTCTCTAAAGGATCAGTAGGAGGCAAAATAATAGAAGCTAGGGAAATAATTTCATCCTTACTAGGCAACTCTTTTTCATGAGGTTGTCTACCAAACTTGGAGAAATTGAACTCATGTGACACACCTTCAAAGCCAACAGTGACAGTTTGCTTCCCACAGTCAATATGAGCATTGACAGTATTGAGGAAAGGTCTGCCAAATATGATGGGACAAAAGCTATCTTGTGTGGTAGCAAGATCGAGAAAATCAGCGGGATACTTCGTTTTACCACACAAGACTTCAACATCCCTAACAATTCCCAAAGGGCAGATAGTATCTCTATTGGCAAGCTGAATAGTGACATCAATAGGTTCCATCTCAACTGGTGCAATATCGTCTTTAATTTCATCATATAGAGATTGAGGTATTGCACTAACACTAGCACCCACGTCACATAAACCATGATAACAATGATCTCCTATCTTTACAGAAACAATAGGAGTGCCAACAATAGGCCTATGTTTGTCTCTAGCATGTGGTTTAGCAATTCTAGCAGCATCTTCACAGAAGTGAATATCATGGCCCTCAACATCGTCGGACATTAGATCTTTGATAATAGCAATGCTAGGTTCAACTCTA